>NW_023425526.1:718333-1436666 GCF_014108245.1 Pipistrellus kuhlii
AAACCTAACTGAATTGGTGCCAATGGCAAGCTTCGCATGTTCTTATCTTGTTTTCAAATATTATTATGAAAAAGACTAGCAGGGATAAAAATGCTAAATTCTATAGAAAAAAAAAAGTCTAGTAGGAAGACTAAAACTTGGATATCTTACCCCCTTCTTGGCCATCCAAACCACTTCTGTGCAAAACCACTCTCCCTCCCGCCGGCCTCACAGTAACGGCGGTTTTCATCTGGGGTATTAAGATGCCTGCCTGTTATGCTTTGAGAAGTACGAGGTGTATTAATCCTCCAATAATCATTATTGCTATTGTTTTATGGTACTTGTCAGTTACTGTATGGTTTTTATGAATATAGACAATAATCATTAATTCCCAGTAGTAGCATAGAATCATTTCCTCCACTGTAATGTTCTCATAAAGGACGTGGGTGAAAAACATTTGGGGCACCTAATTCTTTTATAGATGATCCATGAGCATAAAACTATTAATGTTTATCTCTTAAGTATAATTATCATCTTTCTCACATCAATGTCCATGGCTGAACACATCAATTAAAACTAATGTATAATTTTCATGTTTCAAATGAATTTAAATCCGGGAGGAAGAGCTGTCGTAAGCGTTCTTGTGTCTATCTTCCCGGAGGCAGTGCTTTGCCAAGTCTAGAAAGGGCATGTAACATGGGATGGTTCCTTCTATGAAACGTCCAATCCTCTGGGCAGCTGCCATCAAAACCAAAGCAACCACACTGTTCAGATTATTTTAGGGCTAATAGGTGAACTTTGCTCATATTTAGAAAACTGATACTAGTTCAAATTGCCTATGATATTTTTTATAAACATTTTTCCCTTATTTTAAAATTTTCATACTGATTAACCTTTTTTCCTTTCTAACTAACAATTCCTTTACAGCAAAGGTTAAAAGTAATAAAGTTCCACAAATTAAACACAAAGTAAGTAGAAGACAGAAAATAATAAAAGTAAGAAGAAATTAATGAAATAGAAAACTGACAAAACAAATCTCAACAAAGCCAGAAGTAGGTTCTTTTTAAAGATTGCTAAAATCTTTAAAACTTAAAGTTGATAACCATCTAGAAATATTAGTCAAGATTTTTAATAAAGAGAAAGAAAATGGTAATTATCAACACTAAGAATAAAACAGTGAATATGACTATAGATTGCTTGAAAATTAAAAGCATAATAAAGGGATATTATAAACATCTTTATGCTAACAAATTTGGCAACTTGGATGAAACAAATTCCTTTAAAGATACAACTTATTAAAACTGACACAAAAAGAAATAGAAAATCTAAATAACTCTATGCCTGTTTAAGAAATTGAATTTGTAATTAAACAATTTGCCCAAAGAAAACTTTGTGTCTAAGTGTCTAAAACTTTGTGAACTAAGTGTTTCCACGGTTAAACTCTTCTAAAAATTGACAAAAAAGAGAAACCAGTCATACACAACCTTTTAGAAAACGAAGAAGAGAATATTTCCCAACTCATCCTATAAAGTCATTATAATCCTGCTACCACAACCAAAAAAGAATTACAGACCAAAATTCTTCATGAAATCAATATTTAAAAAATTAATAAAATATTATCAAGTCACCTAGCAATATATAAATACATAATCAAGTAGTGTTTATTCCAAAAATTAAAGGTTGGAAGTCAATTAATGTAGTTCACTATATAACAGATTAAGGGAGAAATTCGTATAATTTTAGTATATGTAGAGGAAGCATCTGACACATCCATTTATGTTACACTAGAGACTATGCATGAAATTCATGCAAGAGTAGGCCTTGGCCCCCTTCCCCCTCCCCCTCCCCCAAGCTGCCAGCACTGGCTCACTGCTGGCACCGAGACCAGGGCTTTCCTTGCAGCCCCAGCTTTGTCCAGAGGTCATCCAGAAGGATGTCTGGTCTAACTAGCATATTACGCTTTTATTATTACAGAAAATAGCCCATTTTTGAGAACAACTTTCAGTAAACTAGGAATAAAAGACTATTTCCTCAGCCAGTAATAGGCATAAAAATATCTCCAGGTAAAAACACTTAATAGTAAAATATTAAGTGCTTCTAAGGTTGAAAAGAAGACAAAAATGTCTGCTCTTAGCACCACTATTTAACATTTTACTGGAAGTCCTAGCCAGTGCAATCAGATAAGCAAGGTAAATGAAATGATACAGATTGGAAAGGAAGATGAAAACCTCTTTTTATTCAATGATCACACTGTACATAGAAAAAGTCTGAATAAATCTAAAAGAAAATTACTAAACCAATTTAGCAATGTCCCAGGATACAAAGTCAATATATCAGCAATAACAACTGCTAAAAATACTATTTACAAATTATCAAATACTTGGGGAGAAATTTAATAAAAGATACACACAATCTTTAAACCAAAAACTCTCCTACATCGCTGGAAATTACAGAAGACACAAATAAATAGAGAGCTATAGCATGAATGCAAACACTGAAAACTCAATACTGTTAAGATGCCAATATACTCAAATTGACCTAAATAAAATTCAATACAATTCCAGTCAAAATTCCAACAAGCTTTTCTAAAAATAAAATGCACACAAATAAATCTGAGATAATCATAGACACACACACACAAAAAAGCTATTAGAATACATCAACTCTGTAAATATTCATTCTTCTCGATAATCCATAACATCAGTCTAATCAGGAAAAAATTTTCTGATAAACCCAAACTGAGGGTTATTCTACAAAATTCCTGGAGTAGTCATCACAAGTGTCAATGTCATAAAAGATAAGGAAAGGCTGAGGAACCCTCACCTTTGGAGAAAACTAGTGACTAATGGCAACTAAGGGCAACATGGAATCCTGGCTTAGACCCTGGAACACAAGGGCTTTAAGGGAAAACTGGCAAAACCTGAAGAGAGTGTCTAGTTTACTGAACACTGCATGGATGTAAATGTGTTATTTACGATCACTGGACGAAGGTCAGGTACGATGGTCACATCTGGTGAAGCGGGGGAAGGGTATTGTAGGAACTCAATGTGCTACCTGTGCAGCTCTGCTGTAACTGTAAAATTATTTCAAAACAAAAAGGGTTTTAAAAGCTGTTAGAACCAAGTACAGAATAATAGATTCATGATGCTGAAGTAGGCAAAGATAACTTAGAGAGAGTACAGAAAGGAATAAACATAAAAGGAAAAATAACTTGGATCATATCACAATTAAAAATGTCTGTTCATTAAAAGGTACCACCTAGAGAGTAAACAGGTAAGCCAACAAATGGGAGAAAATATTTGCAAATCAGATTTCTAAAATATGAATTACATGTAGTGTATAAAAATACTCTAATACCCCATAAACAACAATAACAACAGCATAGTAAAAGATGGGCAAAAGGCCTGAAGAGACACTTCAAAAACTAAGATTAGCAAATAGTCAAGCAGCACATGAGAAAGTGTTCAACCTCATATCCACTCAGGAAACTCGGATTAAAACCACAATGAGATACCCACACTCACCCACAAATACGGGAAATGAATGAATAAATGAAAAAGACAAAGAGTACCAAATATTGAAAAGGCTGTGGGGTAAACAAAACTCATCAATATTGCTGATCAAGTTTAAGATGATAAATCACCTTGGCAATCTTTTGGGCAGTATCTTATAAAGTTAAACACACATCCACTGTACCAGCCACCAATTCAAACCATGTCTGAAAAAAGCCTTCTACTGCTGTTTTATTCTTAATAACCCACACTTAGACATACTCAGAGTTCCATGCAGGGTCAACCTATGGTGACATGTTCATACAGAGGATTGCCACTCAGCAATGAAAAAGAAAAAAGAAAGTACTGATTCAGGGCAACATAGAAGAATCTCAAAATTGTGATACTGAATTTAAAAACCCACAAATAAAATGAACATATTTATGATCCCATTTCTATAGCATTCTAGAGTAGGCAGAATCATGATGGTGACAGACATGAGATCAGGATTTGCTTCTGGTTTCTGGGGCACTGACTAGAGGGGCATGGAGATGATTTAGCCTTCGCACTCATTATAATTGACGGAAAGGTGCACTTAGTAACCGAGCATTTCACTGCATGCAGACTATACTGCAACCTTAAAATGTGGTGAAACAGTTCCTAAGAATTAACAACCGTTACAAATTATCAAGCTAACATGTTTTTGCTTTCATGCCTAGACTCTTGCCTGCTTATGGGGTGAAATAAACCCTTCCACAGTTCCAGTCCTTTGGCCACTTCTCGAGGAATGGTGGTGAATATTCGCTTTTTAAAAAAATGTATCTTTATTGTTGAATGTATTATATATGTCCCCCTTTTTCCCCCAATGACCCCTTCTAGTCCACAACCACGCCCTGCCCAAGGCCTTCACCACCCTATGGTCTGTGTCATGAGTTCTGCATACATGCATACAAGGTCTTTGGTTAATCTCTTCCTGCCCACCCCTGCCTTCCGCAGGGTGAGAGTCCGCAGTCCGCTCCACGGTGAATGTTTTCTTATCCACCTTTTTGGAGCCCTCGCCTACAACAGACCACTGCTCATTCAGTGTCCCTGAAACACTTCTCCATCGTGTCTACTACATTCATGCACGTGTCCGCCGTTTCCAGCACACCTATCCAGAGCATCAACAATTTACAGACTTTTAAGAAGAACAGAGACTTCCACTAGCCTACGACCTTTGCAAATATTTTAAGCAGCCCTGACGAACACAGTGCTTTAAGCAAACCCTTCCTCACCCCACAGGAAGCATGGCGGTCACCGCTTCATTCCAGGCCTGATGACACGGGGGAGACCTGAGGGTGACAGAACTGGGTCCTGTTTAACCTCAGTTCTCCAGGACGTTGTCACAGTTGCCATCTCTTCAAACCAAATGTCAAGTTGTCCAAAGTAAGCTGACTCTTTCGGGAGGGGCTGGGTGACATGCACAGGCGCTGATGAAGACTTCGCTCGGAAGCACATTGTGAGCTCACCAGACACAGATTGCCAGTTTCCAGAGAGGAGCTCTCGGTGCTGAAAGGCACACAGGAGAGCTGGGGAGAAACGCGCTTTGGGGCTTAAGAATAAGCAAATGCTGTATTTCACATTCCATCCGAGTATTCTCCAGAGCCACAATTACAAGTTCTATAAACTTAGAAGCTAATTTGTATTTTTGCAAAAGGAACAATTAAAGATGAGTAGGATCTTCTGAATTCTAGCTGGGTAGAAAGTAAGGTCCAATGAGTTCAATCAAAAGAGATAACAGTTGTTCAAAAACTGGCAATAGTTGTTCAATGGCATATGAACATATCTATCGTGCTGACTGTGTAAGTCATTTGAAACAGATATTTGAAAATGACTTGTCCCATAGTTCTTTTGCAATAAAAGCTCAATTTTGCTTGGGGAAAAAAATATTCCCAAAATAGAAAACTTTTGCATCTTTGGTTTCCAGCATCAATATAGCTTTTAAAAAAGGGATAAAGAACATGCTATGATCTACCCCAGTATGCATGTACTGAACATACTGAACATGCTTATTGCCCCTATATAGTCACACCATAGAATTTACTTTTGATGTTGTAATTCTTAGTTACAAGTAAACTAAGGTACAAAATGACATCAAGAACAGCTACCCAGAAAGGACTGGAAAGTCTGCTTTCAGAGCACATGGCCCAGTGCAGGCCTGCAAGGAGTGAGCTTGCCCAGGAGCCAGCCTGCCAGATACGGATTGCAAAAGAAGGGCATCAGATTTTGACCCAACTCAAGCTGCCTCTCTTTAGTTTGTTGTAACATCCCTGCCTTGAATGGCCCTGCCCTGACCTTCCTCCAAGTATCACTTAACAAATGTTTGTGCCCTTCAAGGGACTAGAATTGAGGCAATTTCTTTTCCCCGCCTCAGAGGACTAAATTCTGAGTTAAAGACCACACACACACACACACACACACACACACACACACACACAATGCATTTCCTCCCACTTTGGCTAACACAAATCTTATAAATCCTTATTAGTTCTACCTGAATGTCACCTCCTTTGAGTTGTTTTCTTAGAGTCCCTGAAAAATCCATCTTCCTACTCATATCACGATTTGTATCTCTACTGTAGCTCTCATTTGTCCTGCTCTGATCCACGGTTTCTACCTAAGGACATCGAAGATTCTCTCCAGTCCTTTGCAAATTCCGCCCAGTGTCCAGCACAGCACCTTGTGTGCAGTTAGCAATCACTAAGTAACAGCCATAGTCCTGACTGTTTCATGTAAACATGGAACCCATAAGCGCACCATCATTCTCAGGAAGATGCCCAGGGAAGCCTGCTTCTTGGGCTGCTTAGGAGAGTGAAGTTATCCTTCATACATTTAGTCAACAGTGACTGAGCCCTCCCCAATTCCACTGTGTCAGGAGCAGAGGACACAAATACATAATCTGGCCTTACCCTCATGGGGCTCCCTGCCATGGGGTCAGGGTCATAAACCAGTAAGTATTGTATAATGTGGAAATCCCCTTATACATGCCCGGAAAAGAGACGGAGCGAGCTGACGGGAACACAAAAGGCCAAGTGCAAACACACGGGCACAGAAGCACGCAAGTGCAGGCAGACCTTCCGTAGAGAGTGCGCTTTGGCTCAGGAAGCGCCGCCCCCTCCCACAAAACAAGGCCCGCAATAAAGTGAGTCATATCTTTTCCCTGATGGAGGGTCTTGCCTTCAATTTGTAAAATGCAACATCTGTGAAGCACAATAAAGCAATATGTGATAAAATGAGGTATGCTTGTAATTAAGACAGAGCTCCTGCTTTATCTTTAACAATAAAGATTAAAAAAAAAAAAAAAAAAAAAAAGCAAATATTTACCACCATTCCTCAAGAAGTAGCTAAAGGACTGGAACTATGCAAAGGTTTATTTCAGTCCCATAAGCAGGCAAGAATCTAGGCATAAAAGCAAAAACAAGTTACCTTGATCATTTGTAATGGTTGTTAACTCTTAATAACGGTTTTACTGTTTTTTAAGGCTGCGGTATAGTCTGCATGCAGTGAAATGCTCAGTGATTAAGTGTACCTTTCAGTCAATGATGGTAAGTGTGAAGGCTAAATCATCTCCATGCCTCTCTCTAGCCAGTGCCCCCAGGGCAGTAGCACCTGCAGTTCTCGCAGTGGGTGTGCTGTGCAGAGGAGGGGCAGGTCAGGCGCAGCTCCCTCGTGCTTCCCATCGCTCCTCACTGAGCCGTGCTCCACTGTTTAAAGAGACACACTCCTCATACAACAAAGCCCTAAACCTACACCACCTACCTCACACATTATTATACATACCCATAGGGGACTGACTATATTAGAAAAGGCATCAGCTGTTTTTAATGAGAAATCCAGGGCCTCTCGAGGGCAATTTGATTAAGTGCAATTTTCATCTCCTACCATCTCTGATGGCCCACTGGACACCTAGACCCTTGGTGCAGGGGCAGCTGGTGCCCCTGCAAGGCTGCAAGAGAATTAGGAGTGATCTACATGTTTATCATCATGTACATGATCTACACATCCATTCATATACAGGCACCTGAACATACCTATCGTGCTGACTGTGTAAGTCATCTCACATAGTGCTTCGAATCACCATGCATAATGCTTCCATAGATCTCCTTCCAGAAACCTGGTTTCCTTCCTCTGCTTGCAGAAAAAAATTTAAGCACTAAAATAAAATCCCTAAGGTCCAACACAATCAGGATTTTGCCCACTAACGTACATCTCAAAAGAACCTAAACAAAAAGATTGCAGCTGGCCATGTGCTCTCAATCCTGGTCCACTTCCTCCGAGTCTCCCGCCGGCCCCTGAGGTCCCCCACGGCTCTGTGGACGTGGACACGACATGGTGGCACTGGAACTTTTAAGGGAGTGGCCCCACCTCAAGCCGAGGCTGGCTTAGGAGGCAAGAGCGAGGAGACCAGCAATTAATCTTGGAAAGGCTTCCCAATGAGTCGGAAGCAACCCAGCCACCGAGCCTCAGCAGCTGCCCAGACCTTAAAGTCCCCGTGTCCTGACCAGAGAGCCAGGAGCGTCTGCTGAGCAGCCACGGGGCCCGTGGGGGGAGTCCGTGGAGCCTCCGTGGGACAGATGCACTGATATGGAAAAGGAAATTACAGTTTACAGCTACGTAAGTTCATGAAAACCTCAAAATGGTAGCTAAATAGCATTATGCATTTTTAATACGCATGTTATAAGGCCAGCAACCTCTCCGTGAACACGAGTTTCCTGAAGCTCTTTGTCAGGGGCGGCTGATACTTGCAGCCATCTTGGAGGACAACAAGCTGGGCTTTGTTTGCCAGTGGTGTCAGGGGGCGCTTGAAAGCTACTCCTGGTAAAAGAATCTTCCTTCAAAAGCTCTGCACACACTGAGTTAGATGACTCTTTTATCATTATCACGGGGTAAGTAAGGCCAGTCCTGCTCGTTCTGCAGTGGGAAGCACAGAAAGGAGCCAGAAAGCCGGATACAGCTGCTCAGGCTGACCCGGGCGGCTTGCAGGGAAAAGGAACACCACGGCTGTGGCTTGTGGTGGCCCAACCTCAATTCCCTGCAACAAAGAAGGCATCTTCCGGGCTGAGGGGCGTGCATCCGTCACGGGGAGCTCTGAGCCGCTCCCCTGGAGTCCCCTCTCCGCTGGCGGAGCGCTGGGCACAAACACCCGCATTGCAGTGTGCCCCGCGCACGCCCCCTAACACCGCGGGAACCCAACTTTCATGACTCCAATTAAATGCTGAACAAAGAAGCACAAAAACCGTTCTAGGCCCGTTTAATTCATTCCAGGCCGTTCTGTAAGAAACGGCGTGGGTAAGCGGAGGCAGCGTGAGAAAACTCACAATCAATTATGTAGCAGAAAGGGAAGTCTCTAGATCAACTCAGTTCAAGAAGAACGGACATTCCTTCCTTTCATCACTAAGCCGACTGCCTACCTTCTTCTGAACCATTTTATGTTGACCTCAGTTATTTTTTAATGAATATAGTTTCCTGTTCCCCAGAACCTTTTCTATTAATCATCTGAAAAGCCCACATCACTCAAGCACATCTCACAGAAAAATGCCTCTGAAAGCAAAGCATGTCTGACATCACACTGCATGGCCCTCCCTTGATTTAGATTCAAGTTCATGGTGCAGTAAAGCAAAAAGCAATTCAAATTTTTAAATTAAAATGTTTCAGTATAACATTTTACAACCAAAGCAGCTTGAAAATGGCATTCCAAAACAATGAGGAAGGCTGGGATGCCAACGAACGCCTGAGCATTCCATACACGTGGCATGAGTACCATGTTACATACATGTGATGTGTTCAGTGAAGGAGAACCAGAAGTAAATGTACTATCACACATTTAGAATTTATATTTTTTTAATGACTTCATTATATGTTTCCATTTCAGGAAAAAGGAAAATCCTGGGATATTAAGATAAATGATTTCCCAAATTGCACAGAGATTGTCACGGACCTGCACCTTAACCTTAAAGATACTCAGACTCTGGCTAAGAGAGATCCGTGCACAGGCGAGGACTGCAAGGCGAGCTCAGTTTACCCCAAGCCCCGGCCTGCTCGCCAGGCAACAATGAAAGGATGCTCACACCTGGGGACTGAGACAACTCGCATGCAACTGAGCAAACCGCTGGTCCACAGGAAGGGTCGTGCAGAGCTCATCGTAATGTGGGTTCAAAGTTCACAGTGATCCTGAGCCTGCACTGCCGGCTGCGCCTTCCACGTGGCCCCTGGAGGCTGGTCTCAGTCTAGAGTCCAGACTGAGCCCCGACCCAGCCACCGCGTGGTCGTGTGAATGTGCCAGAAACTTGTTTTCAGAAGGAGAAGGAACTTCTTTAGTAGCTGAGTAGTGCCAGTTCGTCCCCTCCCTCCCTTCTTCTTCCTCCCTCCCCTTTCTCTTTCACATAACTATTACATTTCTGTGCTCTGGGGCAAACTAGGCTTCTTTCTGAACCAGGCGATTTCAGGTTCAAATCTGGGTCTGTGTTGATTAATGCCTATACCTACCTACCTACCATGCAGATCTTTTGTGGGGAGAGGAGGGGGCTACCCTAAGGGCTTTTATATTTCCTCAAAGCACCAGCCATTAATGTGCTAAGTTAACTACCAGGATTCGGGAAGTTAATCTCAAAATATAAACTCGAGTATTTGTATTTTCTTATCTGTGTTCTTAAGGATATGTTCCATGTCTATGAGTCTTAAATGAGAATGGACACATGTTCATCTTTAAAATTTTTTTTTAAAATTTATTTTTAGAGAGAGAGGAAGGAAGAGAGAGAGAGAGAGAAACATCAATTGGCTGTCTTCCACAGGCACTGAGCCCACAATCTGGACATGTGCCCTGACCAGGAATCAAACCAGTGACCTTTTGGTGCAGGTGGTAATGCTCAACCAACTGAGCCACACTGGCCAGGACAGGTGTGCATTTTTTTAAAGCACATGTTTGTAAAGGCACTCACAGTACATCCCTGTGGAACTCAGTACCTTGACTAGCTTTTATAAGCTAGAGTTCCAACAACCACTAGCTTAAGATTTGGAACAAAATTCCTATAAAAAAGTGTTTAAAGTCACAGAATGACTCTGTTTTGTAAACATCACAATCTTATGTATGATTCATTGTTTTAAGACACTGAATAAACATGGATTATCATGACCCTAGAATCCGTTTGTTTTGTAACAAAAGGAACAAAACGATGAAATAAGAATAATGGTGTCTTCCCTTTTTTTCATTACTTCTGGTGGGTTATGCCTAGAAACATCGATGAGAGAGAAACATCGATCAGCTGCCTCCTGCACACCCCCTACCAGGGATGTGCCTGCAACCAAGGTATATGCTCTTGACCGGAATTGAACCTGGGGCCTTTCAGTCCACAGATCGGTGCTCTATCAACTGAGCCAAACCGGTTTTGGCCCAGGTGCAGTCTATTCTTGGCCACACATAGAGTGTTCTTTCTCCCTATCACAAGAACTGAGTAATGTGCCTTCCCTTGGTGGCCAGATTGCTCTACAAGGTGGGGTGTGTAGTTTTACATCCTAGCGAGTGGCGTAAGCCCAGTAACTGTTCAGTGAATGAGGACTCTGAGGTCCTGACTTACCATACCTGGTCCCTCTCTCTTCCTCTCTGTAAAAAATCAATAAAATATATTAAAAGTGTACCTAAGACACTTAAGTCACCTTACAAACTCCACTGCCTGTCAAGCTAAGCGGTAAGAACTGGGGAGAGTGAAGCCCGCCTCACAAATTCATCCATGTCTGGTAAGCACAAAATGCTCTTCCCTGTCGGTCCCATCCTCTCGGAAACAGTGAGTGCCTCTCCAGGAGTTTGCAGGCTGCACAGAGAGGCAGCAGGGACACCGTTGCCATGTGACCCCAGGCCCCCTAGGTGAATCCTGTTTTCCAATGAACTTCCCCTCCGGGCAACAAACCTCTTCTTGTTCTGTTCTTGATCACAGTGCAGTTTCAATAATGTGGGTTTTATTGATGCTGAATATGCTCCTAAAAGCTACACTGCAATCAATTTCATGGCAAGGCAAACTAGATTTGCTTGTCAGATAATAAGTGTATAAATTCATAATTAAAACACATGTCTATTTCCAGGAAGGAGCCCAATGGAATGGAGAGAGGGAGCCGAACTCTGAGTCCTGGTGACTTATTCCCCTGAGATCTCTCCGACAAATGCAACATCTGAAGACTAAAGGCTGAGGATGGCTTGGGAAGCAAGGAGCTCAAACTAGAGGCGGAGGTATTTATGTTAAGCATTTGAAACAATCTTAAACACAACACTTGATAACCAGAGGAAAGAGAACTGAAGGTGGCTAAAGGTATTTGAGAACAGGACTGTCCCGAGAGGGACCAGGCTGTCACTTTAGTGTCACACCAGCTGAGCACCGTGCCCTTCCTCGGGCCCTGTGCCTCCCTCTGCACTGCGCCCACCGTGCACCCCGGGCTCAGGGCAGCACCTCTGGGCAGCCTGCCTGTCGCTCCTGGGACTGCTTTAGAACCACACATGGGGAGGGAAAGAGGCCTTAGATACAAACAGCGCAGTGAGCGAGGGACAAAAGCTGTGCCCAGTTTCTCCTCAGGAGCTGGGTGTGGGCTAGATGCCTGATGCCCCTCTCAGCATAGCCCCAGGGTGTGTGTGTGTGTGGGGGGGGGGCAATGATGGAGAGGGTGATGTCTAGATCAAGTGTGTGGTCTCTTTCCGTTCCATGGTTTGACGTTTATGCTGCCCTACCGACAGGGCATTTTTTGGGTGTAGAAGGTAAGTATGTTACGTGAGTTTCCATAAAGTTCTGGATATCAGCAAGTTTTGCGAGAGACCTCCTCTGTGCCCAACATATAAAGAAATCCAGAGGCAGGTCCCTTAAACCTACAGGGCCTCACAGGTGTGGCCCTGACGTGCTTCACAGGCAGGTAAGGACAATCAGAGCAAATCACCTGTCAGGGAGGAGAGAGTAAGAAGAGAACTGTCCTGCAAAACCTCGCCTGCGGGCTGGGCCAAGAGACGCCCGGGGCTCCCCCACCGGGGCGGCTGCAGGACCAGACAGAACAAGAAGGCAGCCCAGGGGGACTGTCTGGATGCTGCATCAGAAGAGATGCTTGCAGATAACCGACTGCTGGGCTAGTGCTCCCTCTTCTCATCTGACCTGAGCGGATAAGCTTGCCCTCCATCCCTGAGAAGGGCCAGCTGGGAAGGAGCACTTCCGGCCCCACTCCACCCCGCTCACAACTCCCTCCTTGGGCGGGAGCCATATGCTGTTACTGCCTAAGGGAGAAGTCTCAACACACGCTTTGCTCTGATCCCCTGCCAGGCAGGAAGTGGAACCAGGCAGGACGTGCCCCTCAGAACCAAGACCATTGTGCCTGGCATGCTCTCTGATGCCCTTAATCAGCTGAGAATTCAACTACATTTGACTGTGACTTATGTCTCATTTCTCAATCAGTTCTGAATTCAAGAGGGAAAGAACGAGGATGTTTGCACACCTCCAAACACCCTGACGCCTTTGTGTCTGGAAAAAGGAGGCCACCTAGTGTATATCGGCTCAGGCAAGGCAATAACTCTGTCCCCTCCAGCACGAGGGACATTCTTTCCCCCTGAATCACGCAGGACCTCAGAGCCCCGCTCACCATGGTGTTGGTGGGGACAGCCACCACCAACCAGCTGCATCGGCAGCATCAAATACGGCCCATTTGTTACTCCAGACTCGTCATGTTGGATGATGGCTGTACCCCTTTCTGAAGAGTGGCTTCTCAACTATACTTAGCCAGACAGGTTATCCGTGGCCATCATTCTCATTCATTTATTCATTCATTCACTCATCCACTGTACAAAATATTTATTGAGCAGTTGATAACTCAAATGGAGGAGAAGGAGGCTGATATTTTCTTTAAAGAATTTCTTTAAAATAATAAAGTACTGAGAATAATAAAGTGCCGCAAACCTCACTGAGAAGTCACAGTCTCACTGCAGCAGAGGATACAATGAAAAGGCCAGGGACTGAGAAAGTCCAGCATTCCCAGAGAAGGCAGCTCTCCCCCAGAAATGAGGGGGGCAATCTTACGTTACAAATGACAGCTGAGAATTCCCGAGGCCTTAGTCCCACCACGGGTTTTTCCTAGACCCGCCATATGGCCCCACCCCATAAGGCCCGGAGTCCGTCCACAACTCTATCACCAGTTCTCTATTTTGAATGCACTCAAAATCTACATACTCTTCAACTTTTTCCATTGCATTTCCGGGTGTTGACCATAGAGCACTCAACACATGGAGGTAGGAATTAAGAAGATCTGTTTGCAACAATGCAGCTTCCAATAGGCAGGCTTCTTAGTAACCAGCTCCCTGTCCTCCATCATAGGGCTGCAGGAGGAAGCATTCACTAAAAGCACAAGGAAGCGATGGAAGGAAGTGGAAAGGAAGAATATGAACGCGAACAAAAACAAGAAAGCACCTCCATGTTTGCACTCCAAAATCAGAAGAGCAAACTAATTGGTTGATATCGGAGGACAGGTGATGGGTAGGTAGACAGATATTCATTGAGAGAGAATTTCCAAGATGCTTGGAAGGAAACATAAATACAACTTCAACACTCTTGTCTTTTTAGTTCTTATTTTCCCCCTCCTGCTCTGCTTCTTCCTTTCTATCCTTCAGAGACTACAGCCTCTGGGCACACAGATTTGGGTATTAGCTGGGTATTAACGAGAGGATCTGAGCCGCTGGTGGGAAGGATTCAGGAGAGCTAGCCACACGATACCGGCTAATCCCTCACCTGGGCAGCAGGAGCAGCTACGGCCTGGGGCGCTGTGCGGGCATGAGTTTCCAGGAAATCAGAGGATTGTTTCCCCACAGCTGCGCATTCTGAGCCTGAGCACCTGGCCTGCTGTGATGATGGGCTTTACCCTAATCAGACCACCCGGACTGAAGGGACAGGGAAGCCGCTGAGAATAAAGGCATTCCTGCTATCTGTCAAATCCACACACATTCCTACACAGGCGGGAGGAAATGCCACTGGGGGCTCTGTGCGTACGCAGTTTATAGGCTGTAATTCCACGTTCTAATTTTTTAGAATATCAAGGAGACGTTACACAATACTAAAGCACAGAGACCAACTTCAAACTCAGAAGTCTCCAGGAAGGAAAAGGAATTACGGGCATCCACTTTGTTTGCAGGTACTGGCTCACTGGGAGGAATTACTGGACTTACGAAGTGTAAACACACTTGTTAAAAGGGCAAACCCTCTTTAAAGTACTAATGGCCGTCATCAAGGCAAGGTTTTGTCCTCAGATAATTACTGGCACGTGTTTGCTGCCCTCCGTCCAGACCGCAGCCGTGGCCGGATTGTCGGGGGCCTGTCCGTGATCAGTGCTGATGCCGCTTCGGCAAGGGTGGTCCTCAGAGACTCGGGCACACTCCTAGGGCACCCTCGACTGTTCAGTGGGTCCAAAACCTCCAGAAGCTCACATTCTCGATGACAGTTTACATTCAGGAAGAACCCAGGAGAAAAGTACAATGCATTCCATGGTGGACAGGCATGTCCTAATCCGAAAGGCTAGGAGAGAAAGAGAAGGCCCTTCACAAAGACTTCCTTTCACAGGAGCATAATGGGGAGGTGCAGGGACAAAGGCCACATGGTTTCAGTAAACCGAGGGGTTTTTAATAGAATAGATTTCGGAAGAGTGACAGCCTTTCTTTATAGATCACAATTTAGTGACATGTGGTGTACCACATGAGAGTTTCTGAGAGAGTGGTCACACACTCACACACACACACACACCTTGGTTTTGTTTCCCTGGAAGACTCTAACACAAACGTTATTATTTTGTGGTCCAGAAAGACGAGAAAAGGGAGAAATCAATATTATGGAGATTCCATTCTCCTTAACTTCTTCGGCAAGCGCCATCTTGTTTGGTCATGGCTGCTAGAGATAGTGGCAGAACCTGTACCTGGGTGTTTCCCTTCTATTAGAAAATAAATACAAATGTTTATTAAGATAAACTTAAGTAACATTTAAACTTCCTGATGACGCTATGAGGCAAAGATTTTTAGATTTAACTCACCTAATCACAGAAGCGAACGACTAAGTTCTTTCAGTGGAGAAAAAAGGTCTCCTTACCATTTCCTCATCACTTTGCTAAAGAACACCTAAGCTCCTTTCCCACAGAATGGCCCCTTTCAATTGAGATTAAATATCTAAGGAACATTTAAGTATTTGCAAAAAAAAAAAAAAAAAAAAATTAGAACATATTACCCAGGATGAAACATTCAAAAACTACATGCAGCTTTAGAAAGGCTAGGATATATTAAATTAGAAACTAACAATTTTCTTTAATATCTCTTCACTCCAGACAGAGATAAATACAGCTATCCTATATAATAAAAGGCTAATATGCAAATCGACTGAATAGTATAATGACCTGTCGCTATGATGCACACTGACCACGAGGGGGCAGATGTTTAATGCAGGAGCTGCCCCTGGTGGTCAGTGCGCTCCCACAGGGGAAGCACCACTCAGCCGGAAGCCAGGCTCATGGCTGGCGAGCACAGCAGCTGTGGCGGGATGCTAAGAATGTCCAACTAACAGCTTCACTATCAGTCAGAGGGCTCCTGGACTGTGAGAGGGTGCAGGCCATGCTGAGGGATCACTTCCCCCCCCCCCGCCCCCAGTGCACAAATTTCGTGCAGTGGGCCTCTAGTTTGTTATTACTAAGCTTCATGAAACATTTGATATTCTGCCTAGAATAATGAAACACTTGAAATACAGAAAATGAAATCTATTTCTTTCATTATCTTTTTATGGCAACCTTTTCCATCTCCTGCACCCATAAACTAATCACTAAAATTCTGCAGCACACCAAAAAATATATGTTTCATGGATCTGACAAAAAAAAAATAGGTATCATTTTGATTTATTCATACGGAGGCTATTGCTGTACTGGCGGTTGTCATTTTTTAATTTGACAATCTACAGGAAAAGAGGTCAGTGCCCCTGACTAAATAGTCAGGTATTGCATGTTTAAATATCATTGTGGCACACTGATCTAGGAATATGTTGATGAGTTTATGTTCTAGATGGCATGGGGAAGAGCAAGTTGAAGAGAGGAGAACAAAGATAAGGAAGAAGAAAATTAGTGTACAAGACAATTTCAGAAAATAAAGGTGATGTGAGAGGGAATTGCTGCTGGGAGCTATTTTAGATACATGGCCAGAAAAAGCCTCCTATGAAGGTAATATTTACATTGATGTCCTGAATTAAGGGGAAAAAACAGCTTTGTGGAGAGCTAGGAAAGAAACATTCCTGGCTAAAGGCACAGCAAGGGCAGAGGTGCTGGGCAGGGATAAGCTGAGTCTGTTGGCGGGTGTGCTGGCTCAGAAAGGAGCACGTGGTCCTAACTGAGGGGAAGGGCTTCAGGCTGGCCCTGGCTGCAGCCAAGTCCTCCTCCTCTCTAGAGCACGGGGTTCCACCAGAGAAGGAGCCCAGCAGGAAATCCTCTCTCCTCCCTTCCCCCCTCACACCTGGCTAAGTGACACCACCCTGTGCCTCACTCTCAAAAGACTTTCCTTCCCTGCATCACAGTCACATGACAGCTGGAGAAAACAACAACAAAGGAAGCTCCTCCTTCTTCTGTATTGAAAAAAAATACTTTCCAGCAGTTAATGCCCAGCCGGTGCGGCTCAGTGGTTGACTATTGACCTCAGCGCCAGGTGATCTGGGTTCCACTCCCAGTCAGGGCATCTGCCAGGGTTTCAGGCTCAATTCCTAGTAGGGGGCTTACAGGAGGCAGCAATCAATGATTCTCTCTCATCATTAATGTTTCTATCTCTCTCTCCCTTACTCTTCCTCCATGAAATCAATAATTCATATATATACACTGAATGGCCAGATTATTATGATCTCTAAATGTGTAATAATCTGGCTACTCAGTATATATCCTATATAATAAAAGGCTAATATGTAAATTGTCCCCTCAACCAGGAGTTCAACCATCAGGCAGGCCAGCCTCCACCCATGCATGAATTCATGCACCGGGCCTCTAACATACACACACACACACACACACAGACACACTGAGTGGCCAGATTATTATGTGTTCAGAGATTTTATATATATATATATATATATATATATATATATATATATATATATATTTTTTTTTTTTTTTATTTTGTTTTTTTTTATTTTTTAAATATATTTAAAAAGCTGTTGCCGCCGAAACTGGTTTGGCTCAGTGGTAGAGCGTTGGTCTGTGGACTGAAAGGTCCTGGGTTCCATTCCGGTCAAGGGCATGTACATTGGTTGCGGGCACATCCCCAGTAGGGGGTGTGCAAGAGGCAGCTGGTCGATGTTTCTCTCTCATCGACGTTTCTAGCTCTCTATCTCTCTCCCTTCCTCTCTGTAAAATATCAATAAAATATATTTTAAAAATAAAAAATAAAAAAATAAAAATAAAAAGCAGTTGCCATGACAAAGACCCAGCCTGTTCTATATCAAAAGCTCACTAAAACACGGTCCCTATTCCAAGTTCGCAGTGCCTCAGTTCAAAAGCTCAACTGCACCCTAACCGGCCATAGGCCCAGCCAGTGCCGAAGAGAACCAGCCCGGGACCTCCAGGCTGCCGGGGGCACTACAGTGAGGGGACCTGGTGCTACCGCCCCCTCCCTCCGAGCACTGTCAGCCCGGGGACTGTGAGGCGGGACAGTGTCTGCTGTCAGCCCGGGGACTGTGTGAGGCGGGACAGTGTCTGCTGTCAGCCCGGGGACTGTGTGAGGCGGGACAGTGTCTGCTGTCAGCCCGGGGACTGTGAGGCGGGGCAGTGTCTGCTGTCAGCCCGGGGACTGTGAGGCGGGGCAGTGTCTGCTGTCAGCCCGGGGACTGTGAGGCGGGACAGTGTCTGCTGTCAGCCCGGGGACTGTGTGAGCCGGGACAGTGTCTGCTGTCAGCCCGGGGACTGTGAGGCGGGACAGTGTCTGCTGTCAGCCCGGGGACTGTGAGGCGGGGCAGTGTCTGCTGTCAGCCCGGGGACTGTGTGAGGCGGGACAGTGTCTGCAGGCCCAGCACCTCCACCGCTGCCAGGAAAACCACGGCGTCCTCAGTGTGCTGCTTCAGTTACCAATATTTAAACATCAGGAAACACACTCAGCCACTGACGTTAGTGGCCATATATCTAATTTTCAATGAATGATGATGACATTACACAGAGAATGATTCTCTGATCATTCAAAGAAAATGCTACCCGGTTCTCCAGCTTTATTTCCTCTGGAGTTTTTATCAAGTGGAAGAGTTTTCATTTATTTTAATACAGATCCATCCTTTCTCTCCCTTTACAGACTTACTGCACTCAAATAATTGTCAGATTACCTGGTGATATGCTCCTAATGAGTTCTCTTGGTAAAAAAAGAAGTCAAATGTGGAATAATAATTCCTCACCGGGATTCCATAGCCCTCTGCGGACTGCCCGTCTCCCATCTAAAACCACGGTCTGAAGCGCTTCCTGGTGATTTCCCTCCTGTGTGTTTCTCTCAGTGCTCAGGGGGCCCATGGTTCTGAGGCAAACGCATCCTTTCCCCACTGACGTCTCTACCTGCAATTTTATCTGGATGTCAGATTAGAGGGAAGGTGGGCTCTCAACCTAACCCACTTGGTCTTCCAGACGCTCTGTGTTTACAGTAAGCCTCCTTACACAGGCTCATTGTGCGAATGGCCTGGCCTGGGATTGGCGTTGATACGACTGCATTGGAGATGGCAATATTCTCTCCACGCTGTCTTGGTGTGACTATTTCCCAATGTAAATTAAAGCTACTTAGCTGTATTACCTAATTCCCGACCAGTGATAACCTCTATATTTAGAAATGTCCTAATAAGTAAAGTGGGGTGGGTTAGACAAAAGCTCAGCATAAGGCGAGGCAGATGTGGAAAACTGCTGGTGGGGAACCTGAACGCTTGCTTCCTCCGAAATGCAGAGGTTGGTCAGAGCCCCCCATCTAACCCAATGGCCACTGGCCCGGGCACCAGCGCTGAACACAGAGGGCCAGAGCCAGCCTTTCTCTCCTTGCGGGTCAAGAAGTTCATATTCTAAGAAGAGCCACATGCTCTATCTACTTTTTGCTTTTTCCATTTTCCAGCCGTTCTGTGCTGTGAGCCATGCTTGGCCCGGAGGTACAAAGGACGAAACGAGGCAGTGAGCGACACGACACGGCCGCCAGGAGCCCCTCTCTAGCGGGAGGGACGGGGGTCAATGGCCCGTGGCCACCAAGAACATCCTGTTCCACGCTAACGGGCAATAATGGAAAACAAAATGATATGTGATTTACATTTAAATTAAGAAATGGACTTTAAGAGGTTACCTGATGGATTTGTAAAAACAGACTTAGAGAACACGGCAGTCATGAGGAGTTTATGTGAATCTCTAATAAAAATTCATGAATGTGATTCACCGTTTAAGCGGTCCATAGTTATTAGACACCTACCACGCCGGGTCCTCCGTGAGCGTCGGAGTGACAAAGGGGGGACAGGATCACCAGGGACCTCATCCTCAGAGGGAAACACGCAGCCTAGCTCCCAGTGCAGAGCAATAGGGTGATGCAGAGGTGAGCAAGCCCAGAGGAACCAGCCATCAAAAAATGGCCATCAGCTGGTCCTCAGGAGACAAGCATGGCTTCCAAGAATGGGAGTATTAACAGTAAGCATTCGTTTGGAACAGAAATTCTCTCAAATGATAGTCCTCATTCTGCCTGTTCAGACCCTCTCAGATCACATCTATACTAATAAAAGGATAACATGCTAATTAGACCTGGAGACCTTCAGAGACCTTCCAGGTGTCCTTCTGGACAAAGTTAGGGGCTTGGCTGGCCTGCAAACCACCCCCAAACGGCCCTCAGCTGCTCGCCCAGGCCGGCCACACACCCTCAGCAGGGAGCCTCACCCTGATGGGGGTGTGGCCAGCCTGCAAACGACCCTCAGTCCCTTTCCCAGGCCGGCCATGCCCCCACAGTGGGGACCCTCACCCCAATGGGGGTGTGTACGGCCTGCAAACCACCCCAGTCCCTCACTTGCAGGCTTGATCCCAGTAGGGAGTATGCAAAGACAGCCAATCAATGATTCTCTCTCATCATTGTTTCTATCTTTCTCTTCCCCTCTCTTCCTCTCTGTAATCAATAAAAAGATATTAGAAACATATGTCAATCATATTTCAGTTGAAATAGAAAAACTCAAAAGAGGAAGGTGGATAAACATGAATAGTGGACAACAAGGGTCTTGTTGAAGGATACATTATTCACTTTTCCCCAAATTAGCTTCTTCGGGACCTTCTGCTCTCCCCCAAGGGCCCTCCTTGCCTGACGCTAAAAAAGAACAAAGGTCCTAAAGGCACTGCCCCAGGAAGTCCACCCAGAGCTACCAACACTGCAGCCCTCTCTCACCCAAACCGGCGGTCCCTGCAGGAAAACACCTGAGGAAACCGTGGTGTCAAAACACACATGCAGACATGCTCACACACACAGCAACAAAAACCTGGCCTTCTCTACCATTAGCTCATGTCAACATCCCACTCTCCAACGAGAGCGACGTGAATATTGCTAAAGAAAAAGGTGAAAAGCCTCTGGATGTATTTATTCTAAGTTTAATTCCTCCAAATAAAGTTATACTTGGAAAGATAAAAGCAGAGGGCTTTTGTTGAAAGGACCAGTAATATTTTCAAGTAAGCTCCTATTTGTTCCAGTTTCAGGAAATCGTTTTATTTCACTTAGGAAAACAGGCACGCTGGAAGCCAGCCCAGGGCTGGGAGTCAGAACAATTCTGGATTTCAATCCTGGCTCTGCCACTGTCAAGGTGACCTTGAGCAAACTATTCTGATTTCACAGTCCTCATCTGTAAAGTGGAAAAACAACAGTACCAGCCTAACAGGCCTGTCAAGAATTAAATGAAATCCTATCTAATAAAGAGGGAATATGCTAATTGACCCTCATGCTGTCACAAAGATGGCAGTGCCCACAGCCAATAAGGAGGGAATATGCTAATTGACTGCCACAACCTCAAAGATGGCAGCACCCCACAGCCACAAGATGGTGGCACCCAATCCCCTCAGCCCCACTGGGGCACCTGTCTCCGGAGTCCTCCAACCCCTATAGCCCCCCAGCCCCCAGGACCCCCCAAGGTTCAGATAACCAGGGCTGGCCAAAGATTGCGCTGCTGACAATGGCAGCAGCAGAGGTGTGATGGGGGGTTGCCTTCCCCTGATCGCTGGGTTGCCTCCAGCCTCTGAGGGCTCTGGTCTGTGAGAGGAGGCAGGTTGGGCTGAGTGATTCCCCCTCTGGTGCATGAATTTTCGTGCACCGGGCCTCTAGTTTCAAAATAATGTTTCAAACATCAGATAATGGAACAAACTATCTTTCTACTCACTATTCCCAGTACTTTTAAAATAAAGTTTCTTGTATTTTTCCTAGGCATTAGCAAAAAATGTTAAAAATCAAATTCCTAAGAGCAATTTAAGAAGCAGACAATAAAGCATTACTAACAAAATAATTTTATAAGCTAAAGCAGCCATATCAGTTCAGTTTTGATAAATGCACATGATCAATCCACAGTGACACTGGATGTAGCTTCACCACATAGAGACTAACTGGGCGATCTCTCTACTCCTTCCTCAGCCAAGCACTTCGGCATCTGTGGTTGGGCTTCTAGGCTTTTCGTTTTTATTTTTTAACCTGTCAAAAATTAAGGGGGTAACAAGCTGAAGGAGAGGAGGTGTGGGGGTGAACATGTGACAAGGATTCCAGAAGAGAAAGAATGAAAGTATGTGCTGAATCTAAATATGCTGTTGGGTAATAGAGAGAGAAAGTCACTGTATTCTGTACCGCAGTGCCTGGGGCATGGCAGATAATTAAATGCTGGTTCTTTGAATGATCACAGTTATTCATTACCATTAATAATGATGAGAATAATATGGCCAAGTAAATATTTATTGTATTTTTTGTGTATTTTTAATGAACTGCCATACCCATAAGTCGTTTTATTTTATAATCTTGGGATTAGAAGAGTATATTTAACTGTATAATTCATAGATGGAGAATATATCCATCCACTTAGCAAGCATTTCTTAAGCATCTATTATGTGTATTTACAACAGGAAAATTAGACTAACATATAAATCTGTTAACTTAAACTGCATTATTTATGTTTCTTGCCCGACCAGTATTGTAGCAAAGTCTTAACCTATTAACCGAGCGGGATGTATAAATACATCAAACGTAAACAATATCAGGTATGGGTCAGACATATGAATACGTCCTTGAAATATATGTTGCGCCCTGAAATGGGCGGAACGTATATTTCCAAACAACAAAGGTATTAGTCATCCATACATGTCTGGACACGAATTTAAGACATGGAGGGAATCAGTATAATTTCGCTAGTGAAAGTGGTGGAAGTGTTCAACAAGAATTGTTTTGGAGTTAACACATGACTTACTGAATAAAGGGCATAGGATTTACTTAGATAATTTCTATAGGTCAATTCATTTGACTGAACTCTTGTGTCAAAACAATACAGACATTGTTGGAACAATGAGGATAAACAGAGTCGGAATCCCCAGTGAAATAAAAACAAAAAAATTACAGAAAAAGGAACATATAGTAAGATTCAAAGACAAACTTATGGTTTTGAATTGAAGGATAAAAAAGACGTATTGATGCTCAGTTCTATTCATAATGATGAAAAGACAATGATTGAAAAGAGAGGAAGAAGGCAAGAAAAGCCGAATGTTGTCCTGGATTATAACAAGAATATGGGCGGCGTAGATCTGGGAAATGGAGTTATGGTGGCCTACACGGCTGCCCATAATAGGGTAAAAAAGTTTTATAAAAAATTTTTTCTACGATTAATTGATATGTGCTGCTTCAATGCATATATTATATACAAAAAAAGATAAAGGTCAGTTGGATCGATTACACTTTTTGATAGAGTGCCTAGAGAAATTGGTAGATAACAACATAGTGAAAACCCACCCAAAGACATCAACAAGCAGCTCTACATTTAAACCATCACGCTTAGTTGAAAGGCATTTTCCAGAACAAATGAAAATCGATATAGGAAAAACTAAATCCAGGAAATGCCGAGTTTGCTACAAAAAAGGTGTTAGGAAAGAATCTACATACTGGTGTCTGGATTGTAAGGTAGCACTGTGTGTCAACAATTGCTTTAAAATATATCACACGAAAGTTGAGTCTTGAATTTTTACATCTATATTTCAATTTTTTAAACTCAATATTTCTATTTTATTTGTGTTCTTTTGTTTATTGTTCTGCAATTGTTAACTTTTTTATTTTTTATTGTGTATCGAAATAAAAAGTATATTTTTTGTTATCTTTATAATTGTTTGTAAATTTTTAATTTTTTAATTCGATGTTTCAATTTTTTTGTTGGTATTCTTTTCTATTTGTTTGTAATTTTGTATTTTCCTTTGTGCTTTATATATAAATAAACGAAAAAATATATATTTCATAGTCTTTTCATTTATTTTAAATATAAATTTAAAAAAATAATAATATGAAATTACGTCCACCGGGTGTGACGTACTGACACGTCCTAGTGAAAGAGCATGTGCCCGTTGTAAGTTGCATAACTGAAAAGGGAACTCCCCGGTCAACAGGTTAAAAAGTTTTTGACATACTCTGTCAGGGCAGAAAATAAAATCTAATTTTCAGATAGAAAATTAATGCTGAAGAAATTAGATAATAATGTGAATACATATGCCTACATCCAAAAAATGTGCCTGAGGACACAGACGACCCTTATCTGATTTGGTGCCAAAAAGGGGCAGGACAAAAGGAAGCCACTGAAAACAGAAGCTGAGGTCCTACACTAAAGAGTAAAATAAACTTGTATTTCACCCAAAAGCTAAAAAATAAATTTTATTTATTTTTATAAAATACTTTATGTTCTAACTGCAACCATGCACTCGGTCTTAAGTGAAGAATGAATCAAGCCATAATTATTTTTCAAAATAAATTCTCTGACCCCTGAGGATGAACTTCTCCGTGGTTTTTTGATCCATAAAGAGGATTACTTTTACAAAGATGACCGAGTGTGATTCTTCCAAGAATTTCTCTTTTACAAAAAAGATCTACCATGTCATTGTCCTGGTTGGTAATTCACCAATGGCCCTGCCTATGCCCTAAACAGTTCTCCAGCCTCATTTTTATTGATATCATGAAACCCTCATTTTGGTAAAAACTGCATGTCGCATTTCTAAATTGTAGTGTATTTGCAAGTTAGTGTCAGAAATGTACAGCGTTCTAGTGAGAGACAGACAGACAGAGGCCCGGTTGGGTGAAGAGGAAGGTTTGAGCAGAGGGTAATTTTATAAACAGTCAGTTCATTAGTAAATGCAACAGCCTGATTTTCTCCGCAGTCCTGGCCGTGCCCGGCTTCCTGAGAAGACTGTGGAGGCTGTAGCCGGAGGTGCAGGTCCTAGCTGAGTTCTGCTTCTCCCGCTCCACCCAGAACTGCCCTTCGTTTTCCAAGCACCAGACCCTGCTTGGTGCCCTCCATCCCAGGCTTCCCACCCGAAAATGCTCACCTGGACCTGCTGCCAACGTCTGGCTCTTCTGCCTCCCATGATTTCCCAGTCCTGTCTATTCTTAGTTCTAAGCTTTGCTAGAAACATCGCTCCTTAGAATAAACAGCTCACCTGAACTCTGCACTGTGAGATGGAAAGGGGTGCGTGTGCAGAGCCCTCTGATGTGACCATGTCCCGTGGCCAGAGCCCTGTGCTCCCTACTCCAAGGGCCGGCGGATGCAAGGCCCACCGCCCTCACATCAGGCTGTGCAGCTGGGTGCCCGGTTTTCTAACTGGCGACGTGACCTCTGGTGTGCTAGTTTGCTTACCTGTAAAATGGGGTGATAGCGGCGCTGTACTCCATAGAGTCAAGTCAGTAAGATAATATACGGCAAGGTGCTTCAAACAGGGCCGGGTACCGGAAAGCACTGAGGGCTAGTCCTTACGAGGACCTCAAGCACCGTGTAGGGCTCACATCAGGGTCCGCACTACAGCCTGGGGACACAAAGATCACCCCACTTCCCGGGCCCTGAAATCTGAGAGGGGTCTGCATGGAGGGACTTCAATGGCCCCTCACATTCATGCTGTGTGATCTAGGGTGGGGGAGTGGGGACAGACATCCAAAGCCGCTTGTGCCTCTTGGCAGCTATCTGGCTATCGATTCAGTATCTGATGAGTTAATGCTTCTCTCCTCCGCTGTATAAAATGGAGACAAGACTTCCTAACCTGCAAGGTTCTTGGATGAAGATATATCATATGCAACTGAGAAAGCATCTAAAACAGACTCATACAGATACTCACAGATGTTCATTTCCCCTCCCTTCTTTATAAAAATGACCATAAATTCAATTTGCAAATACCTAGAAGAGAACGTGCCATTTAAACAAAAGTCACTCTGGTTAATTTTAAATCCTTCTATGTCCAATGACAGTCTTTTGAAGACTGAGCATCCGTAATAGCTGTAACTTCTCAAATTCATCAAAATTTATTATTTCATCCTGTATTGGAGTGGCTAACCAATGAACTGAGAAAATTATATTGTAATATCCTCACTGGGGCTCTGTTTTATATAGAACAGGAGGGGAAATGCCAGTTGTTAAAAATAGGCAGGACAATTATGTGAAAATGAGAGACCAAGGGATAGATGGCGACAATTTGGAACCAGCACAGCGGAGTGCAGTCACGGGACAGAGAGGCAGAATGGGGGGACAGAGAGGCAGAATGGGGGGACAGAGAGGCAGAATGGGGTGGATGGCCGAGGGAGGCGCGGCTGCCTCCTGCCGGCACCCTCCTGCTGTGATGACAGTCACAGAAGGACGTCCCAGCCTCCCCCATACTCCTGCGTGGGTCACTGCGGAGACGTAAGAAACGCTTCTCAAGAATCGAGTCCGTCTTGTGGGTTGGAGTGTTGGCCACGGCATGGCTTCGCCTGCCTGGGGCACTGTTGCAGGCACCTTTTGTGAACACAGGAAAAGTGTGATGGAGGATGCTGATCCATCCGGGCACCGCACTCAAACCAACCAAATCCTCGCAGACTAAGTCCTGCGGACAGTGTCAGTGGTGTATTTTCATGCCCACTTAGCATTATACAGATGCAGGGAAATTAAAATGCCATGGTACTAAAATTACTTAATTAACAATTTGCCATTCTGATAATTATACAGAATGCTTAGTTTTTTTCCCTATCGTCAGTCACATTTTAAGGCTATTCTGCTTTACAACAGAGAAGATAGATTTCATATAGTTTCTAATACACAAAGGTATATATGTGTGTGTGTGTGTGTGTGTGTACACATTCTCAAATATCTATGTATATGTATGTATATTGTATACATGCATATATACATATGTGTGTACATATATATCTCCTGAGACTCTGTGGAAATGTTAGGAAGGTAATGGGGTGCACACATGAAACACTCCTTGGAAGCGCAGTGTTTAGAAAAGCCTTGGTTATCACCAAGGTGATGCAGTAAAAATGAGGATAATAAAATATAATTAAACATTAATTACAGAAACTATCAAAAATAATCGACCTGTACAAAGCACAGCACTCCTATTAAAAAAGAAACTGACGGATAATAAAATATATACAGTATTCTGTCCTCTAGACATAATTACTTCAAGGCAGCAATTAAATTTATAGAAAACTGTTAAGTTTCTTCTGTAACGCTTTACTACTATGAACTCAAGACATTTTGAGTGTGAATTGCTTCCAAAAATATCCTTGTGATTGTTTAACATCTTCATGGAGCCCGTGAAGCGCCATAAACCCAAAGACGTCTGTTAGACACAAACAGAAGCGGGTTTCAGCAAGCTGGGCCTGCTGCACTGTGCATCTCTGACGCCCTCAGCACAGGCTCTCCTCCCGCTAGGAATGTGTAATGCCCTCATAGCCGAGGCCAAGCACAGTCTGATGGGGAGAAAACCATTTATTTTAATGCAGAAGGAATATTCTGTGGAAAGACTGGCAGGACATATTTTTACTAATAACGATGCCTCATTCCTTCCACCGGTTTGTTTTCCCACTTGAGGAAGCAGGACACCCGTTCATAAAGCCACTCAACATCCTGAAGGGAAGCATTACGTCTTTAAATGTGTATAAAACCTCTCCTTTCAGCCCTTTTACAGTGTTCAGCGAGTTCAGAGAATTCTCTACACGTAGGCAGCCATAAACATAACTTCCCTCCATCCTGTGGGGCCAGGGGAGGAGGCTAGGATTTCAGTTTTTATAATGATGCATTTTTTACCCACTAGAAAGTGGTTTTAGTCCAAATAGGGGTGTTTAAGCGAAGTGATAGGCAAAAGCCAAAGCAGTAAATATGAGAATTCTACACGCATGTGTGCACGTGTGCAGAACAGCTTTCAATAATCCAACTGTTTCATCTTTCCTCCTTTTATCCTTTCTTTTTGTCTATAAAAGATGCTCTTCACCCAAAAGATGTTTTAGCCCAAAGACACTCTGCACAAGTGAAAACAGCCTGGCAAGGACATTAATCAGGGAGGAACTGAAGGATGTGCGCCTGCTGAGAGAGCTGCTCAGAGTGCGGGCGGGGACGAGGGGAGCAGCTCTGCGAGCACAGCCTGCTGTTCTGACGTGAGAGGCAGCCTGGGTCTCCGGGCGGCCATTTCCCGAAGCAGAAGTGAAGTGCAACCGTGACAGACACGTCTGCAAACCACGCCACTGAAAGCCAGTGAATCAGGGCTGTTTGTCACCGCAGCTTCACTCTCCTTAGCTGACTGACATCCAGTTTTTATAAGCAAGTTATGGTCAGGGAACCTGATTTTAAGTGAATTCAAGCGTCATCCCTCTGCCTGGCCAGGTGGTTCATTTGGCTGAGCACTGGCTTGTATTCCACAAAGGTTGTGGGTTCTATTTCCCACTCAGGGCACATGCCCGTGTTATGGGTTCAATCCCCAATCAGATTGTGTAGAAGAGGTAACTGATGGGTGTTTCTCTCACATTGATGTATCTCTCTCTCTCTCTCTCTCTCTCTCTCTCTCTCTCAAAATAACAACAACAACAACAACCCTCCCCCCACACACACACACAAAATGAGTTGTTCCTCACCTGCAATGCCTGGCTTTTATATTAAATGAAACAGAAATGATTTGGCAACATTTCTTAAATATGCCTAATTTTGACCACTCAAAATTATTCCAATAAAGAGATTTCAGAGGCACGTGTGCTCATCATCCGTCTCTATTCATGACAGAACATTCCATCACCACTAAACAATAAGCAGTAGATTACACCTGGAGTGTGGTGCTAGGCAGCTTTGGCAAGGGATTTTGGAGAGAGGGACAAGAGAAGGAATAGGAAGGAAGGAAATCAATATGATCTAGGAATTAACCACCGTTGTCTCTGACTGGAGAGAAATGTGAGCTCCATGCCATAAGAATCACAATGTAGAAGTAGGTTAAGCATAAAGCAAAATAATATCAGCGCCTACCTATGAAAGCTCCAATTTATGAAGCGATCAGCAGCCGCAGCTGCACGTGCTGTTCAGCAAACCGAGGCCCCACGCCAGGCCGTGGGGTGCAGACACCCCGCATCTGCTGCCCGTGACCTGAATCAGGGTCTACGGTGCATGAACTGCACGCCCCTCCCCATGGCCACAGGGAGTCTCTGAGCCATTAAGTAGATACCCACCTTAATTCAAGGTGAGGCTCCTTTACTTAATTAAAATGTTGGCCCCCTAGAGATCAGGTAGGGCATTCCAGAGTTATTTTTTTTTTTTTAAACCCATCACTCCTTTACAGGAAGGGGAGTAATGCTTAACACTTCAGGACGACATGCAGAAACAGACTAAAATCAAAAGACAGTAACCCATTCAGCAGTGTGTGGGATGGGAGAGGGGAGAGAGGAGAGAGGAGAAAACAGAAGTGAGCCGGGGTAGCCCTTCGCAGAGTGAAAACCCTGCACAGCGGCCACAGCACCAGCCGGGCCTCGGAAGGCAGAGCTGGGCCCAGCGCGGGCAGAGGGGTTAGGGGCTGTGCAAGTTAGTTTTCGGAGACGGTGGGATGTAGCAGGCACGATGGAGCCAGCTCTCAGGCTCCGCGGGTGGGAAAGCCAGCACATTCCTCTTTCTCGGGGGAAAGGCCAGGCGTGTGTGGAAGCCGTTGTGTCTGATCTGAGCCCTCCCAGCACCTAAAGCAGGGGCGGCAGAGTCTCTCAGAGGCAGGTGAGCAGGGCGGTGGAGCAGGCACAACCATAGGCCTGGGCTGCCTCAGCCTCACTGGGTGCCCAGAGAATTCTTGTGGACCTGACTTTCCCACAATAATTAAAACAAGACGGCTCTCAGCCTGGTGGTACTGTGAAATGGGTGGTTGTGCTGAACGTGCCCCCCGAGGACACGGCTTTCCTGTGGACACACTGCGAGAGGAGGCAGTGTCCACCGTGAGCCCACAGGAAGCAAAGGCTGTGGGCGGTGAGTCTCCGCGGGCCGAAGGATACCCTGGAGAAACCGGCGGGATGGGAAAGTGATCCTCACAACATCCGAGGGATCATGATAAAATACAACTCAATATTTCCTGAGCAGCCTCCCATGGCCGTCCGGGGGGCCCCTCGGGGGCAGGCAGGCCTGTCCTCGGGGAGGGGGACCTCACGCGGGCAGAGCAGCGGCCGGGCGGGGTGAGGGCGACAATTCACCACAGGACACGCTCCGGGATGGAAAAGTCTTGGAAGCCAGAGATGTTTTTGAGGAGAGAGGGAAAGAGGAGGAATGGCTTGAACAAAGAGTGGGAAATGGGAATAAAATACATGAGGTTGGGGGAACAATTCCAGTTTGCCTGATAAATGTGGTATAATGAGGAAAGTAATGCTAGACTGGTATGTCAAACGCGTATTTCCAAGGCATGTTTGTCCTTAAACAGTATTTTATCTCAGTCCTCTCGCCCTCTGTTTCAGTGCTGGGGAGAGTTTGTATCACAGACTGTAAGGCTCTCATTTCAGGGCTGGGGCATGAAGCACAGCGTCCTCCCTCACAACCTTCGTTCCAAGGGCCACCTTTTAGTCCAGCACCTCGAAAACACTCAAAAAGGTTATTTTTTTAATTGCACAGAAAGATCAGTTTATATTTTAAAATAATGTTTAGCATAAACACATAAGATTCTGAGCATTCTTCCTAAGATCAGTCATATATTATTCCTTTCTATCAGTTTGCAAACTCTTGTTCAAGGCATGCTTACAATATGTGCCCTAACGTCAGTATATGGCCTTCTGGACAGGTGGCAGTGGATGGCTCCTTCCTACCATTCCCCAACACCCCCAGCCCCAAGCATAAGCCATAGGTCTTTCAACAGTGTCCCAGACAGACAGACAGACAGACAAGGGCAGGGGCTGAATGGGTTTTGTTCACTGTCCCATTCCCAGAGCCTAGAAGAGTAGCTGCACATAGTTTGTGATAAATATATATGTTTTGTTGTTGAATAAACAGATTTTCAACTTACACAGAATAAGCCAAAATAAAATTACGTGTCCCCTGGGTGGGTGGCTCAGTTGGCTGGGACGTCGCTCCGCAAAACGAAAGGTTGTGGGTTCTATCCCGGGCGGGACATGTACGGAGGCAATGAATCTATGTTTCTCTCTCACATTGATGTCTCTCTCTCTCTCTCTCTCTCTCTCTCTCTCTCTCTCTCTCTCCCCTCCACCCCTTCTTATCTCTCTACAAATCAATAAATGTACCCTCAGGTGAAGATTAAAAAGTAATAAAATATTGCGTTTTGTTGTGTGTTTGTTTGCTATGATTTTAATGGAGTGGCACAGTTAAAAAGAGTAAATCTCTCTGTGATGGACACTGGAATTGTTTAAAATCTAAGCAATCCCTCTTCCAGAGGTCATCTTTAAATTTTTAACTATTTCAATAATAACTAATAATAACAACAATGCAGGTTTCTCTACTATGATTTTTAGATAACTAATATATTACTTCACTCTTTCTCAACTATTGAAAGGAAAGTAGTCTTTTTGATGTTTCATTTAAAACACTATTTACAATTATTTTTTTAACACACACACACACAAACATATATATGTGTGTGTATGTATATATATATATATATATATTATATATATATGTGTGTGTGTGTGTGTGTGTGTATATATATATATATATATATATATATATATATATATATATATTATTGATTTTTTTCAGAGAGAAAGAGAGAGAGAGATAGAAAGTTGGAAACATCGATGAGAGAAAATCATCAATCAGCTGCCTCTTGCACATTCCCTGCTGGGGATGTGCCTGCAACCAAGATACATGCCCTTGACAGGACTCGAACCTGGGACCCTTCAGTCCACAGACCGACGCTCTATCCACTGAACCAAACCGGTTTCGGCTACAATTCTTTTTTATGTTTACTAAAAAAACACACAAACAATCCACTAGCACCATATGGACTACTTCAGAGATACCCTGCTGGGATGTCCCCCATTTTATTAGCGGGACACGAAATGCTATTATCCTCATGGTAACCCCCAAACACAGTCCCTTCTATCAAGTGCTGCGCCTATGACAATCCTCTGATTAAAACATGAACCTTGCCATCTACGTTGCGTTATTTTTCATCTCTGCCTCCCTTGCATCTGTCTCCTCTGCACCACACACCACCCGCCACCCCGGCCAGGCCCCCTCCCCGGAGGGACAGGGCAGGGCTGAGGCGGGGGATCAGCAGCAGCACAGGTCAGAGTGAGCCGGGCAGCTCCTTCGGGGTCTGCCCCACGTCCCCATCGCCGTTACTCAGCGCTGCTACCTTCTGAGTGTCCTGATGGAGCGCCAACCTGTGGCCACTCCACACGCCCTGAGCTCTGCCGGCCGCGCACGCCCCTCCACGGGCTGGGCTTGCTACCTGTTTTCTCAAAACCCGAGGTCGCCCAGGGCCAGCCGGCATGTTTCAGCCCACAACTCACTGCTTCCCGGATTTAGTCCTTCTGAACACCAGTATCCCCAAGTTTTGCCCCTCACCTGTCTCTCTGGTATCTCACCACCCTGCCTCCCACTGTCCCAGCATACAGCAAAGGAGCGCGGAGCTGACTCGGGGGAAGGTGACTTGTTTCTAGAAGTTACTTTCTAGCTGTCCGTCCCATATTACCAGCTGGAAGCCTCTTTCATCTGGAAGTGATGTCCTATGGGCGCCACAGCCCTTGAAAAACTGGGTGATTAATTGCTCAGGTCAGGCGAGGGGACGCATTGATCTCTCCTTCCTCTGGGCCCCAGTGTTCCGTGCCCGTGTCACTCACTTGGCAATTAATCACGTTTTGCCTGGAGACATCTGCGGTTTCACTTCTGCCGTTTCTATAGCCCTTTGTTCCCAACTGGCCATTCCCTTCATCCACACAGATTCTGTGGATCGTGTGTCCACATTCTCCACAGACTGTTCACGCTGGGTCTCAAGTGTCTGTGGACTGACCGGATGTCAGGACTAGACACGGTGGGGCAGACTCATTTCTCCCATCTCCTCCCTCTAACCACAGCAATGAGCCCCGGAAATAACACAAGCAGCAAAGAAGGAGCCGCCTGAGAGGTGGCAAGAGTACACCTGGGTGCAGAGGCCCTCAGAGTGACAGGCCTCTGAGGACTGCCCCGTCCACTAGAAGAAGGTGACCCAGGTCTGGCATTTCCCAGCCACAGCTCAGGGGAGAGAAGGCAGCCCGGGCAGGCCCCTTACTTCTGAGGAAGACAACACTAGGAAAGGCAGAACGGATAAGAGGGATAAGCCAGAGGCCCCAATGATGAAAATGGACCGGGAGAGATGTTCTCCTACCCTGGCAGCCTGAGATTGCCCTCCCCCACCCAGACACACATGCAAGGGGGATCCTGCCACAAACACCCTTCACGTGTGTCCTTCCCATGGGCCAGGTACTCCCTTCCCGGCCCTGGCGGCCTGAGGGACCCGCCTGCAGAACTTCTTCCTTCTCCTCGAGCAGCACAGGACACAAGACAGGCCAAGCAGATCAAGACAGCATTATAATAGCTCTGAATATTAAACGTCATCGCAAATACAGCATACAAAAGTAGCCTATGTGCTAAACCTAAAACAGAGAGACTCTTAATAGAATAACCACAATGTCCAAGATAAAAATTTAAAACCAACCATCATATGAAGAACTTGGAAAATCACAAGTTGCATGAAAAAAGACAGTCAACTAATGTTAACCTTGAGGTGATCAGACATTAGATTGATCTAATAAGGACTTTAAAGCACTTCCCATGAAAATGCTTCAACAATCTTATAAACAATCAATAAAATCTCTTGAAACCAATAAAAAACAGAAAAATTCAGGAAAAATTAAAAGTTATAAAAATGAACAAATGGAAATTGTATAATAAAAAGTATTTTAATGAATACAAACTCATGGAATAGCCTAAATAATAAAGTATGAATGACAGAGGGTAGAATCAATGAACTTGAAGACTTATCAATAGAATTTACCCTATCTGAACAACAGAGAGAAAGTAGACTGAAAAAAAAAAAAATAAACAGCTCAGAGACCTTTGAAACAATAAACAGGAGTCAAATAAATTTTATTATCAGAGAGCCAGAAGGGGAGAGGAGAGTATGGATGAAAGAGTATTAAAAATAATAATAGCTAAAAACTTCTTAAATTTGGTGAAAGACATAAACTCACAGATTCAAGAAACTGAATAAATGCCAGATAAGATAAAATTAAAATAAAAAACACATCATGACACAACATAATTAAACTTTTGAAAATTAAAGACAGAACAACTTGAAAGTGGCCAGAGGGAAAAGATATATAATTTATAAGGGAATGACAATTCATATAAAATTATATTTCTCATCTGAAACCATGATGGCCACAAGGAAATGGCACGTCATTTTTCAAATGCTGAGATGCAAGAACTGCCCAACTATGAATTCTCTATCTGTGACAATATCATTCAAAAATGAAGGGAGAAACGAAAACATCCTCAGGGGAGAGAAAACAAAGAGGATCTGGGCTAGCAAGCCTGCCAGCGTGACTGAAGGAAGGCCTGTGAACAGGGACAAAAACAACAGAGAAAAGCTCGAAACTTCTGAAGAAAGGAAAACCAGAACAGGTAAAATGGCTGGTTGAAGCAAAAATTACTACACCCTCTGATGTGGTGCACAATGTATATAGAGGGAACACCCAAAACCATTAGATTTAAAGAGAGGGAAGGGTGAAAACACCGAAATGGCAGCAATGTTTCTACATTTCGCTTACAAATGGTAAAACATCAATACCAATGATAGTTTCATATGTGTAGTGTAATGCCTAGAATTACTACTAAGAAAACTATACAGAGATATACTTTTTAAAAGCTATATAAATAAAACAGCACAGAATAATTTAAAATGCTCACATAATCACCAGAAAAGTAAGAAGAGAGAAACAGAAGAATGAGAAAAGTGAAAACAAATCAGAGAGTAAATAAGCAAATAAAATGAGAGATCTGAGAATGTCAATAATTACCTTAAATGATATATATATATATATACACACACACACACACACATATATATACACACACATATATATACACATATACATATTTATACATATATATGTATATACATATTTATACATACATACATATATATACATATTTATACACACACACACATATATATATACATATATAGCTAATATGCATTGTGCCCTAGGGTGTTTGTCCAGGAGATGGGGAGTTTGATCTCTTGCTATGACATGCCATTACCACAAGGGGGCGTCACATAATGAAGGAAGGCTATGGCTGGCAGCCTGAAGCTGGGGAAGGAAGGCTTCAGCTGGCAGCCAGAAGGCCCCAATCAGCCCTGATCACTGGCTAGGCCTAGGGACTCTACCCATGCATGAATTTCATGCTCTGGGCCTCTAGTATGTCTATATAGACCAATCAAAAGTCAGAGGTTGTCAAAGTGGATAAAATACCAAGATCCAACAGTATGCTGTCCACAGGATTTCACTTCACATACAATAGCACAGGTAGACTGAAATAAAAGGATGGGGAAATATGCACCATGCAAACACCAATAAGGGGAAAAAGGGAAGAAGTGGCTATATTAACATCAGACTCAAGATTTAAAAAAATACTAGAGATAATGGGGAATATTACATAATTATAAAACAACCAATACCCTGAGAAGGCAGAACAATTCTAAAAGTATAGGCACTGAACAACCACAAATCCTCTAAATGCATGAAACAAAGACCGACAGTTGAAATAAGAAACAGATGAATCCATAATTATCACTTGGGACTTAAACACCTCACATTCAGTAATAGTTAAAATTACCAGACAGAAAATCAAAGAAGATATAGAAGAACTAAACATTACATTTACCAAGATCTAATTGACATGTGTAAAAATTCCACTCAGTGACAGCAGAATACACATTTTTTCCAATGGAACATTTCATTAACAAGATTAAGCATATCCTGTACCATAGAACAAACTTCAGATCTGAAAAAACTGAAGTCATGCATATTCCATACTGGAATCATATTGGAAATAAATAACAAAAACAATAGGACCATCTACAAACCCTTGGAAAAGAAACAACATCTTTCTAAACACTCCATGGTTCAAAAAAGATATCGTAAAAGAAATTAAAAATCCACAGAATGGAAAAAATATAACAAACAGCATATCAAAATATGTGGCATACAGGAAGAAAAAAAGCAAAAGAAACAGTGCTGAGAGGTAAATTTATATTATAGTACTGAATGTCTACATTAGAAAAGATGCAAAAGTACTTAATAAAATAATAGCACATCAAACCTAGCAATATATAAAAAGAATTTTCATGGTGCAATTTATTTTGGGGGTGCCAGGACAGCACCAGGGCCTTGGTGAAAGAACTCTGTGAATCCTGACTGTGCCGGAGTGCTGCAGGACGTTACCACTGGACATTACCAGATCTCTGCGTATTATTTCTCACAACTGCATGTGAATCTACAATGATCTCCAAATAAAAGGTGTAATTAAAACACTTGGTGCTAAGTGTAACTGGACTCAAACATTCATCTGGAGGCTCTTATATTATGAAAGAGCATGTTGTGGTTGTTGCTTCTTTAGGGCTCACACTCCCCCAAACTGAGCAATGTCAGATTGCTAACTGAGATTTCAACTTTGTTAATGACACAAAATGAAAGATGAAATATAAAAATAAACTTTCAATGAAAGCTAGGCCGAGAAGAACAGCATGTCATCTCAATGAAACCACCTTCCTACAGAAATGCCATGTGGCTCAGAAGGGAGGCAGGGGGAGAAAGAGATATCCACCCCAGGTCTATCCAGGGAACAAGCAAGAAGTATTAGAAAAATGTATTCCTAAGGATTCACCACTGAGACGGAAGCACAGAATTGCACTTACTGGACCTTAAATAGTCCAGGCCTGCTCTCCCTCCTGGGGTGTGTAGTAGATAAGACAAAATATTCAGCAATGCATAGTAAACCTGGAGCTGGTAGCTGAAAGCCATTGGTGCGTATGTGGCTGCCTTTTGCTTTTTATCCTCTGAGTCAAGGGTGTGCAAGCTTTTTTCTACCAAGGGCCATTTGTGTATTTGTAACATCATTCACAAGCCACACAAAATTATCCTGTTATATTTGGTCAAACATTTAATTAACTCAACTCACCCCTTCTGCCCTGGCAGGGCCAGACCCAATGACTTCACAGGCCTTCTATGGCCCATGGGCTGACATTCCCCGCTCCTGCCCTAAGCCAACCAGATCTCAACCCTATATTCTTTGCAAGACCTGCAGTTCTTTTCCTGCTTAAACCAAGCAATGGACATTCTAACTTCACAAATCAGGCTTGTTAGTTTAGATTACGAGTCTAGTCTTAGGAGTTTGGTGGCAAAACCAGCTTTCTGAGCCCCAGGTCCAGCCCACGTGCTGTGGCAAATTCACCCCTGAAATGGCGCCGGCTACAAGGGGCTCTCAGAGGCCGGCCGGGCTGTCTCTCCTGGCGCTGGCTACTCCCTGCTTGTCTCGGCTCCAGCGCTCACTCCTGAATCTACTGGTCAGTCTTCCACCAACACCACCGGGGTCAATACGGTGCTTTCAAACTCTCCGGCCTTTTCACACAACTGCCACGTGACCGACAGACACATACATGAGACTTTTATTATCTTGACTAGCAAATACAAGTATTTGGTGTTTTTGCTTCCTTTAAATCACTATGAAAATTCAAGATTTTAAAGACTAGTATTATGATAGAAGAAATGAAGTGATCGTCTCCCAATATCAGACTTTAAGACTTTTATTAACTAAATCTATTGAGTTTACGATACGAAAGACCTTTCCAATCCACTTCATCTTCTGCAGTCAGGACTCCCAGCTCATCTCTTACAGCCCTGTGCTCAGGTGAGCTGTCAGGAAGCAGTGGCTCACTCAGGAGGGCTTAACTGAATGGTTAGCATTTAAAGACAAAGCAGAACTAATATGGCTATCGTGGCCACAGAACCTGTACCGATGAAATACTGCCTAGAGAGTCATCTGTGGTTAATGGTGACAAATTTAAAAATGACTCAGGGAAACTGGACCTAGAAATGATGGTCTCCAAAGAAAATGGACGGTACAGGATATAATCAGTACCAAAATAATCTGTCACTCAATAGAGATTTTAAAGTTATTGATAAATCCAATCTTTATCAGAATATTTATAAAGAGAATAATTGGTCCTGATTTAAATATCTTCATTAAGATAAATATGAAAACGGGGGGAAATTGGAAACAGATTAACTGCACTCCATGGAAAATTGATTACGGGAAGGAATTAAATAGGCTTAATGATGTTCCCCTGGGAACTCCATGAAAATTAATCTATGCTGGGCCAATTCTGATTAAAATGTTAGGTTCATAAATTGGGAATCAAAACCTCCTATGCTGATTATGTCGTTCTGCAGCTTGAACTCTGCTCCCATAGATGCCGCCTTCTCCCCATTGTCACCCACCTTCCCACTTTCTCTCCCCCAGTCCTTCAATCGTTTTCCTTTGCCTCAGCTCACCTCTTATACATGGGTATTCCCTGAGGCGCTATTCTAAGCCCACTTTGTAATTCAATCGCCCTCCCTCCTTCCCCTCCAGTCACTGTCCCTCTCCTGCCCGCCCCCTGTGGGGCAGCTGACTCCCCCCTCCCTAGCCCGTAGGCTCCTGAGTGCCAGCTAGCGGTAAGCGCCAATATCTGCTGGACTCTTTCGAGGTGGACATTTCACTGATGCTTTCAAGCCAAACCCCCAAACTGCACCCAGCACCTTCCTCTACGACCTGCAGGAGCTGGCTCCCCACAGCCTGGGCCGTGGGCGCTGGTGTCTTTCTCACTCCACCCTCAGCGACACCCCCTGGAGCAGCATGGCCCGGAGCATCTACAGCATGGAAACTGGCCAGCAGGGCCTCTCTGCACTATTTCTCCGCATTCCCCTCAGACAGGCTTCTTCCAGCCATCACCAGTGTGTGCCTGGGCCACTGCCCGTTTCCTAACTGGTCCCTCCCACAGCCACAGGGTCCTACCCCTTCAACGCAGCGCAGCACTTTCAATCTGCCTCGGGAGCTCACCATTTTCTAAGGAACAAAGTCCTGAACACAATACTGCCTACACATTCCCATCTGGGACATTCCCTTGTATTCCCTTAACCTCAAATGTCCCACCTCACCCTCCTCTCAAGGCCACGCAGCTGAGAGGCAGCTTCCCGGCGCCCCGGCCCCCCGACCCCCCAAACCCCTCCCCCCTCCACCGATAAGAACCGTCTCTCCTTGAGGCCCCACTGCCTTCGCTTGCACCATTCTTGCTTCGGGCCCTCTGCTTCTGCGTCTCACATGTGCCAAACGCAGCAACAACCCAATTCATCTCCATCCGTTGTGAAAGCCCCGTCTTGCTCTTAAATGATGGCGATTCTATTTTCCTTTCAACCATATATTTCCTTCATGTTGCTTCCTTGCCCCAATTTAATTATCCGCAAACCATGAGCCTTCCCAGAGTCAGGAATGCCTGTGCTGTCTGTCACAATCACGGGAGATGAAAGGATGTTTAACCCCAGGCTGGGTGTTCCAAGTGCCTGCAATTAAAGCAAATCTTCCTTCCCCCTTTGGTTGGCTCTATGATTAAAAAAGAAAATTATTTCATTCAGGATAATTTGGTTGACATTTCTGGGCTGGTACAGCTTGGAGCTGAGCGCTCCCACTCCTGGGATAAGGCAGCGCGCGGAGACGTGGAGGCCCAGGAGCAGGAATGCCCTCGGCTTCTACAAGGAACGGCAAACAGGAAGTGAGAGCAAGAAAACAAGTGACCCAGAGGAGGTCTGGTTGCCATCAAATGCCTCCGGAAGCCACTGCCACTCTGGCTACAATTTGTACGATTTTCCCTCCGCCCTTCCTGTGGGCCTCCCCGCTGGCAGAGGAGCCACATCCTCTCAGTGCGGTGCCAGCCCTCAGCCACCGGCCAGTGCCGAAGAGACGCAGACCTCGGTCAGAGCCGAGCGGAGCTGGAAATGAAGCAAAAGGGAGGCGGCAGGAGAGAGAGCCAAGCCTGGAGCCAGCCGCCCACTCTGCCTCCCCCTGCACCCCTGCGTCCCAAAGGAGGAAGGAGGGCGGGCAGCGTCCGGTCCCTGCTCCCCTATGGCCAGGGCACCAAGGTGAGGAGATGGCGGAGCGCTGGCTGCTCAGGTGTGTCGCCGGGACCCTTCCCTCTCGCCCCTCAGAGAGGACGCTGGCATTCTCTCTCTCTGGGTGACTGGTGGCCTCCCACCTCGATCAAAAGGCACTGAGTGCAGAGAGCCACGTGTGGACAGCTCCCCCTGCACATACAGGCAGCTTAACCCCCTGGTCTATGGAGACAGGTGTGCGTCACTAACTGCACGTTATTAGCATGGAAATGCCACACTTTTCCCCAGACCATCCAGATCTACAGTTAAAAATTAATAAAGTCCTACAAAATCAACTAAGTTTAGTATTTTTTTAATATATACTTTGATTTTTTTTTACAGAGATGAAGGGAGAGGGATAGACAGAAACATCGATGAGAGAGAAACATTGATCAGCTGCCTCCTGCACACCCCCCACTGGGGATGTGCCTACAACCGAGGTACATGCCCTTGACCGGAATCGAACCTGGGATCCTTGAGTTCACAAGCCGATGCTCTATCCACTGAGCCACACCAGTTAGGGCTAATTTTAGTATTTCTAAGCCTGAATATCTATGTATTATCATCTTCTATAATCAGGGCCTTTGAAGTTTCACAGTCACCACAACAGCACCGCACATTTCTACAAGATTTCCCTCCTAAAAAAAACTCTAACACTACTGGTTACCTCCCTCGGGCTGCGGTACCGCATGTGGCACTGAGGCGAAACCTAATGACACCTAATAGCATACAAGCGCACGTCTCCTCTGTGAGAGCTAAAGACGTTTTCTGAGAGGAGATGAAAAGGGAACATTCACAGCAAAGGCAGGGACATGAAACAATGGCTGGGCGGCTTTTCTTGGGGGCTTTGCTCTACAGCTGACACAAAATGCAGTCACCCTCACTCTCTTCTCCAGAGCAGCCCAGGGCCCAGAGCACCTGCGCCTGGACCCAGGGCACAGCCCTCCTCTCTCCCGCCAACCCGTCCTGCCTGCCCGCCTCTTTCCAACAGCCACAGCCCCCCACCGCTGGAACCACCACCCACTGAGCCTGTGGCTTCCCTAGGAGCCATCTCTCTCCCCGCCTTCCTCTCTTCTTACCTCTCTCTCTAAATACATATTTGTAAGTATATCTCCCACCTGCCCTTCCCAGCATTCTTCACTGCTAACCCTGGTTTAGCATCAAAATCTCTCTCTCATCATCACCCACTTACTCACTTTGTAATCTTTCACCACCTGCTCGGGTTGTTACCAATCAGTCTGTTTTTACTCTGCTCACAAAGTCGACAAGGTCACAGAAATGAGCCTTCTTCCAGCCCTGCAAGGCACCGACACTGCTGACCCGCCCTCACCTAAATGCGGCTCCCCCTCTTCACGTCCAAAACTCTATTCATCCTTCGCTCCCCTCCCGCCCCCCCCCCCCCCCCCCCCCAGCTGCTCTCTGTTGGCCTCCGGCTGCCCCATGGCACAGGGGCTCCACAGCAGCTCAGCCTTCTACTCCTCTCCTTCCAAATCTCCTCCCCAAAGATACCCGGTTACTGTTTCGTTGGCGTAATTGTCATATCGAGGACTTCAGCTTCAAGCACCTCAGCATTCTGTTTCAAATGCTTCCAAATCATTACACTTAGTTTTCCTCCCATCAACTCAAACTCAACGTGCCAGAGGAGAAGTCACCACCTTCCAGACCAGGTCCCCTGGTCTCAGATTTCTGAGCACCTACATCTATAGCGTAAGAATCACATATCCTTGCCCAGCTGGTGTGGCTCAGTGGTTGAGTGTTGACGCATGAACCAGGAGGTCACGGTTCTATTCCTGGTCAGAGCAAATGCCTGGGTTGTGGGCTCGATCCCCAGTGGGGGGCTGTGGGGAGGGCGCGTGAGGAGGCAGCCTATCAGTGATTCTCTCTCATCATGGATGTTTCTACACTTCTCTCCCCCTCCCTTTCTCTCTCTGAAATCAATTAAAAAAAAATCAAATACACTTCCTGCCTGGCCCAAAGCGGTGCTGTGATGACTGAATGGTTTTTACACCTAAAGATGCTATAAACCCTGAAGGGCCGTCATGGCAAGTCTCCCACCACCCCTCCTGCCTAAGGGGACCAGCCGTCCTGCTTTTGGCGGGACAGTGCTGATTTCGAACAATTTGTCCCGTGGCGTTTTAAAAAAGTCCCGATTTTTCAAAAATTGGGACTTTATTGTTGTTGTTGTTTGTTTTAATTAAGGTATTATACGTGGACTTTTTTTTTAAAAACACCGTGGGATGCGGGACAAATTGTTAAAAATCGGGACTGTCCCCCCCAAAGCAGGACGTCTGGTCACCTTACTATTGCCTTAAGGTGCCCTTTAAGTCATGGGACCAACGGCTTCTCCAACTGGCTCTCCCTTTGTGCCCACAGGTGCACCTCCAGGGGCCTGAGCGCTCTTTCTGAACGTCTCCCAGTCCCTTCCTTTCCAATGTCCCCCGGTCCCTCCTTCCCAATGTCCCCCAGTCCCTTCCTTCCCAATGTCTCCCACTCCCTTCCTTCCCAATGTCCCCCGGTCCCTTCCTTCCCAATGTCCCCCACTCCCTTCCTTCCCAATGTCCCCCAGTCCCTTCCTTCCCAATGTCCCCCACTCCCTTCCTTCCCAATGTCCCTCACTCCCTTCCTTCCCAATGTCCCCCACTCCCTTCTTTCCCAATGTCCCCCACTCCCTTCCTTCCCAATGTCCCTCACTCCCTTCCTTCCCAATGTCCCCCACTCCCTTCTTTCCCAATGTCCCCCAGTCCCTTCCTTCCCAATGTCCCCCACTCCCTTCCTTCCCAATGTCCCCCACTCCCTTCCTTCCCAATGTCTCCCACTCCCCTCCTTCCCAATGTCCCCCACTCCCTTCCTTCCCAATGTCCCCCACTCCCTTCCTTCCCAATGTCTCCCACTCCCCTCCTTCCCAATGTCCCCCGGTCCCTTCCTTCCATCCTCATTCTTCTCCACTCCTGCAGACCCAGCCACCGCCAGTGCTTGCTCCCGGCAACAGTGTCCTCGCCAGCTGTTTCCCGGGTCTGCTTCCTCACCCCATTCTGCTCCCCGAGGACACTCTTCCCAAGAGAGTCGGCACAACAACCTCTCCCTCGTTCCTAAACTGGTTATGGTTCCCACTTTGACCAGGAAAAGATCCAAACTCTGTGGCTTCTTTCAATCCCTTCCAAATCCCGTCTTTTCTCTCCAGTCAAAACTGTCTCCCAGGAACCCAGAGCCACAGCCACCACTCCTCCACGGAATCGGCACTTCTCCCCTTGCGGCTGAGAGGTCTTTGGAAAACTATACATGTATTTTTTTAAAAAACATGTCTTAAATTTACTTTGTGTAATCCACACTGAGTAGCCCACTATTGAATGAGCATGTGGTATTTGATCCGTCTTGTACTGAAAATTCTAAGGGTAATTTGATCATACAAATATAATTTAAAGTCCATTTCGGTTTAAATAATAATAAGTCATCATCTAGCCCTGCATTGGAGTCAGGCTCACGGCCAAACCAAAAAAATGAGCAACAAAAGTCAATGTATTAGTTGGAGGTTTCTGCTCAGTGTGACTGACCTGGAAACATATCTTAAGGCTTAGCTGACAAAACTTTATGGTTAAAAAAATATTTGACTTACACTGTCTAAATCACAAGAAGGAAAGCAAAAGAACCTGACACGTCTGTTTCATGGTAAAGACAGAACAAGCCTAAATCCATTAACAAGTGAAACAACTCAAATTCGATCTCCATCAGGCCGGGTCCTTCCTGCAGCACAGAAATCTCCGGGCTCAGGGCCAGCGGACGGGGTGCCAGAGGCCAGCGGCTAACAAGTCCCGGGGCACGGAGAGCCTGGGAGACTAGGATATCGGTGTCACCCAGAATACACCCCGCGCCCCGGGGGATGGGCTAGGAGGTTCTGGTGCAGATGCCACAGGAGTGTGCCCGGCTCAGGAGACACAGGGAGGCCAGGAGACCGATTCCCAAGAGGATCTGGGCAGGAGCAATCCAGGACATTACTGACTCCAGAGCTGTAATCGTTGCCAACTCCTGATTAAGGTCTAAGCCTCGGGCAATGTCCTTTCCTGTAATTTTAGGATCTGTGGGGAGAGAGGTGTCTGGTGAAGGCAAACAGTGACACCATAGGCACAGAGTTCCGTGGACTGTCCTTATAATTGCCTAGCTTGTCACTCGGAAGGCTAGTTTCACTCGCTCAGCTTACTGGCTCTTTCCTGCACGCTCGGCACTGCCGTAGGTACCCAGGAGATAGCAGTGAACAAGGCGGGCAATAAACCAAAAAATGAATAAGGTAATTGCAGATGGCGACAGGGGTATGGCGGAATTATAACAAGCTAGAAAGGATGGGGAATGACAAAGCAACGCCTCTGTACCTGAAGTGGTTAAGTATATATATAAACCTGCAAGCTCCTCTCCCCCGGTGGTTTTATTTCGTGAAATAGACACTTTGTGACACGCTGATCTGATCAGAATGGACTCTAAAACAACACTTGGTCATTTCCCCTCTTCTCCCCCCCCCCCCCCCCAATATCCTTTCTATAACTTCCAAGCTCCTGGGTTTGTTCACCTGACCCTGAGCCGCTCTGTGCTGAGTGCTCACTATGGATAAGGCTGCTCTTAGCGTTTGTGAGTTACCTGGCACTGACTCCACTCCTATGTTTCCTTGTTAGAGCACAAGTACAGCTAAAAGCGGCCCACACACTCCCTGGAAAAACACTTCTTTGCTAAGATTTGTTAGGAAGAGAAAAGGCATAGCTCCTTGGGATTCTCTTCTGCTGCTGCTGTTTTCGGCGCCATAGAAAATGGAGGCAGAGAAGCAAGCTGTTCTGGCTCCCTGTCCCCCCTCTTTCTCCTCCCCCGCCCACCTACACTGACACAGACACTTCCTGATTTTTTCACCCACAGATTCAGACAGATGCCTCAGATAGATGGTTATATTTTATTCCATTTTATGCACAGAGGGGGAAATCACTGAAAATACACCCAGATTTCTCCTAAGTCTGTTGCCCCCAAATGTGTGCTACATCACATGATAATCACATATTCAGGTCCACGGAAACAAGTCTGAACATCTCGACATGGGTATACAAAACTGCATGCCTGAGCTCTCATTGCCTAATTCTAATTCTCAATGTGTCCCCCTTTCTAGGCAGTGTCCTTGAGTTTTTTGTTTTTAAAAAAATGAGACCTTTAATGGAAAATTATTTCCATTCTCTCTCTGCAGCTATCACTTTAATTAGTGTGCCTGCGTGTGAGTGGGCCCTTTGCTGCGGCTGCTCTGGGGCAGGGGCGCCCACAGAGGGGAAACGCGGGCGTTAATGAGCCATTTCAGTCAAGAGATCCCTGCCCTGAGCCAGGAGCCAGCACCGGAGACGCCCCGTGGAGCAGAGACACTCATGAATCTCGGAGGCTGTCTTCCTAATTTGCATTTACACTCAGCTCCCGGAGAACCATTTCCACCTGTGATGCTCTGTGCTGGGGAGTAAGGGAGTTCAGACGTTGAATATGTACAAATTATGTTAATGAACAGAGGTAAATGAAAGTCAAAGGCATTGTTATGTAAAATGTATGTCTTACCGAAATGTCTATTTTCCATCAAAAATTGTCTTATTTTCTCCCTTAGGTAAAATGTGACAGTTTTTTTTTTTAATTATGTGCATCTTTATAATTCCTGTTTGATTAGGATTACCTAATTACTCCTCATTTTCCTGTAACCTAGACTTCGTAAACCTTGTCGAGAGGAGGATTAGCTGGTGGCAGGCGACTCTGCACAATGGCTGGAGCCCAATCTAATTTAACACCTGTGTGCTCATCAATAAGTGTACTCAAGCACAAAAGTGAGCGCAGTGTTGAGCGATTCTGACACTGACTGCATGACAACCGCAGATTCTGTATCCAAACATTCGCAGACAAGAAGCTAATTGCAACGATGAAAGGCACACAGTGAAAAGCATGCGTAAGCCTTGCCCTGATCCCAGCAGAACCTTCTTTCCTGCCACCAGGGCTCAGCGCCTAGCTAAAGCCGCCTCCACCCAGTCTGACCCGCTGGCCCTCTGGCCAGTGAGGAAGGGCAGTGATTTTTCCTGCATCAGTGAAGGTCTCTTCCATGTGCGGAGACTCAGTGCAGCAGCTGAGAATAAAATAAATGCAAAAGCTGGCATGTGTCATCACACTGCGAAATGAAAGGCTAGTCCATGAGATGTGCTTGAACCCCTTCCTCCCCCCCCAATCCGCCCTTTGGTACCAGCGGTGACAGAGCCACTGTCTTTCTCACTGTGACACAGGCTGGCCGAGGGCAGGGCAGGAAGCGTAGCATGAACGGATGGCGTGCTGACAGGAAGGAAACATGCCATCAGGTGCAATTCCAGGAAGTGGTCATTAACAAGGTCCTCCCTTGTTAATGTTCATAGCTTCAGCCACTAAGGAAACGCTAGGATTCATCACTTGATCTGGAACTAAAAATGCCCAGGACTTTGTGAGCCCATCCAGCACACCTGCTGAATTGGGTGGTATTCTTCACCTGGCAGTCACATTCATCTATTCTTATTCTAAGGAAACGTGATTTTACATTTCACCAAGCTCTTTTGGCCTTTTCCCTTGACAGCCAATAAGATAAAGAGAAATCAATACATGTATGATTTTAAGCTGGAATCCACTCAGACCCACTGAATCATTGACCTCTCATTTTAACCTCAATGAATTTGGGTAGAATTGGGTATTTTTAACGATCTCACAAAGCAGACAAAACTCAACAATCCATCTAAATTATCCAACTACCACCGAGACCGGTTTGGCTCAATGGATAGAGCGTCGGCTTGGGGACTGAAGGGTCCCGGGTTCGATTCCGGTCAGGGGCATGTACCTTGGTTGCGGGCATATCCCCAGTGGGGGGTGTGCAAGAGGCAGCTGATCGATGACTCTCTCATCGATGTTTCTAACTCTCTATCTCTCCCTTCCTCTCTGTACAAAATCAATAAAATATATTTTAAAAATAAATAAATAAATAAATAAATTATCCAACTACCTGGACTGAACAATTTTATTCAAATAAGATATAACTGTTTATGAAATACTAAGAATGAGTAGAAAAGTACAATTTCAAATGTACGGATGTCAACATTGATCATGGAAATATATATATATAACAATATCTGTAAGTCAAGTCATTTACTGTGGCATTTTGCTAATATAGTGGGATTGAAATGAAGAAAATTGTTTAGGAAATCTGGATTCTCATGCATGCTGCACCTTTGAAGTGTGTGCGTATGCTGGGAGAGAGGAGACATTTGAGTTTCCCTTTTATTGTACAACTAAGAGCCCTGCGCGGGAATCCATGTGCCAGTAGCTCGCCAATAACTCGCTGCTGCCCTCCAGTAGCTCCCCGCACACTGCCCCGCCTTCCCTCTGCTCCACCCCCATAGCTTGCTGCCCTGCCCCCTCCTGAAGCTCTCCGCCTCCTGCTTGTAGCTCACTGTCCCACCCTCCTGCTGATCCGTGATCCGGTAGTTATGAAGTCAGTCATCATGGCATAACGACCATTTGCATATCAGATCTTTATTACACAGGATTTTGGAACCCAGCTGGCTAAGATGGGACGAGTGACACATGTGCTTTGGGAGCAACAGTGGTCATAACCCTTTGTACCAACGCCCCATTATATCCTCTCCTCCACTCATTTTTTGCCAAGCTGCCCTACTAGATTATAAAAACTGTGCGAAGGAATACTTCGCTAAATTCTGGAAGAGCACAGCCGTGGAGATGGGAAATGGAAATACGGAAAAACAAAGCTAAGTAACAGAGTCTGAAAACAGCACTTTGCAGAACAGACCCAAGAAGGTGACAGATGGACCCAGGTCCGTGCGACCAGCAGCAGCAGGGACAGGAGAACCCATCGCCCTGGTGCCCGTCCAGGCTTCTCTACAGTCACTGCGTTGTGAGGAGGAAGTTAACACCGGCACTTGTACAAAATTAAATTCTATTAGACATTATGGATTTCTGGTGGGAATACTTCAGAAATGAAAACGCAGTTTCCATTTAAATCAAATTAAATATCCAATTATGTCACAGAGAATTATACCTCAATAGGAATCTGTTTTACTTTACCTTTGCATAAAAAGAAAAATTCACTTTTTTTCTTCCTAATGATAAAATAAGAGTTAGATGCAAAATGACTCATTTTCACCTCTGCTAAAAATGCAGCCTATTTTAGGTTTTGGGTTTAGCATTTGAGGTCCAGGGACTACATGGAGTTGTACGGAATAGTTCCTGTATATACATATACATATTTTTTTAGGAAAGGGTTCTTAGCTCTTATCAGATTTTCAAATGGGTCTATGACTCTCCCAAAGATTAATAACATCTGTTCCAGAGAGAGCTGAGGCTCTGGCCAAGAAAGAAATCCTTACTCCACAATCTTATTTCTCTCAATAGCTCCTAAATCCCTTCAATTCACAAAAACACTTTCAAATTCACAAAGAAAATCCCTAATGCCTGTAAGAAAAGTAAACTCTGGCTCTCACCAGAGGTGGGATGGACAGCAGTTGACTAATTCTGCAGTGATAAAAAATTTAGCATAAAACTTTCCTTCATTCCGGGTAACCTGAACTCCAGATGGGACATTGTCAGCTGAGAAGCATTTCTTTTCTTTTTCTCCCTCTCTCTCCTAGTTTTTTTTTGTTTGGTTGGTTGGTTCGTTTTTGTTTTGTTTTTTTACTAAAAAGATTAAAAGGCTTATATTTACTTGATTTAAATTTACCCTGCAAGCTTTGTCCTCTAAATTCAAGCAACTGGAACTGAAAGTATTCCACCTTGGAGAAGAGGAAGCTGAAAGCCAATTTAATATTGTTTTTCAAACACATGAAGGGAACTCCAAGAGAGGAAGATAGCCAAAGGAAATGGTCTTTGAACTAAAGTATGAGGAATCAGAGTTTGCTATTAAGCTAAATGTCCTGACAAGAAGTGTTCATGACATTACGCCGAGACTGAGAGACCATTTTTGGAGACTTTAAAAACAGGAAAGATTTTTCATGTCTGAGATGGTTTGGACGTGGTCCTTCCTGAAGTCAGAAAAATGAATTTTCCTCCCAGTGGTCCTTCCTGACCTGACAATCTAGGGTGCAACTGGTATATCAGCAGTGTGACACTCGCCAGACGTCCAGCGCCATCTCTCTGACAGGGGGCGGCCACCATCTCTCCAGCGGCCACCACCGTCACCTCACCACTGGAGGCCTGCTCCTCTGTGAGGCGGAAAGGTGTACCCACTGGGAAGAGGGCTCTGTTCCCTAGTCTCCCGCCCCCAACAATCCCTTAGACATCCTAAATGTTCAAGAAAAACAAAAGTAGACCTCAATGAGAATGCAGTTGTTCTTAAGTCCACATTGAATACTTTTTTTTTTCTTCCTCTTGATAAAAGGGAATAGCTAGCTTTTCCAAAACAACCATCTGTGCAACTGAGCTGGTCCTGCTTTCTTGGTCCTTTCTGAGGACAATCCTGCCCTGGCTTACAATGGAGAAGGTGCCTGCAGCCTCAGGCCTGCAGCTGCCTCAGAGTCTGTGAATCCTGAGGGGAGCCTGGGAACACCTTCGCTATCCTGGCCTAACAGGCTCAGCGACGTTGCTCAGGGTCCTGGAAAGCCTCTGATCGACATTGATCTGCATGCATGACACCCCCACCACACACACCCACACACCACACACACACCACACACACCCGCACACCACACACACACACACACACACACACACACACACCACACACCACACACACACACACACACACACACACCACACACACACACACACACCACACATACCACACACACACACACACACACACACCACACACCACACACACCCACACCACACACACACACCACACATACCACACACACACACACACACACACACCACACACACACACACACACACCACACACACACCACACCCACCCACACACACACACACACACACACACCACACACACACACACACACACACACCACACACACACACCCGCACACCACACACACCCCCCCACACACACACACCACACACACACCACACCCACCCCCCCACACACACACACACACACCACACACCACACACACACACACACACACACACACTCCCTGTCCTCCCCTCCCATCTCCTGCCAGTGCTCCTCGGGGAAGAGCTCACCACCTCCAAGCAGCCCACCGCCAAGCTGTTTGCTGGAAACAAGAGAAAGAACTCAGCCGACTCTGCCTCTGCCTCTTGCCCCTACCTGTCCTCTGCACACCCATCTCTGAAGCCTCAGAGCCCAGTCTCCGAAACCGCCCGGCCTCTGGCCCTGGAGCCAGGACGGAAGACACACGCTAAGCCTGATCCAAATGCAGGACACTCACCTGGGCCGCAGGCTCAGAGACAGCTGAATGCAAACCCCCTCTGAGGTTCAGGAGCGGAATCCCCACAAGGTTGGTGCCATCTCTCCTTTATTAGAAACAAATTACCTAAAAATATATCTGCATACCCTTTCCGAGTGAAGACTGCTCACAGCACCGGATCCACAGGAAACTCTACGTGGGGTAAAACGTGCACACTTGTGCTGGTGCCCATCCTAAAGCAAAAGCATGCCCCGCAGGAACCAAGAGATCAATCAGCTCAACGTGGTCAATATTTAGAGAATACGCACATTATGGTTTTATGGATATTGCCAATGTTACCTATTGGTTCATGAAAGCTCAAAGCGTCAAAGGGAACAATGTGACAACGAACATCATTACTGAGAATACGGACCCGGCAGCCGCCCAGCAAGGAGAGACGCTGGCCGTGGTCGGCAGTGAGGCCGTCACCCTCCCCCGGGCACAGCCAGTGCCCGTGTGCCTGGCACCACAGCAGAGCCACGGGCACCTACTATGGCCAAAGGCTCTGCAGCTAGAAGGGACGGACACCACGAGGGGACGAATATGACTTAAATTTGTCCCAACTCTGAAAGGGTATAAATGGGGAACATTTCATCACTAAACATTGGCCTTCCCCACTGGCCTCTTCAAAGGCAAGGACGGGGCTGAGGGTCTCGGGCCCCAGAGGCCCTGCAGGGCCGCACACAGCGGTGTGCGGCCACGTCTGTCCCAGCTGGCTGCGTTTCCTCCGAGGGAAGCTGGTGCCTGAGAACAGCTTGTCTCAGAAAGAGGCCTGCGGCTCTCACAGTCTCTGTGGAGCAGGACTAAGATGGCTGACCTGCAGCTCGGAGAGCCATGCACCTGACCGAGGCTGCTGAGGACACTCTGACTCAGGCAGAAGTCTCACAAGCCATGCGATGGGACCATTCAGAGTCCACAGAGGAGAAAAAGAAAAACTCCTTTTGTGAGGGTTGCTTTTTTCTTTATTCCATTCTTTACCAAAAATAAAAAAAAGAATAATAATTCCCTAATTCTACTACCAATATAGCAAACATTTTCTCTCGCCCTGCAAAGCCACTCTGTGAATCCTTGAGAGTCACAAAGAACTTGAGTTCCATAAAGCACAGCAATGAGAAAAGCAACACTGCCCTGAGATCACTGTCTCCGCTGCTCACTCCCTGCGCTTTCCAACCACACTTCTTACCATAACCACGTCCCCTTAATTATTAAACATAAGTTTCTGGCCAAATTTTTAAACGTAAAAACTCATGACAACAGGGCCTTGGGTGTACAGCCCCATTTTTGCTATTGACCACTATTCAACCTCATCTACACTTCACTCAATAGAAGAGTTTGAGACGCAAATAGACGTTGTGCTGTTTGCCTTTCCCTGCTGTTTCCAACCTCACCGCAGCCTGGAGGGCCGTCTGGCCTGCCTGGCCCTTGTGCCAGGACGAAGACACAAGCGGAGTCCAAACAGACGCCATGCGGGTGTTTGCTTTCCCCTCGCCGCAGACAGAACGACACCCGCGCCCATGCGCACGCGGTGGCAGCCGGGCACGTCCTCGGGACGTGTGCGAGGAGGACACACAGAAAGGCGCCGGCTCCTTTGCCAGAAGGTGCGATTTTTAGATCTCAAAGGCAAGACGCCCACGCTCTCTGAAAGGATGTGATTTGTGGCAATTGCTTCTCTTTCCCTGATTCCATTAGTGCCAGGTTCGCTGACCCCTGAAAGCACGGGGCCAGGTATTTTCCTCTTGTTTAATACTCCCTGGGTGGCCATTATCTGTATCAATTTTCTCTTACCCAGATCAATTCTATATAAAAATGTGTCTTTCAGTCACTGTATGTTATTTAACCAAAATATTTGTTGGCATCACATTCTTTTGCAGTCAATGTAAAAGAACTTAGTCATAGAGTTATTTTTCAATTACATGAGTTGTTTCTGACTATACAAGTAATTCGTGTTCATTGTAAGCAAATATTGGAAAAGAATAAAAATCTTTTAATAACCCATACTGCCACCAATCAAAACAATGTCTTGTAACAGACTGATTATTAATAAAATTGAGATCATCCTTTATATGCTGTTTTTACATACTTATTTTCCAGGTAACAACATATCATGAACATTTTTTCATGATAATAATTCCTCTTCAAAATCATAATTTAATGCCATATAGGGTAAAGGGATTTTTTTGATATGTTAAGTACAACTATGATACACATTTCTGTAGATAATATTTAAATTTCTCCACGCGTACCCCAAATTACTCTTCAGAAAGTTAACAATTATAACTTCTATAAGGATACCGCAAGCCTGTCCACTCTCCAATCTTCACTGTTTTTTAAATATTTGATAGGTAACATATTATGACACTGATGTTTTCATTTGCATATTTAGACTTTCATTTTTTCCTTTCTTTTGGCAAACAGCTGGATATCTTCTTTTATGAACTGTTTACTTGGGACTTTTATCCATTTTTCTTAAAGAACATTGTGATTTTTTTTTCCTATTTGATATTTAAAGAGTCCTTTGTGTTAAGGATATTAACAGACTGCAAATGTTCCCCCAGTTTATCACTTGCCTTTAAGTCTTGGATCATGTTCTAAAAATGCAAATGAACATGAACTTTTATCTATGTCATTTCTCATATGAACTTCAAGCTGTCATTGGAAATCAGTCCATTTACAATAGATGTATTTTATGTGCTGAACTTTTCCACTGACTGTTAACCACCTAAAATATAACATCACTAGGACCTTCAGGAAAAGAGAGCCTCTGACTGACAGGTACGAGAGACCAAAAAATGCCAGTAATTTCTGGAGTTTTTTGCTATTAATGGTGTCAGGGCCCGGCAAGGCCCCACAGATATTACATCTGGCTCTTCCTCAGGCCAGAGGAGCCACACACAAGCAAGCAGAGGTGGTCTGGGCCCAAACGATGCCCCAAAATTCAGTTTGTAGTTCTAAGGTGACCCAACCAGAGTAGCCCACACAGAACAGAAAAACACGCCGGGCCCGAGTTCCCCGAGGCTCCGGCCTCACGCTGGCATGTGATACTGGAATTATTCCCAATGACTCTGGGTCTCCCTTCACGCTGTGGACCAGGATATTAAATTTACCAGAAATCTGCAGGAAACATGGAGTATTTAACTCAAAATGAAACTGAAAACCGGGCAATCAAGAAGAGAGCTAGGCTCAGAAATAATACAGAAATCAGAAAGGACAGAAAAACAAAACACTTCCTAATTGAAGACAGGGTTCAAAAGCGGACAAAACAGAAAACATTCCTGGCTTTCTGAGTTGTGTTCACTCACCTGCAATTACTCCGGTAATTGCCACACACAGGTCCTCTCCCTGGGGGACGGGACAATCTTTGTCACAATTACAAGTTCAATGCACACTCCAAGCATGAGACCAGGCATCCATAGGAAGCTGGACATTTTTATTATTTACTGGACATCCACAAATCTCTAATAAAGAGAAAAGTCTCAGCCCATAAACCATTACTCATGGGTCTGGGCTGATAAGGGTTCGGCCTTAAAGATTAGATAAAATCTTAGTGAGAAGAACTTGGCACAAGAGTGAGCCAGACCCAGTTTCCCTCCCGCCTCATTTCCCCGCATCTACCCCAGCGGCAGGACAGCAGGACTGAGGGAAGCACAGGCCCTCCCTCTACCTTGAATATGCGCGCTGCTCAATAACTCATATAAAGGATAATAATCGCCTCTCTTTTCCCCTCCTCCAAACGAGTACTTGTGAATTATTTGTAAATGTCTTCTTTATCACTACTGTTAATGTTTTCAATACGTATCTCCTGAACCAATACCAAATGCTTGACAAAACCTCTGCTAACCCGGCCAAGGCAACAAGGGCCCGGGGTGGCTTACCCGTGAGGGAGACTGCAGAGCAGACCCGCTCACTTCCGAAGGCCAGGAAGCACAAACATAAGCTTACCTGGACAATCCAGGGAGAAAAACTCACTTTCCCCCATTGGCTGTGTGAAATAGGTGTTAAAGGGCTGAGGTGCTCACACAGCTGTCCTGCTGGCCTGCGTTTACTGAAGATCAGAGAGGGAGTGCTGCCGGGCAGGCGTCTCCGAAGGCTGGCGTCGGGCCCTGAAAGGTTCTGCAATGGTACCAGCGGCTCCACAAAGTGCCGGCGGGGCAGGGCAATTAGCTTTAATTCACTAATTTGGGAAGAAATCCACTGCACAGCGCTTATAATACCCTGCTTTTCAAATGCGAGAAAGAAGAAGGCCTTCCCTTTTCACATCACATAAAACGAAAGACTGTACCAGTGTTTTCCTCCAGCTGGTGGAGAGTAAGCTCCATGCACTTTGAGTTTTACCTTGTCTTTTTAAGATGCCTTTAATATTTAAAATGCCAAGCTTCACTCTGAACGGTGTTGCTCAATGGGCTGGTTGTCCTCCAGTGCCCCCAAAGGTTGCTGGTTATATTCCCAGTCAGGCACATGCCTGGGCTGCGGGTTCCATCCCCAGTAGGGGCCTGCAGGAGGCAGCCAATCAATGTTATGCTCTCAAATTGATGTCTTTTTTTTCCTCTTCTCCCTTCCTCTCTCTCTAAAAATCAATAAAGCATTCTTTTAAAAGTAGATAAATAATAAAAATGTCAAGCTTCAAGTGTTCGGTTGATTGTGGTTAGAGTTGAAATGACAGAGAGTTCAAACTAATGCACAAAGCATCTAAGATTGATATATGGGTATTAATTGATATATGAGTATCAATCATCTCCAAGCGAAAAATTTATTGATTTCTGACTTGAAAGAAACCTATGAAGTTTTTAAATTCAGTCAAAAATTTAAATTATGGCCGAAACCGGTTTGGCTCAGTGGTAGAGCGTCGGTCTGCGGACTGAAAGGTCCCAGGTTCGATTCCGGTCCAGGGTATGTACATTGGTTGCGGGCACATTCCCGGTAGGAGGTGTGCAAGAGGCAGCTGGTCGATGTTTCTCTCTCATTGACGTTTCTAGCTCTCTATCTCTCTCCCTTCCTCTCTGTAAAAAATCAATAATATATATATTTTTTTAAATTAAATTATGAAAGATCCTCTTCACTCAGCTTCCAGATCAATTCCACCCGAAGTCCTTATTTTAGTATGCAGGGAAATACCCAGAGAACTAAAACAGAACCCTCTGTGAAGGCCCGGGCTGAGCATCTTTTGTGTTGTGTTGGTCACCTGCATAGTAATAATATGCTACAGCCCATGGCCGTAGAAATAACTAAAGAACGGAAACAGAAAGAGGTGTGTTAGTAAATCTACAACACCGAAAACAAAATAGTATGTTCACATCCTCTGCTCAACAGAAACAGAAAGAGGTGTGTTAGTAAGTCTACAACACCGAAAACAAAATAGTATGTTCACATCCTCTGCTCCAGCGCCGCAGCGTCCAGCTCTGCCACCACCAGAGAGACCCAGTTAATTCACACGAGCCGTGGCTGTCTGAGAGTCTTGCCAGAACACTTAACAGCCCCCTCATTTGTTGGATGGTTTTATAGGTCTCTGGTGCTGAGCAGAGGGGCAGGGCAGCTTGCAGTGCGCGAGGAGGACAGATAAAACCGCCCTGCTGTGCAGATTGAGTCCATTTGCACTGGCTCTCAGACAGAAAACGAATTGCAACCTCGCACAAAGGGGCCCTTTTTGCACTCGGAACCCTGAAAAATGCTGGCGAAAGTAAGCAAACCAGGCAGCCTCCCGTCAGGAGGGGGAGAGGAATGGCTACCCCTCCAACAGCTGCTCTCATAATTACGAACAGATTTCATCGCTAAACTCTTGTTGGTTATGTCTGCAGCAAAACAAATACACAGATGTGAGGCATTCACAGGGTAGAAAAATTCTGTACTGGGAAACCAAACCAATTTACCTTTTTTGCTCTAAAAGATTCTCTTAAAAATGTCATCCAATCAATGATAAAGTGTAAGGCAACGTCCAAACCTTAAGCACAACTGTATTTCTGTCATCATCTTGCAACTAAATTTATTTTGGCCTTTTACCAGATTCGCTTTCTTTTTACATATTCAGAATTGCAATGGACTGCCATGGACATGACCTCTTTTCAAATCATGAAAATGTGCTACCAGTTTCTTCTACTCATAAAATTTGCTAAATTTATTGCTGCCTCATTCATCTATGTTTTAAAAGATTGCATGCACATGCAATAAAAAGAATACCATTTGACCTTTTAAAAGGCAAATTGGTGTGCAGTAAAATCAGAGAAATAAAATTAATGAAATGGTAAAATTATAATAAAAACGAATAAGTAAGGACAAATTAATGGAATGCCAGTCCATTGCATCGAGAAAGTGCAATTGACAATTCACTCAACATTGATGAATCCCGCGAATGCAATGTTGAATGAGAAGCCAATCATAAAAAGTACAAAAACGGGCAAAAGTGGTTTTTCTTTTAGAAGTCAGGCTGGTGGTCACTACTGGGTGGGTGGGGTGCTTCTGGGAGGGGACAGAATAGGATTTCTTGGGGTCTAGTGGTACCCCACTTCTTAATCTGGGTGATGATTACATGTGTTCACTTTGTAAAAATTCTTCAAGGATTATTTTCTCTATAAATTGTACCTCCAAAAAAGCTTACAATGTAAAATAAGTTATAAAATAATATACAAGACATGCACAGAACTTCATGATTTTCAATGTCCAACATATAAGCACTTTTTTGAGTGACTAAGTTGGCCTAATGTTTAAATTTAAATTAATAGCACAACGTTCACGGTAGTCTCGTCTAATACATAAATTGACTCTCCTCCCAAAAGGCGTGAACGTTAAATAAATTTTCATTGCGTAGCTCATTATCACAACTATAAAGCCAAGAAGCAGTTCGAAACATATAATTTTCAGTAAAATGCGATTATAAGCGCATTTTTAAAATGGTATTACTACACTGTTTTACCTAAGGAAAAACATTCCTCATGAAAATCCACAGATGTAAATAGGTTATGTAAAAGTAAAGAAATGTGAGACAGTGCCCACTCAAGTTGACCTACTAGTGCCTTAGAGTATGAATACCAAAATCAGATTGAAAACACACTACCACGAAAATACCCATGGGCACTCGGCCTGCGGGATGGCGGGCTAACAGTGGGGGAGCTTTCATTCAGAGTCACCATCTCAGAAGCTGAAATGACGCTGTAAGTAAGCATTAGCCTTCGGAGTCCCTGGAGAAGTCAACTTACTAAGGATGACAGGGCGGTGTTTTCCACGCGCTCTCCTCCCCGTTCGTTCTTTGGGAAACAAAAAGGCTGAGCATTACAAACACAATCACGCACGCTCTAGCCTAAGTGGCTTCACAGCTGCACTTCTCAAATGGCGGCCATCAATGCATGAACCGGGGTCAAAGGCATAAAGAGACCCTCTTTACCCTAAAAGGAGGTGCCTCTGACCTCTCTCTTTATGGCTGTTCATCTATTGCAACGTGGTTGCAAAGGCTGCATTCTGATAGCTTGATCCTACTCAGTAATTAATGCTGAGCCACTAAACCTAAATGAAGGGATGTGGAAAACTTTATCCTCAGTCACTGCAGTAATCTACGTGTGTTCACATTTGTAAGCGAAAGCCCTGGAGAACTCGTATCTACCACAACGAAACACTCCGCAGACTCTCCACCGAAGGGAACTGAACACTGGGTTTTGCTTAAACATGCGCTGCTTCCGCTCACAGGCAGGCACATCAGAGCTGGTGCGTGAGGTCAGTGTTACTTTAGATCCATCCACAGGTGCTTCCGTTAACGTCCTTCTGAGATCAAGCTGGGGACCCAGGCCAGCGCAGGGTTCATTCAGTTATGATTTATTCTCAACGTTACTGGGACTTTTGCTCATACCAGACAATGGGCATTTGTTTAAAGAACTCCTTTATGGCCAGAATTTAAGGAGACTTTATGATTTCAAATTATGATTTCAAATTCCTGTTCACTCAGAGTATGGACACTTTTCTACTGACCACCTGCCACTCCAAACAAAGGTTTCATCCACGGGCTCTCTTGTACTATCCATATATTTAAAAAATATATTGTCTGGTATTTAAGAACTTAATGTCCAGGAAGAATTCTGACAGGGTGTAAGATATAAAGTATGTCACTTCCTCAGTCTCTAGCCTGAGATAATGCGTGCTTATAAAACATTATTGAGTCCTTTGGGAAAAGAATTGATATGTGATTTTTAAAGCTTTTAACATTTAATTTTGCATTAACTTGTGAAGCACCTGCATGTTCAGCACCGGACTCAGTGCCAAGGACGTGAAGATGAACAAGACAAGGTGCGGGCCTGACGTGGAGCCCAGACTGTCGGGGAGACAGCTGTGCGCTTACAGAAACATATCTGAGTGATGGGTGGATGGGTGGGTGGGTGAGTGGATGGATGGATGGGTGGGTGGATGGGTGGGTGGGTGGGTGGGTGGATGGATGGGTGGGTGGATGGGTGGGTGGGTGGGTGGGTGGATGGATGGGTGGGTGGGTGGGTGGATGGATGGATGGGTGGGTGGGTGGATGGATGGATGGGTGGATGGATGGAGGGGTGGTTGGATGGATGGATGGATGGATGGATGGATGGATGGATGGATGGATGGGTAGATGGATGCATGGGTGGATGGATGGATGGGTAGATGGATGATTGGATGGATGGATGGATAGATGGATGGATGGATGAATGGGTGGGTGGATGGATGGATGGGTGGGTGGGTGGGTGGATGGATGGATGGATGGATGGATGGATGGGTGGGTGGATGGATGGATGGATGGATGATTGGATGGACAGACAGACATAACAAATACGAAGACAAGAAGTGTTGTGAAGGAACACAGAAAGCAGCTTATTCCATGAGGAGTAGAGGCTTCACAGAGATGATTCCACTCACAGCGGGTCTAGGGACAACTGCAGAAGATTTCTGGTTTGGAGGAACTGACTGTAAGGCACGGAGCATGAAGTTACACAGCACATCGGGGGACAGCAATGTAGTTCCAGAGGCTAAAGCGCAGAGTCCCTAGCTCAGTGTCACGAGTCAAAGCTAAAAAGGCCAGTGTATGCAAGAGTGTGAAGTGTTCTGTATGCTGGGTCCAAGGATCTGGATTTGTCAGCCTCCAGAAAATTAGTATTTTCTAGCATATGTTTCTCAGAATACTGATTCCATGAGTTACTTTGCAAAAAAAAAAAAAAAAAAATGTTTTGTGATCAAGTAAGTTTGGAAAATGTTACATCCTGCATTCTCCTTTTGGGGCTTCCTAACATACATCTGGTAAAAATCAGTTGAAGTTGAACACCATTTTACAGAGCTACTGACATGCCTCACAATCGCTGGCCTGCGGATTACCCATGGGGAATACTGAAAGCTGATATAGCAAAGCCAGGGAGAAGGGAGCTGCTGGAGTGAGAATGTAAAATGACAAGATTTAGTTCTTCCTTTTAAAAAACAGGTTTTTAGCTGTGCATGTCTGGCAGCGATGTGGATGTTGAACTAAAGTGGGAAGAAATTAATGGCAAGAAGCCAAGAGGTGAGGAAACATGGGGGAGAGGGATCCCACTAAGCGACTTTCTGAGACGAGATTCAAGGGGTTAATGGTAGAGTAGAAGTGGAATGCTGGGAGCACAGTGAATGAGAAGGACTCCAAGGTTCTAGCTCTGAGCCCCAGTGCAAGGCCCTCCTCTGACCAACACACAGAGTTTCTGCTCCGAAGAAAATCAGTCTGCCCGCTTTCAGTGCGGGGCATCTGCTGAAACACCCATGTGGGCACATCAAGAAAACAGGAAGAATACGGCTTTACAGGTTTGGAGAAGGTCAGGACTAGAGGTACATATTGTAATCAGAGAGAATAATATATGAAGTCACTGGGTGGATAAAGTACCCCTAGGAAAAAGTGTAGGGACAAAGAGCACAGAATCCAGAATACCAATATCTCAATGCATAAGACATAAAATTAATTACTCAACTGTATGGACATGCAACACTTGTATATTATAATCTTAGGGCGTTCTCATTGTAACTTCACTGTAATGTGAAGGTTTTATTGTAATGTTTATTGTAAAAGGTTCTCTCTTACATTATCTAGAACAAAATGTAGCTGATCCTGACAATGTTCTATTTTATATTTTTACTTTGGTCATTGGTACATCAACTCATCAAAATATGTTTGGAAAGAACACGGTCTAACTAAGTACACCTGAAGACTAGAGCAGTTAAGAGAATTGACTCGTCTTACCACTAATTAGTTTTGCTTGCATGAGCCCAATAGTGATGTAAAGACTAAGAAAGAAAGAATCAGGGACTTAGGTTTGAAAGGATGCCTGAAAAGTCCATTTGTGAATTTTAATCAGTATTATATTATTTTTTATCATATGAAATTAGAAAGTTGAAAATCAGTTCAAAATGTGATGCTCTCTTTCATTTTACTTATTTCTAAGGCATTTGAAAATGCAAATAATATAATTCACTTGAATAAGATAATTAACAGATATTAGAAAAACATTTCACTGCTTTAAAATGTTGTTTTTAATTTTCACTGCTCTGATATACGAGTGTTAACAATATCCGCTTTTTCCCCCCTGATGTAGCTGAAATGAGTTTTACTGGAGCATCATGCAATTAGCCTGACTCCTTGGAAGGGCCGTCAGGAAAAGCAGTATCCTACATCACAATGGTCTTGTCACCCATCAGAGCCAGTCAACAAGGAGTGCCCAGTGTCAGACCTGCGTGACCACTGTTCTCCCTCATGCTGCGGACACCGGGGAAAGGAAGACAGAGCAGCAGTTATTACTGAGCTCAAGAAAGATTCCAGTAGCTGCCACTTACTTGCACAGAATGCTGCTTTAATAGACCAGTATGACGTTCTTATTATCACTTTGGTATAAAATACTTAAAAATCAGTATTATACGATGTAACAGGCTTTACAATTCTCTTCAGATAGGAGAGAATAAAAACCTCAAGGATTATGAAATACTATTGCACAACAACGGGAATATACATTAATACTACTGAACTGTGCACTTAAAAATGGTTAAGACGGTCAATTTTATGGTACATATTTTTCCACAATAAAATGTTTGGAGACAGTATTAAGACAAGAAAGGTAAAAATCATTTCACTGCCAATTCAATGGAACTAAGGAAACTTCTGGAGGGGAAAAGAACCTCTCCTAAAAATATCCTCTGCTCTGGGGAAATAGAACAGAACTGAGAAAGATAAAACCCTTTACAAACTTTATGCCTTTAGGCAATCTGACAATTGTTGATCTTCCTTCCATATTGGATTTCAGTACTTTAGGCAACTCAGGAATTCTCTTGCTCTGGTCTGCACAAAAAGGTCATCTGGGGTTTCCAGATCAATCTCTGTGGTTTCCACTTGTTAAAAGAACAGATTAAATTAATCTCTACAGTTCAACATTTACAAGACCAGCAAGTCTCTCCTCTGCATTCCAGCTCTTGGGGGTGAGTGGGCTGAGTCAGGTGTCATTACATGGGAGTTGGAGAATCTTACTGCAATGTACCCCAATATAGAATTAAAAAAGGAAAAGACAAACCAAGTCTTAATTAAAACCTTCAGAAGCTCAGCACAAAATGTTTCAGCCTTTGCAGGTTAAATGGAATTTTTTCCACTAAAAAGAAGTATAGCCAATTTCTTGGTGGAGTGTGGGGGGAGAGAAGGAAGGGAACAGTACTTGGAATAACAAAATGAATTTATTTTCACTGGAATGTATGTATATGTATGCTATCTTACCTACCTCTGTCCTTTAAATTTAAGCTCAAATATTTATTTTTCATTTAAAAAGTGGGCCTGCTTTTAATTTCTAATCTAAGGATATTATGGTTTACTAAATTATTTATTTATTTACTTCTGCTAGCAATTTAATCTGTGAAATACGGCTCAGGGGGGGAAATGCAGTAAAAAAAAAAACCTGTTGGTATAATGATAAGCAGTTTTTTTAAAATATCTAATTAAATGTGGTCACCAGAGAAATCATAGCTTAAGAAATTTTATCAGAAAATGATTAATCCATTTCGGGCTTCACCCAAATGTCATAAGAGAACTCATGAATTTAGATAGGAATCCACTTATTATCCTAACACATTTTCATACTGAGTAAGAAGAGTCTATAATAATGACTATAGTTACTATACTTACTTCCACTAAATTCATATCCTTTGCAGCTATCACTGACTTCAGGAACAATTCTCAAACTGGAGTAATATAATATGGGAGCCTTTCCCTTTTGTCAAAAATGTCGAGGATGTCCTAAAACACTTTATAAATTTATATAACCCATCCTTCCAGAAAATCAGAAAATTACACTCATTGTGTCATTTTAATTCAAAGCTGCAATTCAACAAAAAAGTATTAACATTTAATATATGTTGAACTCAGGTACTGAGAGAATAAGGATGGGGAAGATAATTCCTTTCTTTGAAGGGCTCAGAAAGATCATGACATAAACCCTTAAATTATATACTCATTGATATAAAGTAATAGGTGCTATAGCTGCTGCGTTTTCCTCAATATCTACTCATGTCTTCTTCCATAATAATAAAAATTTTATCTGGACATATAGTGACCCAACATACAGATGGATACATATATCTCAGCCTTCTTTGAAGCTAAGATAGTTAGGTGACTTCTTCCAGCAAATAGGATAGGAGAGGATGTGGTTTGTTTTTCTTCCAGACTGAACCTTCCCACCCCTCCCTTCTCCTGCGGACTAGAAAGGAACATGGATCATCCTGGATCATGTGGATATTCATAACACCCCTATAAATGGCAGAACCAATGGGGGGTGGGGGGTGGGAGAGGTGTGTGTGGAAGAAGCCCAGATCCATGATAGGATGTCAATGAAAAAAGCAGTCTACCACTTCAGATTTTAATGAAAGAAAAATAAGCTTTTGCCTTGTTGTTAAGCCGTTTTTTGGAATTCATCATATGAGGCAGCACCAAGCTCTAATTGATAGCTAATAGTGATGCTTCTTTTTCTGGATGCTTTGTACTGGAAAATGCCCATTAAAAGAAAAAATTTAGTAGTATGAGTCAAGTCTGATTTTTAACTTCTTCATGAAAAACAAAACCCTCAATTATGACAATGAATTAATTTCATAGTTAATTAAATAGAAATGAGAATTAAAATGTAAATTCTTAAAAGAGAATGACTTAAGTAATCACTGGGGACACAAATTTTTAAACAAAACTGTACGATCATGGGATTGAAATAATGAAAAAAAATTTACAGATAATAAGAAACTATTCTGACACCAAAAACAGAATTACTGACATATAGAAAAGGCTCAGGAAAATTGCAGTGAGTGCAGTTGAAAAAAAATATAGATCAAAGCAATTAAAAAGGAACAAAACAATACAAAAGAAAAAGATGATCCAACATAAGGTAAGTCCTTTCAGAGTCAAATCAAAAACAGTGTATGCAAACATCATGTGCAAATACAATATAAAAATTCCTCTGAACTAAAAGAATGAACTGAGCCTGAAAGATTGAAAGAGAACTCCATGTTTTAGGAAACACTCAACACTGAGATGTATTTTAGTTAAACTGCAAAATTTAAAGAAATCATTTTTTAGATATTCAAGCAGAAAGAGCAAACCATCTACAAAAAGTAACATGATGGGCATTTTGGAAGAATATACACTGAGTGGCCAGATTATTATGATCTCTGAACGCATAGTAATCTGGCCACTTAGTGTATATCCTATATAATAAAAGGCTAATATGCAAATTGTCCCCCTGACCAGGAGTTCGACCAGTAGGTAGGCCATCCAACCGCCCATGTCCCTTCCCCATGGCCAGGCTGGCTGGAACCCCCTCCCCCTTGCACAAATTCATGCACCTGGTCTCTAATATGTATATACTAGAGGCCCAGTGCATAAAATTCATGCAGGGGTGTGTGTCCCTCAGCCCAGTTTGCACCCTTTCCAATCTGGGACCCCTCGAGGAATAGCTGACTGCCTGTCTGACAGGCAGTTGGACATCCCTCTCACCATCCAGGACTGCTGGCTCCCAACTGCTCACCTGCCTGCCTGCCTGATTGACCCTAAATGCTTCTGCCTGCCTGCCTGATGACCCCCTAACTATTCCCCTGCCAGCCTATCTGCTCCCCTGTCAGCCCAATTGCCCCTAACTGCCCTTCCCTGCCAGCCTGGTAGCTCCTAACCACCTAGCCTGCAGGCCTGGTCACCCCCAACTACCCTCCCCTGCTGGCCTGATCACTCACAACTGTCCTCCCCTGCCGGCCATCTTGTGGTGGCCATCTTGTGTCCACATGAGGGTGGCCATCTTTGACCACATAGGGCTGGCTATCTTGTGTGTTAGTGTGATGGTCAATTTGCATATTACTCTTTTATTAGATGGATATACACTGAGTGGCCAGATTATTATGCATTGAGAGATCATAATAATCTGGCCACTCAGTGTATATCAAAGCTCGTGTGAGGCTCCAAATCTGATAAAACCAAAGAAACATTAGAGAAAGAGATAAAACGGAGAGAATGTTATTTGTAAATGAAGTTCATCTTATATTTGTGATTTATTTTTCCTGGATGGTGGGATGTGAATTTATTTTTAAATTTTATTTTTCTTCATTATTTAAATTATATAAGTGAGCATGTAACTTGTTAACAGGAAAACAATGAGTAAATAGAAAAATATGAAGGATAAAGATGGAAAGTAAGAATGCCAATATATTAACAATGAGCGACTCTAGTGGTGACTTTCTACCGTCCAAGCATCATTATTTTCATTATAAGGGGAACTAGCCTTAGAGGAAGAATCTGGCAGGCAAACTAGGAAAGGAAGCAACTCTGAGCATAAGCAAAGGGAGAAAAGTAAGAAAGAAAATGGCATGCCTAGGAAGTAGCAGGAAGTAGATGGAGAGCAGCCAGGTCAGACTATATGCTATGCCTGTACTTCATTCTAGTGTTTACTGTTTATTTTTGTTACTGATTTACCTAACATCCTTCAAACAAGTTAAAGTAGACTTGTCTTTCTATTTTTCAGGTGCAGAAATTCAATCTGTAGACCTCAGGGGGAAAATAATTCAGTACCAATCTAATAGGACCCTATTCTAGAAGACAGTGTAATTGTGAATGGAAAGGGCATTCTATCCTCAAAGTGCTTACAATACTGGTGAGATCAGAACACACAGAGAAAAGTAAACAATAACATCATATAACAAACATTACACAATAGAAATACAGAAGGGAAGCTCTTCAATAGTTGGAGCCAACTGTAGAGGTGCAGAACTTGGCCTTGAAGAAAAGATGGAAATTTCAATTTAAGATTTCTAGTTTCACAAGAAATTGTATTATAGGATCCCTACTTATAGCAACACCACAATTCCATGAGTAAGTACTTAATCTTCTTTCTTACTAAATTTAGAAAGAAAAGATGGACTAATTTATAATTTATGCTAAGATTCGATTATTTGAAAAAAATAAGCAAATAAGTAAAGACAACATACCAAAATAAATTCCAGATAGAAAAGTTTTCATCTAATTCTTTATGGTTTCATATGTTAGACTTAACACACACACACACACACCCCTAACATAATAAAGTAATACACAAATTAACCATCACTTTGCTATACAAGGCACACCCACCAGCCAATCAGAGTGAGTATGAAAATTAACCCAACAAAGATGGTGGTTAATTTGCATACAGAGAGGGAGGGAGGAGTGAAGACTGAAGACAGCAAGAAGGAAGAGGAAGAGGAAGTGGAAAGCAAGGCCAGCCCCACCCAGCCTGCTGCAGCTGGAGAGGTGGGAGGGGGGCGACAGAGGTGGCAGTGGTGGGAGGGAAGCTTGCTGGAAGTCTTGCAGGTATATTCAGGTACACAGTAATAAAAGAGTAAGATGCAAATTGAGTGTACCTTCGCAATACCCACCAGCCAATCAGGAGTGGGTATGCAAATTAACCCAACAAAGATCACAGGTTAATTTGCATACTTAGGCACTGAGTGGTTAGCGGGGCTGGCCTTTGTTTGTTTTCAGGGCTTGCAAAAATAGCCAAATGCATCCATCTATTTCCCATTGTTCACCTTTCTGTGTCCGAGATAAGGGGCCAACCACTTACTGTGTATTAAGTTAGGCCAAGGACCCTGTGGACCCCAAGGCTATGTAACCAGCGATATTTCTGAAGGACAACAGATAAAGAGAGCTCTGGATAAAGATGTGGGTTCTGTTTGCATCAATTATGAAACAATGCATTCTATGAGTGAGTGAAACAGACCCCGTGACATAAACGGGTCAGTGAAGCACGTAACAACCTGCGGAGAAGAGGCCCCAGGGACGTCTGGGAGTTAGGACCCGCTGGGATCGAGGGGCCTCTGAGAGCGCCATGCATTGCAGGCTCCTGTAAGCCCCCAGCAATGTAATCCATGGGGCACAATCAGAAGGTCTGGGCCCAGCCCTCCCATTCCTGTTCCCACCATCTCCTTTTCTGACAGCGCATGCCATGTGGCCAGAGAGCACAGCATCTGCGGCAGCACACACACACAGCACTGGGCACGCTGCCCCGAGCCAGGGCGGCTCCTATGAACACAGAGCAGAGAACCAGGAAAACGAGGCAGAGCCTCGGCCTGAGGTCAGTGCAGAGGCACAGCTTATTCCACAGGCTGGGTCGCACACCGGTGAGTGTGGCTCCCGGTTCTCTCTGCAGCAGCTGTAAGTGGCAGGTGAGAAGGACGGCTCCTCTCTGCCCATAGAGGTTTAGCAGGATCACTGAGCCCCCAAGGAGCGGGGTCAGTGCCCAAGGGGAGTGTCTTCCTTCACTCACATCCTTAAGTTAACGGAGTAATTCAGTGAATCTGTGCTGAGCAGCAACTCCGTGCCAGGCACAGGTAGGAATGCTTCAGTTACTAAGAAGTAAAACCAAAAGGAAATCCTTGCCTTTAAGGCACTCAGATTTTATCGAAATTCATCCTCCTCATCTCAATTTCTGGATTCCGAGCTCTCAAAGCATCTAGAGCTGAGCACAATAGAAACTAAGTGTAAAGCAAACAGAGCTAACATAATTATACTGATTATAATCCATATTATTACTGTGGATTTCACTGAGTGCTTACTATGCACCAGTCACTGTCCTAGCAGTATTACATATTAAGGTATTAAGCAGTCATAAAAATGCTACCCATGGGTATTACTGCACTGAATTGTGTCGTAGAAATAGAGTGTTTACAAAGGTAATCGAGTTAAAATGAGGTCATTAGGGTGGGTCCTAATGCAGTCTAACACCTTACCAAAAGGGGAAATTTGGACAGACCACAACAGAGGGAGGACAGGGCAAAGACAAGAAGACAGCCTCTCCAGCCCCTTGGAGAGACTGGAACCGGCTCTCCCTCACAGCCCTCAGGGGAAACAAGCCTGCCCACACCGCGTTTTCAGACGTCCAGCCTCTGACAATTCATTCCTGTGGTTCTAAGCCAGCCACTGGGAGGTGCTTCCTTATAGCAGCGCAAACTGATCACGGTGCAACCGTGACTCCTCATCTCACATAAAGCCGGTCACCGGGCGCCATGGAGTGAGAGTCAAACTCAGACAATCAGCACTCCTCATGCTGCTGGAAAGCCGGCCATCTGGGCAGAGAGACGGATCCTGAGCAGCAGGGGAGTCCATGTTCATCGCCTAGCAAGGCTCAGCTCAGCCCAGCTACGCGTGCCATCGATACTTGGTAGCTCCAGAGAGCTCCATCTCAGCGAGTCATCCCAAGTACCGACTACCTGGAATGTTTAGCATTTTCCTCAGCCCAAATCTTATTGGTTCCGTATTACATTTAACTGAGACACAGCTCAAGTGTGGCACGGTCCATAGAGAAGACAGCTCAGAACAGCCAGCTACACAGAATGACAATCCTATCTCAGCCTCGTCATAAAATCACAGAGGGCCAAGCATTCAATGAGGGAGACGCAGGATACTCAGGCTCTGCTAGAGTGATCCGGGATCACCTGTGTCTTCAAAGACTTCATTATTTCTAACAAACACAAAAGGACTTTCAGAATTTCATTTTTCTTTCCCTCCCACCCCATCTCTGCCTCACACAAAACCACTTCCAATAATCCCTCAACTCCATATTTTGTTTGCTGCTGTTGTTTCAGAAGTATCGCTAGTAAGCAAAACATAGCCGATATTTCCCAAATGTTTACTATTTTATCGAGTGCTTATAAGCAAGTTACATACTTTGTGTCCTCTACTCCTCCCTCCAATAACCCTGCCAAGCACATATGATCAAGTTCTCCCCTTCTCACTTGAGAAAACTTAGGCCTGGAAGTTAAACAACTCCCTCCCACCGTGTGGTAGGTACAGCCAGGGTGTGAGCCCTGTCCTGGCTGGTCTGCATGGCAGCGGTCCTCCCCCTGTGCTCACACACCATTTCCAACCAAGGGATGATAAACCACACACACACACACACACACACACACACACACAGACGCACGGCTTTTCCCACTAGGCTGTCCAGTGACACTTCCAGGGTGGGAGCGATGCTGATTCGAAGGTCATCTCTGCAAGTGGCTCCACACACAGATATCTCAGGCTCTTGATTAGCTCCAAGGTTGGAGTCCACACACAAGATTGCAGTTTAAGGGAAAACAGCTGTAACCTGTCCAGATGCTTTCCGAGAGAAAGCTCTGTGAGAGCTGAGAAAAACAGAAAGCTCTGTGAGAGCTGAGAAAAACAATCAGGAAAAATGAAGTGGGGCTTGCTCACAGCCTCCCCTGGGGGCCGGTTCCAGCCGTCTCCTACCTTACAGCCAGGATGCTGCCCTGACGCAGCCAGAGGCAGGGCGTGGGACAGGACACATTTTAATATGCATTCTTCAACTTTTTAAGTGATTAAGTGCTTTATCTTTTAGGGCCCCACTGGCTAGACATAAAAGTACCAAAAAATATGGCAAGTATCCATTTCCCAGCCTTCACAATGACCTTCAGAATGACCCTTCCCCAATTCAGAAAACAGATGCTTTCGTTCTACACCTGAGATCCAAGTTTTGAGTCCCTCTTCTCAGACCACACGGTACAAGTTGTCCATGTTCACAGTTAGAGAAGGGAGCACGTGCATTATGGGACAGGAGGCGTGCAGAGCATAACCATCCGTGTTGTTGCTAAGCCACACTGTGCTGCATGTCGTGGCTTCTGTCTCGGTGGGTGAAGGGGAACAGTGACCAGGCAGGTGGGGAGGACGAGTCCATAACAGACAGGGAAACCGAAACTCCAGGCTGGCCCACACCCTCATATCAGTGAGGGAGGAGCAGCATGGCTGATGTGAAAACACCAAGCAGCTCAAATGCAATGAGGAGCTGTAGCCTGGCCTGAATGTGTAATGACACATTGCTCTGCAGATGCCTTTCCCCCATAGGCTGCTGCCGACTTTAATGTGGAAGAAACCCATTTTCATACAAAGGTAGCCAAGAGTGACAGGAAATAGGAAGCTCACACCATTTATCTTCCGTGAACTTAAAAAAAAAAAAAAAATCAGTTAATTGCTTTTCTAGGAAGCCATTTTGTAGAATCATGGTACTTTATTTTTCTGTTCCTGTTGGTGGTATAAATGGTGATTTAAAAATGCCCATTGTGAAAATGCGATGATTAACCAACATGTCTTCAGCTATTTAATTACTTATCTTAACAGATAAAATTCTGATCAACCAAATTATGGTTACTCTGTTCTTATGGGTGAATTTTCAACCATGACGAAAACTTCTCAAACATAGTAGATTCACTGACTTTCGTGTGTGTTTCTCTCCTGGCTTCCTTCCTTCATTCCCTTTCCAAGTGCTTCCATTTCAGCCCGGAGCCTCTGCAGGAGCAGTTCCAGTTCACGGCTGCCATTACTGACAGCTCCGGCCAGCCTGTGGGCTGTGGAGCGCCCTTGCTGGGACGGATCTTGCCGAATGTTCCAGAGCCTGTGAGACCATCTGCTGTCTCTGTGGCACGGCAGACCAGACTTTTTCAGTGTTGTCTCATTTGCTACATCACCTGGCGTTAGACATTATTTTTTTAAGTTCTACGAAGCTTGGAGCTACTATGAAGCACTCTTTTCACATCTAAAGTTATCATTTAAATAATAATGTATTATTATTCCATGAGCCAAAGACAGATACACTGAAAAGCTGGTGACACGTCAGCCTCAGGGTCTCCGGAGCAGAGGTTTCTCCAAGGCCCAGGAGGGCCCTAGGAATGTGCTACTATATGTTCTTGTAAACATTTCAGGAGAAAGGTATTTTTAATTCTGTTTTTCCTAAAGAGAACCCCACCACCACCAAGACAACGTCAACTTTAGGTCCCACAAAACCTGCACCCGGCCCTCCAGATAAAGTCCCCCATCATCTGAACCTTGAATTACACGTTAAGGGCAAAACATTAATTTTGTGTTTGTGTGTGAGACAAAAAGTCATTCTCTTTGATTGGAAGTTACATTTAGGGTGCCCGGCTCTGGAACATGTCACGCCGGACGCGTGTCTTGGTCACCCGTGAGGTTCTTGGACTCTCACTAACAGAGCCACCTCCCTGATACCCAGGGAGGGCTCACCTACTGAGGGCGGCATCGAGAGTGAAAGACGCAGCGACAACAACAAAAACATGTTTTTCATTAAACACAAAACTGAGCTGGGGAAAACCAGCTAGGAGGCAGGTGTATCAGTTAAGGAATTCCCTTGAGATCCTTAACTTCCACATCAAATTGCACTAAATTTTTCTACACTAATTTACCTATTATTGAGGACTAAAGAATTGTAAGAAATAACTCACCACAGCAGCAGAGTACAGGTGTTGTGAGGGACCAATGAAGAATGTACAAGTGTAAAATCAGGCAAAATAGAGTCACTAATTCTCTATTGTAAAAAAAATAAAGCAGAATATTTTTCTACTACAAGAACTACAAAGGTGAGAGAATGTTCCTAGGGCAGTGGTCGGCAAACTCATTAGTCAAAAGAGCCAAATATCAACAATACAACCATTAAAATTTCTTTAGAAAGCCAAATTTGTTAAACTTAAACTTCTTTTAATGTCACTTCTTCAAAATAGACTCGCCCAGGACGTGGTGTGGTATTGTGTGGAAGAGCCACACTCAAGGGGCCAAAGAGCCGCATGTGGCTCGCGAGCTGCAGTTTGCTGACCATGGTCCTAGGGCAAGACAGACGGTATTAAATTTAGTTTGGACTTCAAGTGACAGAAATTACAAAGTAAAAGACAAGTGCTAGCACTGAATTTATTCAATTTCTGTAAATTTCTTGGAGGCAGTGACCACATCTTAGATTTTTTTTAAATACCTTTCACATCAGTATACCTTGTTCTTGACCTGATTCTTCTCATGAGGAAAGTGCTTACACAACATCATACAGCTATATCTGCACCTTCCCTGTCTTTGTCATTTTTACCTAACACTTCCTTTTAGCCCCCAGATTCTTCATACTGCCCTAAGCCTTGTCAACAGCTAACATCCTGAAAATGTATAATCAAGATACAAGTTCCATTCAGATCATTTCTTCTGTCAATTTCCCTAAAAAAAAACAAACAAACAAACAAAAAAAAAACATTCTCTGCTTCACAGGAGATAAGTCAACTCTTTATAGAAGATATTTTAGTCTTAAAATCATTTTAGTTTCTACAAAAAATAAATGCAAGTATTCCCCCAAAAGTAAAATCTGATTGGTTTGGTAAAATTCTTCATTTTCTGTTAAGATTGTGGATTTTATGGAATTCCCTAAAAACAATGAATGTTATACCTGCCAAAAGGTATTTCTTAATTTCTTTGAGTAATGTAAAAACAAACAAACAAACAAACAAAAAAACCTTTGAGTTTGAAGATTGAGTAATGTTACTTACAACTACCACCATGCTACTGACCGGAAAGAGCCATTTTGTTAACGTATAGTGGGCTGATTAAACATAGCAGTACTACAATACTCAAATTACCATCTTTTCCATAACATGCAATGCTTTCCATTAAAATAAAGACTGCATTTCTCTCCCTCCCCGAAAAATCCACCCATTACAACTTTGTCCTATCAACAACACTTTTGCTTACCTCCTGTCTATCAATGCATGATTGCCCTCTTTGAAGTGGTCAGCACAGAACGTTAGGAAGAAGCAAGCTGACTGCGTATGTCATTACATGTGGGGGAAGTGAGAAACTTCCTGCATAAAAGCTCCAATTTCTGTCGGGCTGACTCTATCCCAGGCCTTTCCCCCTTGCTCAGATTACTGAACACCAGTCCAGTATGTCATTCGCAATCTGGCTCCTGCAAGGGCATCCTGAAAGTGTCCACGTTATTAATGACATACCCAAAAACCTGATGCAAACTCTAATTACTTGCATAAGGCTGATCAAACACTGGCTTATAACCGAGCTTTGTCAGCTCAATGGGTTCCAAAATAAATAAATTATTACAGAATAAATCTGAAGTTTCTTTGGTACATAAAAATAATTTTAACAAAGAATCAATTGGGATTGAAATTATAAAGGGATTCCTGATGGTTGCAGTCACCTCTGTTCAAGGATAAACCATGTTTTTTGTTGCCATTACAGGGTCATTTGACAGTAATAACAAAAATCAAAAAGCTTAATGAATTCAATTTTGTAAGGTGGGATCCGTGTGTGTTTCCTATAAACTTTTAAAAACATAAATGCTTGCAGAAGTTACATTTTTGCTTCTATTAATTTCTAAGGAATATTTTCTGAGGTCCATCATGATGAATTATCAGAAAATGTTACTGGTCCCTGGTACAATTTCCTCATTAGAACCCGGGTAAACGCCTCTAAGTAAAAGAAGGAAGTCTTATCTAATTAGGTAAGATACTGGCCTCCCAACTGGTGCAAGGTGCTTTCTGAGATGATAACTCAGAAATGATTAAGATCAGCATTGTAGGGCAATCAAGAAGATATATTAAATCATCTGCTTCATTTGGTTATGAGATCAAATTAAGACACGAAGACTAGTCTGGCCAACAGTGTTACTCCATCTTTAGAAAAGAATATGTTAAAAAGAAAAGAAAATCTTGAACAGTTTCTAAGTTCAACATTCCAGAACACACATCTATTTCAGTTACTGCACCTTAATCACAGTAAAATAAAACATGTGCAGTCATATTTCTTATTCCTGCGCTCTTGACAACTGTCATCAATTAGAAATATAGTAGGAGATATGCTTCTCTAAGACAAAACATTTCCCACCCAGATTTCTGTTCAAGTTACTAGTCATGCCTCTTTGCTACCTCTGTGACTATGTGATCTGCTTGTTTTAAATTCGTGTTCTTTACATCTAATCTTCACATTTGAATATAGTCACAATGCAAACTAGGAGAATCTGAGCTAAAATATTTCACTTTCTTCCTATAGCCTAAGACAATTTTTATGGGACACAAAGCGTCCTCACTTTATTAATTAACACCAATGAACCTGGATCTTAAATATTATAATAGAGATGGGACATCTGAATATTTACCATAATCAACATTTAATCATTTAACAATTACTTTCAAAATCATTCAGAAGTTTGTTTACCTTGTAAAGTTTGTCCTGGAACATTCCAAAACTGACCAAAATATTAAATATCTGAACTATTGTACTAATGAAAATTAACCTCTTCACATACCGAAAATTATGGTTCCTGAAGTACCTTCGTTTTTAGGATTTAATATCTCCACAATACTGGTTGTTTACAAACTATCCCCTGAACTCATTCAAGGAGATATTCCTTCCTGAACTAACAGGGACACACCTACAATTACATTTGCTGGAACTTAAAAAGTCTGCCTGTAATCAGTGTGAAACAGTAAGAAAGCATTACTGATGCGTACATCCTCCCTCACTGACTACTACTAATCCTACCACGTGAAGGCGGTCACACTCTGAAATAAAGAAAGCTGGGCACTGAATCCTCAGCCGCCAGAATACGCAGGTCCACCCAGAATGCCTGCAGTAGCCATGAGAAAAGACTCACCTCCGACTGCTTGGGGATGCTGAACTTGGAAAGCTTGGCCTTGGCTCTGGTGGACTCTGGCTTGGCGGCCGGGACGCCCCTGTAGGACGTACAGTGCACGCTGGTTTCCGCGGATGACTTCAGCTTCGGAGACTCATCGGGAGCCTGGTCTTGGCCATCCATCGGCCGCACGTATGCGGTGGGTTTCTGCTGGCCCAGGCTGGGCTTGGAGGCCAGGGATGGAGGGAAGTTCTGCACACAGTGTCCACTGCCGCCGTGCTTGGCTGCCATGGCGGGGGGTCTCTCCTGGGTCTGAAGACCCACCTCCACATTGCACACCTGTTTGGCCCGCGGCTGCTGCCTGCCAGCGCCATCGCCAAGCAAGGTCCTGAGAGAGCTCTGTTGTGCTGAGTTGGAAGAAGAAGGAGAAGGGGGGGAGGAAGAGGGGCTGGACACACAGTGGTTAGGCTTCTGATTCGGGTTCTTTGGCGGAGCGGATCTGGTGAGATCGATCAGCCTGTGTCCGCGCTTGCTCGCTCTCGGTGGGCCGTCGGGGGGCGGGTGCCCAGCCTTCTGCCAGCCCACGGAGCCCCTCTTGCTCTGCTGCGCGGGCACAGCGGCTGGCGTGGCAGATGCAGTGCTGCCGACCGCAGAGGCCTGGGGCTGGGCTCTGGAATCCGCAACAAAATGTTCCTCGATCTTGTTCACGGCGGCCTGCGGAACCCCAGGTTTGGGAACGCCAACGAGGTGACTCTGATTAGACCTGTCGGTTAAGAAGTCCTTCATTTCATCGTAATTGCCTAACGTGTTCTGGATCCGGTTGGAGAGCTCGTCCCCCTTGTTGGTCTGGAGAAAGAAAAGCACAGCCTGCCGTTAGAGGCCACGGGAACACGGCACACCGCGGCGAGGCGCCGTCATCGACCACAGCGCCGGGGCCGCCACGTGCAGAACGGGAGCTGGAGGTGAAACCTAAACCATCTTTGCTGAGGAAGTCCGTCAGCGCTCGCTGCACACCAGACCCAGAGGGCCGGCCGGGGCCGGGGCCGCAAGGAAAGGCGCCCGTCCCGGGGCCTGTGCAGCCGTGAGGACGTCCAGACGCACGCCAGCCCCTACACACAGCAGCCCCGACGGAGGCTCTCCAGGAGGGACTTTTGCCTTTTCATAGTCCCACTGGAAGCTTTTCCGAAAAATCAGATTTGGTTCCAACCGTTCCCTTTCCAAGTTCTAACTATGTAATCATTCCTGCCAGAAACCCAGAATGGCAGGCAGAAGAAGCTATTAATAGAATGAAGCTTCAATGCACACAGGCTAACTATGCAAGAAGCTACGAGTCTAAACTACACAAGCTCCGTGCAGCCTGAGCTCCTGGGATGACGTCCCACTTCGGGAGAGTGCTGACATTTCTGGCCTTTGGTACAGTTTCTTTCTTATTGGCCCTATCAGGTAACCCTGGTACCCGCATGATTCATGGGTGACAGATATGGAACCCAACCTCTCGGAACTGTGTTTGTTTCTAACCTTAGGGAACATAACAAGTGGCGCTGACTTTGAAAATCAATGCAGAGAGGACATGTATGTTATTGATAAAAATGATAGCAAGCAGATCTCAATATTGACACCAAGATTTGAGGGGGAAGACCCCCATTCTTAGTGGCGAGGTGGCCTTCCCTCAGCTGCACAGGCAGAAACCTGACTGGAATTTGATTAGGCAACTCTTCTGGTGAAGACGGTCATCCCGGGGTTGGAGGTGCCGAGGGGTGAAGAGAAACAACGAAAAACCGTCTACCTTGTAGGGCTCACTGAAGAGGGAATAACTGGAATTAAATGTGCCATCATCCTGCTGGGTCTCCTGGTTTCTCCTTTCTCGTTCTTTCCTCCGTAGCACATTTCTATCTGGTTCGTAGACACTGCATCAGGAGAAAGAAAAGAGAATGATTACACACAAAAATTAAAGGCTACAGTCCAACATGACATTCACACACGTGCAGAAGTCTGGTTCACGGACAAATGGTGATGACGACAAGAACATGGATCCGGTTAAAGCTAGTCTAACCAAGCAGTGCGGGCTAGGGCTCGGGTGTCAGATAATGGCAGCTTCGGGAGGAGAAAAGTCCTGAGGACAAGCCCCAGCCAGCGCTAGACCTCTGTGCGCGTGTGAAGGAGGAACTGTCTAAGCAACTTTGACAGGAGGAGGCTGAGAGGACTCTTAAGGCAGACGGTAATTATTGCAATGTGTAAATAGAAATCACGGGCACATTTCCTCCTGTGACATGGCCCCCGAGTGTTATGTGGGCATGCTCCTGTATTTTCCTTTCTTTTTTCCCCGTGCATGGCTGTTTCTGTAGTGATTCTTTCATTAACGGGCTCCCTGAAGAGCTGTTAAGCTCCATGCTGCAGAGGCTTTCACAGTTACGAGCCTTCTTCTGATCTCTGTTAATCAGTCAAGTCGTCAAACTAGGACTGAATCAATTCTTCCTTTTGATATATTTGACACTATCACTCCTCCTAACTATGAAAAATGTGCCAGGAGGAAGGGATACGGGCAACGAAGGGGGAGAGCGGAAATTGAATTATGGCGTGTCATCAAGGAACTCGGCCTTTTGTTGAAGAAAATTAATATCTCTTCTCCTAAAATGCAATTATGAAGTGACCAGACACCAGATAATGGGAGGACTGAGGAAGAAATAGTGTTCCTTCCCCCTATTGGGGGAAATAAAGGGCCTAATGTAACTAATAATGAGGACGGAACCCGAGTCGTGAAAGGAGGGAACACACTTGTATTTTTGATTGTTGTTTTTTTTCCAGCTTGCTGGAGAAACCCGGCCTGTGGAGGCACAGAGCTAACACTGCGGGCTGTAAAGAACCCATGTGTCTCTCAGAATAAGCACCGGCCTCGTTTCCCAGCAGAAGCATTTTGATTGTGACCTTGCCATCCTTGTGCTTAGAGCTCCCACTTGGTCCAGGGCGGGCAGGTGCCAAAGATGGAGCGAGACAACCGCCTCCTGACCGAGGTCTCCCCGAATCAATGACGTGATGACCAAGCACACACACTCCGTCTCTCCCCGTCCTGCCACCCGTCTTCCTTACAGAGCAGGGCTGTTTCACGGTGTGGGGCACATGCTTAAACATGAAGACAGTCTATAAGAAAGGGCTTCGCATTGGCTTTCCGTGCCACAGTCCGATGTATAGCAAATACTGTTAGTAACTATTAACAATGAGCGGGTCTGTGGGTCCAAAGAAGCTATGACAATAGTAAGGATAAACGACTTTTCAGTTAAATTGTGAACTTGGGTAAAAAAAAAAAAAAAAAAAAAAAAGAGGATATATGTGTCCTGTAGCTGTAGAGGGCACAAATAAAATAATCATAAAATATATATTGCTTATCCTCCTAGCTCTGCCCAGGTGGCCAGAATATACTTTAAATTCGCTGTCTCCATGGTGATGCTAAAAACGCTCCGGGCAAGGCTGTGAGAGCACCTGGAGCCCTGCAGTTACATGTAAGAGTGAGGGGTGTTGGGGGAGAAAAAACAACAGAACATGTAGCCATTAGCATTTTAACTCGTCCTTAATAATTTACCCCGAGTTATTAGGTTTGGGAGTCCAACCAGTGGCCTTCATACAAAGAGAGACTGAGCCACAGCCTGGCCAACGGAGGGCCCACAGCGCCTACACCCGGCACCAGCGCCCTCTGGGCGCCCCCAGGCCCTGAATGGCCTAAGGGAGGCCCGGGATGACGAAGACACTCTCCCAGAACCGCTTCCCGTCCGAAGGAGAGGGCATCAGGTCAGGCCCGCTGTGGATAGGCACACGTGGAACCCCGGCTTTCACGGACGTTCTACGATTTCAAACGGGGATTTCTTAGTCTAAGGACACGTGACTCACACTACAGATGGACACGATGTGGGCTTTTACCAAGAGAACGTCAGTCTCACTGGACCCAGACCAGCATTTGCAGTAAGAAACAAAAGCTTGCATCGCAGGCACCACCTTCCTCCCTGGCCAGTGCCTCAGACCTCATGCACACAGACCCCCACACATATGCTTGCTGTCCTCAGCCAGGTCATGCCAACTGAACACGGGTATGATGTACGACATGGCCGAAGACGACATGGAGCAGGCAGGTGGTCATGGAGGGTGATCTGGGGTCCCGAGAAGGCCCCCATGCCCCAAATAATACCTCCTGCATCGGCTGGTTGACGACTGAAATTCCACCACTAGAGAGTCACTCCTCTGGCTTAGGATGTCTTCGCCCCTGGAAGAAATGCAGACACCACAGAAGGGAAACATTGAAACCCGGCCAGCCCTCGCATCTTAGCGAGCATGCAATTGTCTGCTTCTTGACCCCCGAGGGCCCGGCAGGGGGCACAAAGCCATCAGGGTGCAAAGGGAGAGCAAAAAGGAGGCTTTATGAGAAAAGGGAGGGCCGTGCGGGGCGCAGCAATGAGAACCAGTGTATTAACCCCACCTCTGTGCAGCCTGGCTCACCTGCTTCAGTCAAAGGCCAGAATCAGTGAGGCAGACACCGGACTCCTGCCGCTCCGGGGTCAGGGGAGGGGATCACTTCCCAGTACGAAGTGAGAGGTGCAGAGGAAGCTGCTCCTCCTTAACAGCGCTGGCCTCACCCCCCAGCCCTTTCAGCCTGAAGGTAACCAACAGCTCCCCACGGTGCACATCACGGCTAGCTAAGCTCTCTGATGGTCCTGCCTGCGTGCCCGCCTGTGCCTTCTCACACTGCAAAGGACTGGACACCCGCAGGACCTCCTGCACATAACAGACCAACTGAAATACACTGGCCATCTTTCTCTATCTCTTCCCCCCCACCCCTTAGTTTTTAAAAGATCCTCACCCCAGGACATGTTTTTACAGATTCTTAGGCAAGAGTGGGGGGTGAGAGGGAAGGAGTGGGGGAAGGGATAGAGAGAGAGAAATATCGATGAGGGAGAGAAACATCAATTGGCTGTCTTCCCGTACGTACCATGACCAGGGATCGAACCTGCAATCTTTTTGGTGCGTGAGCCACGGGGCCCGGCCAGGGCTGCACGGATCATCTTTTACGGGACCACCCAATGCCAGGTCATCAGTTCCCTTCCCATCAGAGGAAAACCAAATGACCACCATCAGCCCGAGAAGAGGGGCCGCTCTTCCTCAGCGCCTTCCTCTCCGGCGGTGCCTCATCCCCCCTAGTGAGCGCGCTGTTGTCTCCACGGAGCCCTCCGCTCCTCCCAGGCCACCACCCTTCCCTTTACCGAGCCACACCCCCACGTGGCCTGCCAGGCCTAGGCCGCTAGAATGCCACCTGCTTAAGGCAAATGTCATTGCAAATGGGAGCCTGGACTTTCCATCCCCACCTCTCTCTCAGCATCTGAACTTTGGTCTCTTCTTCCAGGACTAAACATTTGACTCATAAAGACAGCATCTTCTCCACAGCAAGTCCAGGGACCCACTAATCTCAGGGGAAATCTGTGCAGGGTCCGAGTCCCAGAGGATGCCTTTCTCTTGATCTGTTGCCATTAACACTCAGCCTCTTCCCTCCTCAGGGTTCAATGCCAGAACCATTTCTGTTGATGTTCGGCAATTTATTTTGTTCATTAGGTTCCATATACAAGCGGGATCATGCAGTATCCGTCTGTCTCTGGCTGGCTTACTTCACTTAGCGAACTCTCCCACAACAGGCTGATGGGTCGGCCTTACTGGAGACTGAAGCTCCGGGGAATTCCAAGTCCTGGAACACCTCTAACCACGCTAGACTCAGCAAGAGCCCCGTGTTACAAGCTGTGTTTCCGGGTTTCCAGCAGAGGGTAAAATTTCCATCATCTGAAAAGTTGTTCCTGATTTCTGTGAAAATTACAAGAACTACACTCTTCAGATGTATGTCACCGAATGCATTCATTTATTTTGCATGCAAGTGGAGGCAGCCAACTGCTGCAATGGTATTTATTATTTATTGCAGATGTGTAACATTCCAGAAAACGAAGCTTTTTAATAAACTCCTTTCAAAAAAACACTTTATTTTAGAATTTAAAAAAATGAACAGTAAAAATGTAGTAAAAACGTCCTGGTCATTTTGATTGATTTGTATTAATTTACATATTGAAGTACTCTGCAGGACTCAGGCAAAAGTCAGCTGTGCCAGTTAAGTAGGTATAGAAGTTCAAACATGATCTTATCATCATTTCCAAAATTAATGCAATCTTGACCAGCTGGGGCCTAAACGGACAATCAGATATCCCTCTTACAATCCAGGACTGCTGGCTCCCAACTGCTCGCCTGCCTGCCTTCCTGATTGCCCCTAACCACTTCTGCCTGCCAGCCTGATCACCCCCTAACCTCTCCCCTGCCAGCCTGATTGATGCCTAACTGCTCCCCTGCCGGCCAATTTCCCCCTAAATGCCCTCCCCTGCCAGCCTGGTCACCCCTAACTGCCCTCTCTTGCAGGCATGATTGCCCCCAACTGCCCTCCCTTGCAAGCCTGGTCCCTCCCAACTGCCCTTCCCTGCTGGCCATCTTGTGGCAGCCATCTTATGTCCACATGGGGGCAGTCATCTGTGTGTTGGAGTGACAGTCAATTTGCATATTACTCTTTTATAAGATGGTAGATAAACTTTGTTAAAGATCAAGAAACTAGGATAAAATTTTTCTTGGAGAAAGACAATTATAGTAGATAAACTTTGTTAAAGATAAAGAAACTAGGATAAAACTTTGATAATTAAAATGGCATCATAAAGAAGACATTATTTGCCAGTGATACATCTGATAAGGGATTAATTTCCAAAATACATAAAGAACTCATATAACTTAACAAAAGGAAGACAAATAATCCAATTAAAAAAAAGGCAAAGGACCTGAACAGACATTTCTCCAAAGTGGACATACAGAAGGCCAAGAGACATATGAGAAAGTGCTCAAAATGATTAATGATCAGCGAGATGCAAATCAAAACCACAATGCGGTACTACCTCATACCTGCCAGAATGGGTACCATCACAAATCAGCTGGTGAGGATGTGGAAAAAATGGAATCCTAGTGCATTGCTGGTGGGAATGCAGATTAGTGCAGCCATTACAGAAAACAGTATGGAGTTTCCTCAAAAATTTAAAAGTGAAACTGTCATTTGATCCAGTGATCCCACTTGTAGGCATATATCCTAAGAAACCCAAAACACCAACCAGAAAGAATGTACACACGCCTATCTTCACAGCAGCACAATTTACACTTAAGATCTAGAAATAGCCCAAGTACCAATCGGTAGATGAGTGGATAAAAAGCATGGTATATTTACACAATGGATGCTATGCAGCTATGAAAAAGAAGAATCTCACACCCTTTGAGAAATCATGGAGGGAGAATATAATGCTAAGTGAAAAAAGTATCATATGATCTCATTTACATATGGAATCTAAAAAATAAAATAAAATAGAGTGATGAACAAAATAGATCCAGAAATGTATAAACATGGAAGAGACTGATGAATCACTGAGGAAAGAGGGGGGGCGATCAATCAAAGAACTCATATGCATATATGCATAGCCCATGGACACACAATAGTGCGGTGAAGGCCTGGGGGCAAGGGAGGGCGGGAACAGGTGGCAGGGGGTCAATGGCGGGTAAAAGGGCACATCTGTAATACTTTCAACCACAAAGATAAATAAAATAAATAAGTAACATTATGTAAAAGGAACAGCAATATCTACAGTTCTTCCTTCCTGTCTGCCCATGAGCCACCCTGAGGCCACAGCCCAATGTTAGCAAAGAGACAAGGAGCCCCAGCCTGTGCCCGCGGCCCTGCTCCTCCTGCGCGGCTCCAAACGCCGCCCTCTGAATCTGAACAGGTGATCAAAGCAAACGGCATTTGCTGTGAAGGGGTTTTTCTGCCAAGGGTAAACACAGCTATCTGTTCCCCGTAACAATCACCACCAAAGTGTCTTATTCCTTTAAAAAAGTATCCTACCTACTGGTAGATCTCCAGGGTTGGGATCCAGGAACAAGGGAAGTCAAGGAGAAGAGAATGAACCACCTCTCGCCTGTTTTGGAGAGAAGCTATCATGTTCTCTATGTTTAAAAAACATGGCCCTCTTCGAATAGCCAAGAGAACTACAATTCACTCTCCTCCCAAAGCGTTTCCGGAATGCCACGGTGCCAGATGCCGGGAGACAGCAGGGCTGTGAGCTGTGAGCGGCATTGGCTGCTGCGGAGAAGCGGACAGTCCAGGGTGCTGGGAGGGGAGCAGGAGGGGCGCATTCTAAGATGGGGCTGCTGACACCAGGTGGCCAGGAGCACAGGGCGTCAGGATTGCCTCCTGGGAGAGATGGCCTTCGAGCTGGGTCTCAAAAAGGGCAGGTGGGGGAGGGGAGGGAAAAGCAGGGCTGAGAATGGCAGGTCAGTGGACTTTGAGAGCACTCAGAGGCGGCGACCCTGCCTCCCCTCGCCATCGCATTTCTTTAAACACAAGTTCCATTTCTCCGATCTGCTCCACCACTATCCTGGCATTGCCACCGCCCTACGTAAGTGTATCCGATCCCTTTCCCAAAGCAGGTTTGGGGGAGCAAGTGAGTGAGGAAAACTTCCTCACAGTTTGCACCAGGCCTGGTCCCAACAGCCTGATCCCAGGGAAGACGGCTTTTCAGCCAGGGAGCCGGCAGGGCCCTGAGACAGCAGGGGACCGGTGCCGGGGGTGGACGGGCAGCCACAGGGCGAACGGGAAGAGAAGGCCTCAGTGAAGGAGGGAAGAGGCTTCCAGAAACTTCTCTCCAGAGCAGCAGCAGCAGCAGCAGCAGCAGAGACCGTGTGAATTACGGAGCCTCACTACGAGAGGACAGCACCTGCTTCACATTCACTGAGTCAAACTAGCGAACATCTCTTGTTATTTATAAAGCAAACGGTAACAGGTCAGTCATCCTTTCTTAAGTCAGAGAAAAGCAAAGCTCTTGAAGTATACTTACAAACCCTCTCCTCAGTCTGCAGGCAGAGCTGGCGGAGGGCAAGACGGAAAGGGAGTGAGCAGGTGAGAGAAGCGAGTCTGGCAGAGAGAAGAGGGGCTGGAGTCAGAGCTCAGAAAAGGGCGATGATCCTCCCAAGGCGGTGGTGGGGGTGGTGGCAGAGAGGAAGGTGAGGGAGGTGAGGGTGAGGGTGGCTGTGGGGGTAGTGACAGGTGGTGGTGAGGGCAGTGAGGAGGGTGAGGGTGAGGGTGACTGTGGTGGTGGTGGTGGTGAGGGCAGTGAGGGGGGTGAGGGTGAGGGTGAGGGTGAGGGTGAGGGTGAAGGTGAGGGTGAGGGTGAGGGTGAGGTTGGTGGGCGAGGAGAAAGCAGTGCCAAGGAGGATAAGGACCTGCTGAGGAGTCAGGCAGGACCACAGTGACCAGCAAACACTGGGATGCTGGGTGTGGCACTCGCCCTGCTTGCTTACACTAGGATTTTCCTTCTGAGTTCCATGGCTGCTCACTCTATTTCCCCAACAGCACTGTGCCACTGCTTATCATCAACTCTGTGTGCCCCGATATTTAGTCTACACTGGACTCCTCAAAAAGGTCAGTCCAACCTCCTGTTTGCCTCTGACAACAAAGGTTATCTCAATATATATATTTTTTTTTTTGAGATAATCTTTGTTATATTATATATGTAATATTGATTTTTTACAGAGAGGGACAGAGAGTCAAAAACTGATCAGCTGCCTCCTGCACACCCCCTACTGGGGATGTGCCCACAACCAAGGTACATGCCCTTGAAGGGAATCAAATCTGAGACCTTTCAATCCGCAGGCCGACGCTCTATCTGCTGAGCCAAACCAGTTACCTCAATCTTCACTTGGCACGTGTAGCTCTGCCGTGGGGCTGCGGCCTGTGAGGGCGGGAAGGGAACTGAAGGTGGTTCGTGCTGCGATCATTCCCCCACACCGCATTGTGACACGGACACAAAGGGAGACACAAAGGGAGTCACAAAGCAACACGGCCCACACGTGTTCTAAAGAAAAGCAGCTTTCTGGATGATATGCCATCTTCCCAGGCCCACCAGGCCATCTTACATTCTGCTAATTACATCTCCCCTCTATTGCCACGCGCAACCACAGTGCGAAGCACTTTATTTCATGCGTTATTTCACTAACTAGTCTTCCAAACCCCAAGACACATCATTCCCATCCGCCAGCGAAGCAGCCAGGGCGCTGCGGTTAGCTACCTGGCCCAGCCCCGCACCCACACGGGGGAGCGGCACCGCGGGGGCAGGGGAGGGGTCTGAGGTCGGGCAGTGGGCACCAGAGGCCCGTCTCCCCGGGGGGCGTGCTCACTGACAGCCTCTGACAGGGGGAGCCCGTCCTCCGCTATGTGCCAGCCGGAGGGTGGTAATTTTCACATTATGACAATTCCAGCTCATTCTTCTAGGATCCGCTAAGCCTCCTCGGTTGATGTAAATTAACTTCAAGGATTCTTCTAAAACCTGTAACGTATAACCGGGATAAGCAATTCAAATGAGTCAGCACAAGCAGCTCCCTGAGGCCCCAGGCCCTGAGTTTTGTCCCGGAGCCCCTTGGGGATGATGGGACCTTAGTAACCGCATCTGATACAGAGCCAGGCAGACGGGCCATTGCGGCCATGCGGTTCGGACACTTTCCAGGGCCTTACTGACCGTGCAGGGCCCACCTTCCCTTCCGACTCAGCGGAAACGAGGGCTGCTCCCACTTCTCCCATCAACATGCGCCGTGAGTGTTCAGAGAGAGGACAGGTGAACAGCCGCCTTGCACACCGAGGGCCCCCACGGCTCCCCAGGGACCGGGGGCTGGGTGCCATGGGAACAGCAGCCGGCCCCGCGGGAACTGCTTGTGGTGAACGGACGCCACGGGCTGAATGGCAAGCGGCTCCCAGAGGCTCTGCACACTGCGGCAGACAGCAGACGTCCACGGAGATTCCCAGCAGGACCCGTCCCTCCACCACAGGGCAGCACCTGGGACGGAGCAGTTCTCTGATTCACACCCCTCCCTCCGCGGACACAGAGGCACAGCACAGCCTCACCGAGCACGTGCTCGGCCAGGAGCCCCCGGCAGAGCCCCCGACCCAGCTCCACGGCCACCGCCATCGGCACCGGGCCGGCACCCACCACAGGGCTTCTCCCGAGAGGGCCATCGATTCCTTTTCCTCCACCCAAGGCTCAGTGAGATTCCACTTTCCCGTTACAGCATCGGTTTTCAAACTTCAGCTCCTACGGATTTTAAAACCATATCAGGAAGGGTCGGGTTTTTACAGCCGCCTCTGTTTTAACCACAAGCCCCGCCATCTGACCCCGGACGCCCAGAGTCCTGCACGAGGGGCCTCAGGTCAGAGGGCGCAAAGGAGGTGGAGGCAGGTGGGTCCGGCTCCTAGACACTGAAAGCCCTGAGGCCCCGAATGCCAGCCACTGAAGAATGGCTCCTGCCCGGCTGGTGTGGGTCAGTGGTTGAGTGTCAGCCTCCGAACCGGGAGGAGGCCCAGGCTGCCGGCTCGATCCTCAGCAGGGGCGTGCAGGAGGCAACCGATCCATGATTCTCTCTCATCGTTGTTTCTCTCTCTCTCCTCCTCTTCCTTCCTCTCTGAAATCAATAAAAATATATTTTAAAAAGTAAATTTTTAAAAATGGCTCCTGCTCTTCCTGCATCCAACTCCTTAACTTCTTTTCTTCCCAGAACCACGCAGAGAAATGCACCATCTGTCTGAAATGGGATTTCTGAGAGGAGTGAGAATCCATCCGGGCTTCTGCCATCTGTGTACTAACAGCTCACCTGTGAGGTACAGAACTAGCCCAAGGCTGGAATGTAAACAGAGCTAACCTTCTGGGAAGGGAGCATTAAATGAATATAGCAAGTAATATTGCAACAACTATGTGTGATGTCAGATGGGCACTAGACTTGCTGGGATGATCTCATCATAAGATATATATATATATCTATCTAACCACTGTGCAGTACACCCGAAACTAATACAATGTTGTATGGTAACTATAATTAAATTATTTTTTAAAAAAGAAATATGCATGTCCTCAAATGCCTCCCAGTGTCTACTCAGGCCAACCTTTCAAGTCTCTCATGTGGGCAGCACAAATGGAAATGAAAGAACAGAAAATCTCTTATTCGAGAAGGAAGAGACCCTGCTCCGAGGATGAGATGGCAGGTTTCAGCACAGGGCGGTGGCCGGCTCAGCTGGAAGTCTCGGTGGGTCAGGAGGGCAGGGAAGGACACGGGAATAAACGTCCTCATTCTGTGAACGAGCACACAGAACCCCCGAGATGGTCACCAGGAGGCAGGACCTGGGGCGTGAGGCCAGGAGCTCCGTTCCTTGGCGGCAGAGGAACAGAAGCCAATGGGCAGAAGCTCCCTCAACTTCTCCTCCTCCGACCTTTCCCGCCCACATGCCCCCTCGGGCCTTCACACCTGGTGCCCCCACTCCTCCCTGCGGCCTCCCCGCCTGGTCTATTCCCCTGACCACCTCCCACCCCCCATATGCCACTTTCTCCCATTTGCTCACCATCTTGGTCTCAACTAGCTTTTCCTTATCAGCAAATAAACCCATCCACGCCCTCTTATCTTAGAAGAAAAAAAAAAAAGAGGGAGAGCAGTCCCCTCTGGCGCTCTGTCTTCTGCCTGTCGCTGCTCTCAGCACAGATTTCTGCGCGGCATCTACACTTGCCCTCTCTCTCTGTTCCTGGTTTCCCAAACAGGGCTTTCCTGGTTCTGCTGTTCAGAGCGAGGTCACAGCTTCCTCGCTGGGCAATGGATGGATGTTGCCACTGCCCAGCCTCTCACAGGCTGACATCTCTGTCTGAGAGGCTCTCCTCCCCGCGGGCTGTCTGCTCCGGCCGTGCCTCCGCCTCCCATTCCCTGCGCTTCTCTCCCCAGGCCGCTCCTTCAGACGTCCTTGTCACCCGGGTTCTGTGCAAGGCCCCCTGTCTGTGCCGGGTCTCTCCTCACTGACAGTCTTCCCGGGTGACATCATTCCTTCCTTGCCTCAGGTGCCATCCTTATGGCGAGGTTTACGCCATCCAGACCTCTCTTCTCCATCAGCTCCAGACCCAACCGTCCCACGATCTATCCACTCGGTCTTGTCGACGGAGGTTTCCCACAGACACGCACAGCTCCGCAGGCGGACACTTAGCTCATCACCACCCCTGACCGGCCCTGCCTCCCCTCCTTTGCCTGTGTGGGCAGGTGGCACCACTACCCACCTAGTGGCTGAGGTCAGGAACATGGGTACCATTTGACTCTCTATCATCTCCCATAACTCTACTCCTCACGTGCAATCACCCCCAGTGCTGTCAGCGTCACTCCAATCCGCCCCCCTCCTCCGCTGGTGCCTCCTGGGTCCAGGCCGCCACGGGCTCTCAGGCCCTTCAGGCCTCCCAGGGCTCCTCCGGCCCCTGTGGAATCGCTCCTCTCAGCAAAGCCTGTGCTAAACAGCAGCCTGGTTGTGTCCCTGCCCCGGCTCCGCCCGGGCTCAGGGCAGAACGCACCGCGGGCACCATGGCTCTGCGGGGCGGGACGAGCCCCTGCTCATCTCTCCGGTGCCAGCCACCCATCCACCTGATGGCCAGGCCGCGGCCTCGCCCTGAGCCCAGGGGTCTGCTCTCTGGCCTGCCGACCCCTCCTGATCCCAAAGGTCTCCTCCTGTGATGCTTCCCTGTCAGAAACGTTCCTGACTTAATCCACTGGCAGGGTCCTGACTGGGGCCTTCATATGCACCCCCAGAAGCCTGCGTTCTCCCACAATCACATTCCCAATGCCAATTATCCGAGTCCTTCGTCAAACACCTCGTTCCACACGAAGAGGGCCTACTTTCTGTACAACTGTCTTCCCAGCACCTAAGATACTGTCTGGCACAGAGTGGGCGCTGAAAAATAACACTTGCTAATTAAGTGTCTAGTTGTTTTCTTCCTTTTAAAAAATTAGCCAATATACATTGCCACACTTTGAGCAAACAAAATTAAAAAATCCATCTGACCCTGGATCTTACTATGTCCTTTATGGCTACAGAATAACAATGAAAATCATGACAATTGTAATATTGGGTAACTAACTGGTGCTGGAGCATTTTTAAAGAAAATTTTATTTGGTCTCTTAAGTATGCCTCTCAATAAACCTGTTACACAGCCCTTATTTATGCAAAACAAAATTTTAATAAGTGAACATGTAAATATAAAAATGAAATAAGCCTAGTTTGGTGGCTCCGTTGGTTGTACCACCATCCTGTACACCAAAAGGTTACATGTTTGATTCCTGGTCTGCCTAGGTTGTGAGTTCAATCTCTGACAGGAGTGCTTAGGGGAGGCAACCAATTGATGTTTCTCTCTCACATCAAGGTTTCTCTCTCTCTCTCTCTCCCTCTCTCTCTAAGTCAATAAAAACATATCCTCTGGTGAAGATAAGAAATAAAATCTGTGTGCCATAAATATTCTTATGCTCCTTTTACGGACAAAGGCTCTTTCTTTTATCAACGCAAAAGTGACTCTTAGAAAATGTAAATGACTTGTCTAAACAACAACTACTAGAACCCGAATTTTAAATGTCAGGGAATTTCTGAGCATTAAAAACTATTCACTATTACAATAACACATTTAAATAAAAATTATTAAATAAACACTATCTATTAAGTGGCAGCTAGACATTTAAAAAACCGTGCATGGCCCCTGTCTCCACGGAGCCTCGGAGGACATTTCTCTGACGTCCTCTGGTGAACACTCTGTAGTCCGGTAAGCTTGACTTGGAGGTAGATGTTAAGAATTATGAATTATTTGAACTCTATAGTTCTATAATCCATTCTGTGCTAATGACACTAAAGATGATTGATTCTAAATCTCCATGTAACACGGTGTCAGAACACCAACAGGTGTTCCTATTGCTGATGAGTCACTCACCAGTCCCAATTTTAATTAGACATGGAGTCTATCATAAAAACATTTGATCTCTAGAACAATAGAAATTTTATATTATAAAGTATAAGGTTACCGACACATGATGATAATTACCACAGTTCTTTAAGAAATGTTGTCAAGACGACACTCCTTAAGTTCACTCTGACAACATACATGTTACCTAAAAATGTCTTTGCCGCCTCTCCCCTTCTCCTTTCCTCTTGTTCCCTACCCCTTATTCTTTCATGTTTCCCATGTACACTCCCTTACAACGGAGTAAATCCGCAGCTCTGGGACATTATGATAAATTTATTAATGTGAAGAAAACTTTTTTCTCAAAATGCTGTGAACACTTAGATAAAGCAGGATTGGTCGGGTTGAGCCGTTAAGTGTCACATTACATAGGCAGAGATAGGTGACATCTCGCTTCTCTCCTCAACTAGCCTTCTGCTGAGACAGCAGGAGGATCCATTGTGTGTGATTTCCCAGCCTCTGGGCCCGTAGGTGTCTCCCCTCCATTGGACTTTAGCATCCACACTTCTCAGAATTAGCTGAGAACAAAGCCTGGCTCACAGCAGGTACTCAGTTACCATTAGTGGAATGAACAGGTGGGTGGATAAAGCACCAACCCTCTTTTCACGGAAGAGCCCTGGGAATAAGCAACACGGTGAGCGGATGTGTCCTGTCTTTTCAGGACGGAAGAGCCCACACTCTAATGATACATAGAGCCTTCCAGGTACATTCTGGGAGAAGCAGTCTCAGGAGCTGATAAATTATTTTACCAAGTGATTTTTTAACGATTTGCACAAAGAGAAATGAAAGCGGTCACATTGTCCTTTTGCAATTACAGATACTGTCGTATCTCAGTGGGAAACTACTAGATAATTGCTGAATTTGAAGCTTTCCTGAATACGAAGCAAGTGACTCAGGGTCAACTTGGAATTACAGACGAGGGAAGACAGAGCAGATCCTACCACTGGACAAGAAGAATATTTCCAAGGACCTTCATAGATACTCATATTAGGCCAGGAACAGGGAGACCCGTAAGGTCCAGCCATAGAAACATTAGGAGCCTCTCCTTGCCTCAGGCCCTCATCTCAAGTAGGGTTATAAAACCAGTCCATACATTGATCAGTGGTTAGTAAAAAGCAAGTAATGTCATGAACACAGAGGTCTGAAAATGTCAAAGTGCTCTGCCAAGGCAAAGCATCCTATCTAATAAAAGGGTAATATGCAAATTAACCATCACTCCATCACAAAGATGGCAGTGCCCATAGAAGCCGGGTTGTGATACTGGCAGCATCACCCCAGCGACGTGAGCCCAGCGTCCCACGCCCCAGCCGTGCAGAAAGAGGGAGAGTCTCTGGTCAGAGGCCGGGGCACAGGACGCTGGTGTCATTGCAGGCCAGGCCGAGGGACTCCTTTCAATCCTCCCCCAATGTTTACTTTCTTTGTTTCAAATATTTATATTTTAAGCAGTTCTCTCTGACAAGTATTTGTAAGTATTACAAAGCAAGGAAATTATTCTTAATAAATTCAAAACCAGCCCTGGCTGGGTAGCTCAGTTAATGAGTGTCATCCTGATACACCAAGGTTTTGTGTTCAAACCCTGGTCAGGGCCCACACAAGAAACAACCACTGAAAACATAAGTAAGTGGAACAAGAGATTGATGTCTCTATCACTCTTCCATTCTCTCTCTATTTTTCTTTTTTTTTTTCCTCCCTCTCATTTCTTCTATCTCAAATCAATAAAATTAAAAATTAAAAATCATTTCTTAATATTAAGCATATTATATTTTCTTAATCATTAAAGGCTGTGCATCTCCTTATATTATGAAAATGTTGGTATTCTGTAACTTTAATGTGCTATTTTCTATCCATGTCAATATTTTACCAGACATATAAATTCACCAAGGAAATAATAATAAATATGTGAAAACTGCACAGCCTTGTAATAATTAAAGAAATGAAAACCAAATAAATGTGAAACCATTGTAATCTACCCAACTGGAAAATATATTTTTTAATAAGTTGGAAAAATATTATTCAATTCTGGTAAGAGTTAGGTGACATGGCTGGAAAGAGCATAGATCAGAACAAAGTTCATCAGATGAATTTTGCACTTTATAATACATACTGGGAACTTTAAAAGGGATCTTTTACCTTGCTAATTTCATCCTTGGAATCTACCCAAAGCACAATACAACAAATACAACACTACCTCAATGATGGGTGTAGTATGTCAAAGGGAGACAGGAGCCAACTGAAAAAGCTTCCAATGGCCAAAATGGAGACATTTGAGCAACAAATAAATAAAGTAGAACTGGATTATAACCCAAAGTGTAAAAGAAATACCCATGAGTCCATACTGATATAAAGAAATTATTACATAAATAAATGGGAGAGAGCACATAACTCTCCCATGCAGAATAATTCCAAATAATTCATTCATTGGGTCCTCACCTTTAGGGAGATGCAGCACCACTCTACTCTCCTTGAGAACCACAGATACTGCAGTAACATAAGTAAATCTCACAAATATAATACTGAATGAAAGAAGCAATATTGAGAAGAACTCTGTACTGTATAATTCTATCTGTACAAGATACAAAATCAAGTAAACACAAAACCAGAGCGCTGGAATTCAGGATGATACTCTCTGATGAGAAGAGAAAGGACCATGTGTGAAAGGATGTCCAAAGATATTTCTGAAATTCTGACAACATTCTGTTAAGCTTGACCAATGATCCATGTTCCTTCCATCAATGATCTGAACAACTCAATAAGTTAAACCTCACCACTACTTCACACTAAGCATGAAACCAATTTCCATTGAAAAAAAGAAAAAGAAGCTCAGAAACTAATGTAGAAATCAGTTTACTTTTTTCCCACATGGTGAGCCAAATGACCTGGAACTATTAGCTAAAAAGTGTGGTTTTCCCATTATTCCCCAGTGTGTTCTGTTCCTGGACTCTCTTTTTAATCCTATTTGTCTATTTTTTCTATCCCTGTGCCAACACAGCCTGTCTTAATTACTACAGCTTTATAACAAAATCCTCATATCTAGTAGAGTAAGTCCTACAACCTTACTCTTTTTCATTATTGTGTTGGTATTCTTGACTCTCTCTATTTTCCATATATAATTTTGAAACCAGCTTGCCAATTTCCACAGAATTCTACATATAATTGTTGGGAGCTATTCTGAGGACAAGCATGCATGTCACACCCATATTTCTTCACTAGCCAAATGTGGAAGCCTGGGGATGGACTTACCCTTCACCAGGGTCCCTGGCAGAGTCAGGAGTCAATGTTCCAAAGAGCTCCCGTGCCCACTGACACATTATGAAAACATAGCATGAGCAAGAAACAGGCGCTCATTGTTTAAAAATAATTCTATGGCCCTACAAATGTCATGGCCTTGGAGTAGGAGGAGGGTTTAGAAGAAAAGATTAAAGATTAACTCTAGATTTATTTTAAATATCTGAGCTACAACAAGCTTATTGCATAAATACTCACCCACACAAACATGGGGTATATGAACCGTTATTTCTGTATGAAACATCTGAGTTACGTACAGCTCTCTGAAATTAATTCAAGACATTTACCAGATGGCAAATTCTGAAAATAAATTTAAAATATGTAAAAAATACTGTTTGACTTTTAGATGAAACACAGAATATACCTAAGTATAACCTCATATCTTAATTTTGAGCAGAGGAAACAATACAAAATTTTTTTTCTAATATCAGTTTTGAATGGTTATCAATTCTGATTTGCAAAAAGCACTACATTTTGTAAGCCAGTCAGTACTTCCCATTCATGACTTTTATTGGACAATAAAAGCCATATGGCCCAAGAATTCATCAGGATTAATAAAAAGAAATGCAAATCATTATTACACACTGTGTCCCTAAACTTTTTAGCAATCTCTGCAACAGCTTTTTGTGTAAATCAAATTAAGAATTATTATATAATAAAATTATGTAGTAATAATATCAACCTTATCTAAAGTCATGATTCTTCAACATTCAGCCTTGCTACACTGCAGCATGTAAATCATACAGGAGAATTCTCATGATATCTATTATACAGAGCACAGAATTATTTTGATTTAATTCTTGATAAGAAGTGAATCAGTAACCTGATACTTTAGACTGGCAAATCAATACCCCAAAGCTCGTTGAAAGATTACTAGGTATCACTCTAGTCATGAAGCAGCTTGAAATACTGAAATATTTAGCGCTGACAGAGGGATTGCTCTATTGGGTTTCCAAAGGCTTTCTTGTGTGACTCTATGCTTAGTTTTATGTCAAAGAAAATCAATTTCTTTGTTCAACTTGTCAATCAGAAAACACATTTAGAAACAGTGATTTTATTACAACATATAAATAAGTACATTGTAAAATAATGTAAGATGACATGGAAATATAAAATGGCATTACATATAAGATATACACATAATAGAATTAACATACATGTATAACAATATCAGTTGAATAAAATTATAAGAAGCCCAGAAACTAATACCATTAACATATATATAAAGACTTATATGCAAAAATGTAGAAATTAAAACTAAACTGACACAAAGTTGATCAGATTTTGTCTATCTTCAATGTTCAACTACACCAATCTTTTTTTTTCTTTCAGAATTCAGAAAAAATTTATTATAACCAGCTTTTCCCATTACAATGAAAGTCCACAGAAAGGTTCTGTGAGGTTTTTTCATCTGCAAACACTGAACTTTCTAGCGGGATGATAATGCTGGCACATTTATACCAGAGTATCAGTGAAGAAAACATTTCTCTTGTAGGGGTGTCGAACTCAATCAGAGAAGGGGCCAAAATCTAAAATCCAGCCTAAATCGCGGGCCGAATGGTTTACTGAACAGTCATAAACTGTCATTGTGATGGAAACGCAGCGGAGTGCAGTGATGACAGCGCGGTGCGGGCCACATCGCAAGGCCTGGCGGGACGGATTTGGCCCGCGGGCCTTGTGTTTGACACATGTGCTTTAAAGCAAAGAGACTAAGTGACCCTAAATTTCACTTTACATAAACACCAAGAAATACAGATGTCTGAATTTTGATCTAATGCCAATAAAAGAAGTATACAGTGGAAACCAGGGCAGAAAGCAATCTAACACATTGATCTAATTATTGCCCAAGTTCCCTCATTCCATCAAGGTCACTCAAGTTCACCATGCATGAAGTATTACATACATGTCATCCACATTCATTGTCTCATGAGTTTCCTTTTATTTTTATGGATGGGTATTGTCAAGAATCAAGCCCTGGGCTCTAAAAAGTGAAGTCTAACCAAAGGAAGGAATCAGATTTGTTCTTGTCCCAATGTCCATTCCTCTGGTGATCACCACGTGCCCCATCCTGAGCATCCTCGGGCTACCGCCAGGCAGTGCACGGCACCATGCCTGTGTGCCAACCATGGCTTCACCATGGCCACGGCCAACTCCATAGTCTTCAGACACTGTGGAGTTACACGTGTGCACAAGTAGGATAGGCTTTCAGGATGCTCAGGCCAAGAGGCACTCTTCCAACTCTGTCAGACAGGGATGCATAGGAAGCATATTTCACCCACGCATGCTTCACCTGCGTCAAGCTGTGCTCAAGCAACCTCACTGAATGGGACGACCTTTTCCCTTCCCAGGAACACTGTTAGTGAGCAAGGAGCCCCTAAGTGTGAATGAGTCTATTTATGCAACAGGAGTCACCAGACGTACATGCCAATTATGAATAAAAATGAGGGCTGCAGAGAACGGTGACTCTTCAGTGAACTAAAAATGACCGAGTTCCTGTAAGTGAAGCAACCTCATCATATGGTACCAGTTTCCATTGAGGAGCGTGCGGGTACATACAGCAGGAAGTACGGTGCAATGGGCAGAGCACTACTGGTCACAGGATCTGGGTTTTAGATCCGGCTCTGCCATTTGCTTTACTTAAGCAACCGAAGGCAGGAACCTTCCTTTTCATCTGTGTGTGCTCAGCATCTAATGCTGCTCGGCACACTATGGGCCCTGGGTGAGTATTTATTCAGTGAAAGAGTACATAGTCTTTGTGACCTTAGACACCTAATGTTTTCTGGTGTAAGTTTCCGACCTTTAAAAACAAGGACATCATACTGCCTCCATGCCTTCTACACTGGGTTGTGTCGCGACAACCACGTGGACTAATAGACATTGGTTTTATCTACTTAAATAGTTATCTGATAGCCATAAAGAATGCTACAAAGGTAAGTTCTAAGTAAAGAAGCATTATTGCAATGGGCATGGTAACAAGGTACTTCAAGGAACATGGCCCTCAAAGCCCAGATTTCTCGTCTGCACCTTGAACCACTTAATCCACCTCCTGGCATACAGACATTCAATCCTCTGAGAAAGATCATTGATATGGTTCTAATCAAAATGGAAAGTGTGTGCCAGGCTCTGGAGAAATAAAGTGCTATAGAAGAGTTTTCAAGTCCTTCCTGACAATGATCTCCCTTCATGAATTCCCCGTTCACACGGGCAGCGCCAGCAGCCTCGCAATGCCCTAGGTCTGAAGTGCCTGCTGTTTGCCTGTCAAGTAAATTCCTTCTACTTAATAACCCTGGAATTGCCCGAGGCCATTACCAACTTTTTAAAAAGCTAACTTCGTATAATTACAAATCCACTTTGGGGCTATGGGGTAAATAGTGAAGTATTTGGGGGATACATTTTATCATACCAAAGAACATATTCAAAATAAATGCCAACTGATTAAAGATAATTGTTTTAAAATGGAGCAACAATAAAACAAGAAGAAAATATAGGTAAATGTGTGATCATAGAAGGGACTGATATTGCTAATCATTGAATGCAATGAAAAAGATTGCAAAATTTTTCTTTATATATTTAACCATGAAAATATTATATACTTCTATACATCATAAAATACCCATGTTGTTAAAAGATTAAACTAGGGGAAATATATAAAACATGTAAAATAAAAGGGGTAATAGTCTTACTGTATATATATAGAATTATGAGAAGTAAATAGTTTTTAAAAATCAGATGGAGTTAGAAAGTCAGGTAGAGAACTCCATGTCAGGTTTCACTTACATGTGGAATTGAAAAAATAAATAAATAATAAACAAGCAAAACAAAAACAGACTCATAGAAACAGAGACCATAAGGATGGTTACTAGAAGGGAGAAGTAGGAGAGAATATAGTCAACTAGAGGCCCAGTGCAAAAAATGCATGCACAGATTGGTCCCTAGCAGCTGCCGGCCGCCGGCTGGGGCCTCCCTCTTCCCGGGGGCCAGCCACTGGCCGGGGCCTCCCTTCCCCGGCTGCCGGCTACCTTCCCCAGCTGCCAGCTGCCAGCTGGGGCCTTCCTTCATTCCATGCCACCCCTGGTGGTCATAGCAAACGATCCAACTCCCAATGGGTCGAACTCACAAGGGGGCACTTTGCATATTAGGCCGATAGATAGATAGATAGATAGATAGATCGATAGATAATATTGTGATAAGCTTGCACGGTAACAGATGATTACAGAATTAGTGGTGATTACATTGTAAGATATAAAAATATCAAATCACTATAGTATACCTGAAAGTACAATAATATAACCAATATCATATTGTATACCAACTCTACTTAAATTTTTTAAAAGGGAGTTAAAACATGCAAAAAGTCAAAAAAATAAATAAATAAAAGAGGGGATGGAGAGAAATAAAAATAACCAAATATGAGGGGGAGAAAAAGCTCATAGTATCAGTAATTTTTTTTAAATGTCATTTTTCCTACCAAATAGGCAAATAGTTAAAAAATATAATCCCCAATACTGACAATTGTACAGGGCAGCAGGAGGTCTCATATGCTCCTGCTGGTAGCAAAACAGGTCAAATCTTTCTGAAGAGAAATTTGGCAACATACCTAAAACTATATAAAGGAATTCCATTTTTAAGAATTTCTGCTAAGGGAATTACCAATGATGTGTGCAATGAATTCTACACAAGAATGCCTTTATGCAACTGAGTGTGATGAAACTGTTTTCAAGGAAAATGTAATGGTATTTAGTGATAAATGCTCACAATATTAGTGAAAAGACAAGACTCAAAGCTATAGGGGGTATGATCCAAATATGGGGAGAAGGGAAAGTATAAAACCACACATTTTATCTGTACAGTTCCGTGAGAAAGTCAATGATGGTACTCTCAACATCAACATGCATGGTTTTTAATTGTTTGATTTTGGTTCCTGTAGACCCTGAAATGACAGGGGCAAAGGAAGACGTTCAAAGTCAATGTTTCAAGTTACAAAACTCTTGGCTTTATTTTTTCTCACCCAAAAATACTCAAGTCATTAAGGAAAAGAGAAAAAACGGAGCAAAAGGGAAGACACCACAGGAATCATTCTTCTACTAAGTCAGAAGGAACCCCCCCCCCCCCCCCCCCCCCCGGCAATGGAGTCCTCCAGAGGACAGAGAACACAGGAGAGGACCCACAGAAGACCCATGGGTTGAGCACATGTCTCTGTGCCTGCTGCTTTCCTGCCACGCTAATGTATGGCCTTACTCCGATTCCAGCCAAACACATCGCCTGGCCTCTTATCTCACTCTCCCCAGGATCCCAGCCTCCCAGTATCAGTCAAGTTGACTTAGCATTTCCTCAGACTGAAAACAATCTGGGGGGATCAGTGACCCCCCTCCCCAAAACAATGTCCAAGTGTGTACATAGCAAAAAGAGAAGGGTTGTACGGAACAAAAGTGTTTTTACAGAAAGGCCCAGAAAAGAGTAAACAATCTCCACCACTTTGTCGACTAATAGTACGAAGAGAGCTTTGATTTTATTTCTCAGATACTTTATAAACATTGGAGAGGGCAAGTGAAAGACATCACGCAGCTTGCAGTGGGGGATCGAGGCTGGATCCAGTCCAAACTCTTCCCATGGTTTCACCCCTGACACACACATGCCGAGAAAAGCCTGCAGTGTCACAAGGCATTCCAAGGACTTAACTCCCATGGGCCATGGCACTGTGCAACATGTTTATTTTCTTCTTTTCAGTTTTTCTACTTGGAAATTTTTTGAAATTTACCTATTTTGCTTTTATAATGAGAGGGAAAATAACTATTACAACAAGGCTTACATTTTTAATTAGGTAAGTGAAATACCATCTTCTTTGTGTCATTTTTCTCCTGACAAATCTACAATGGCTTCCTAGTAGCTACCCTGCTTCCCCGAAAATAAGACAGTGTCTTATATTAATTTTTGCTCCCAAAGATGCGCTAGGTCTTATTTTCAGGGAATGTCTTATTTTTCCATGAAGAAGAATACGGTACACATTTATTGTTAAATGAAAATAAAGGAAATTTATTACCTATTATATATACGATACGGTAGTATGGTAGTTGTCAACACAAACCATACAAACTGTGAATCTTACAGTATCAAGAATTTACTCATTTATTCAATGACAATCATGTCATCATCTTCTGGAGCATCATCATAACAATCCAATTCCTGAATTTCCTGGTGAATTTCTTGTGACTCCATTTCTTTCAAAATCAGTGGACCAAATCTCTCACGTCTTTAAATGAGTACTTCTTGTCAAGGTAGCCTGCTCACAGTGCATTTGCAATGCAACTGTCAGGGATTTTCTTCCATGAATTCTTCACCTAAATCACAACTTCTTGCAGTTTAGGTTTCACAAAGCTTCCATGATGATTTCTCTCCATTCTATTTTCAATGTCGTCATTAATTTCCATATGCAAATTGTCTTTGAATGGCTTGTTTATTGCAATATCAAGAGTGTGGAGATAGGCTGTCATTCCTACAGGAATCATTATCTGATATATTTTTCTTTCGTGAAGAAATGTCTTCATGTCTTTAGCGCAATGAGTGCTGGCTGCATCCCAGACTAGCAGACCTCTTTGGCTCCCTCACATAACAAGCGGCAGCATTAAATTGACCCACTTCCTTATAACTGCTTGTGTGGCCCAGGCTTTTTCAGTTTCAAGAATAAAAATGCCCAAAACACATTCAATCTTTTTCTTCTTGCCCTTAGAAATGATTAAAGGTGGGATTTTAGTGCCATCCAGACGAATTGCCAAAGTACAGGAAACACGTGCATTTTTGTAAGCAGTGAAGGGAATGTACACTAAGGAAGAACCCCACTTTTCAATTGTTGTTTGAGATGATTGGCCCATAAACACTGCAGTTTCATCCATAGCAATCATGTTGGAAAGATTGTATTTAGAGAAGTCAGCATCATCAAAAAAGGACTTGAATGCAAGTGCTCACTTAATAACTTAAGTATCTTCCAACCTAAACAATGTTTTACCGGTAGATCTTCTTAAAGACAATTCACTTCACTGAAGGAAATTATCCAGCCAGCGTTGTGATGCTTTGAAGTCTTCGGAGGCTATGTCAAACTGTGGTGCCATGCAAGGGCAAATTCTTGAATCTAAGCCCTATTCACAACCAAAGCCTTTGCTCTCCTGTCAACAACCCATTCACAGATCAGGTCTTCCAGCTCGGGAAATAATGGTTGCCAACCTGATCCACACTTGAGCTTTTTAGCATTTCCCTTGTCCACTTGTTCAATGAGGTTACCATATTCTGCTTGCCATTTTCGGACCAATTGGATACTCAACATCTTCTCTTTGCAGAAAGCAGTAAGATTTTGGCCCCCAGAGTCTTCCACGATTCCTTTCTTGTACTCCATGGAGTAGCTTTTTCTTTTTGCACTCATTTCTAGGGGTAAAAAAAAGGAATTGGGATATCAAGGTAGGGGGAGGGGGATCACTTAAAATGACACAGGGGGGATCAGAGAGGGGAATCAAAATGGTACAGGAGAATCAGAGGGGGGATTACCATTTTAGTAACCCCTTTTGATTCTCCTGTGTCATTTTGATTGCCCCCCTGATCCTCTTGTGTCATTTTAAGTGATCCTCCTCCCCCCACCCTGTGCCACTGAACACCTTCACCAGACATCCCCCCTACCCCTTTATCAGATATTTACCCCCTGGGGTCTGCCTGGGGACTGTCACTGGGCTTTCTTGGGCCTGGATCTGGGCTGGAGCAGGGTCTGCCACTGACTGAGAACCTTCAGTCATCATGAGGGCGGCTGCGAGCATCAGGTAGTGTCACCAGAGACAGACCAGCACTCACCACCTTGGCCATGTCCCATCCGCTCTAATCCTCCTGTTCTTCTACACACATCTGCGAAAGTCTCCTCCTCTCTCCCGCCTCGCGCTCACCGCTCACTCTGACCTCCACTCTGCCTCCACACAGCAGTGACGTCAGGACTCCGTGTAACGTCACAGGTTGCTAGACGCCAGTTGGGGCGGCCCTAGGGACCAGTTTAGGGTAAATTAATTTTTATTCTGAGACAGAGCCTGGGGGGGGGGCTTGTTTTCGGGGGGATGCCTTATATTTCACTCAGAAGGAAACCTGTAAGTAGGTCTTATTTTCGGAGATTGTTTTATTTTCGGGGAAACACTGTAGTAGCTGTCCAATCAAATTCACAATTTTTCAAATATGTTCTACCAGATTTGATGATGTCCAGAACCTTTAACATGACACAGAAACCACCCCCCACCTCCCATGACCTACTTGCCTCCTCTTTAGCTCTATCCAGGTTACATGGGCCCATATTCCAGACAGCTTGGAATTCCGATTTTGTCGTTTTCCTCCAGGCCCCACTGACTGTGCGCTCTGCTGGGAGTCTCTCCTCTACTCTAGGAAGCAGACTGCTGCCTCCTCTGTTCAGGCATCTTGGGTCCACGTGCCTTGGACTGGTTCTCACCTCTTTCACGAGGCTGTGAGTTCTGGGGCAGGCACTCACCCCAGAACCTAGATCAGAGGGGCACTGAATAAATGTCTGTTAAATTGAATTTTCATTTTAGCTTTTCTATTTCTTAATGTTGAGTTTGCATCTTTGATTTTAAAAATTATTTTTTATTGAATTTATTGGGGTGGAGTTTTCACCTTAATCGTTCTATTCCTCACAAACCTCCAGTGCAGAGATTTATGCGAATAGTTCAGACTAGCAAATATCCGCCTCAACACTACTGACCATTTAAAGCCCAGTGACTATACATGCCATGCTTCCCTAATGGAATCCCATCTACCTCATGACCCTCGGCCATCACCCTGGCTCACGACCCTCTCCCTCCTCCACGGGAAGCTTCCCTCCCCGCCCACACTCTGCTGACCCACCCCCAATGCTCTTCTCTCCTTACTTTCTCTGCTGGACCTTTCTAAACCGGTGGTTATTTACTGATAGAGCCTCTTTGTCCAACATTATTAAGTACCATGTTGATTATTGCTTACAGACTCCCCATTAGATCGCAATCTCCTTAAAGAAAGAAAATGTTGCCAATGGCTTGGAATCCCACTTCCCCTGAGTCCCTGGCACAGTCTTCACACCGAGAGCTCCCGCCCAGGGACCACGGCATTCCTTTGCTCCAAGAAAGAGTCCAATCCGACCGACAGGCTGTCCCTGTGCTAACCCAGCCAACGCGCACCACTGAGCCGCAGCAGCTCCAAACCGCCCCGCGGACCGCCTACCGGTGAGTGAGGAGCAGAGGAAGGACGCTACAAAGGAGCCCTTTTCTAGTCACTGGCAGTAAGGGATCGTGTTCAGGTTCACATCCTACTGCTCGCATCAGAGGATTACCACGAACCCCTGTGAATGGCAGGATGCTGAGGCGGTGGCTAAACCTGGTGTCAGCACAGCCAGGTCTGTGGCACATGCTGGCAAGAGAAATGCAGGTCTGGGACTTGGAAGCACATGCTTATTCATAGGACACTCGCGGGCTGCCCCCTCTGTAAAGGGTTTTCTCACAAGTGAAAGCAGAGTTAGAAACACGGTTTCGGGTGTGGGGAAGTATTGTTTACGTGGACTGGCTGAGAAGCCAGCCTGCACAGTGATGGGAGGGGAGGACCCACTGGGTTCCACATTGGGAGAACAGGACGTGGGACCTGAATTGGCTGGGAATGTGCTGTGTGACTGAAGGCAGACAGACCTGTGCTGTAACTGTAGTCTGTCACATACTGCAGCAAGTTTCTTATCATCATTAAGCTTTTCCTCTTATTAGGATTTAGAAGTAAAACATAGTGAATTTTCATTAAACCTAAGACATACAGATATATGAGAATAAAAGTTTTAAATCTTTCTCCACCTTTTCCCCCTATTACCTCGCCATTTAATCCAGGCATCTTTCAATAGAATATGGCAACAACTAAATCTTACCAAATTCTAGTCTATGAATTCTAAAACAGATGCACTTCCATCTCAACCCAAATAGCTCCCATCCTAAAGAGGACTGTGTCCTTCTTGATCACCTTGAGCTTCCTAATCAGTGTAAGGAAATATTGAAACACTCTAGATAAATATTTACTATTCTGTGTCTCCCTCCTAAACTGGAAAGACTTCAACTTTGCCGGAACTGATCAGCAGACCCTAAGCAGTGGATGAATGGAATACTCTGACACATGTTTCTGTGAAAGAGAGGGCTAAGGGGCTGCTTGGCTATTGGGACCAAACAGCCCCGTTCGCCTGCCTCACTAGGCTTTTACTGTAACAACAGTTGGAACTAAAATGTACCGCTAGATACAATCAGCAAGGTAGGCATCCTTGAGAAAGTATGTGTTTCTACAAGGCCAGGTCTTTAAAGACTCAACATAGAGATTCTAGCAAAAGGATTGGACTTATTTGGAAAAATCAAGGCAGGGGCTGCCACCTTTGGGAAGATTCCCCTGGAGGCCCCCAACCTTGTGGAGAATCCTCCTTACAGACATTCCCACCAAGTCCTGTGCTTCCCCACACAACCGGATAGACTTTGACATTTAGTGATTTCTTCCTGTAAGCTGAAAGGCAGTGTGAGGGTGGTAGAAGCACAGGCTTGATGCCTGTGTGTCTGCAATGGGATCCAGTTCTATCACTTGCCAGGTATCTACTTCAAGAAAATCATCAATGTCTTCATGTGTAAGGTGGACACAAAAATGCTGATACTACACTTACTTTTGAATTTGTATATGTTTTTATTGAGAGAGGAAGGGCAAGGGAGAGAGAGAGAGAGAGAAACATCAATGAGAGATAAACACTGACTGGCTGTTTTCTGCGTGCCCCTCCACTGAGGATCAAGCCCATAACCCAGACATGTGCCTGGATGGGGAATCGAACTGGGACCTCTCAGTGTATTGTAAGACATCTGTTCTGTATTTTTGAACAAAGTAAGAAATTGCTCCTGCACTGTAAGACATTATTCAAGTACAAATGTGGGAGGATATAGTTATACAATGAAAGGAAAACTGGTGTAAATAACAAAACCTTAAAATCTACAGGACAGGTTCTGTCAGGCTCTCTGAGTTTTTGGCTCAACTACTACTAAATTTTACTATTGAGAATCTTGTTAAGTAACTCACTTCCAGAATTTAAGAACACACTATTTAAATCTGAATGTGCTACAAGTGTTTTAGTGGTCGGCCCTCTTCGTTGTGGTCAAAGTTGTGAATGTCTCAGAATCCTCAGTTCTTAGACTCTCTGTGAGGAGTGGAGAGACTCAACGCCAGCTCTTCCAGCCCGGGGGACTGTCCTGGGGGGTCGGGGGCACTGGGGCAAACAGTCAGCCCAGGCGAATCCTCATCAGGGTCAAAGCCTCCCTCTTCATCACCTTGAGAGTTAAGTCAATCCGGGTCTCTGGGTCTTCTGAAACAAGGCCAAGGCCGAGGCAGAGCTAAAGCCATGTGCGAAAGCATCATCTCATGAGGATACAAGTCCTGTGTGATTGATGGTTCTACCAACAGCATGTCTGCTAAGCAGCTCAGCAACAGCCTGCTGAGCATGAAGTAAATTTTCCAGCCCCACAAAAGCAGCACATAGGTTCATAGTGAACTATGAAATGGGCCTTGTTGCAAAGGCGTGGCCTTCAACCACCCTTGAACTTCAAGGAGCAGAGTGATTTTGAAATACATCCTGGAAAATACCTGCCTCACATGGAAGATTCGTAAATGCAGGGCACTTTAAGTGCTTATATAAAAGACAGTGTGATGCAAAGCAAAATGTCCTGTTAACGGTACCAGGAGTGTCATGATTTTAACTCTGGAATGCTAAGTCAACTAATCTTTGATATTCTGTGTTCAGATGACAGGCAGGCAGCCGGAGCTAGAGTTTAGGCTTGTCCAATTAATCAAATAACCTCCACGCCACTTATCCTTGGAATCGGCATTAGAAAAGCCTTCATGTTCCCCCAAATCATATAAATGCCATGGTTTCCTATTCATTAAATCCAGGTTGGCCTATGCCAATATGTCATATTTTGACATGTAGCCCCAAGGGACAAGAGATCAAAATTAAGAGGAGACCTCAGCTAAAGCTGGCATGCCCCACTCCACTGAACAATTTATGCCCACACATAGATAAAAACTATCTTCTCCAAAGGATGCCTATTAAACTGTTAGAAATATAGACAAACAATTCATTTCATTATGCATAAAATATTTCTTTTGTCTTTTAATCCATCATAGAGGAGTGTTCACATCATAGCAAGAACAGAGGCAATTATTATGTATAATTACATACAGATTTCAATACTACTATCATCATGGTATTTACTGAATAACCCTGCCGTACTAATAAAATCTGTTTTTTCTCTTGCTTTGAATCCACTCACAGCTTCCCTCTGCATTCAGACGAAATGCCAAACTCCTCACCATCGCCTCCCATGCTCCAGCCATGCCTACAGTCTGAGCCCATCGCGTACAACTCCAACCTCATCCCACCTCTCTCCACCCCCGGCCGGCCTGCCATCGCTCATTCTGTCTCCGCACACTGGCCTTCTTTCTTTGTTCTTTGTCCCGTGAGTGAGCCAGGAGAAAGGCCTTTGTCCCTGCTGTTTCCTTTGTTTGAAAAGCTTTTCCCCAAGACCTCTGTGTGGCTAACTTCTCAGATCTCAGGTCAAACGCCTCCTCGTCAGTGGGGTTCCCTGGCCACCCTAACGAGTGCTGTGCTCCACCTGCAGTCACTCCTTATCCTGCTCCCTGTGACCCATTTACTCCCTCTAGAGCACAGACATATTTCAGCCTGAACTGGCTGGCTGTTGGTTGCCTGGCCCACTAACACATACGCTCCAGGAAGAAAGCAGCTTCCTCTCCCCGTACCCAGCATGTGCCTGGCACACAAGAGGTGTTTGTTACATAAATGAAGTCTGTGCTAGCGACAGACATGACCACACACACTCCTGAAGCTACCTAATGACTGAGAAGCCAGTGGACAAAGAGCAGCCAAGAAACAAACAAAAATACTTAGCAGTTGCATATTAAGTTATGATTAAGTAATCAAGGTTAGCTGAAATTACCCCCACATGAATAAGTCTTATATAACAGAGGACTATGCTAATTATCCACTATGCTGTAATGTTATGACCAATCTACAAGAGGTGGAGAGCCACAGGAGGGCGGGCAGTGGGCGGAGCTACAGGAGGGAGAGCTGCCAGCGGTGGTGGGCGGTGGCCAGCTGAGGCAGGCAGCGGCGAGCTACTCTGGCGAGCTACTCTGGCACAGATTCGTGCGCATGGGCTACAGTTATTTAGTAAAATAAAGAAGGGTCACATGCAATGTGAGTGGCCTGAGCTGGGAAGGCTTCTGAGGTTTGAAAACACAGAACTTGAACTTTCTAACATGTTGTGTGGAATGAATATCTCCCCCGAATTCCTATGTTGAAGTCCGAACCGCCAGTGCGATGGTGCCTGGGGCCTTTGGGAGGCATTTAGGTTTGGATGAGGTGATGAAAACAGTATCTGTCGTACAAGAAGGAGACCCAGCTTCTCTCTCTCTCTGCCATGCGCAGGCCCAGGCAGAAGGCCTTCTACAAGCCAAGAGGAGGCATCTCCCTGGAAACCAAATTTGTTGACACCTTGATCTTGGGCTTCCAGCCTCCAGAACTTTGAGAATTAAATGGCCGCCATGTAAGCCTTCCGGACAGGGGTGATGTGTTACCGCAGCCTGGGCGAGCTAACACAGGGGGGGTCTGGTGTGGTACCCGCCGCCTGGAACATCATAGCTGCTCAGTAAATATCACTGAATTTCAAAACACTCAAACTAAGAAAAACATAAAATGTGATGTTAGTTTTCTCAATAAATAGTTTTCAAGACCACTTCTCTCTACTCTTTGATGTTTCTCTCCAGCAAAAATAGCAGCAATGTGGATATTAAAAGTGGGCAGTAGAGAAATCATCCATGAATGCAGGTATAACACAAGTGAGAAGAATGTTTTTAAGTAGGGAAAAAAATTATTTTCAGTCTTACAAAATTCAAAGAGGCTTTGCAAGTGCAAACAGACTTCAGCTTTTTCACATTCCTCATGCCCAGAAACTAGGACATTAAAATGCCAGGAACCCTTTCAATATTTAAACCATGTGATAAATGCAGGAGAAAGTCTCAAACGACTAAGATAATTTCTGTGGAGCTGCCAAAGGGCCAGATGCTTCTTTAAAAAAAAAAAAAATATATATATATATATATATATATATATATATATATATATATATATATATGAATGAACTTGGCTTTGAAAATACCTGGAGCCTCCGTCCCAAACAGGAAGGGGGGTGGGCTGACACGTGTGTGATGCATGTCCTCCGGGCCTCAGCAAGCATCTTCTGACAGCAACGCCCACCGTGTACCAGCAGGCGAGGTGGCTCCTGCAAACCCAGGCTCCGCTGCACAGGAGCACAGGAACCGGGAGGATCCGGTCTGAGCCGTGACAATAAATCCCATACAATTACACGGGGAGTGTGTGGTGCTGGAAAAGATGCAACGTAGCTTCATTGCACCTGAGTCTTTTATTTTTAGAAAATTTGAACACGGATGAAGGAGGGGAAAAGAGCCATATTAAAAAAGACGTTTCATGTCGCATAATATGGAAAAATAAAACGTTTTTTGAATCCATACATACAACAAAGAGCAGTTTATTGTTCACTATTGCCATCTATCACACTGTCAACCGGATCCGTACGATCTTTCGCCTTAATTCTGAGCTTTTAAAAGGCCCTGCTCTCACACACTCATCTTCACACGCTCCTGTACAACCTGCACTATGATGGGCTTGGAATATGAATTTAAAGGTTTCTGTGGTTATGGTGGCGATTTTTTGTTTTTATTTTTTAAGAACGCCTAGACTGCATCTCCACATCTGCAGCCCCCTGTGGAGTTCGCCCGAGTTTAAATTCGCTGCCGAAATTATTTTTCAATCTTTAGCGTGTGCCCTGGGCTCAGAGCAGCCAGCCGGCCTGAGCATCCCGCTCCAGCAATGAGGTCTCAGGGCACCACTTCCCTCCCCACGCCCGGGCCAGGGGGAGCACTCAGGGCCAGGGGGATGGGGGGAGCACCCGGAGCCGGGGCGCAGGCTGCCTGGCTGGCTCGCCTTCCTCGCCACCTTATCACTGACTCAGTGAGTGCCTGGAGGATACAGCCTCCATTTCTGCTCTCTCTCCACACCTCGCAGATAGGCTCTCATGGAATGCAGCTCGTAAACATTCATCTCCAGGCAGTAACGATAGCTATATATCCCTAGAAATTCCACGTGTTGAGTGAAATAGACCTTTCTGACTTCATCTGTCTCTCAGACACAGGGCTGGGGATAGACAGTACAAAGAGAAAAACCTCCAGGTGAAAATACTGAAATTATGCAGAGCTCCCCTCCCCCTCCGAGTCAGTCTGCATGAGTTATAGAGCGAGGGATCCCAGGGCCTTTTTCCAAGGTATTTCCATTCCCAGCACCCAACCCAGGTTCCTTTGCTGACCCGGTGCAGTCGTCAGCAGTAGCAGTAAGATTCCCTAAGCAATGAGCAGAAGCACACGCCATCTCGTTTTCCCTCTGCGGGCTGGCCTCCTGTGTGCTGGCTTCACTGGCCGGCGGATGCTGAACGTGGCATTTCGTTTAGCTGATCTCTGAGACTGAGTTCAAGGGAAGCTGATATGTTTATATCCCTTCAAAGCTACTCTGCAGGTGTGCCCAGGAGGAAAGCTAAGACAGTGCTGCCCATTCAGGGGCCCCGGCCTCTCTGTCCCGCCGCTGTCTGGCTGTCTGACAGGTCAGACCACCACGCGAAGCAGTGAAGGCCGATCAGAGCCATGGGGAGGGGGAGGCGGAGGTCGGAGTACAGGATGGCAATCTGCGCGGGGAGAACAGCCTCAGCCCAAGGCTCCTGAGCCCCTCGAGGGCCTAACCAGCCTTCCCCCCCATAAACCTCAGGGCCTGGTCTGAAGGAGCGGAAGGGGGAGGGGTAAGGAACAAGCCATGGCAATGGGGGAAGAACGGGAGGAGGTGGAGGAATTGGCTCTTTTCTTTAACCAAGCGCCAGGGGAGATGTGAAACCACCTCAGAACAGCAAGCAGCCGATGCCCCAGGAAGCAGCTGATGTCAGCGGACACTCCCCGTGTCCTCCTCCTGCCTCTGAGAAGCACAGGACATGGCCCAGGGACCGCTCCCTCCTCAGGAAGAACAGCCACCGCCATTCAGTCCTCAGGATGTGCCAGGCATTCTGCTAAGAACTGCCTCAAATCCTCCCTTTCAGGGAACCAATAAATATTTACTTTTCTGGGGAATACAAATACATAAATATTATTTCTAATCTCCTCTACAATCCTGCTATGTTGGTGTATGAGTCAGGTTTCTCAGAAGAAACAAAACCAGCAGGATGAGTGTGTGTGTGTGTGTGTGTGTGTGTGTGTGTGTGAGTGAGTGTGTGTGTATAACACAGATTTGTTATAAGGAATTGGCTCATGCAATGCTGGAGGCTGAGAATTCTCAGGACCTGCAGGCTGGAGGGGCTCGGAGCCCACAGGGCAGAGCAAATGATGCTGAATTTGGTCTCCCCAGCAAGACTGCAAGCTCCAGAGCCTGGTGGACACTGGGTCTTAGATTTCTTCAAATATCACTGAGGCCCTTCACTGTGTCAGGCTTATAAACAAGGCACAGCTCAGACCCTGTCCTCAAAGCCTTTCCATCCTCTGCCTCTAAGATAAACCCCAAACAACCCGAATACAATAAACTGAAAATGAAAAAACAAGAACATAATCCATACCACCTGCCCTTGACAATTTCCTTTTAAACTTAGAGTGATTAAAATCTTCTGTTTAAAAAGAAAAAAAAGTCAAGTCTAAGCTCAAGCCAGTGTTTCTCAGTGCCACACGCTCACGTTCCTCACCCGCCATTAGCGCACCGACGGCATTCTCTGTGCGGAGAGAGCGTCGTGTCCTCTGTGACAAATTAAGCTCAAGCAGTTTGCTCTGCTCTCCGGCTGCTCACTTACATTAATGAGTGCCATAAAGAAAGCCTTTAAACATAGTATTTATTTGCAGCCGCAAACGTCCACTCACAGCACGCGGAAGCACACCCGCGCTGAGGGGAGACACTCGGGAATCCGGGATTGTGTCACGTCCTGGATGTTATCGCCGTGGTGCCTGCCTGTTTCCGCGCCCGCACCCTCGCCGTTCCGGCTGCCGTGTCCTCCGACCGCGGCCGCTGTGCAGCCCTGCGTGTGGCCCACAGTGACACAGCAGCGAATGTCACGTCTGCCCCCGTCAGAGCGGCCTGACACCACACCCGCGCGGATCGCTCTGAGAACAAACGCATCGCTGCTGTTTACAATGTGAACAAACACAAAGCCGTGACGAATGTCACACGCTACAAACACAGACATCTCCATCGTTCTGCACTTATTCATCTGCAGGTTGAACAAATGTTAATTGCAGAGGATCTGAAAATGAGTCTTGCTAATGTCATTTTTAATTTAGCACGTTACGGTGTAAATGTTTTCCGTTGAGTTAATTTACACCTGTTATCACACGCGTCATTATTAGGCTGCTGGTGGAGCAGCTCTCTGTGCCTCTAAAATTTGCTTAAAATGCAGAAACAATTACTAATTAGGAGGGCATGTTTACTTTAATTATGTTTATTTCCTACTCTAGTTTTATATGTAATGTATTATGGGAGTGTATGATTTAATTAGTGAAACCCATTTATCACAAGCGATTTCTCAAATACGCACTGCTTAAAACACAACAGGTTCCTTCGGTTTTCATTCAGTCCGTGGTGATATTTCTGCAGAGGGAACCTGTATGAGACCTTTCACTCAGGAAATGAGAGCGTTTACCCACTTTTTCCTCCCAATATTTGCAAAAAGAAGAATAGTCTCTAAGCTTACCAATAACAAGAGTTCAACTCTGCAGTTCTTAGGGCAAAATGTAAAACACGGTGTGCAGCCCTGGCTGGCGGCTCAGCTGGTTGGCATCGTCCTGTGCACCAAACGGCTGCGGGTCTGATTCCAAGTCAGGGCACGTGTCCAGGTGGCAGGTTTGATCCCTACTCAGGGTGTGTACAGGAGGCAACCAATAGGTGTTTCTCTCCCACCTACCTCTCTCTCTTCCCCCACCCCCGACAGTCCTCCTTCCTTTCCCTCTAAAAAAAAAAAATAATAATAAATTTAAAAAACAGAGCTTCAGGTAAGGGTTAAAAAAATATGGTGTGCAAAACGTACAGATCTATAAACTCAACATTTTTTAATCTGCACTCAAAATTAACAGCCTGATATTTACACTGACAAATTCCATTTAAAATTTTTAGAAAATTCCTTTTTCTTTTTTTTTTCCTTTTTTTTTTTAATAAAAAGAACATGCTAGCATTCCTTCCTGGAGTCGTGTCTCTGGCACCCAAGGTACAATTGACTTGTTTTCTTAAAAATCCGAGCACAGTAATCACCAATGATACAGGCACACTTGGGAGAGAAGGGTGTGTGGGTCCAACCCCAGAGGTAAAGCAAGTGCTGCAAAAGCAAGGTGTAATCTTTTTGCTGGTGGAGGGCCTGCCTCCAGTCTGTAGAGCACACAGCACCTGTGACGCACTACAGAGAGGCACAATAAAAGGAGATGTGCCTGCAACTGAGGCAGGAAAAGACCACCCAACTCCTGAGAGATTGCTGGAGGGTGGGCCGTTCACCTGTCTCCAAAGGAGAAAAGTGTCCTGAGAGCAGCAAAGCCTGGGACACAACCTTAAGGGCATGAGCAAACCGAATGCCGCCACCACCAGGACAGACAGCCACCACCAAGACAGACAGCCACCACCAGGACAGACCGCCACCACCAGGACAGACACCGTGTGCACCCTGAGGCGTGCCTTGGGAAGGCACCTCTCCCGAGATCACAATCTTTGATCTTATCAAACACCGACCATTCCACAGCAACCAGCCTGGACTTTTCAGAATGGCAATGTCACACAGACGTTGAAAAAGCTGAGGGACTATTCTAGATTAAAAAGACACTAAAGACACATGACAACTAAATGTCTTATGCGATCCTTGATTGGATCCTGGATTTATAAAAAAAAAAAACAAGAAAAATGGAGATGGTTGTGGAAATTTGAGTCAGGACTGTATACTATATCACAGTATTATATCAAGGTTAAATTTTCCTTGATGTGTTTTAATGCTAACAGATTAAAAGACAGCTGGAGGCAGAAATGATGAAACCAAAGTTGTCCTACTTCGGGGGCATCATGAGACCACAGGGTTCTGTGGAAGAGCAAACAGTAGCACTGGGGAGAGAGAAAGCAGCAGGCCGAGGAAGGCCCGGTCAGGGAGGGTGACTCCGGAAAGAAGCCCTGGGCTGATCCACAGCCGCTGAGCGGCTGCTGAGGCTGGACACCAGGCATCCGGCATCCATGGGGTCGCCCGGAGTCGGAGCCGACTCGCCAACAGTAACAGGAGGAAAAAGCTGGTTTTCAGGAGAGACACCGGAAATGGTCAGCAACGAGTTGTCATGATCTGCAACATTCTTTTGAACATTCAGCAAACTCAGCGAGAGTGTGAAGCAAGTGGAGCAAAATGGCGAATGCATGGGGTAAGGAATGTTTTTCAAGTTCATTACACCCGTTTCCACTTTTCTACAAGCCTGAAATCAAAGGCTGGGAAATATAAGCAGTCCAGTGGGCAGAGCGGCAGGGAGGCCAGGTCAGGCTCACTCTACGTTTCTTACTCACCGACGTCCAGGACAGGTCACTACACTGCCCTGAATGTCAGCGTGTGAGCATGACCACCAACCTGGCAGCATAGCCACTCCCAACGTCCCGAGAAGCACATTCCACTCACCTCAGGTTTCAGCCCCCAGAAGGAGTCCGTCCACACAGCAGCCGAGGCATTCCTCATACAGACCCATGCAGCCCACCAGCCTGGCTGGAGGGCCAGTCCTGGGTTTTGTTAGAAAAGATGAATCTACAGTGTGCTTTGTTTAATTTTAAGATACTACTTACAACAAGTCCCATCACAGTGCACTTTTACAAACATACTTCCTTAACTAAGAAAAGTGAACATTGATACTTGTAGGATTTTGCCCAACCAGGAGAAATCCCCAAGAACCAAAAGGGCAGAGTGTTCCCCACTCATCTCACGGCAGCCCCCACGCTGCGCCCACAGACACAGCCGGCGGGGCACACTCACTAACCCACGGAGCAGGCGGGGCTCACAGCCTCTGCTGGGAGTGAGGACCGGCCTGCGCACTTCCATCACCGTGGACGGATGACCAGTGGGGGGACGGCCTCGCCATGGGAAGAGCGCGCTTGCAGGGTCCCTGTCCCCGTCCTCCCTGTCCACAGGTAAGAAGTGCACAGCAGGCTCCCTGCGACACCCGGACTGCCACCATGCTCTCCGGTAGCGAGGGCATTTTCAGGAATGCTGGAATGTTACGTTTTCATTCAGTTTCTGATTTCTGCTCCCGGTCATTCCGGTAGTACTCTAAATATGGTTATCCTGCTGGTTAAGACAGACAACAAGCACTTTGTTTAGTTAGCATCTGCCCACTCTCACCCCAGCCCTGCATTTTAACCTGTGGTTAGACCAGGCCTATCTAAGGAAGTAAACAGATGTTGCTGGAAAGAGCTGGAAATTTCAAACTGAGCCAATGCAATGCCTCTCAGGAAGGGCAGAGGCTGCTGGTAAAACTAGTGATGACTAATGAAGGTCAAGGCGGTGGCCTAGGAAAACGTGGTACTCACCTCCTCCCACAACCACATCAAAATCACAACAAACTACAGAACAACCATCGCTCAGAAACACCTGAAATCTAGCTGAACAGAAATCCTACAGCGAAGGAAAAAGGCAGCAGCCACATCAAGACTTGTAGGAGATGCCGAGCAGGCTGGTCCTACACCCACGTGTGGTAGACACAAAGCGGGAGAGAGATCTCGGCTGCGGAGGTTCCCCTCTGAGGAGTGAGAGGCCCAGCCCCACTCCAGGCCCCCCAGTCCAGGGTCTTGATACCTGGAAAAGAAGTCCCCATGACTTCTGGCTGTGAAAACAAGAGGGGGTTGTGGCTAAGACAGGGGACTGCTGGAGTCCCTACCTTCCTCTTGGAGGGCCCATGCATGGAAGCACTAGGACTCACTGCCTCCAAGCTCCAGCTCTTCAGTAGCAACGCCAAAGGAACCTCGGGAATCCAGCAAGTAACGGGGTTGTCTGGCATCAGGGCAAGAGCTGGAGGCGCAGCTTTCTCCCAGACAGAACTGCTGGCAGAGCCACTGTTCCTAGCCTGAGCCTCCCCAACAGAGCAGGCAGGTGAGCACATCGGAGTCTCCATCAACCTGGCCTACACTGCTGGCTCCACCCTGGTGACTCCCTCAGACCCTGCCCCATCCAACTTGCAGGCCCACCAAAGCTGTTTCCAGTGGCTTCTCCCTACTAACAGCCTGTCTTGGCTCATGTTTCAGACTTTCCTAAAATTTCTCAAACAACTAGCATCTGGCCTCAGTGTGCCCCACACTTCTGGCTAAGTGGTCCCAGGCTCGGCACTAGAGGCAACCAGCCCTGGTTAACAGCTTGGCCTCTCCTGGGCACCTTCGAGCCAGCTTAAGTAGTTGCTATCTGCATATTGCTTTGTAGCTCAAGCCAGGTGGGCCCATGCAGGACACAGGTGGTGGCTGATATTGGATGGTACCTCTAAGGTGGTCCCAGAGTCATATCCACAAGCAACACACTCAGGGGTAGACTGAGTGGGCCCCAGGACCCTGCTTAGTAAGCCCTGCTCTGTGGGTTGGGCCCCTGGGTATTAAATCCTCCATTGTGGTCGTGGTCACAGCCTTAAAGCCAATTAGCATGATGGTAAATCCCCCCACCCCCACGGATGTGCCAACAATAATCAAAGTTCAACTATAACAGTAGGGTTTACACAACCCTCACAGCACCTGGAGCACCAGCTTAGGTGCTGTGCCACTGAACCTTACAGGACACCCAATACATAAGGCCACTCCATCAAGCTCCACCTAATACACAGAAATCAGCACAATGAGGAGACAAAGAAACATGTCTCAAATGAACAAAACTCCAGAAAAAGAACTAAACAAAATGGAGACAAGCAACCCATCAGATGCAAAGGTCAAAACACTGGTTATAAGAATGCTCCGTGATCTCAGTGCCAATGTCAACAAAAAGATAGGAACATAAAACAGAGCTAGAAAAACGGAAAAAGGAACCATTCCGAAATGAAGACTTTCTAACTGAAATGAAAAATACATTACAGAGAATCAACAGTGGGATAGATGAAGCAGAGGAGCAAATAATAGATTTGGAATGTAAGAAAGCAGGAAATACCCAATCAGAACAGAAAAAAAAAAAAATTAAGAGAGTATAAGGAGCCTCTGGTTACCAACTTTAAGTGTACCAACATTCACATTATGGGGGTTCCAGAGGGACAAGAGAGACAGCAAGGAATTAAAAACGCATGTGAAAAAATGACAGAATAGTACCCTAACCTGGTGAAGGAAATGTATAAGTCCAGGAAGCATAAAGAGTCCCCAAAAAAGATGAATCCAAAGAGGCCCACACCAAGACACATCATAATTAAAATAAAAAGCTTAAAAACAAAGAAAGAACCTCAAAAGCAGCAAGAGAAAAGCAGTTCATTATCTATAATACATGTAGCTCTCATAAGACTGTCAGCTGATTTCTCAACAGAAACTTTGCAGGCCAGAAGGGATTGGCAAGAAATACTCAAAGTTATGAAAAGCAAGGATCTTAACCAAGGTTACTCTACTCAGCAAAACTATCATTTAGAATTGATGGTCAAATAGAGAGCTTCACAGGGAAGAAAAAGCACCACTAAGCCACTATTACATGAAATGTTAATGGGTATTCTCTAAGATGGGAGGAGGGTGTGGAGGATGGGTGAAGAAACGTGAAGGGATTAAGAAGTACTAATTGGTACTCACAGAATAGTCACAGAGATGTAAAGTACAGCATAAGGAATATGGTCAATAATATTATAGTAACTATGTATAGTGTCAGATGGGTATTAGATTTATTGGAATGATAACTTAGTAAATTATATGTCTAATTACTGGGTTGTAACACCTGAAACTAACATAATATTGTATGTCAACTATAATTTAAAAACAAAAAATTATTCAAAGTAAACAAAAAAAAAGTGTAGTTAAGAGCTAGTATAAGACCAAGATGATGCATGGATAATTCAGCTCAGCTGCTTTAACAGCAGTCTTCCCACAGACGGCACCTGCATGTTCTGAAACGGAAAATGGATCTTCTATCTCCAGAAAAGGGAAGAATGAAGATGAGGCAACGCTTATTGGGAGAAACAAGAGAAGCCAATACTGAACCTGCTGTGCCACCTCCACCACGCCGTACCACGCTGTAAAAAGTTAAAAGGAAAAAATTAACATGGCTCATCTTTCTTATCTGCCATTTATAGAGAGTTTAAATGAAAATCTGGGGAGCTGTCCAGGAGTAACTGGATTGAGGTGTGTGTGTGTGTGTGTGTGTGTGTGTTTACCTCTGAGTTTATGGTTGTACAACACACACTGTATCTGTGTTTCAAGAAGGAGAAGTTGCTGAAGCGGGATACGTTTCAGCAAAATGTAACCTTCGCCTCAGAAACCAGGAGCCAAAGTAATTAGATTACAATCTTCCCAACACTGTGGGAGAGATTCGATCAATTAGAACCAAGATCAGTTACATTATTTGGTTTTCCTAAGTAATGGACCCTTAAATACAATCAATACTTCTCCAGGCTATGAGTTCTCAAGACCTGAGATACATTTAACAAAAAACACAAATGGATTTTCAAAGGCCCTGGGATGTCCAATCACAGAAGGGACTGGAGTGGGGGCGGCAGAGAACAGACTTGAGTGTGCTATTGTTGTGTAGGTTTGGTTGTTCACATATGAGTTAAATTTCTTTTATCAAAGAGCCTTAATCTAGGAATAAGCAGCCATATCACTCGGTTTCTTTTTAAAGTTTCAGTATTAAAACTAATTTGAGAGGGAACAGAATAAAATGGAGGTTTCTATTTATGTTTTAAGAAATTGACAAAACATAAATTGTAAAGTCATGAAGAAAAATGGCAGAAGTTACTCCAAACCAGCTAACTCCTCCCAGCCCTCCCTTCCAAGAGGGAATTTGGGGAAGGGCATCGAGGGCGCACTGCCCAGAGCTGCTTCCAGGACTATTCTTGCTTAGAATGGGTCCACAAGAGCCCATGTTAACACCAAATTCTCTGGCTGCCTCCCCCCCGGGCTCCCACCCTACTCCGAGGGCAGGAGCTGGGTTTAGAGATTGGCAGTCAACTTGGAGGGTCTATTTCCCAAGTTAAACAGATTAGCGCTTAATGATAATGTACTTATAAATCGAGACAAAACAATCATCCTCAGTGCTCCAAGTCCACTCGCTACTGCCCTATTAGGTCTCCGGGAGGGGCAGGCGGGCGAGCGCCTGTGACTCCTCCGGGCACCTGCACACACGCGCGGCTCCTCAGTGATGTTTAACACACTCGTGATAATTAGAACGTGAAGCAACTAATTCCCGACGTCCCCAGAGCCAGGCCTCTGCTAGAGCGCGAGGGAATGTGGCGAGAGGGGAAGCGGGAAGGAGGAAATTTGCACTGAGAGCCTCTTCTGCGCGGTTTTTGAGTTTCTGCGTAATGAAGAGACGCCGAGCAGTCTCACACACCAGGTAATCAAACAGGATTGGTGTTACCTTCACACCAATTACCTTCCTCTTGGCAGAGGGGGAAAATTAGGTCGTATTCAAAAGTCAGCCTGTTGACTTTATTTATACAACACTGATGTGTGGTTGGGTGCCAGCACGCTAGCCTCCACCGCATTTCAAATCCTGCCGTTGAACGGTAACCGAGGGCTGACTCTGCAAGCATCACGTTAGAAACCGTACCGTTCAAATCATTTCCTTCCCCGTGAAGAAGACGCACCGGGGGCTCAGTTTTCTCATCTGTGGAGTGGGGAGAACACTGTGCGAGGTCACTGGCGTTTGGGCGAGGAAAAGGCAGGGAGGTGAAGCACCCAAACAGCCTCTGACACGGGGCAGGTGCTCGGCCTGCTACGATGGCTGCCAGGAGCAGTTTCCTGGAAGAAGAGCTTCCCTTTGAGTGTCCTGCATCTTTCTGACCAAATCATCTTCTGGTTCAACAAAAGGAGGCCATATGCCGGGAACACTGGGAACAACTCCCCCTGCGGACCGTCCGATGCGACCTTCGCTCACCTGGTGACACTCACCGGCGTGAGTCTGTCTGAGGACCCCTCTCCCTCGCTCTCGCCAGCATGAAAGGATTAACTAGCATTTGGCGCTCCTTGAAGAGGCACGAAGAGTGTGTGTAGAAAATCCAAGTGCGTAAGCTTAGGGCTGTCACCTGGGTGTACACTGACGCTTCGTGTCCCGGTGCGGGATCGGCTCCTCAGAATCTCGAACCCCAGAGCTACCTGGGCAATGGGGCACACTGGGCAATTCAAAACTCTTTCCTCACCTACAGAGTGAGGACGCTGGGTTAGATGGCCACAGTAATGGCTAGTTTTATGTCAACCTGCGAGGCCACAGGGTGTCCAGATGTCTGGACAAACATTATGCTGCGTGTCTGTGCGGGTGTTTCTGTGCCGGGGTGACATGGATCAGCAGCCTGAACAAAGTGCACGCCTCCCCAGGGCGGGTCGGCCTCACCCACCGGAGGAAGGCCTGAACAGCACAGAAAGGCTGGCTTCCCCCTCTGCCCAGTGCCTTCGGACGGGACCTGAGCTAAGACATTCCAGGGCCCTCGGACTTGAACTGAAGCGTGGACTCTTCCTGGAATGAGCCTACAGGCCTTGAAACTGGTGCTTTCACCACCGGCTGTCCTTGCTCACAGGCCTTAGGACTCACACTAGCACTTCCATCACTGGCTCTTCTGCCTCTCGTTGCCGACTGACCCTGCAGATCTGGGGACTTTTTGGCCTCAGTATCACATGCACCAATTCCTTACAATAAATCTCTTCATATAAATGCCATGCACACATACCCAATTGGTTCAGTTTCTCTAGAAAACCTGATAATACAATCGCCAAAGATAATTCTCAACTCTACTGCTGCCAAACGGTCATCTAATCTGCGGCTTGAACACTCCCTGCCTTCCAGGCAGCTCATCTTGCTTTAAAGAGGGTGGGACTTGGCAGGTCCCACGTTGGGGGAGAATCCAAAGCCCCACCAGCACCCTCTCAGCAGTAGGGAGCTTCCGTCTAACACCCCGGCAGAGGAGAGTGCAACTTTCATCTCTGGGGCTCCTTCTAATCATGGAATGTGGGAGCCTGGGCCTGCCGGGAGTGTCAGTTTGGTTTCATTCTGGTTTCCTGGTTGTGTTATAATGTTGGCCGATCCCGGGTTGCTCATGTGCACATGAATAACCATGAAGTGAATCACCCAGCACTTCTGCCGAGGACCTTTAGGACATAAGTGCAGGCCTTCGCCTTTGTTACCAAAACCAACAGAAATGTGGCGATTTTTATCCTGTCGCCTAGGGGACAGTCTCCTCCTCTCACCTGTCTCGTCCTGGGATTGGCCAATAAATCACCATCTCCAGGAGGAACATGAGGGGGGCCCTCCTGCTGCCGCAGCACTCCCGTCACCTCCTCCGGCCAGTGGTCTCGGGCCTGACTGCACAGAACAAGCACTGCGAATCTTTTTTTTTTTTTAATGTCAGGCTCAACCTCAGAGATTTGTATGCAGCTGGTAAGAGGTGGGGAAGGGGAAGCTAGGACATGAATAAGAACTTCTTAGGTGATTCTAATACGTAGCAGGTCTAAAAACCAGTGTTCTCTCTAGACCAGGGGTCAGCAAACATTTTCTGTAAAGGAGCCAAATGGCAAATATTTTAGGTCGTGTGGGCCATAGGGTCTCTGTCACAACTGCTGTTTTTTCATTGTAGCATAAAAGCAGCCATAGGTAATGTGTAAATGAATGGCTTGACTGTTCCAATAAAACTTTATTTACACAAACAAGTGGTGGGCCATATTTGGCTCATAGGCCAGGGTTGGTCAGTTAACCCATTCATTACCCAGTTTTAAAATGGTTTGCTGCCTCAAATATCATCCCAAAGAACCGCATGATCATCAGCTCACATTTCTCCATCTTGCCATTCTCAAACGGCATATTGAAATCAATATTCACTCTCTAGCTGACATTCCCTTCCTGTGTCACACTGATGTTCCCATCCAAACAGGAACAGCCCTGTCCTCGGAGAGTCCTTTCTGTCTCCCAGTAATCACTGCTGCCTTTTTATATGTTCACAAACATCTGTTTAAAATTGCTTCTGGAATTTCATCAGAAAATGACTTAAGCTCACCCATCTGCAGCTTCTAAACTATGCTTCTCCCCCTGGAGAACCGGGACACGTTCCCTGAAATCATTTACAATCTTCTGGCATCCTGGTCTCCTTGGTTCTCAAACATTATCTAAAGTGCTCCACATCCCATCGGCAAGCTCGCTCGCTCTGTGCCCGGGGGGACCTAAATGACTTTCAGCAGCTCATTATCTCTTCTGTCTTGAGTTTTAATTTCTCCTAAGCATGTTTATTCTACCCTTTCCAATTTTAAGATTCTATTTCCTGATAAATCTGATACGGTCACAATGGGAGCCAAGCAGGTCTGTGTTCGCCACATCCCGTTTACACTGCGCCATCTGTTCTAAAGAAGGCCAGGTCTTCTTTATTTCTTTTGGCTCCACGGAGAAATGCTTTAAAATCCTACATACAGGTGACCATATGTTTCGGTTTGCCTGGAAGAGCCTGGTATATGTCTTTTGCCTGAAGTCAGTGCTCACTGCGCCTTCTTCACGCTGATAAGTATCGTCTGAACAGCTGGCCCCAGGGGAAAAGCTGAGTTTATGGGGGCAGATAGCACTTCCTAGACGGGATGGGTTTCCAGGGCTGTCATACACTCGAGAGAAAAAGAAAATCATCTCTGCTAAGTCTCTACACTGGATTCATTTCCCGGCTCTGCCATTTCCTGGCTGTGCGACCTCAGGATAAGTTATTTAACCTTTTTGATGTCTGACTCTGCCCTATCGAATCTCTTTACCTCTTAAATGGATAAACACATGATCAGAGCACTTGGCCCAGCACACATTACCTAGCAAATGCTCAATAAATGATACCTAATATCACTACTAGTATTATTGCCAATGGTATTCATTCCCCCGGCCCTCTCCACAGTGTCACAACATTTGTTACTCTCTATTCTGTTGCGTAGTTTGTCCTTCCTTTTTTGTTGGTCCTGTTCTTTTTCTCACCAATCTCTCCCTGCTAATTTAAACTCAACTGCGCCTCTGCATCGTTTGTAAAGCCTTTCTCATGTTGTTGAAGAAATCCGTCTTCACCAGAAACCTGGACTCCTCACAGGGGCTGCTCCTCTCACAGAGAAGCCACCTGCGTAATCCATGAGCTGCTCTGGCAGGAATGCAAACTTCCGCCCCATGACTCCCCCGGCATCTCCGTTTCCTGATCAAGATAAACTGCTATCCGCTCCGGATCCCTTGGGAACACACCCTGAACCTGGGAGATTCCAATTCTCAAACAGCTAGAGTAAATCACACCAGCTATAAAATAATAACGGCATTAACTTTCTGAGAATAAGGCTGACCCGCGGCATATTCAAATAGTGCATTAGAAAAAGGATCACACAGGAAAAATGAGTGATAGCTAGAGTTCCAATATCAACTACAAAATAGCAACCATTACTTATTCAGTGACTACTACATGCCAAGAAATGATATACGAGGCATATTATAAATGTTACCTCAGCTCGCTATTCAACTCAGCCGTCCTGCTGGAAATGGAGCCGCAGAGCCTCAGTCGCCCAGTTGCAAACTGGTAATGGCAGGCACAACAGCCACCCAGGCCTGCGCCCACAGTGCGTGCTCCTTCAGACACACCACGCTATGTCTTCTGAAGACATACAAGACGTTTTTAGACAGTTGAAAAAACAAAAGGCCTCCATAAAAAAAGCAAGATAGTGAGATTTTTAGAGAAATATATACTTGATTAAGTGAATAGCCGACCTTTAAGCAGTAATTTTGGATGATGAAAGCCAGATATCCAAGGTTTGTTTTTTTTTGTTTTTGTTTTTTATATATACAAGAGCCATCATACACACAAAGCTAGTCGAGTGAAGCAGGTGACTATAGTGAAGCATACAGCCGGCAAATTCAATGAAGGTACCATTTTGATACATACTGCTCAGAGAGAAAGTGAATAAACAGGAAGTGGCCCAAAGCTGGTCTATATATTCAATGGATTACTTACTACTCAGCAACAAAAAGGAATGGGGTAGTGGTATGTGCTACAACAGCACATATGTTATACTAAGGAAAATAAGGCAGACACCAGAGGCCGCATGTGATTCCATTTATATGAAAGGTTCAGACGCAGGAAAAGCTACAGAGACAGGAAGTAGATCTGTGGTTTGCCAGGGCTGGGGATTGGGGGATGGGGGGATGATAGCTAAAGGGCACAGGGTTTCTCTGGAGGGCCAGGAAGATGTTTCAAAACTGACTGAGGTGAAGGTTGAATAGTCTGTGATACCCTGTATACTTCATTATGGATGGATTGTATAGTGTGTGAATTATATCTCAAATACCTGTTTATTTTAAAAAGAAAACTGCATGTCCTCATTTCTAATCCAAAGCAAGTTTAGAAAGTGATAATGAGAAAAAGGAAGGCTATTTTGATCCTGAGGCCACACCAATGCTCCCATCTGGCTGAAGCGTCAGCCAAGAGGCCAGATGTCGACCCAGGACCTGGCACCGGCGCCTTGCCAGCGCCTTTGGAAGAGGACAGAAAGCTCATTGGGCACGGAACAGCGGCATCCACAGAACAAGCTGTGGGACCCCAGCCAGATGATGAATTTCTTTAAGATCATAAATAAACGACCTTCTATAAAACCACAAACACAAAACACACATGTCTACACGTATGAATCCGCTCCCATCATTAGCATTAGAGAGCATCCTAAGGGTCCAGGATACACAAGTGGCAATGTTATTACTTAACAACGTGGGAGACACACTCTATGTCCTTGTTCATTTCAACGCTGGCCTCTGCGAACAAATAGTTTTCTATCATTCTGCCTTGCATGGTGTTACCCACCAACCTGACCCTTACAGTCATGTGAACAGGTAGTAAAGACGTTGGGGAAATCAAGGGAACAGCCTGGTTCTAACACAGGATGTGGTAGGTGCCAGGTGAGCTTTGTGTGTGTTGTATCTCGTTAGCCCTCACAGCCACCCACCATGGGACAGGAATTTTGCAGGTGGAACACTGACACACAGGAATGCCGCCTTGCCTAAGGTCACAGAGCTAAGAGCAGTGAAACTGGCCTTTAGGCCCAGTCAGTTTGGCTCCAAGGCTATGTCCTTAACCACTGTGCTAAAAGCTGCCTCCTGCACTGTGTACCTACCTGTCCACCAGACACTCTCCCCACTTCGAGAAGATAGTCAAAGGTATTTTGAAATGCAGATAACAGCTCATATACATTTCTCAGCACTATTTTAAAAAATTATTAAAATATCTATTCTATTTAATTATCTTTAATTTTTTTTATTAAAATAAACTTTTTATTTTACAACTAGAGGCCCAGTGCACAAATTCATGCACAGGTGGGGTCTCTCTGGGTGACCTGCAAGGCTCGGGCTGAAACCCACAGTCCAATGCCGCCTGCAGCTCCTACCTGCTGCTCCCTCTCATCTCGCCCCCACAGTGCCTGCTGCAGGCTCGCACCCAATCGGTCCTGATCAAGAGAGGCTTGTGCTGTTGCAGCACTTGCCAATGATAAGCCCTGTGTCTGGCACCCTCCCAAGGAGAATGGCCTGCAGGATCAGGCTGAAACCGGCTCTCTGACATCCCCCAAGGGGTCCCGGATTGCAAGAGAGCACAGGCCAGGCTGAAGGACCCCACTGGTGCACCATCAGGTCGGGGAGAGACTCCAGAGCATGTCCGGCCCATCTCACTCAGTCCCAATTCACCAGACCCCAGCAGCAAGCTAACCTACCAGTCGGAGTATCTGCCCCCTGATGGTCAGTGCACATCACAGTGACTGGTTGACTGTCTGCCCCCTCTGGTCAGTGCACGTCATAGCGAATGGTTGAGCAGCCTTACCATGTCATCAGCATATTACGCTTAGATTGGTTGTTTGGTTGTTCTGCCATTCGGTCTATTTACATATAACCTTTTATTATTTAGGATAGTTTCAGACATACAGAAAAGTTGCAAAGATGGTGCAGAGAATCCCCGTATATCTCATCACCCAATCTGTCCTACTGTTAGCCTCTTAGCTCCATCACGACTAAGGAACCAACACTCGTAACTACTATACACTAAAGGCCACACTGTATGGGGATTTCACACCTTTTTTGTCCTTTTTCTTTTCCAAGGTCCCACCCCACTACAGGTCATAGTAATGGCTCCTTGGCTTCCTCTCATTTGGGACAGTTTTCTCGCTTTCTTTATTTTGATGACCTTGACCGTTTTGAGAACAACTAGCCAGGCATTTTGCATAGTATCTCTCAGTTTGGGTTTTACTGCTCTTTTGTTTTTCTCATGAAACTGAGATTACTGGATTACTGAGAAGACCAGAGAGGTGCGGTGCCGTTCTCATCATCCACCTCACCAAAGGCACAGCCTGTACGTGACTTGCCCTGTGGGTGCTCACCCTGCCCAGCGGCTGAGAGTGTCCGCGAGCTTCTCTGCACCCCTGGTCCCCCGGCCGCCTTCCGCCCTGTGGAGGGAAGTCACGGTGCAGCCCACGCCCTACCAACGGGGGGGTTGAGCTCCATTTCTGGGGGGAGGGGGGTGGTAGCTTACATAAACACTCTGATTTTTAATGGAGTTACGTGCCATGGCATTTTAAAAAAATAAAGCATGCCCGATGAGAGTGTGCTTACTGCCCAGCCCCATGTACAGGGCCTGTGGTGGTTCTGAGGGCTCACTACCCGTCACTCTTACGTATCAGAAGCACAGTTTTCTGATAATGAAATGAAAAAGTGAATCAACTGGTTCTCAAAATCAGAAACCTTTTCTTTTCTAGAAGATCTGTCACACACAGCGGGTCAGAGGAGGAGGAGACGGCCCTGTGGACAGAGGAGGTGGCTCACGCTGTCTGTTCGCAGGGACAGATGTTACATTGGGAGTTCTGAACGAGCCACGAAATCCACCACAGACCGGAAATCCCAAGGTGAGCTGTCAGGCTTTTAAAGGAACTTTTCAAAATTAATGTGTCATAAACGACTTTGTGACTCTTTATAACCTTCATCCACTCGGGAGAGCACTATGCACTTCTTGGAGGAGAAGAGCTGTGTTTTCATGGCCACCAACAGGCTGGGTGCCTGTGCTCAGCGGCGGTCAGGGAGACAGGCTCCGAGGGAGGGAAGCACAGCCCGCCCCCCTCAACGGTCCCCTTGGAATCCGGGCGCACCCTGAACCGAGCGGCCTCCGGAGAGGGCCTGCCCCCCCTCCCCCCACTCCCATCGGAACAAAGGTAACTCAGTCTGGAGCTGGTTTAGACTTTACGGTGGGAATGCGGCCAGAGCTCCTCTGGGGAGTAAGGTGCCCCCCGGGCGGGAGACAGCAGAGCCCCGTGAAGCAGAAGCCTGGGAGCCGCTGGCTGAGAGGCCGCCGTCAGGGCTGCCCTCGGAGGCCCCGCACAGGAAGCCGCTGTGAGCCAGCGGGGGCTCCACGATAGAACACGCGGATCCTGAATAAAAAGCAATTATGATTATTTTGCTGGGCTCGGAGAAAGCAAGAAAAATCACTAAGGGGCACAAAAGAAAAACCAAGCAAACAAAAGAACCTTGGGCAATAGGCCCCAACCAGGGAGGGTCCAATGAGAGAGCTTTCTTTTCTTTTCTTTTCTTTTCTTTCTTTCTTTCTTTCTTTCTTTCTTTCTTTCTTTCTTTCTTTCTTTCTTTTTTATAAAACCGTCAATTTGGTTTTAATTATGTTTATATTTTTGTATTTTGTCGACTATTTTTACATTGAATATGTATTGTGGCAAAATAATGTGATATATTTGAGTATCTGTTGACATATATTGTTGTAGAATAATGCCATTTAGTCCATTTCATTATGGTAAACGTAGCTAAATGGCAAAGTGCTGCTTTCAGTGTGGGCTGTGGTCGGCGGGAGAAGACACTAAAACCCCTGGTTACACTGGGGCTCCTACATGGGGGGAATGGTGTCAGGGCAGCAGCACCCCATGATTACCCATAAAACAGCAAATACTCCCCTAGAAAAGCATCCTTGATTTAGGACCCAAGGCTTTTCCTACCAATCCAGATTCAATAGGAGCTGGAAATCAAGACTGCCTCCACGCACACGAAGCAAAACACCATGTGTGAGCCAGAGGAAACAAATAACAGATTTGGATTCCCATGGACTTCAACTGTTTCAGCTGCCAGAAACAAACCATAAAATAACCACATTCCTATGATGTCAAAGACGCAGAAGATGGAGTAGAAAAAGGAGCAAGCGACGAGTGACTGTCAGAAAGCGCCGTCAGTTTTCGTGTGACAGTGAGTGCAGAGGGGAAGGTGTCCCTTTTATGCTGTGTACTTGGCCACAATTTTTAAAATGACCAGCCAATTGAAGAAGAACCAAAGACGACACTTTTTTAAAACTATAGTCATTAACATAGACTGTAGGGGTGTCGAACTCAATCAGAGAAGGGGCCAAAATCTAAAATCCAGCCTAAATCGCGGGCCGAATGGTTTACTGAACAGTCATAAACTGTCATTGTGATGGAAACGCAGCGGAGTGCAGTGATGACAGCGTGGTGCGGGCCACATTGCAAGGCCTGGCGGGACGGATTTGGCCCGCGGGCCTTGTGTTTGACACATGTGACATAGAGAATCCACTATCAAGATTATATTAGTCGCAGCTGAAAAGAAAATTAATAAACTGAAAGGAAGAACTGAAGGAGTCACCAAAAAGGCAATACAAGAGAGACAAGGAGGTGAAGAACAGAGAGGATGTTAACCCATATGGAGAACACAGTGAGGAGGTCTAACCTAACTCTAATTGCAGTCCTAGGGAAAAAAAAAAAAAATAGGAAGGGCGTTTAGAGGAAAGGAAATATTTAAGGAGATTATATATCTCCTGAGACTTTTCCAGAGGTGGTGAGACATGAGTCCATTACTAATCGGGGTAAATAACAAGAAACCCATCCCAAGCTGCTGAAGAAACCAAGAATTTCTCCCACCTCTTGCTTTCCCATGGCCAGGAACCAGGGCCTGACAAGCGTGGTCTGTGTGAACACCAAACATGTCACAATGCAGAGGCAATTTCCACGCCGACACCCACGCCCCTCCCTTCCTAATGTTTGAGTGCTGGTGTGCAGCCTCGTGCAAGCACCTCCACTGCTTTTATAAATCCTGCGGATGCACTATGATTAGATGCTCCCGTACCCAGCAGCGAGCCAGGGGAGAGGATGAGAGAATGAATAATTCCCCAAGGAAGGAAAAGCCCCTTTTCAGCTGCTTTAAGTCTTGCCGATAATGTGCACACAGAATTTTGCATTTGCCATAAAGCCCTTCAATTAGTTTATAGACAAGTTAACCTTCTAACTCCCAGCAAATATAATTCATGCACTTTTTATACCATGCAGCATCCTGCTAGCTATTATCCATCATTTACAAGTGTTATTTGTCTATAAAAATGACACTAAATTTTTGAAAAATGACACTGCTCTGCCTGCTTCTGGCTGTGTTTTAACAAATGGTACCACTGCAAAAGGCTTTCAGTCATATAAGAAGCAATTAGTCAAAGAAGCAATAAATATTTTTTAAAAGGATATAAATGATTGCTTGTCCAGATAGCCAAATGTCTAAAGGCTGATACACAATAAAACAAGGGTTAACATAAAAGAGTTCACTTCATTATTTATGGTTAATAAAGTTAATCAAATTCAGTGCTTCTTACTCCTGCACACATTAAACAGAAACACGAATGTGATATGCATATTTTATGGGAAACAGCCTGAAAGATTATTATCTCTAAAAGGAAACCCAGCAAAGAAAGAGATGCATAAAAAGTTGCTGCTATCCTGTTACAACATAAACTGTTTTGCTTAAAACACAAACATTTATTTTAATTAAAACTGTTAAGCTAAATAATATTTTCCACAACTGACAACTATGACTTAAACATGAATTCCGGGATTAATATTACAATGAATTATTGAAGAGAGAAAAACATATAGTCAGAGCCTTTCAACTTTCTTTGTTCTTTTTCCTTTATTTTTTTCTTTCTGCAATCTTATCCACCTATCCTAGAGCAATACTTTTCTTCAGGTCTAAAGTCTATTCTCAAAAGATATATTTGTATCTTCTTAAACAAAATGAGATAAGCATAAGCTCATCAATCAGCAATTTCTAAATGCATTATCTTCAAGTGGCCTGGACTTTTAAGTCACTTTCCAAGAAAAGGAAATACAAAATTAATTTCATTTCGTAAGTTCTCCAATCACGCCAGCAGACAGCTGACCTGTTACAGCGCACTCTTACAAATCGGTGATATCCACCGTTAAATGAGGAATGAGACGGCCATTAGGTGGTAGTGAAACCCCCCACCAGAAGCACATTGTAGTCAATGTTGCCAAGCAGCCATTCAATATATATATTTTAAACCCACCTCCGGATATTTTGGGGGGTAGTGACTTTTGAGGGGGAAAAAGTAGAAAATCTACACAATTCATCTGTCAAGTAAGCCAGCAAGCAATCAATAAATTGTAGATTTCTCTTTTCTGTTTTTGTTTTTTTTGTGTGTGTTTTTTTAAAGTTGAATTCTAAAACTTCCATGTCATTACACAATAAAATAGTACTGAATCAAACTGAGGACAGGCTATTTGGGAGAGAAGGGTGGTACCCAAACACCTACAGGTATGCAGTGATAAATGAGCTAGCGGCAAGAAAAGACACCGGAAGTGAGCTGAGGGAGTTTTCCACACCCTCTCCTGCTCCATGACCCTTGACTAAGGGCCAAAATGCCACTTCTAATCTGATTTTCCATTTCTTAGATGTGTTTTATTAACTCCTCTTTTATTGCCAATTAAATATTCTAATTGGCACATGGTAGACATACAGCTTTGGTGTAATGTGTTTGTAACGGTCTGGAGTGTGATGGTGCTGGCAGGCCCGGGGAGGTCCCTCTGACTTCTCCACCGATAATGACCGTATGGCAACACACCCGAGCAGTGAGCGCATCACCACGTTAGTGACCTCACAAGGCGAGGCCGCCTCTCCCTCTCCCTCACACCACGTGGGAGAAATGAGGTCTCTCTCTCTCCGGGCCCCAAGAGAACCCAGCGATGTTTACCATTTCCGAAGGACCGTGGACGTTCACAGCACTTCCCCGTGCTCTGGTTCACTAGCCCCCACGCATCCCTGCAGGGAACGCTGTAGGAAACCCTGTGCAGTCCTGACACTTTACCAGGGAACGGAGGCAGATGTTGAGAAAACTTGACAATGGTCTGAGAGCTCCCACAGATGGAACCTGGAGGAGATGTTTTTATTCACATCTTCAGCTCCAGTGGTGTGTATGCCCTGAAGGAAATGCTGCTCAGGACCCTGGGCAACTACACCTCGTCCACTCGTATCTTCACCTGAGCCATCCAGGGGTCTTCAAACTATGGCCCGCGGGCCAAATCCATCGCGCCAGGCCTTGCAATGTGGCCCGCACCGCGCTGTCATCACTGCACTCCGCTGCGTTTCCATCACAATGACAGTTTATCACTGTTCAGTAAACCATTCAGCCCGCGATTTAGGCTGGATTTTAGATTTTGGCCCCTTCTCTGATTGAGTTCGACACCCCTAAAACCCATAACGATTTCCCTCTCAGCCAGTCAGCTGGAAGGTCTGTCCATGCTTCCACTTGCTAACAACAGGTGGTGTTCAAGAGGCCGGGCAGGGAACCGCGCCCCCCACAGGAGAGGTGAGAAGCGGACTTCTCCCAGGCCCCCTGCGGCACCGGAGCGCCTCTCCGTCTGCTTCCTTCCGACAGCACGTGGGACCGGCCCGCGACTGCAAGGGGCGGACATGGCCTCTCCACACCATCTGACACTCAGAGCGTGGTTTCCGGGGCATCAGTCTGATCCCCCAAGGGTCAGAATTTTCTAGTAAATATTTCTGATAACTCCATCCTGTCTAAACTAACAATAGCAGCAAAATTAAAAATGAAACAGCAAGCTAGAAAAAGAGACTAAATTCCACTGGTAAGCCAACAGGGGCATCAGTAGCAGTAATTAAATATTCACAATAGTGTAACGCTGTTTTATGGAGCCCATTTTTCTGGACCTCTCAAGACTCCAGGCAGCCTATGTTTTAACAACCTTTCCTCCACAAGGAAGGGAAAGGGACTCACTATCCCTGTGCCACAAAAAAAGCCTTGGCCCAGAAAATTAAGAGACTTGTGACAAGGTAGAGACATGAATTCAGGTCTCCAAACTCTCTGCTAACTAAATAACAGCCCGGACCAGTCATAGAAAAGTCAACACAAACAGAGTGTCAGCTGTTATTTACACTGCCTACAATAAATGTTTGTTCCAGAAAAAAACAAAACAGTTCAAACAAGATGGGAAATAGTTTAAACTAAAGGGTTCAGCATAGGAGGGAATGTGTTTGCCTTTGCTTTGGCGGAGGAGCTGGTCGCGCACAGCCGTGGGCTGCGGACCCAGGACCGGCGAGGGGCCTGAGCACGCTCGCTCCTCTCCCCGCGCCCGGGCTCCCAGCTTTGGCCCGGAATGTGACTGACCTGCAACAAGCGAACTCAGATCTGCGTTATAAACAATGACCAATGTCCTGGTTCTGATACAGGGCCAGGAAACAAAGGAGGAGGAGAAAGGTAACTGGGATCTAGGAGGCCACACAGTGACAGAACCTGAGAGAGGCTGGAGGTCTGTGCTGGGACGTTGTGTGGGTGACACCACGTGGTCTGTGTGGGCGGCAGCGGTGTTTCCTTACGGAGGGGATTCGAACCTGGCACCGGACACAATTCGCCTGGAGTAGGAAGGCCGCTGTGGGGAAAAGCGGGTTCTTTGAATATCCCAAAGGCTGTCCAGCAAAAGAAGGGCTGGATTTACTCTGAATAGCGCCAGAGGGTAAGACTAGGGAGTGGCAGGCAGGAATACATGGCCCAGGGTAGAAAAGAACTTGCTAATAATCAGAACTGCTCAGCAGGCCGGGCTGCCTGGGGACACAGAGCCTCGCCTCCCCCCACCCCCACCCCCAGCCTCCAGCAGGAAGGGGCTGGGGTGCCCACCGGCCTCCAGCAGGGAGGGGCTGGGTGCCCACCAGCCTCCAGCAGGAAGGGGCTCGGGTGCCCACCTGCCAGGAGGGAGAGGGCAGCCAGCACTGGAAAGGTGTGGGGCAGACAAAGCCAGGTTTTGTCTCAGGCGGTTTTCTGCGGACGCCCCATGACGGGACTGCCACGGCCTCACCGCTGACATGGTGGGCTTCCCAAGCGTGGCCGCCCAGCCTGGGTAATCAGCTGGGAAAGGGACTTAACCATAAAGCACGCAGACCCATATTCTAAAACTCCTGAATCCCACTCTCCGGGGTGGGCCTGACAATCTGTGTGTTTAAAAAGCTCCCACATGACTCTCTGGCAGACCAATCTGGAACCACTGGTAAGTTCCTCTGCGCCTAGGTCTTCATTTGTAAAACAGAATTAATGACAGTTTTCCCTCAATGAATCATATAGATAAAACTATATAACAAATGTAAAATACTTAGTATGGTGCCTATTTTTGATTAAACACACCTTTAAAATGTGATTTTGTACTACGTGACCAAGCTTGAGAGCCTTCATTGATTAAAAATGAGGACAGTCAGGCCCTGGCTGGTGTTGCTCAGTGGTTAGAGCATCAGCCCGAGCCCCGAAGAGTCTTGGGTTCTATCCCCAGTCAAGAGTGCATACGTGGGTGCAGGTTCAGGAGCCAACCACTGGATGTGTGTGTCTGTCTCTCATCTCTCTCTCACGCCCTCTCTCTCCTTCCCTCCTTTTCTCCCTCCCTCCCTTCTACTCCCTAAAAATCAGTGGGAAAAATACTGTTGGGTGAGGATTGATAAACAAAAAAATGAGCACAGTCTGGCTTATGTCAACTTCATACTTGGCCATTTCCTATTTTCTTATCTGATGTCCTTCAGGCAACAACGAAAATCTGATGCAATGCAATTTGAATAAAATGCCTTATCCGTGTGCACATTACCTTATAGTTAACTTAACACAGAGTTGCATTTAAAAGTTGAATGTAGTACAGAAGTATCTGAAGTTTGCTTGCTTTGCAACAGTTAGAAGCTGAAGACGTAAATCCTCTACAAATAATGAGTTTAAAACTGCTGTTTATCCCACACATTCAGGTAAAGATAAAAGACCCCGTTTCTCTCTTTCACGCTCGCTCATTTACAACCCGCACTGCCGAGGGGCAGGAGGTCCTGTCCTGAGGTGTGGGTCCCCACAAATGGCTTCAGATCTTCAATGGAATTTGCTTGTAGACACCTGGGTGAGGGTTACACCCGACAGAAAGGAAGAAAGGAGGCCATTGGAGCTATTTATATCACGTGAAAAACTCTCCAGCTTTCTGTGTTCCTAGTCACAGGTTATCAGGCTGTTTCTGTTTGGGTGGTTTTTTACCAAAAAAATTGCAAAGCGTGGCTGCTTAAGCACCTCTAAAGGTTAAACTCCGAGCCACACATCCGTGTGCGAGAAGAAGGAACTGCCACACATTTCACCTTCTGCGGACTGGAACGAGCCGGCCAACATGTGTGCAGTCATTGCTGCTGTAATTGTTGTTCAGTAGGAACGTGAGCGTTTTTACAGCATACATCACTTCTCGAAGCCGTCATTTAACCGCTCTGGGTCAGCTCTCCTGCTCACGCTGACACAGGATCATGCGTTTCACTGATGCACACTCTCTAATCCCCGGAATTGTCACCCAGCACTCATCATTATTCGCTGAGGTGTTCCTGGAGAGCTGGAAGCTGAATGCTAATCGGGTCCACTTCCACATGTTCCACCCATGATGATCTTAGCAACGCCTTAGCTTCAGTTCTGACTGACTGTAACTGGCCACGGCTTCTAGGTTCTCTCCCCCCCCCCCCCTCTCCATGCCCACTCCAGGCTCTCCCCCTCCCCCTCTCCATGCCCCCTCCAGGCTCTCTCCCCCCCTCCATGCCCCCTCCAGGCTCTCTCCCCCTCCCTCTCCATGCCCACTCTAGGCTCTCTCACCCTCCCCCTCTCCATGCCCCCTCCAGGCTCTCTCCCCCTCCCCCTCTCCATGCCCCCTCCAAGCTCTCTCCCCCTCCCCCTCTCCATGCCCACTCCAGGTTCTCTCCCCCTCCCCCTCTCCATGCCCACTCCAGGCTCTCCCCCCCCTCCATGCCCACTCCAGGCTCTCCCCCCCCCTCTCCATGCCCCCTCCAGGCTCTCTCCCCCTCCCCCTTTCCATGCCCACTCCAGGCTCTCTCCCCCTCCCTCTCCATGCCCACTCCAGGCTCTCCCCCCACCCTCCATGCCCACTCCAGGCTCTCCCCCCCCCTCCATGCCCACTCCAGGCTCTCTCCCCCTCCCCCTCTCCATGCCTACTCCAGGCTCTCTCCCCCCTCTCCATACCCACTCCAGGCTCTCCCCCCCCCCTCCATGCCCACTCCAGGCTCTCTCCCCCTCCCCCTCTCCATGCCCACTCCAGGCTCCCCCCCATGCCCACTCCAGGATCCCCCCCTCATGCCCACTCTCATCACAGGCAGTTCCTGGCTCCTAAGAAACGATCATTCGTGGTCTGTTGAATAAAAACCATAATTAACACCTGAAAAACCTCTCTAAAGACAGTTTTTATTAAAGTCATTTTTGTATTGTAAGACACTATCTCTAATTAACTTGTTTGCTTATTTTAAATTTCATTAAATGAGGCTCTTCTTAAAATGAAACATATTGTTTCTGGCTCTCAGTTATAACATTACTAATAGGAAGGAACACTTTATAACATATCAAATCACACAGAAGAATAAAATTGCAGTTATTGTAGATGTAATAAAATCTGACAATGTAAGCCCCTCCCTATTTACAGTGGTCTAAGAGTATACGACCTGTTTCTAAGGAGGCACAATCTTTTATTTTGATTCTGGAACTGTTATCATATAAAGTAGAGAACTGTTTAAAAACAAAAATGGCTGTCAAGAGAGAAGTCTGAGGTATTGTTAAAAGAAAATTTAAAGGCTACAGGAGGAGTTCAAAGCCCCAAGTTCTGAGTTTGTGTGTGAGCAGTGCACAAAGCATGGCTGTGGGATGCGCAGGTCTGAGGACGAGGTACCTCCAGCACCCGCACTCCCCGCCATGGACTTGGGTCTGAGACAGCGGTCCCCGTGCACTAACACAGCACACGTACTCACTGACCCCCCAGAACATGTCTGGGGAGAGGGAGTGGGCCCGTGAGGCCCCTGGTTTGACGGTAAACGCACCAGCTTTGGCTCCATCCTGAAGCTCCTGGAAGAAGCTGGGAGGAGCGTCCTAAGAACTCTCTGAGCAGAAGCACAGGTGACACCAGACGATGTGCTAAATGGGCTGGCACTTGTTAAGAAACAAAACTGTGGTCTTTCCTTTTTTTTTTTTTTTTTTTTTTTCCCTGCGAGCCAGCTGCCTTTTCCCGTGAAGCAATTCTGCCCATTTCCCAGGCTCAGGGGGTGTGTAGTCCAGGGGCCCTTGGCCCAGCAGATGCGGCTGTCCGCAGGCAGTACGGTCTGTACACCCAGCTTGCTCAGCTAAACACCATCCATCCTGCATGTGTAGCCTTCCGATGTCTGCAACTAAATATACACAATGAAGGAATCACTAACTGGAGATTCGTAGCCAATGAGATAGGATGGCTGGGAAAAATCAGCTCTATCTTACCCACAGAATGAGTTACTTTGGCCTTGTGTAAATGGAGTCAGCTAAAATTAAATCAGTACAGTAAGTAGCTCAGGCTGCCCTCAAAGTCAGCGGTCGCCAACCTTTCGGGCCTCACGGGCCACCAGTAGTCTCTGAGGGACCCCCTGGTCTGTAAGGGAACACGCTGGGGACCCCTGGAGGAATCCCTCGGGCGGGCGGGGCCGGCTTGCTGGCTGCCACACTGCGAGGAGCCAGGCCTGTTGGCAAAGGCTGCCACCCCCGGAAAGTGCCAAGTCTGACGACGCTGGTGCCCTTTGCTTTCCTGGTTCCCTGCGTGTGGGGCTGATGCCATGAATGCTAGGAATCCACCACATCATAAACACTGACCTGTGTGGTCTTACAACAAAGTGTTTGGGACACCGCGCAGATTGCTGCACCACACATGCCATTTGAAGCATGCGCCCAAGTAACTGCCATTGCTGTTTCTTCCGTTTGTGTTTTCTTTATTCTTGCCATTTTATCTTCACTTACCTTCTTCCTGCTGCCCCTCTGACCTTAACTGCAGCCTTCGCTACTTAATGCACAGATTTCATTTTATGACTCAAGTGTCATTTTTCAATGAAGTCCAGTGCTTTCCTTCTGGATGTGGAGGAGAGATTCCCAAACCTCCGCCTTGGACCATCTTACTGAGCTCTGGTCTGACATGGGCTGAACTATGTCCTCCAAAATGTGTGTACTGAAGCTCTAACTCCCACTGCTTCAGAACATGACCTTATTTGGAAATGATGTCATTGTAGATGTAATTAATTCAGGTGAGGTCCAACTGGAATAGGGTGGCCCCAATCCCTATTTGTGTCCTTATAAAAAAAAGAGGGAAGTCTGAACTCAGCAGGCATGCAGGGAGAAGGCCACATGCACACGCAGTAGAGATCAGGATGACGCCCACGGGTGAACAGATGTGCTCTCGCGGCCACACCTGACCATGGTTGGGGTCCTCGTCTCCAGAAATGAGGCAAAAGTGTTGGGAAAGCCCTCCAGTCCGCGGTGCTTGGTTACAACAGCTCAAGCAAACTAATACACATACCCTGCATTTCCTGTGTTTATCCAGAAGCTCAACAAAATGTGCTATCTGGCCAAATATTATAATATGCAGAACAGAGCCAGATAAATAAGACACTAATGTTTTCTCAAGTAAAGGCAAGTTCATAGGTCATGGTCAGAAGAAAAAATTAAAAAAATTTTACTTGCTACGAGTCAAGAGCCTTCAGATGACCACCTTCACAGCAATCAGATTTATTTTTTACATTTAAGTTTTCAAGTGTTACACCAAAGTTCAAAACTGTAAATAAGTAGCTCCCTGTGCACAAAGCATTTTATTCCGTCCATGATATCTTATCTAATAAAAGGGTAATATGCAAATTGTCACAAAGATGATGGTGCCCATAACCACAAGAAGGCAGCACCCTGTCCCCTCAGCCCCACCAGAGTCCCCCAGGCCCAGGGGGGCGGCTACTGAGAGCGGGCAGCAAGGGGGACCTGGCCGAAAGCTTGCTTCGTCACTGTGGTGACCAGGCAAGCATTCCATCCCAGCCGCAGAGGCCTCTGGGCAGTGGGCGGGGAGCAGGGGGAGGGCAGCCATGGATGGGCCTCTGGGCCATGGAGAGCCTCTGGGCAGTGGGCACGGAGCAGCCGGGCCCCTCAGAGAGTGACTGGCCACAGATTCGTGTGGAAGGCTGCTAGTAAACCTAATGAAGAAACTAGAGAAATGAGACATTCTTTAACTACTAGAGGCTCAGTACACGAAATTCACTGGTAGGGTCCCTAGTGGCTGTCAGAGGCTGGCTGCCGGCCGGGGCCTCACTCCCTTCGCCCAGCAGCTGCTGCGTTGCCCCCTAGTCGAACTCCCAGTCGAGGGGACAATTTGCATACTACAGTTTTATTATTTAGGATAGAAAAGGAGAACATGTGGCCGATATGATGGGTACTACCAACGAGTCAGATCAGAGGAGCCAGTCTCTCATAGGTATGGAGATTCGGTGGAAAATTCCAGCAGAAAGACCACCGCCAAGTCCCCATCATGGCTTAGCCACAGATCAGGCACTTGATTGTCCTGAGCACTGGTGTCCGCATGTGGTTCTGTCAAAGCCCCAGGCACAGCTACCCATCCAGTGCCAACATCTGGCTCTCACTGAGCTGGACGACTCTTGTATTTTACTCTGTCGATCTCTCACCCACTTTCTGGGCTTTGGGACTTTTCTGGCTCCTGGCTCTCCTGCCGCTCTGGTCCTTCCCCACCTGTGAAAGGCGCTCCTCAATTTGCTTTCATTCTGGTCACGCCCTGGGCCCTCCCCAGGGAGCTGGCCCGCCATCCAAGACTGCATTTCCAGCCTAACCTCTCTTCCCTCCCCAGCAGCAATCGCCAGGAGACAACCAAGTGACTATGCCAATACGCCCTGCACTTACATATACTTAGATCTATACTTTTGCTAAACAGTATTCTCACAGTTGACCAACACAAATGAAGAGATAAGATGACTTGAAAAATGATCTGTTAACAGATTAGTCTCTTAAAGAAGACACTTGCTTACAATATTTTTTGGTTTTTACATCATTTTACCTGGTAAAAAGTTACAGCACAAAGTTGTCTCTGAATTCTGAATCAGAGGTTACAAAATAGGTAATGTGCTTCCACAGTGTCCCACAGGAAGATCCCAGGTCTGCTTGGGGGGGGGGGGCGGGGGGATTGGGGAGAACTGAAGGCAAAGGCTGGACAGAGTGCTTCCTGACCGTGCTCCTTCTGACCCCGAGAACTGAGGAGTCATGTGCAAATGGCACTGCCACTGAGAGCCATTGAAAGTCCTCCTTTGAGTGCCAGCAGATAGAGAGGCAGCAGAAAGATTGGAGAGGTCAAAGTATTCTAATCTAAATGTTCAAAAGGACCATTATAGGATCCTACTTCCTGACGGTAAATAGAGCATTTAATTATACGGCAATGAGCTATCAATCCACCACCCTGGACAGGGAGCAGCCTCCTTCCGCTCAGCAGCCTGAGCTAATGCCCAGGACCCCGGTGGTGATGAGATCTGTGTAGAGAAGGCCTAGTTAGGGGACAGAAGGCCCAAGCAGCTGGTGGCCATGAGCCAAGTTCGATGCCAAGGCTCCCAAGTAAAGCATGGCAAATGCCTGTCCCCAAGCCACCTCCACCTCTGCGAAAACCTCATAGACGTGCCAAGCTCAGTGCCTTCATTCAGTAAACAAGTCCTTAGGCAGCACCGGAAGTTTGGGCCAATGGTCATGCGCTTCTCGCAAAGGCTCTTCTTCATTGGAGAGCCTGAGAACTGAGGGGCAGCAACACACAGTCAGCAGCGGACCGCCCAGGCTGCTGGCGTCTCCTGCTCTGAGCATCCGACCTCGGTTCCCCCCTGAAGCTCCCTCCCCCGGAGCACAGCCACAGCACCAGTGTTTTCTGGAAATTGTCAGGCCAGAACAATCCTGTTTCTAGACATGGCAACAGCAGTGGCAAAAAATAAAAATAAATAAAATAAAATAAAGCAACCTATTAATTATGGGAATAGCCAAGGAAATGTCACTATGATTAAGGAAAATCTCAAATTCTGATATTTTATCAATATTTCCAGGTTTCACTTTTTTAAGTGAAATTCCCAGCACGCATTTATCTGATGAGGTTTCAAAGGATGGCGCGCACTAACCCGCTGCAGTTGTTCCCGCTCAGCAGCCTGTGGTGCCCTGTGCTGTCACCGGCCTGCGGTCCAGCTCCGGCCCCAGCCGCCTGCCAGCAGATCGCAGCAGCCACTCAGCCGAGGCTCCTCCACTCCCGCGGCAGTGGGAAGTGGGGTTCGGAGACAGGTTAGCATGCTCGTCATCACGGCAGGGTTGAAAGTTAAAAGAGATCAGAGAAATGTAAATCTCTCACAAACCAGGTGGATTTCCTGCGATAACACAAGTATCTGTCAATTCAGAGTAGAAAAGCAAAGTTGCTGGAGTCCAGGGCATGAAAAGATGCTCCCGCCACTAATCTGTCCCCTGAACTCTGCCTTGTCCTCTATCAATTATGTCTCCCACTACAAACAGAGATAACTCCTTATCTAACGCGGTGATAATTAAAACGTCACCCCTGAGACGCCAAGAATGCTTGTGCGGCTGCGAGGACTATGAACACGCCGTGTCACGCTCAGACCCGAGCCAGGAGCGCCCTTCCCGTGGAGAGCTCACTGGCTCCCAGCGCTTCCAGAAAGCTCCCGCGGGAGAGGGAGGGCGGCCGCAGCTGAGCGCCGGAGGCCACAGCCCGTCTCACACCCGAGGTCTGGCCTGCGGACTCTCCCGCCTCCTCTCTGCACAGAGTCAGGAGCCCACACTCTCCTTCCCAAGGCCTTGCTGTTGACCCCGTTTGAGTTGGTAAAACTGCTTCCCAACTGTCAGTTCTTCTCCCATCCTCTCCCCTTTTTCCTTTTAATAAACTCCCTGCTGAGGCGCGAGAGGCTGGAGCAGTGCAGCGGAGGTCCCCCGTGAACGCCAGAGATGATTCAATCCGCTGGCAATCTCCCCTTCGGGCGCGGGGAGCGGGTCTCCGGCCGGCGCTCTGCCATCGGCGTTATGGATGTGCGGGAGGGAGAATGATGGCCCCCGAAGACATGGCTCCGAATCCCGGGACCGGTGATGGCCTTACCTTACAAGGCAGAAGAGGCTTTGCAGATGTGATTAAGTTAAGGATCTTGAGCTGGGGAGATTATCCTGGATTATCCCCGTGGGCCCGGCCTAATCACAAAGAGGGAGGTAGTGAGGCTGAGAAGCCGAGGTCAGAGCCGCCGACGCTGGCATTGAAGGCAGACGGGACGGGACCGTGAGCAGGAGAGAGCCAGGAAGCAGGTCCTCCCTGGGGCCCTGGGAACAGCACTGTCCTCCTGACACCCTGACTCTAGCCCAGTGACACCCACTTCAGACTTCGAGCTTCAGAACCTGAAGGCAGCAAATGTGCGTTGTCCTAAACCACGAAATGTGTGGTGATTTGCTCCAGCAGCAAATTACAATCAAAGAGTTTGGGGAAACGGGGGAGGGGACACCCTGCTTGTCCCCAAAGTCCACTCCTATTATTCCAACTCTCGATGACCTGCTCCATTAGGTGAATTGCCCTTTATTTAAAGAGACCCGACATGCAGAGTTCTCACTCGACCAGACCCATTTAAGCCACACCTCTAATGCTAGCCAAGAGGAAAATAAGCACTCAGAGAGGTCAAAGAATGTCCGGAGACACCCAGCCAATCGGTGACACCTGCTGACTTTCTAACCCAATTCTCCCAATGTCCTGTCTCCTGCTGCACCGCGAGCGATGCTGTCTGTCCCTCAGAAACATCCTTCCTTCCTCTTCTAAGTTGATTCCCTTGGCAAACTGCCCTTTGAAGTAAATAATTCAGTTATTAAAATGTACACAGGTTGCATATTCCAACTGGGAAGCAGCAAAGAGTGGCTCAAAGGAATTCAGTTTGCATCAGTGTCAGTCCCGGGCTGAGAGGGAGCACTGGGCGGCGGCAGGCTCACACCAGGAGGCGGGCGAATCCGGCTTCTCCCACACGCAGAACATACAGGACAGGTTTATCCGGGTATAGGTTCTGTGAACACTATCCAAAACACAGCACAGCTCCTGCCACCTCCAACACAGAGCTTTATACGGCTTTTTTATTTTATTATTTTGACCCAAAAGCACACCCAAGTCCCTTAATGACCGGGATCCCTTCTGAGAGAGGAGCTGTTCGGTGATTTCGGCACTGTGCAAACGTCATAAACGTACTTAGGCAAACCTAGATGGGATAGCCCACCGTTACCCTGCCTGGCCTGGCCCACTGCTCCTGGACAGCGGGAACTGTACCGACAGCACAGGACAAACACAAGCGCAGAGGAAAGGATGCGATCAAGAACCGGGGAACGGGAGATGCAGGAGGCTGCTGCCAGCGTGGCAGAGCACCCCCTCTTACAGCAGATTGTTTTATAACTAGCAAGGGTACAATCTGAAATGATGATGGAAGGCACAGTAAGACATACGCCAGTAACACGGTTATTTATTGTCGTTATCAAGCATCACGTCCTGTGCAGCATTGCATCCGCTGCACGTTCACTCGCCCGGCAGCAGGCTTGTGTGCACGGCACCACCACAAACACGTGAGCCCTGTGCTGAGCCGTGACATCGGGATGGCCACGGCAGCACCCTGCAGTGGGAATGTTCAGCTCCGCTGTAATCTCATGGGACTGCCACGTCTGTGCGGCCCTTCATTAGCCGAAACGCCGCTGTGTGGCACGTGCGTATATTTAGAGCTGCAAGAGACTACAAGAGACCCCACGATCATTGGTTCAGTCCTTCACTGGTCAGAGAATTCCCTCTACAAGAACATGTAAGTCTGACTTGGTCTTGACCCAGAAGCACACACAGAACCTCAGAGGGCCCTGTTCTGGCCCCGGCATCACATCTGGCTTTTAACCAGCGGCACCAAACGATGACAGAGAGCAGGCTCCTTCGGCTGACGGCTATGCTAAGTGAGTGAACTTGCAAACATCTCTTAATGAAGGAAATAAAAAATCAAATCCAAAATAATATGTCAAATGAGTTCAGCGTGATATTCAGAAGAGCATACTTAATCTACAAAAGAGCCAGATAAAAACTAGCCAACAGGCTGAATTCGAGTTCCTCAGCTGAGCTGTAACTCCTCAGGGCAGAAACTGTCTGAACACACTTCACTTTCCCGCCTGTCGCCCCTTCCTTTACAGCGGCTTGTGCCGAGCTCACCTGGAACGCACAGGCCCTGCCGCACAGCTCTGGGAGCGAGGAGATCCCCCGGAGCACGTTTACAAACTGACTGCACCTTCCGCTCGCCCTGCAGCAGGACGCGGAGTTCCCAGCGTCATAAACACTTGCAGATATGATCTAAACGCTTCCTGGTGGCAGTTCCGGGATCTGAGGCTCACTGTCCGTGCCGTGCTGAGCGCTGGGTGAACGGGGGCTGCCAGACCCACCAGGGAAAGATCAGGAAGCCAGGTGGTGGTCCGTGAGCTCCTGGCCATGAAGACAAAACATCAGCCCTGACAGGTTTGGCTCAGTGGACAGAGCGTCGTCCTGCGGACTGAAAGGTCCCAGGTCCGATTCCGGTCAGGGGCATGTTCCTTGGTTGCGGGCACATCCCCAGTGGGGGGTGTGCAGGAGGCAGCTGATCGATGTTTCTCTCTCATCGATGTTTCTAGCTCTCTATCCCTCTCCCTTCCTCTGTAAAAAAATCAAGATAATATATTTAAAAAAAAAAAAAAAGAAGAGGAGGAGGAGGAGGAGGAAGAAGAGGAGGAGGAGGAGGAGGAGGAGGAGGAGGAGGAGGAGGAGGAAAAAGACAGAACATCGCCTTATTTCCCCTGGTTCTTGACTGTTACTCCTGTCGCTATCGCTTAAGTAGGGTATCACATACTGCGCGCACCCCCACCCGCTGTCTTCTCTCTAGACTCAGACACAACACACTGACCGAGAATAAGGGCCAGGATCGGCAGAAACAGTTTGAGAGAGCAGCAGCATTCTCTAAGAGAGACAGAGAGAGCACCTGCTTGGCTTGAAAACCAGAATGCCACAGCGACTGGCACTGTCGCCAGCGTCCTCCCTGAGCTTAAGCCCAAACGAGTCCCGGTTTCCTCACCTGCCTGCTACGGCGGGCTGTGCAGATGACCAGAGAGAATGCCGATAGCACACTATTAGTTACTGGCCGCTCTTAGCCATCATAGCCATGGGTATGTATCACATGCCATTTATTACAACTCTTTGGCTCTGTCAAAGAGTGTGCTTCTTCTAATTAACACATTCATCTAGTTCACCTTGAAGGATTTTCTTTTTCACTTTAGATTTCTATCTGGGGCCTCGGCTGAAACCGAAAACCAAATTCCTGTGCAGAGGCGTTACCCCTCCTACAGACTGTTCTCCGGAAGCTGGAGGACACGGGGCGGAAGGAAAGCCTACCGTCACAGCTGCACACCGAGAGGGAAGGGAAGGTCTGTACATCAGGAGGAAAACAAGAGGTAAGACTCGGGAAAAACGCACAGTCAGCACCTAGCACTAACCAGTGTGCCTCAGATGTTCTCCTGGAAGGAAATAATTTGAATTGTTTGGGCCAAATGACAAATTATAGGTAAAGATTACGAATCGTTGCACTTTGGAGGCTTCTGTGGCCAATGTCTACTTCAGGGCGGGAGAGCACTGTCCTCTTCAGAAGACAGCGGGAAGGAGAGCCTCTGCTACAGAGCGGGGCCGTGCCCTGACTCCAGCACCCACTGGCCACACCTGGGCGTGTGCCTAACCCCTCCCTGGCCCACTCGCCCCGTCTGTCAAGTGGAACCATAGGACTGGCTGCCATACAGGGCATCCTGCCGGCCCGCGTCACCCAGCTGTCCTTTACAGCTCTTGCACATATGTGTATTTTTTAATTTTTTAAAGGAAGAAATTCCTATTGACATTTTCTGCCTTGATTTAGTAATTTTTTTAATATCTAGTTCCTTGAAAAACTTTTAAAGAGGGATTTGCCAAAGTATATGAGCATATATGTTTTCTTAACTTTAATTTTTCATGATAAATTTTTCTCATAAAAAGTTCATATCCTTCCTAGGTAAACATAACGTCAGGAAAAGTTGAGCTATATTGAAATATGAACTAATGAATAAATGAGCAGACTAACAAAGTCGAGAATGGACTATGCACTGTCCTATATGCCTAAATCATCCAACTTCAGAAGAACTGTGACTAACCAGTGACAGCCCCACAGCGGTTTCTGGTGCTAAATATAGACCAGGTCAAATTCCCCAAATCTCACCCTGGCCTTATCACACATACTTGGCAAAAGAATGTGGCTCTGATAAAGCCCTCCGGTCTGGCCTTGCTTACTGAAATGCCCCCAACTTGTACTGTCCTACACCTAACAGCCCTCGACCAGTCTGTGCTAAGAAGTCCTTGACCGCTGCCACAGAAAATGCACCAGTTGTGTCCACGCTGTTGTGTGAATAATCTGACATTGCAGAATGGAGGGCAAACACTGAGGGCTACGTTACAGCCAGAAAAATGACACGTGAAGCTATCTAGTCATGGTTTTATCACTAAGTCATGATCTTCATGATAACTCAGGCTATAATAAACCCTTTAGCATATAGTGTGACATGCACTCTTATAAAATGGATCTTGCAATAAATTTGAATTCCTAAGCCCTTATAGACAGTATTGGTCTCCTTAATTTTATTTTAAACACCAAAGAGCACTTTCTTTTCGCAACTATAAGAAAGTCTATCAGCCCACTCCTTTGTAATTAAGGCAAACCTAAGCCGCCTGACCACCACACCATAAGAGAGAGTCCTATAGGCTCTGAGTTCTTACTGACTCACTTTCCAAACACTCGCCTGTCTTCATGCTCTGGCTGTAACTCTACGCCTCCTGCTTGTTCAAGGCAGTCAAGGAGAGAGTCAGCAGTGTCTTCATGGTAAAACCACTCTGCCTGGCACCAGGTCTTTGCCAAGCAATCCTGTCAGTGCCCACTCTCCCGTCAGTGCCCACTCGCCCCTGCAGCTGGAAACACTAACACAGAAATACAGTTCTCACACCCCTCCAAGTGCAACCTCAGCTTCTGCTCATGACAGAAAGCGGCTGCTGCCAGAGCCGCCTCCTCCCTCACACAAGAGGGGTCGCCAGGTGCCTTCGGGAGTCTGGGGAAAGCTGTAGGCTCTTCTTAGAAAGGAAAAGAAAGGGGGTGGGAGAAGGAGGAGGCAGGGAGAGGAGGAGAGAAGAAGGAAAGACAGGTGCTGGCCTGTGTGGCTCTGTTGGTTGAGTGAAACATCTCCTCTGTACACTGAAACATCTCGTTTGATTCCCTGTCAGGGCACATGTCCAGGTTGCAGGTTCGATCCCCAGATGGGGTGCATTCCAGAGGCAAGTCATCCATGTTTCTCTCTCTCACCTTCTCACTCCCTCTCTAAAATCAATAAAATATATATATTTTTTAAAATAAAGAAATGCACATATGATATGAGGGGGTTCCCTGACCTCCGGGTTAAGAATCTCAGCTTTCCAAGGCTAAGAGAGGGAGGGAGAATGGGGCTGATGAGATGGGTGAGGCACAGAAAGAGGAAGGGGGACACAGAGAGCCAAAATGACACAGCACCGGAACAAGTGCTTCTGGGAGAAGCAGCTTTCTCCCCTTCTCTCGAGCCTGTAACCAGGAGTCTGGGTCCTGGTCCGGGTTCTAACTTCTGTCTTGAGCAAGTTCTTAGAAAGCATTCCTCAGTGAGCACAATGAAGGGCATTAGCGAGACAGCTTTAAAGCACTTTACACATGTGTGAACTCATTTAATCTGACACCAATCCTTTGTGGTAGGTATTACACTTTCCAGGGTTCACAGTTGACAAAATAATTATGCATCACAACGAAGCAACAGAGGGGATTAGAACTCGGAACACCTGGTTCAGAGCCCATGCTCTTAATCACTATGTGTGATTCCTGCCTTCAACTAGGCCACACTGGGAGAATGATTACAATACAAAAAAAAAAAAAAAAAAAGTGAAATGAGCATAACTATAAAATATACATGCAGAGGAGATATTTAACAAAAAAAGAAATGCTGTTTTGTGTCTTACATACACTGATTAAAATACATTTATTTATCATGAAGGTATTGTCTAATTTCATAATCTTAATATTTAAAATATCATACAGATAACTCTCTTTCTTGAAAGAACAAAGTTATCTTCAACAAAGAATAATTGACAAATGCGGGTGTTTTCAATGGTTACCATGTGCACTTCTTAGACACGGTTATTAGCATCCTCAGATCAGCCGCTTTATTACCAGGAAACACAATAGCTGAGTAAACAAAATGATCAGTGTCTGTCTTAAAGCAATTTGGGGAAGGCAACGAGGATACTAACCATGACACTAATGATTAACTACAAAAAAAACACATTTAGTCAAGTACAATAAATTTGGGATTGCAGAACTACTTGTGATGCAATTTAACACTTCCTTAATATCTTCCCACACATCAAAAAAAAAAAAAGTAAAAATGATGAGCAGAAGGTCTTAGCTCTTTTTAACACAAGTGTATAAGTGTATGAATTCCCCCCTAGAGCCTCTTGCAATTATCCAAGAGAGTCATCGGATATAAAACATCTTTCTCCTTGCCTTGACTAGGCCAAGTCCGAGCTCCACGCCCTGGCCAATTACTCCCCATCCCAAAGTTCCCAGGCATCCCAATGCTACTACCCATTACTGCAACATGCAAGCCTCCATCAGGCCCTTTCAGGCAGCTCCCTGTACCCTCAACTCCAAAACCACTCAGCACGGCCTGCCTGCTGCCATTCCCAAATCCAGTAAGCACACTGGCCATGTCAGAATCACCCAGGACTGTGGGTCCTCTGTGCCTCAGTAGAATCCCACAGATGGATTCCCCGGTGATTCTGGAAAACAACTAGATCTGAGGACCACTAGACTCACATTTAGTTGTAGACATTGGCTTTCTCTACTGCAAAATGAGGGACCTGGCTGGAGAGATGATCTCCAAGGCTCTCTCCAGCTTCCAGAGCTGTTTCATGGATACTGCTGTGGAAGGGCTACTTGCAAATCGTGTACAGATGCTGGTTAGCTCTTGCTCCAAAAGAACCTTCTACACAGGTTTTAAGGTATCAGCACTTGATGTACTATAGACAGAAAACTGCAGAAATCACTCTTTCAAATGCACGGTACCAATAAAATACAAGTTTTGACTTTCTGTTTATTTGTTAAGGAAATCCCAGAAAGTGCTACCTATTACACAGCTGGTCTGTGAGAATTATGAAGCATGTCGCTGAACTGTCATTAAGAATTCACACCTAATAGGAAGTAATGGTGAGAAAAATAAAACAATGGTTCTTCTTGTTATGATGTCAATGGGATAATCCAGGTAACAAGTCAAGTCCAGGAAATATATTAATGGGCCATTTTATTAAAAGGGGACTTTTCTAGCTGGCCTTTGAGTCAGAGGTCCCACAAGGGAAGCAGTTGTGTGATGTATGGCCAGGACAGAAGGGGTTGGGGGTTATTTTGTTCACTTTATTGGTGTTTTGTTTTACTTTGAATTTGAATGCAGTGAAGCAAGGTTGCAGATCTTCCAACTGGCTACAAGCCCCATCACATCCACTGTGTTACTCCTTCTTGGCCCAGAATGTTTTTGAATTTTGACCATTGTGCTAAATAATTATGTTAACATGATTATATAAGCAGTTATATCTTACCATCATGTAATATGAGTATATTCACATACCATATTTTATTTGCTTCTTATAATCCTGTTTACTAATTTGAAGCATATATATATATATATATATATATATATATATACACAATATATATATATATATACATATACGCACACATATATATATACATATATATAGATAGATAGATAGATAGATAGATAGATTTATATGTAAAAGCCTAAGCGCCATTACGACAGGTCAACTGAACAACCAGTCGCTATGATGTGCTGACCACCAGGGGGCAGATGCTCAACACAGGAGCTACCCCTGGTGGTCAATGTGCTCCCACAGCCAACCTCTGATCAGGACTGGGCGAGACAGCCCATATCGACCCCAATTGCCAGCCAGGATGAAGGACCCTACCCGTGCACGAATTTGTACACCGTGCCTCTAGTAAGAAAAATAAATAATAAATAAATAAATAAACCCTGAGTAACTTGCACAGGCCAAGACCTAAAATCTGAATGTCATAGAATAACATTATGTGGGAATTTTGAAATCTGGTTATCATTTAAAGGTCAGTCATTCTGTATTTCCATGGGGAAGTAAGGTGCCTTTGTTTTTCTTTCCAGCATTCCTAAGCTTCCAACAGCAAAGAAAAAGTTTTAGAAAATGTTAGTTTTCAAAAGAAGTCATTGAACAAAGCACTAACAAAATGAATCTAGCAGTGTACAAATGGATTATACACCATGACTAGGTGAAGATATTTGAGGAATGCAAGGTTGGTTCAATATACAAAAATCAGTCAATATAATGAGCTATATCAATAGACTAAAGGACAAAATCCACATGACCATCTTAATAAATGCAGAAAAAGCCTTTGACAAAATCAAATACTCTTTTCATGATAAAAACAATATAAAAACTCAACAAACTAGAAATAGAAAGGAACTTCATCAACCTGATAAAACCTATGAAAACCCACAGCTATTATTATTAAAGTAAATGACTGAAAGCTTTCCTCCAAGACCACAAACTAGCAAAGGATATTCATCCACCCTTACCACTGCTTTTCAACATTATTCCGGCGCTTCTAACAAGCCGATTGAGCAAGAAAAAGAAAAGATATCCACATTGGAAAGGAAGAAGCAAAACTATTTCTATGCACAAATGACATGATCTTGTATATATAAAATCTTAGGCAAAGCACACAACACACTCTCTCTCACAACTATTTGGACTAACAAATACATTCAGCCAAAAGATCAATATAAAAAATAAAAAAAAATATATCAATGATTCATTCTTCCATCTCTCAATAATTACTAGCAACTAAAAATATTGGTCTTTTAATGTCATTAATCTCAACCTGACTAAAAATAATATAAAATTCAGAATTTACTTTAGCATTTTTTTTAATATATTTTATTGATTTTTCACAGAGAGGAAGAGAGAGGGATAGAGAGTTAGAAACATCAATGAGAGAGAATCATTGATCAGCTGCCTCTTGCACACTCCCTACTGGGGATGTGCCTGCAATCAAGGTACATACCCTTGACTGGAATCGAACCCGGGACCTTTCAGTCTGCAGGCCGACGCTCTATCCACTGAGCCAAACCAGTCCCGGCTACTTTAGCATTTTTAAAACTATGATATTTGGTTAAGAAAAATGTTTCCTGGTATATACACAATTCTAGAAAATGTGGAAGAAAAGATACTTTTGTTAATATAGCCCAAAGGCTAAATGATGATAATTAGAAAAGAGTTTGAAGCCACAAAAGATCTCCTGTTAGACCCACTAAAGAATACTACCTTCAAGTTTTAATTTTCCTCTAAGGGTTTTTTCTTCAGAGTGATTGCAACTTTATAGCAATTGCAATCAGTTCAAAATATTGCACTGTGTTGCCCTAACCGGTTTGGCTCAGTGGATAGAGCATAGAGCATTGGCCTATGGACTTAAAGTTCCTAGGTTCAATTCCAGTCAAAGGATGTATCTTGATTGCAGGCACATCCCCAGTAGGAGGTGTGCAGGAGGCAGCTGATCAATGTTTCTCATTGATGTTTCTAACTCTCTATCCCTCTCTCTTCCTCTCTGTAAAAAAAATTAATAAAATATATATTTTTTTAAAAATTGCACTGTGATGCTCATACAAACTAGAGTAATGACTATATCTTCACTTATTTGGTTCAGATTTGACTTTGATCCAGTCTCCTAGAGATATGAAACAACATTAACCCCTTCTCAGTATTGTTGTTGACTATTTCCTTTATCAATTTCTGTAGAACTAACAAAAAAGCGGTATTCGATTCCAACAATATTGGATGTGTTTCTTTATAGGTAATACAAACCAAACATTCACATAAAGGAAGTGTTCTATGTTTCAGAAAGGGGCTATATTTATTACTTTTCTGAAGACTTGAATACAGACCCTGCTATTCTAGAATCCACAGGCATGAAGCGGGCTAAGGGTAAACCTAAACTCTGAGCTCCTGCTAAGTTCCAGGAAACTCTGCACTCTCTATCTCAGGACCTCAAAATAAACTAACATATTTGTTCATTCGCATCAACGGTCAGTTATCATTCCCTATGTATCTATAGGTTTCCACATCTTCTTTCGTTGTTTAAATTACAATATTTCAAAAACGGAAACTGGGCTCAAGTTATAAGAAAAGGTTTAATGAAAACTTTAATAGAAGCTATTTTTCTGTAAAGCAGATAATTTATTGCATGACTCCCTTCCAATATATGTGTAGATTTTGCTCTTTATTCATAATTTGATTCTAATTAGTGACAAGCAAAGTCAAGTTATTAATTTAAGAATCAGGGCGTAATAATTGTTTAAAGATGAAGTGTTAAATAAACACATTAAAAACGATTTCCCTAATGATGTAAGCCTATACCCTTGAGTCACATGCGGCTCTTAGGCCCCTTGAGTGTGGCTCTTCCACAAAATACCATGGCCTGGGCAAGTCTATTTTGAAGAAGTGGTGTTACAAGAAGTTTAAGTTTAAAAAATTTGGCTCTCAAAATAAATTTCAATTGTTGTACTGTTCATATTTGGCTCTGTTGACTAATGAGTTTGCCGACCACTGGCCTATACCATGGAAACTTTTCATCAGTCCCCCATTTGTGCAATTAAAATTCAAAACAGATGATAAATTCAGTAAAAAGAAAGCCACTGGCCAGTGGCAGAACTATTTATAATATAAAAGAGCATCCTACCAGGCAGTTCAACAGGCTATTCCGTAAATCTTGCTATTTTTCTTTAATTTAAAATACTGACTAGCTGCACAGTACACAGTATACTGTTATTACTCACACATGGCTCACAAGCCACGGTTTGGAGCTCTGTTGACTGATGAGTTTGCTCTAGGAGGCTATGAATCCTGCTGGCCACCAGCGACTTGCAGTCTGTGTGTGAAAGGAGGCTGCTTCCCTGCCTTCGCCGGGGCAGGGCTGGCCTTGTGACTAACAAGGCCAATGAAATGGGAGCCAAAAGACATCTGGCTCCTTTTCTCCCTCCGCCAAGAGGATGGCATGTTCCGAAAAGGCACACTCTGTCAGCCCCGGCCCTCGAACAAAAAGACACCGGAGCACAGCTGATATCAACTGCCATGTGACATGGACAGGAACTACACTTTGGATTGGTAAGCCTCTGAGATCTGGGGGCTATTACACAGCATCGCCTGAGCAAAGCCTACTCACACAAGCTGCAATCCTAGCATTTAAACCCCTTGCGGCTTTAATATATCTGGCAGATGTCATAAATAACCGTCCAGGGATGCTGACTTCACAATTCAGTATGAAACACATACGTAATGACTCATACCCAGGTGTGCCAGAATCAAGTGATTTGACTTAAAGATGCCCAGTGTTCTGCATCAGCAATTGACGCAGTGATGAGAGAAGGGAATCAAAACAGCAGAAAGCACCCAAATGTGAAGCCTACAGAAACAATGACTCCGTGACTTGGGTTCACTGTACCAGGACCACAGTGGCTGTCACCCAACTGGAAAACCTGAGTTCATTCTACGTCCAGGAACTGAGCAGTAAGCATATGAACACGGATCAAAGGAGAGATATGAGGTCAAGGTACACCCATTGATCTGAGATGGCAGAGAGACCTCAGTTTGTTACTGCCGGAAAAGAGTTAGTAGAATTTTGTCATTTGAGCTATTAAAAGTCATGGCTCTTAAGTTCACCTAAACTAAAAAATGTAATAGTATAATCTGCTCAGGCCAGTATTTTTCAGTGGGTAGAGTGTTGGCCAAACACCTAAATGTCTTGGGTTCAATTCCTGGTCAAGGGCACAGTACCTGGGTTGTCTCTCTCACAGTGACATTTCTCTCTCTTTGTTTCTCTCTCTTGCTCTTCCCCCCTCCCTCCCTTTCACTCTCTCTTGAAAAGCAATGAACAGCCGGAACCGGTTTGGCTCAGTGGATAGAGCATCGGCCTGCAGACTGAAAGGTCCCGGGTTTGATTCCGGTCAAGGGCATGTACCTTGGTTGCGGGGCACATCCGCAGTAGGGGGTGTGCAAGAGGCGGCTGATAGATGATTCTCTCTCATCGATGTTTCTATCCCTCTCTATCCCTCTCTCTTCCTCTCTGTGAAAAATCAATAAAACATTTTTTTTTTTTTAAAAAGCAATGAACAAAAAAATCCTCAAAAATAAAATGTCTTCACCAATTTTCAAGTTGTATTTTAATTAAAATATAATACATGTAATAATTTTGAATAGTTCTTAGCACCTACAATGCTTAGAGTTCATTATATCAGCACTGAGGAGGTTTGTGAATCCATTAAGAATGAATCCTTGTGCACAACAGAAGAAAGTATTAGACTATCCTCTATATCTATCTGCCATAGTCATTAAATAAACTCAAGAACAGACTTCAAAAAAAAAAGATATCAGTTTTTAAAAAAAGATACAAACTGGAAAAGTAATTCACATTTACCTCTGAATATGCTTTAAGCAACATAATGGATATAAATACTGAATATATTTATATGAAGGAAGTCATGAAAAAGAAAAGAAGAATCTACACTAATAAAAGAAAAAGATGCAAACTGACCATACCTCTGTTATACCCACCAGCCAATCAGGAGTGAGTATGCAAATTAACCTGACAAAGTTGTTGGCAGCCTCACCCCCCAGCCTAGGGGTGTCGAACTCAATCAGAGAAGGGGCCAAAATCTAAAATCCAGCCTAAATCGCGGGCCGAATGGTTTACTGAACAGTCATAAACTGTCATTGTGATGGAAACACAGCGGAGTGCAGTGATGACAGCGCGGTGCGGGCCACATTGCAAGGCCTGACCCGACGGATTTGGCCCATGGACCTTGTGTTTGACACATGTGCCCCAGCCGCTTAGGTGGCCCAGGAGATGAAGAAGCCCCCTGCCCCATTATCCCAGGCAGCAAACAGCTGGAGAAGCCTTACATCCAACTGCTCCATGTCCTGGGGGAGACGGAGAAGCTGGGCCCCAGAGCCTGAGGCTGGCTGCAGCCCGGGAGACAAAAGCTGCCTACCCTGTGATCCCAGGCTGCAGCCCCTTGCAGAAGCCTCACATCTGCTTGCCCCTCATCCTGGGGGAGACAGAGAAACTGGGTGCCAGGGCCGGAGGCTGGCTATAGCCTGATAGATGGAGAAGCTGCCTGTCCTGTGGTCCCAGGCACCAGCACTTGCAGCTGCAGTACAGGCAAAGCCACCTGCCCACCATCCCCTGAGTCTGCAGCCAGCCTGGGCATCTATGGCTGACCAGGGGGAGGGAAGCCGGGATCCTGGGTGCCTATGGTTGGTGGGAGGAGGGAATCATAGGTCCCGGGTGCAGAGCCGAGACAAAAGTGGTTAGGGCAATCAAGCCAGCAGGGGAGCTGTTAGGGATGATCAGGCTGGCAGGCAGAAGCAGTTAGGGGCAATCAGGCAGGCAGGTGAGCAGATAGGAGCAAGCAGTTCTGGATTGTGAGAGGGATATCTGACTGCCAGTTATCCTCCGAGGGGTCCCAGATTGGAGAGGGTGCAAGCTGGGCTAAGGGACACCCCTCTTTCCCCCTCCCCCCGCACAAATTTCACACACTGGGCCACTAGTTAATAATAAAGTACCATATACTGAGGCCCTACTATGGGCCAGGCTATTGTGTATATTATCTCATTTAGTCTTCATATCAAGTCAACGGCATAGGCATTACACCTCCATTTTACACCTGAGGAAACTGAGGCTCAGAGAGTTGTTAAGTTACCTGTTTAAGGTAACACCTAGTAAATCTCACAGCCAGAACTTAAACCTACTGCATGCTGTCCCCCAGCCCCTTTCCCTTCCCATTACCAAATGGTGTCTTTTTAGCCAACCTTGAAATTTCTTATTCTTAAGAATTTTTAAACATGACATTTAAAGTTATTCTTGTCATGGGTTTCAATATGTCACAATTCCTTAAGCCAATAGTCTCGTTAAGGTTACTTCACCCTAATATCTCATGACATAAATTAAGCCCATTTACTCTGTCCATATCATCAAAGAAACACTTTTTTAAAAATATATTTTTTTATTGATTTAAAAGAGAAGGGGAAAGGGAGAGAGTATTAGAAATATCATCGATGAGAAAGAATCATTGGCCAGCTGCCTCCTGCACACCCCCTACTGGGGACAAGCCCACAGCCTGGCATGCGCCCTGACTGGGAATCAAACCGTGAACTCCTGGTTCATAGGTCAATGCTCAACCACTGAGCCATACCAGGTGGGCCAAGAAACACTTTTTACGGAGTAAGTCATAGAGCTAGAAGAGACAGCTTGTTTTTATGTAGAAAAAAACAAAATCCGCAAAATAATCTACATGAAAAAGAATCACAATGTCAGATTACTCTCAGAGGTAAAATTAGTTGTACTAATTTTACTGCTGTGCCATTATTATTGTTATTGATAAAGTTATACTTAGGTGTTATGGTAGATCTGACCAGCTGTAATAAACAGCTGTTACCATTTTCTTTACATGTAATACTTGCCAAATTACTGATTTTATGAGCATACAAATAATTAAGAGAAGATATGTACAGTGTATATATGACCATTTTATACGTTAAATACTGACAACAAGCGGTACCTAAATTACAATTACAGACAGTCCTTGCACAGTAAAGCCTGTTTAATTTAAATTCCACTAGTCCAAAGTACAGAATAATTCGAACACTCTATATTATTCATTCTAAGTTAAAAAGCCCAAAGCAGTTCAGCTGGCGTGGTTCAGTACTTGAGTGTTGACCCGCAACAACTCAGGAACCAAGAGGTCACTGGTTCAATTCTCAGTCAGGGCACATGCCTGGGTTGCCTGCTCCATCCCCAGTAGGGGGCGTGCAGGAGGCAACCGACAGATGATGTTTTTCTCTCATCCACGCTTCTAACTCTCTATCCCTCCTCCTCTTCTCTCTCTAAAAATCAATAAAATATATTTTTTAAAAGCCCAAAGTAAATCTCAAGATCTCAAGATATTTGTTCATGCATACTCCACTGTACCTTTTGTAGACCACACACACACACACACACACACACACACACACCTCTGTCAGGGAGACAGACTTCACACCACATATCACACTCCAGACTCCAGAGCCGGACAGCCTGGGCACAAACTGGCTGTGGTCTTTGGGCAGTTACTTGGCACCTTTGTTTCCTTCTCTAAAAACGACCAGACCTCCCTCACAGGTTTGCAGGCTAAATGAGACCTGGCACTGGTAAAGGCTCACTACACTTCCTTACACGTAAGAAACCCTGCGGCTGAGGGGCGAAGTGCCCTTCTGCAGAGTTACTGCCATTAAATGACAGGGCACATGTCAGTCTTATGTGTCTGAAAACGACTTTTAAAAATCCATTTAAATATTCTACAGTTAGAAAAGTCCACTAATTTTTCCTGGCTCTGGAACCTCATCCAGTTACTTCTGACTCGAAGCTACTTCTATAAAGACACTAATTAAATTATGGGTGGTATGACATAAATTTATGCTAAAGTGATTTGCGCAGATTTTTCCATTCATTAGTCACTGATTCAGAAATATCTATGAAACACTAATCATTGACATTTCAGAGGCTAATATTTGAAGCTATCTTCTTCTCTGTGGTTCCATTCGCTGAAACTTCCATTTCTCACAGATTTTTAAAAATATATTTGTACTGAATTTTAAAAAGAGAAGAAAGAAACATTGATGTGAAACATGGGTCAGCTGCCTCCTGCATGCCCCCTATGGGGTATTGAGCCTGCAACCTGGGCACGTGCCCTGACAGGGAATCAAACCGGCAGCCTTTCCGTGCATGAGACGATGCCCAACCAAAACAGAGCCACACGGGCCAGGACTCTCACAGACGTTTTTATAAAAGTCTCCTCTACCCAACATATCTACAGCTACAACCACCCCCTGCTCTTCCTCTGATTCTGGGCACAGCCCACCCACTTCCTTCTCTGAGACCTTCCTCCATTCGTTTGCCCACCTTTTGCCTCAAGAGTGAGAACATTCATAGTCTCCATTCCCCGACTTCCCATTCATTCTTTCACCCCCAATGCCGACACTGCCGACTCCACAGGCCACCTCGATCTTTCCAGTCAGGTGACTGCCCTAAAGCCACTGACCATGAACTCCACTCTCTCATGGTCTCCACCCTCCCTATTCCTTTTCAAATTCCTTCATACACTCCCTACCCCTCACTGCCCCCTCAACCTACTTCTCGTTCTCTCCTCACTCTTCCTGGATAATCAGGTCCAATTTCATGGCTGTCACCAGCATCTGTATGTTGATAACTCCCAAATCTTTATTTCTGTCCTAACCACCTTCCTAAACGCCATTTTCATGCAGCAAACTTTTTTCAGGCAATTTCACCTGGATGGCCCACAGGCACTTCAAGGGTAACATATTTAAATCCAAACACTTGATCTTTCCCCACTCAGCTTGCTCCTTCTCCTCCTCCTATACTCCCTACCTCATCCCACAAGTAGAATAGTGTAAACGGCCCATTATCATCTCTCATTCCCCCCACCCTGTCAATCAACAAATTCTGCAAATGTCATCCCCTAAACACTTCTCTAACCCTTCCCCTCCTCTCCATTCGTGCTGGCCTGGGCTAAGTACCATCAATCTCTGCCTGACCTTCTGATCCCCCAGCCACCAGATTCATCCATAATAATAAAATGCAAATGTGACCATTGTGTTCATCTGCTCAGAGCCCTCAAAAGCAGGCCATCACCTACAAGAAAACGTGCAAGTTCCTTGGAGCCATGCAGGGCTCCAAAGCCTACCCCGGGCCTCCGCCTCCCAGACTCCTCTCCTGTCCCTTCCTACCGCTGATGCTCCAGACCTGCGCTCACTGTGTCACTGCGGTTGTTCACAACAGGCTTGTTTTTCACCAGTTTGCCTTTGCTGACATTATTTCACCTACCACACCACTCCTGCTCCCAGCCTTACTCTAATCCATCCTTTAAAACTCAAAATAGAAGTTACCTCCTCCAAGAACTCTTCCCTAAAACTCCAAACTGGGTAGGGTACCCTTTCATGTACTCATTAGGATTCCCTGATAGAGCATTATTATCTGAAATAATCTGTTACAAGCTAAAGTGTAAACGCATCAAGAACTAGAAAGGTGGTCCATTCACTTCTCTCTGGCTCAATTAACAGTTGCTCACCTCATCTGGCCGGTTGAGCATCTCATCAGTGGTTGAGCATTCACCTATGAACCAGGAGGTCATGGTTTGATTCCCAGTCAGGGCACAAACCCAGGTTGTGGGCTCGATCCCCAGGGGGAGGCATGCAGGAGGCAGCCAAACAATGGTTCTCTCTCATCATTGAAGTTCTTATCCCTCTCTCCATCTCCCTTGCTCTCTCTAAAATCAAGGAAAACTTTTTTTTTTTTAAATAGTTGTTCATCTTAGCCTAGAAACCTATAAATCTGGAGGAAGAAAGTTACAAAAAGCAGCTTAAAGCATCAATACTATTTTACATTAGTAGATATAATATTTTAGGACTTTAAACATTACTTTTGTCCTGTTGAGGTGTAAGAGTAAGGAAAGGAATAGAAATTAATTTATGTAACTTATTATCTATCTAAATATTAGAACCTAAAGTATTATACTTTCTTTTTAGACTATAAATATTTAATTTTCACCATCAGAACTTATTAACTTAGAGTTGAAGTTTTCATTCAAGTTGAAGGAAGGGTAGCTAGGTGGTAGGTAAAATTCCCTGGCTTCCCCCCAGGACTTTCCTCAGGTATTCTGCACATACTGAAAGATTAAACTCTACGGATCAAAAGACAAACACTCTGAAGGACAGCCCTAAGAGGTGTAGTTCTCAGAAGAGGCCGTGGCATGCTCTGGGGAAGGACCTATCTTCACTGAGAGAAACGGGTAGGAGCGTCCATGAGGCACCAGCTGAGCAGGCTCTGCACGCGCTGGCCCAGCTCCAGCAGCCCCCGGCAGGTGAACAGCGGTGCTCAGACACAGCGTGGGCTTCACCGACGTCACCCCACCCTGAGCCCTGACAACAGAGGCCAGGCCCGGGGTCGGCAAACTGCGGCTCGCCAGCCACATGCAGCGAGCGAGCCTCGGTTTGCCGCTCTGCTGACCACGGACCTAGACTCTCGATTCCAATAATTACAGGCTGTTGTTGCTCCTTGTGATTAAGCCCCTAGACCAGTGGTCGGCAAACGCATTAGTCAACACAGGGGCAAACCGAGATTTGAGAGCCGTGTGCAGCTGTCGAGTCACAGTTTGCCGACCACTGTCCTAGACATTTACCCAGCTAGAGTTCAACTGGTATACCACCGTGAATAGTAAATCACTCGGTTTAGCATCAAAAAGACAAGGCTATTTCCCATGGATGCTCACTGGAGTAGGAAGGTCTGCCCATTACTGCTGACGCGGTGGCCTATGCAGACAGCTCATCTGTTTGCTCAGAGGGTCTCTAGAGCTATACCCGCCAGCAGGTGAATCACCATGGCTACAACCTCAGGTCAGTAAGGCGCAGAGTCCACGGTCAGGCATGGTGCTGCCTCTCAGCCTGAGGCACAGTCCCAGCCCCACGGCACTGTCCAGCCAGCGCAGCAGCTCTGGGAAGGAAGCAGCGCGCTGAGCCTGGAATACGGCCCGCATGAGAGGGAGCGGGAGGGCCCTGCTGACTGCTGTCTCCTCAGTCCAGGCCGAGAGCCTGAGTAATGTAAGCAAAAGGCAGCCTTTACCTGACCATCGTCAGTTGTTTCTGTTTCATAAGGGATTTATTTCCTTAGGACCCTCCTGAGCAAACCGCTGCTGTGAGAGTCCTTTTCCCCCCAAGAGTTGTCCAAGTCACCTGCCTACGCCAGTCTTCGTACCACATACTGACAGCCGGTAACACTGTCTCTCCAATGTGAGGGAAAGGCATGAGTTTGATGACATTAGTACAAACCAAAGCAACAGCCCACCATCGTTTCCCTCCCTACGAGCCCAGCCTTTCCCCACCCTGGAGGGTAGCTGTCTCCCTCCCCCTCCCCATCGGAAGGAACGTTACCTCAGTGGAACATAACGCGGCATATATGAGAAATGGCCAAATACAGTTAGGTAACATGTTGGATTACGATGTAGAAGGCAATATTATGGCCACGGGAAGCACAAATGAGAAGTGCTGCCCAAACAATGGCCTAAAAACGACTGAAGTCCTTCCTCTGAGGGTCACCTATGTCCCGCGGCCGCAGCTTTAAATCAGTCTCCGTGTTCCTGAAAAGCCAGCTGCCTTCAACTCTGAAACAGTCACACTGTATAAACCAAGCCTGGCTTTCTCTCATTAGCAACAGTCTGTCTTCTCTGCCCATCTCAGAGAATGGAAGTGTGTGTATGATGTGGTGTGTGTGTGTGTGTGTGTGTGTGTGTGTGTGTTTGTGCTCACGCGCGCCCATGCACGCACACACACACACACACACACACACACACACACCCTCATTAAGAAGATAAAGTAAATAAACTTCCTGCCAATCTCACAGCACATTCAAAGTCAATTGTGCTATATTTGCTCACATAATCAGTCCTGTCTGCACATGTTTTTCTAATGGAATAAGACTGAAAATTAAACGCGAGACTGCCGCTCAGTCTGACCATCTGATGGACAGACTCCGGGCACTGTCGGAGGGCGGAGGAGAGGGGCCTGGCAGGCCTGGTGGAAGGCCCCACCTGAGGCGCCTGGCACTTACCTTTGGTCCCACGTGGAGCTGAGGCGTGATTTCCCCCAGGAAAGGAGGAACGTTTGCAATTTGCTGCTGTGGCCACAGGGCTGTGCAGCAGTAATTTGCAAGTAGCTGCCCCCACACCTACACCCATGTCACGACCCCACCTCCGCCTCTTTCCCCACCCTCAGCTCCCTCCCGCAGGAGGATGGCTGGGAGAGAAGGCAGACATTTGGCCAGAGTCCTGGGCACCTACAGGAGCTATGGTGAGACTCCTGGCAAATCGAGAAGTGTCTGTAAGGCCATCCGTTATTCGGCATCCCACCTGACGCAGAAGGAAGCAGCCTTTGAAGGGCTGATGAGAAGTGCGAAGCTGTGAAAGTGATTAGCCTATTTATCACAAACTTTGTTCATTCAGCTTTTTATTTCCTGCCGGATCCTCACCAGGATACAATTAGCCACCCCCTCACTCATCAGAAATATCAGAAAGATGCCCCAAAATAAATGCTGCATCTAAATGTAACCTCCTGGCATTATGGAATTATAATGTTATCAGACAAAGCCGCCCCAAAATAAAGAGGAAAAAATAAAGCATTTTGAAAGATCTTTTCAGAGGCATTTATATTCCTTTAGTTCTTGCTACTCCAAGTTAGGTGTGTGGGCCAGCGGTATTACCTGGGAGCTGATCAGAAATGCAGAATCAGCCCTGCCCTGGACCTTTTAAACCACATGTGTGAAACACAAGGCCCGCGGGCCAAATCCGTCCCGCCAGGCCTTGCAATGTGGCCCACACCGCACTGTCATCACTGCACTCCGCTGCGTTTCCATCACAATGACAGTTTATGACTGTTCAGTAAACCATTCGGCCCGCGATTTAGGCTGGATTTTAGATTTTGGCCCCTTCTCTGATTGAGTTCGACACCCCTATTTTAAACCATCGTGATCCCTAAGCTCCCTGGATGCACAGTGATGTGTGGGAGGCCCTGGCCTAGTGAATCCTACACTGACCTACATTCTCTACCAGTTTTCTCCACCCTTAATATACTTTATAGAAAAACAGATATGTTTTGAAATTTTAAAACAAAAAACAGATTCTTTCCCAGAACTGATGATGATCCACTAGAGTAAAGCCCTCTTCTAAGCAAACTGCCAGGTAACTAATTAACATTTCAGTGAACAGTGACAGAAAATCTGTTCTGTCACTTCACAACTCAGGTCAGCAGCACAGGTGTGACAAGAAAAACTTAAGTCGGACAGACTCACGTTATAGCACTCTAGAGGATTTTTGGAAACCAATTTTCTGTCCATACAAAGGAAAGCAATTTTTCAGCATCAAGATAAGCGCGTAACTCTAAACTGAGCTGCTGTGTTAGTGTGGTCGCCAAATGGCAGACATTGTGTTTACCTCAGCCAACAGTGAGCCTGCTGGGCAGAAATCCCGTGAAGAGGTTTGAGTACCCTCTGCCTTTCTCCACCCGTGTGTGGAGAACTCCCAAAGGGGAAAAGACACAGCACGCACAATGAACGACTTCTGCACTCTGATTCTGCAGCCCTAGGACTGGGACGGCTGTAGAATGTTGAAGGTGGGAGGACTCTCAGAGACAGCCTATTGCTGCTAGTCCACTTACCCAAGAATCTTTTCCAAAAGCGCCTGGCAGGGGGCTACAGCCTCCTAGAGACAGCTGTCACCTCTGATCCCAAACACCAGGGTGTCACCTCCACTGGTCCTCCCTGTGCCCTCGGGCAGCCCACCGCCTTCCATCAGTCTGAGGCCCCTCCCCTCCCCCCAGGTGTCACATTCCCATGGACTCACCCCAACTAGTTTCTTGGGGGGGGGTGGCGTCCTCCTTCCCTGGTAGAACTGTATTTGTTTCTACTGAAACTGAATTACGATTAGCCTGACATAATTTAATGAGACCCGCAGTGCCAAATGAAGTCATTTGATGTAATGGGTAGTAATTCAATACCTTCTCGGTGAAACATCAAAGATTATGTAATGGTTAATATATCTACATATGTTAGTAGTACAGCCATAAGCAAGGGCACATTTGTCTGCTCGACTATGGTGTGCAATGAAGGAAAACACCAATCTCTCCTCAGAAGCATCTGGGCCCCACGGCCAGGGCGAGGGAGAGCGCCACCGGATGGACGCCCTGGCCCAGTGTGGCCTCTCTGTACCTCCCCTTGTTCATGATGAAGAGGTGTTGTGTGTTTTTCAGTGAAGCAAAGGGTATAAAAGAACTACATTTGGCCTTCACAAAGCAATTGACACTTTTATTACTTAACATCACAACCCTATGAGGTAGGCCAGCGTAAGTGCTGTCATTTTAAAAGTGATTAAACCAAGACTGAGAATAGGAAATGAGAAAAATCGTGAGCTGCCCAGGGCCAAAAAGACAGCAAGGCTGGAGCCAGCTGAATTCAGAAACCTCCATTAAATTCCCAAACAAAAGGGAACAGGCAACACTGAATACACGTTGTATGGATTTCACTTTGACATAAAACAAGGAGAAATTATGTTAGCCTTAAATGATATTAAAATTGTCTTTCATGGCCTTGATTTTGCCAAGTAGGCTTTATTCCCAAATAAAGAGAATTTAAACAAGCAAACTGTAGGTTACACACACACACACACACACACACACAGTTCTGCATTCCATTTTAAGAAATTAAGTTTTTTTTGCTAATTTGACTGTTATTGTAATCAAGCATATGCCAAAGGGCCTTGGTTCAAGTTGCTAAGCCTGAAGTGTCATTGATTTGACCCTCTCTAGTTCCGAGGGACATTCTCCAAAAATAGATCCTTAGCATTTTATAACCCTCACACATTTTCACAAGAGAGAATCTGGAACACAGGAAGGAGTCATTTCCCCACGCAACACTCATCCTTAGCGTCATCAAAAGGCATTTGGTTAAAATCCATCTGTGTATCCAGCGCACAGTCTCCCTGTTATCCTGGCAGCCCTCACCTCCCCCCACCCCCCCGCCCCCACGAACCTGGCTTGCTCCAAAACACACCACCTTCGGCGCTGGGTGGTCCAGCACTCAGCTCCCTGGTCCCAGCACTTCCCTGCTTCCCATCCGCATATCCCTGCCTCCTCCAAGCTGCCCACCAGCCCCTTCCAGGCTGGAGCCCACAGGCCCTGAGCCTGGCAGCCATTCTTCTTGGATATTCATAGGGATGGGCAAAAGTAGGTTTACAGTTGTGAGTCCATGAAACACAGCGTTTACTCTTGTACTAGAGGCCTTGTGCACAAAATCGTGCACAGATACAGTCCCTAAGCCTAGCCTTCCCTGGCTGCCAGCACCCGCCCCCCTCCGCTGCACCCACCCCAGTTTCACGGTCACCATCAGTGGCTATTGGAGCCTGTGGGGGAGGGACCAAGAGGTCAGCCATCCACCAACTCACCAGTGCTGCCCCCACCAGCACCCCAACCCCTGTTCCCCATTCCCCATCTGGCAATGGGAGCCTGACGGCCAGGGGAGGGGCCGGGAGGCCAGCCGTTCTCACCCACTCACCAGCCTCACCCCTGCCACCAGTTGCCCTCTCTGTGTGGGACGACCAGTGGGGTAGGGGCCTTGGCCTGGTGCCACCCGCATCCCCTGCCATCTCCCCACAGATCCCCATTCACCATTAGCGATCGGAGCCTGCCGGCCTGGAAAAGGACCAAAAGGTGGTCAGTGCACCTCATAGTGACTGGTCGTTCTGCCATCATGGTCCCTGGGCTTTTATTATATAGGATTATATATTTCCCATATGAACAACTTTTGCCCATTTTCTGTATTCACAGGGCACCTCTGAGATCCTCTCCTGAGCCTGGAGAGGGGGGAACCTTGGAGGACGGGGGAACTCTCAGCCAATTAGAGCCAATCACACCACCACTTCTAGCCAATGGGAGTGCTGCCAACTGTCTCTCTTGTCCTTCTTCAACCGGCCTTCAGGAAGTTCAGAACCTGCAATTTTTCAGTCTGTGCCATAAGAATGTTTAAAACATGTAATACCTGACTATTTAGTCAGGGGCACTGACCTCTTTCCCCTTAGATGGTCAAATAAAAGAGTGACAACACCCAACACTATACAGCTGTCTGATGTGAATGAATCAAAATTATACCAGCCCAAACCGGTTTGGCTCAGTGGATAGAACATCGGCCTGGGGACTGAAGGGTCCCAGGTTTGATTCCGGTCAAGGGCATGTACCTTGGTTGCGGGCACATCCCCAGTGGGGGGCGTGCAGGAGGCAGCTGATCAATGTTTCTCTCTCATCGGTGTTTCTAGCTCTCTATCCCTCTCCCTTCCTCTCTGTAAAAAAATCAATAATATATATATATATATATATTTTTTTTTAATTATACCTATTATTTGCAAAAAATACACTGAGTGGCCAGATTACTATGCTCTCTGAATGCATAATAATCCGGCCACTCAGTATATATACAGCACTATATATATTAGAGGCCCAGTGCATGAATTCATGCAGGGGTGGGGTCCAGCCAGCCTGGCCAGGGGAGGGGACATGGGTGGTTGGCCGGCCTACCTCCTGGTTGAAACTCCTGGTCGAGGGGACAATTTGCATATTAGCCTTTTATTATGTAGGATATACACTGAGTGGCCAGATTATTATGTGTTCAGAGATCATAATAATGTGGCCACTCAATGTATATATTTTAGTATGCCACGGAATTTTAGTATTTTATGTGCTATGAGTTGAAAAGGTTGAAAATCACTGCCCTAGATCACTCGCTGTGGAACTGAGGCCGGACTCAGCTCACCCAGAGGGTTGTGGTCCCACCTCCCGGCGGGCACTGCCACTTCTGCTCTCCGTGTCCTGGTGAGCTGCTGGGGCCTCTGAGGGCTGACGAAAGGAATGAGGCCGGCCCAGGAACACTGCTTCACCAGGGCAGGAGGAGTAGAGGCACCTGAGGCTCGAGAGCAGGGTCTGGGCAGTTTTCTGACTCTCGAAGAGCCAGGGAAGCCCGGCTAAGGAAGCCTGGCAGAAGCCGGGGCCTCGGCACATCCCTCCGCTGGCAGCTGACTTGAGAGAATCAAGTGGGTCAGTAGGCACCTCGGGGAGGCGTCATCTGAAGACTAAGCTGTTAGGGCTCTGCTCCGCCCTCTCCGAGGAGCGAGTGCGTCCCCACCTGCTGCTGGCGATAACTGTGCCTCCACCTTCACTCGGTCCTAGTCCGAGTCAGTCTTCCCTCCGAAGGCCTTTCCTCCCCTAATTTCCTCCTGAACCTCTACACCTCCAGCATCCATGTCAAGTGCCAGCTAACCATGAAGGTCCCCCTCTCTCAAGGGGATGTGGCCTCATGTCCTAGAAACGGGCAAAGTCAGCTTTTGCAGACATTTATAGGTATGGCTACTCTCCTACAAGCTCCCCAAAACTCTTTCTTTTGCATCCCCTTCAATGGGGTTTGTGGGGTTTTTGTCGTCGTTGTTGTTATTTTGTTTGAAACCCATGAATGGAAATTTTTTAAAAAGAAAAGGAATAGAATAGAAATTGTCAGTGTATCATACATGTACCAGTAAGTGTAGCTTCATGACACTTTATTTCAGTTATTTGTATGTTCACAAATATAGTGGGTTGCGATGTTAAAGGTATTTGTTACGGTGTGTGATGGTCTGAAACATCTGTAAGCCACTGCTCTATAGTACCTATCCTAGGCCTAACACTCCATGAATGCTTATTATCTTGAACAAATTTATGAGCATAAAATATCCATTAATTACAACTTCAGAGATTCAAATTTGAAAGAATATAAAGTATACTGCTTATCTGGACAAAAGTAAATAGCTTCTGGCCCATGTGAAGCTGTTGGGGACAGGAGTGTGGTGTAGAGGAATCGGAATATTTACTATTATACTTCGATAGACTCTCTCCCCAAAACTACACTGTATTTATACTTAAGGATGATTAAGATCCAATTTTGGCCAAGCTCACTTTGGAAAACTGTTCTCACTCCCTGGAAGTAACTCGTGACGGCAAAGTTCTGCATCTTTGAAACACTCGGTGTATAGGGATCTTTCAGATACATCAGGAAGCCTTTGTTCACGCTTTCTTTGCCCAAGATGCCTCTATGTCCTGTCAATACCCCCACCCCCTCCCACTGTAAAAACTCCATTCATCTTCCAAGGCTTAGTTCAAAGGCCACCTTTTCCATGGAAGCTTTTTTTTTTTTAAACTCAATTTTTTCTCTCTCCCTCCTGCACCTCCCACCCCAGTCCCAAGTGTGGTCTTTCTGTCCTCAGAATAAAAATTGTTCAAAACTTCCTTTTTCACCTTTCTCATTCCCCTGCTAGACAATTACGTATTAACCCACGTTTTATTCATCTTTGTATCCCCTACAGCAATCAGCACAAGGTCCTGTACTTAAAGGGATGATCAATAAATATTTGTTAAATGAGTAAAAGCAACAGTTAGCCTGTTATAAAGGACAGACGTTATTTAAAGGCCCTGAGGAATGGCTTACATGCCCAGCTGATGAGAAGCTGGTGAAGAGCAGGGAGGGGGGGAGGGGGTGTGGGAGGCTGGGACCCTGCTCCTGGGGGTATCTGCTCCTGCGAGCACCCCAGTGACTAAATCCCAGACTCCTCAGGGGGTGCACTCCACAAAGGTGGTGCTGGTGAGAACAAGTGTCTTCACCTTGTTCCACGGTGTCCACTCTTGCTTCAAATCAGAAATGGGAAACAGAATCAGAAATGGATATTTCTTCTCAACATTAAGGTATGGCTGAAATGAAACACTGAAATGACCTCCCTTGAAAAATAAGGGTAGTTGTTCCTGAGTTTGTGTGTGTATCTTGGGGGGGGTGGGGGGGGGTAAGGAGGCAGAGAGTTGGGTCATGAATTATCAACTAATTGTCCATGTTGATTATATTCTACAGCACAGAGCTGTTCTCTTCATCATGTCTATACAGACATCTGGGGACACTTTCTGTGACCACTAGACTAAACTATTGAAGGTTCAAAACTACAGACATAACAAACAAACTGCAATTTGTTTTATTGGAAAACGATGCCAACCAATTAGAAAAAAAAATTATTAGGGATCAAAATTCAATTCTCTTTTCCATTAACCTATACCTCTCCGAAGAAAAATGTTTTTTCTAAAATGAATTAAAGGAAGAAGTTTTTAGTGATTTTTATTTTAAATTTATATATTTCAATTATATAATTCATATTAAATTTATATATATTTCAAATATACATAATGTAACTCAAATAAGATAGGCATAATTTCCTAAATCTTGGTATCTCATTTTCAAATTTTTAGTTTTAGATCAATATCATTTAGAGCTCTGACCTTCTCTTTCTTTCATATTTTAACAAAACCTTAATTTCAAGTCCATCAAAATTTTGTTTTGTAATTAATTTTAGAGCCTCATAAACTGGGAGACATCAGCAGTATTATAGAAAACGCACTGGATTTTAAATCAGAAAACTGAGCTTTGAAATTAATGTCTCATCTGACTATAGGACCTCTAGTTCTAGATATGCAATGTTGGACAGATTACCTGATCTTCCCCACCCTTGTTTTCCCAAACTATAAAATGGGAATAATAATAGTATTTGCTTCCTAAAGTTGTTTGTTATGAGGATTAAATGACACAAAAAACATGTAAAGTATTTAGAACAGAGTTAAAACATGTAATTACTTAGAACAGTATCTGGTAAGTGGTGAGTGTTCACTCAATGTACGTTTGTTTTATAGTCTCAGGAAGTCACTTCACAGTTCAAACCTCCATGTGTATGTCTATAAAATGGGACTACTAAGCTTGTCACCTCTAGGATTGTTAACATTCAAATAAGAAAACAATGCATATGAAAATGTCTGACATGCAGAAAATACACAAATGTTAGTTATTTTGAATATACTATATAATAAAAGGTAATATGCAAATAGACTGAATTCGGAACAACCGGGCATTATGAGGCACACTGACCACCAGGGGGCAGCCGCTCAGCGCAGGAGCTGCCCCCTTCCCCCCACTCCCCAAGGTCAATGCACTCCCACTGCTCACCCAGAAGCCAGGGTTGTGCAGAGGGGGGGGCCTAAGGAAGTCTGCCTGCCTGCGTAGGCCGGGCCCCTACTTTTTAAAGTGGGGGCCAGATCACGGTCCCTCAGAGAGCTGGAGGGCCGGACTATATGAACTACTAATTCCTACTGTAATACCTCGGCTGCGCTCACTGCCCAAAAAACCTGGCAGGCTGGATCAGACTCCTCTGCGGGCCGCATGTGGCCCGCGGGCCGCAGTTTGAAGACACCTGCCCTAAGCCTTCAGTTAGACATCGCCGGAGGGCTCCCAGGCTGCAAGAGGGTGCAGGCTGGGCTGAGGGACCCCCTCCCCCCCCCCCACAAGTGCATGAATCTCTTGCACCAGGCTTCTAGTCTATATGTAACCTTAAAAGTAAGTCATAAACTTAAAAACTTATAAGCTTAAAAGTAAACCATAAAATGTAGTTAGAAAATATCGTCCAAAAATGTATCCATGACTCAGAAATGTCTCTGTTAAAATGCATACTCAAGGATTTATTTTTATCAGAAACATGTAAGCTTGTGTAAAATGTAATGTCTACATCTGCAAACTAGAAAGACTCCCTTCAGTCAAGCACTTTCATAATGTGCATAAGCCAAAGATAAATTAATGCATTGGTTAAATCTGACTGAATGTATATCAACTTTTAAAAATGATTATTTGTTTCACTTTTAAAAATAGTAAGTATACTGTAGCTGATGTAAATTTCAAGTCAACTCAGCAGATATTTACTGTGTGACCACGTTTCAGGTAACTCACCTGGGAACTCAGGCTGAGGCCCTGTGCAGAAAAAGCCCACAGATTATGGCTGACACTTCAAAATATTACTTTTGTAAAAATCTCGAGGGGGCTTCGATTTGAATAAGCAAGCAGACAAGTAGCATTAAAAATATGCCAAAACAATGTCCCCCTCTACAACTGAAAAATTGCCTTTTAAAAGCAAAAGTCACGTTTAAAGCATAGTTTCTTTCTAGAAACGTATTGAATTTGTGCCAGAAACCAACATTCCTTAATGTAAACCTGTAAAATAATAGGTGTCTGTAAATGAAAGGCTGCAATAACCCTGGAGCAACAACGCAGTAATTAGCAACTTTTATAGAGTAATAACATGTTTCATATTCATTTTACACTGGCTCTTTGAAGTCCCCCATATCCCACAGCGTAATATATAAAGTTTACTTCAGGGCCCATCCGCATGTATTTTATAAGAAACCGTTCCACCACGCGCTACCTTTGTGTCAAGTGTGTGTGACACCTGGCTTTAGAAAGATAAAAGTCACTAGAAACCTGCATCACTGAAAATACACATCCATCCACAGATCATCTGGACGATCTACAAATCAGAAAGCGGCGGAGCTTTAAAAATGCACATTGCATATTCATGTGCACACCACTTGGAGTTGTAGACACATGTGGACCCTTTTCGAAATTAACCCCCCCCCCCCGCAAAAAAAAAAAAAAAAAAAAAAAAAAAAAAAAAAAAAGCTCAGCTCTACAATAAGCCACTACCCAGGGCAGAACGGAGTGCAGTTAATATGCTTGTTTCAGCAGATGTGCATTCCCGTAAATATTAAACAGAACACACGTTCCTCCAGGAATAATATGCAGGCAGCAATCTTACCACCTGAGCACGGCTGGTTGGAAACATTTAAGGAGGGAGGGCGGGCAACGAAAGAGGGGGGGTGAGCGGCAAGAAGGATGTCGAAACAGCCAATGAGGTTTTTAAAACACCGGCAACCGGAATCAAACTGCTTCTAGCGGCGATTTACCCACAGCAGCTCCTCAACGTGAGCGCCGAGCGGAGCGGGGCTCCCAGGCGGCCGGCGCCCGGCGCAGGGCTGCCCGCGGGGGGCGGGGGCGCGGGGAGCGGCCCGGGGACGGGGACCTCGAGGAAAGGAGTGCCCGGGCCGCGGCCTCCGGTGCCCGCGCGGAGGGGCTCCCTGCCCGGCGCTGCCTCCCGGCGGGAGCGGGCGGGGGGCGCCGGGCGGTGGCGGGAGCATCCTCTGCGGCGCTCCCCGCGGCCGGCTCCGGGCCGCGCTGTGCACCGGGAGAGCGCGGGGACCGGGCGGGAAGGGAGAGCGGGGCTCGGGGCCGGCGGGCGGACCTGGCACCGGTGACACGTTCTAGCGATCGGGTCTGTCTTTTCTCTCCATGGCTGCGCTCTGCCCCGGCTCCCGCATCCCCGGCCCGGGGCTGGGCGGGCGGCACCGGAGGGGAGGCTGGGGAGGGGGCAGGAGCCGGGCAGGCGGCCGCCCGGGAGGAGGGGGAGGGGGAGAGCGCCCGACCACCCGCCCCCCCACGGCGGCCCCGGCCCAGGTGAGGTCGGGCCGCGGCCCCGCAGCCCCCGCCGCCCCGGCCGCCGGCGCGGGACTCACCACAGCGACTCGAGGTCCCACTCCTGCAGCAGGGCCAGGTCGAAGCTGTCCATGGTGGGAGGTGTCGGGGTCCGTGTCAGCGCCGCCGCCGCCGAGGCTCCGGCCGCCCGCGCGCTGCAACGAGAAGCGGCGCTCAAGGTGCACCCCGGCGGCGCCGGGCCCCGAGCCCCGGCTCCCCGCGCCCCCCGCGTCCCCCGCGCCCCCGGCTCCCCGCGCCCCCCGCGCCCACCGCGCCCCGGGGCCGGCGGAGCGGCCACACTCACCCGCTCCCGGCTCGCGGCCGGCTCACTCCGGAGAGCGGCGAGCTCGGCGCCGCCGCGCCCCGCCTCCTCCTCCTCCCGCCCCGCTGCCCCCGCCGCCGCCGCCTTTCTCCTCCGGGAGGCGCGTGTGCGCGAGGCCGAGGCGCGCGCCCCGGGCCCGAGCCGCGCCCGCCGCGCGCCCCGGCTCCCCGCCGCCCTGGGGTCCCGCGGCGCCCGCCGCCCCGCCGCCCCCGCCCCGGTGCCCCCCTCCGCGCCGCCCCGGGCGCCTGGGCCGGCGGCGGGGGATGCGGAGAGGCCGCCCGCCCGCTCTCCGGGCCCGGGATCGCCGTGACCCGCGGCGCCTGGCGGCGGGGACTGCAGACCCGGAGTCGCGGCAGGGAAATTTCCGACGCCCCAGGCCCCGGAGAGTTAACCGTGCCGCCTCCAGCAGCGCCGTAAACAAACCGTTTAAAATATCTGGAGCCAGTGAGTTAAAGGAAATAAGGGGACCCGGGAGGCCAGGTCTCCTGCCCGGCCCTGCAGCGCGGCCTGCAGCGGAGGTCTCACCGTCCTCCCGCTGGCCAGTCCCTGGACACCAAGCCCCCTCTTTTCATTTCTCACGGGGAGGGGGCTGGCCTCTGCGAGCAGACTGCAAACTTCCTGCCCCATTCCAGGCTGGAGAGAGGCGCATTGTCAGCTGGAAGATGATAGAGTGTCATTGTGGCTCCTAAAAATCAAGTCCTTATTACCACCACCCCCCCCCATGTTAAAGAACATTTTACCCTCCTGACTCATAGACATGCTGAGGAGCCCAGGTCCAAATCTGTTTCTCCCAAACCGGAACCCTCCTGAGCCCCACCCTCCTGTCCTTGGACGCAGCTCTGGAGCCTCGCTCGGGATTCCAGAGGTTTCCTGGAGAGAGAGGCACCGGGCAGTGCAGCGAGGGCCCACCTCTGGCACCAAACCCCGCTCCTGCCGGGGGGCCCTTCTGGTCCTCTTCCCCTTTGTTCTCTCTCAGCGAGAAGAACCGCTGCCTGGGGACCCCGGAAATCTAGACCCTCGGGTAGAAGGCACAGGATGGCTCCCGGGTCAAGCCTGAGAGTCACCCTCTCACCTCCCTGACCCGTGAGCGAGGATTAGCAAACCAAGGCTGGGGAACATGCCAGGGAGAAAAGACCAAGGAGAATTCCTTCCTATTTGGAGTTGGATTACAAAATGCTCGCCCTTTCCTCCCCCATTACCGCCCCCTCAAAGTAATCCTTCCTTTATTAGCATCCGTAACTAATGTGCAAAATGTAAAGCAATAAATTAAGGCAGAGTCAGTGTCCACACAGTTTGAGAAAACGGAGTTGTTATTTTACAAGCTGACAGCGCGGGTCCCTCAGAGCCTCCCTCATTAGGCAAAGGTAGCACCAGGCTAAGGGAGAACAAAGAGACTGAGCAGCACAGGTGAGAAGCTGTCTTCCCACATCCCTGTCCGCGGATCTGGAGAGGGGCAAATCTGTCTTCCTAACATCTCCTTAGCAGCCGCCTTTGCTGGAAATGTTTGCTCTGGCAAAAGTGAGGCGCCTGAGCCACGCAGACAGCATTCCCGGGAACAAAAGGTGCGGGTGGAGGGTGGAAAGGAGAAGGGAACAGCCCCTTTGGAAGAACTGCAAGTTCCACAGTCTGGACGAGGAATGCATCCTGTCCCCGTGCTGGGGGCTGCAGCGGGGAAGCTTCCAGAAAGCAGACCTCCCACCCTCGCAGAGATCTGGCCCTCCCTGCCTTCCCAGCACATCTGTTTATACAAAGGAGGGCTGCCGAAGGACAAACAGAACGTGTTTGTTGGGAGTCCCAACCAGAGCTTGAAGCTGGAGATACAGATCTGCCTTCACCGTGGAGGCTGGAGGCGAACAGATGACCCCAGAAAGGGAAAGAGAAAGCGCTGGGTGCGCGGAGCCGGGGTCCATTTACCACAGGCCTCTCCCCTGCAGCCAGATCCCAGGGAAGATTTCTGTGTGAAGTTAAGCAGGGTGCTTCCTGTTAATACACGAGTGTATGTAAACCTCAAGCAGTTTCACTGGTATTTAAGTTTTTTTTCATCAGAAACAGTTCCCATTTGCTGCTTGGGGCCTCTAGCCAGCATGAATGCTTTTCATTTCCAGGGCATAGAATGTCCAGGTGGAGACCAGCACCTTTTGAAGAAACCTAATAATAGTTATAGGTACCATTTTTACTAAGGCGTCATGGAAATACTAGTAAGTCTAAATGAATAACATTTATAAGTACAACGTAGAACAATAAGAACCTTAGTGGGGAGATCTTGGTTGTTGTTGTTATTTACCTGGATATTAAGATAGCCCCATTATTCTTCAGCCCTTCTACCTATACCAAAACAGGCATTTAATTTAGTTGTCAAATTTTAAATCCTTAATACAAAGCAAAAAGGAGCTTGGCCTTCCTGGAATGAGAATGCCAGAACTAAAAGGGAAACATTTTTGTCAAGGAGTAAGAGACTACCTGAATTAAAAATAAAAACTGATGTTTCCTAGGAAGTCGATGTAGCATCTGTGCACACTAATGACCTTGAGGCTTGAGGGACCTTTCTCCTGAGACAGATCCGCATTTCCACAGACCCTGAGTGGCACCCGCAGCTCCTGAGGCCTTGGCGGGAGCAGCAGAGGGAGGGAGCTGTGGGCTTTCCAGGTCAGGGCTGTTTCGGCGAAATCTATAAAGAAAGGGACTCAGGAATGAATCCTTCTCAGTCTGGGGCTCCACTCACACCCCCGAGCCTGGAGTGGAACCCTCCTCAGTGGACCCAGAAGCAAATCTGTGGCAGCCAATTCAGACTGGCGTTGGCTACGAATGCATGGCTTCATTAGCTCAGCCCTGACTCTGAAGACGGGGCTACAGCTCGGAGGTCGCCTTTGTGACGCGGTGGGGGTTTTCCTTTTATAATCTCTATTACCCTAGAAAAAGATGCTTGGCTGGCGGCCAGCTGTGCAGGTGGTCTTGCTGGAAGGTGGCGAGCCTGTGCTCCCCCTCGTGCTCCCCCTCCAAGGCTCCTCGCTGCACCTTCCCCGGGCCGGCCAGGCTGCCCAGCCTTTCTCCTCCAGGGCTGCCTGGGTGTTCCGCACCGGAGCTAAGGATGGCGGAACAAGCCCTGGAGGCGTTCTGCTTGCAAATTACATGCTAATCTGTGGAGCCCAGGATTGCTGGGGTTTACTCCACCTGGGCATCCTAGCCTCTTCGGGCCTTTGTCTCTCCGCTGCTGTCTCAGTGGTTCTAGCCGGGATCGAGGTGCTTTTCTGTTTCCATTTTTTTTCATCATTCGCCAGGTCCCAAGCAGATGGTGTGGCTGTGCAGGCTGTCATCACTCCTCCTATGTTTCCATGGAAACATGGGGCATAGGGACCATCTCTGCCTTGGGTTCTCTGACAGTATCCTCTGGTGGAGAACTTCAGCACTCCGGGCCCCTCCCCCTTGCCTGCCCACATTCTGGAGAGTTTGAGAATATTCTGTGGCGGCAGTTGGAAGCCAGGGTCATTTCAGAGATCATCTAAGCACCCATTCCCCACCCCTGGCTGTTAACTGCCCTGAAAAGGGAGGGAGAAGGTGGGGGGAGGGGGCAGTACTCCTGTCACATGGCTGAGGCCGATCCACAGTGGTGGCTTATTTGGACTATTTGCCCCTCAGCCAGCTTCCATCGTGGCTGACTATTCCTCAGATGTCATCAGGCAGCAGATACTTGAAGAGCAAAGCATGTTACTAGCATTTTACACTTGACTGACGTTCTACCCCCTCTACGTGCATTTCTTTTCATTTGTTTGTACAAAACCAGGTTTTCTCAAGGAGCACACCCTCCTCCAAGTTTATAAGATCCTCCTGCCTATATAATTCGCTTCTATAGCCACAAAGACATTAATTAGATTCAGAAGTCCATGGAAACGGCAGAGCTGGGCAGGGTCAGAGGCCAGGCAGGGAGGAGAAAAGAGGGAAGAAAATGACCCTCGGGAGAGGGTAAGAAAGTGGAGGGAAATTTTCCATGCCACTCAAGTGCAGACGAGACAAAATAATTTCAAAATGTGGTCAGCTACCCTAACCTTGTTGAGAGGATTAAAGTATTGTTCAATTAAAGAGGTTTTACTTTCGAGTCGAGTTGGTGTAATTCCATGCATGTATGTCTTTGGTGGTAGTTGCTTCATATACAGCTGGTACAAAAGACTAGTGTGTGAAGCTCGCCACATTTTTTTAAACACATAAAACAAAGCAGGCACATGAACTGAAGATGAAAATGCAGGCTGCAAAGACACAGGCTGTTCATGAAAGTGGATCAGAAAAGTATTTCTCAGATCATATATTTCGTGTCATGCTGACTTACTTGTGGGCTAATCCCACTATTTGTGATAGGAGATCCCTTGGTGCTGGTAATAAGAACCAAACATCTGATTTAATACGCAATACCCCCCTGAATCCTTGTGCTTCTTCAAGATGTGTACGCTACATTGTGCAAGACCCAAGGACTCTGAGCCTGGTGCAATTTGGAGATTACGAATCGTAACTATAGCAAACACTTATTTGTTATGATGTACTGGGTACTGTTCTATCAACTCCATGTATTCTTCCTGAAGCCATATGAGATATGTTACCAGTGCTCTTATCTTACAGGAGAGTAAACTAAGGAACAGATAAGTGTCACCAACCAAAGCATGGCAGACTGGGGACTGGATCCAACAGCCACAATGCCACACCACCCCCTACCCTCCTTATCTATGGCATTGGCTCACTCCCATGCCTGTGGGCGCTGACACAGACCTAAACAGAAGTGCCCTCTGCCTCTCTCTCTCTCTCTCTCTCTCTCTCCCCCCCCCCCTCTCTCTTGTAATCTTTCTTCCTCTAGTTTTGACCCCAGACCTCTGCCTGCCGTACCACACCCAGAGTAAGGCCCTCATTCTCTCAAGTCCCAGTGTCCTCCTTTGCAACCCGATACGGCGGGGCTGCACATTCTCTGTCTCTGTCAGTTCTAAAATGTTGGAGTTCTGTTTTCAGTTGCTCCTTCTTCCTCAGTGCTGCTGAGCAGAAATCCCTGGAGTAAGTCAGAAGAGCCATCCATCTTTTCTTGGTTAAAGGTAGGAGGAGCTCCTCCTCCGCTTACGCAAAGCTCAAGGTATTGGTCTGCTCCAAACAGGAGTGACTGCGATTCTGCTAAGAGTTAGCAGCCAACAAGACGCAAGTGTCCAGGAAAAGGACACTTAGCTTAGGTGATGGGGGTCGGGGAGGGGGAGGGGGAGGAGAGATGACGGGAGGGCCGGGGAGAAAGTGGCTGTGAGTGTCAGACTGGTCTCTATGGCTCCAGGGGGATTTGAGCATGGAGCCCCCGGAGGACCCTGAAGTTCAAAGTGGAACAACTATGACTCAGCCTGAAGACAACGAATTTCATAATTATATGGTAATGAGTTACACATTGGCACGCAAAAGGCAGCAGTGTAAGATCCTCACAGATAGAGGCCTCGCCTACAGCTCCAAGGTCCATGGCGGAGGCCTCCAGCCACATAACAAAGAAACAGAGGCAGAACCTACCCTATCGGGAGCTTGAGACAAACGAGAGATGGCAGTCACACCTGGCTGCCTACTCAAGAGCCATCCGCCCTCTCTACTAACAAAACCCAGTTTGGTTTGCAGAAGTAATAGGCCCAGCTGAAATAACTGTATTTCCCAGTTTCTATTATAATATAACTTTAGTTCAGCAAGCACTGGACATGTAAGAATTTCCTGGAAAGCTGTGCTGCTCTGGAATAGGCACCATCTCTCTCTCTAGGCCACTCCCTTGTTTCTGTCCAGAACGCGCTGGAGGTCTGACATGGAGCGCCCATCTTGGACCTTGAGGGCAAAACCCACAGACAAGTTGGCAGATCTTCAGCTAAAAGGAGGCTATGTCCTTGGTTTCTTCACACAATTGTTCCATCTGTGAACCACCAGTTTGCTCCGGGCTTCTGAGGACAAAGCAAGGCCTCATTTGGCTGAACCGCTCTGGTCCTGCTCTGATTATTACTGATGGAGAATGTGGTCCCCGAGTGTGCCCTGCGCACTGCCACAGCCAGGTCTGCCAGCTGGCCCAGCCTGCGCCCTGCCGAGGCAGCACTGCAAGAGGACCCGCTCCGATTTGGAAAAGCCCGGGTTTGCTTTTTTGAGTGAAGTCTTGCCTTCTGAGTTCACTCAATTAAGAAATCCGTAAGACTGGCTAATGTGGCCCAAGCATTTTTAAGTATTCCATAGTAATAATTAATTCTTTTCATAGTAGATATTAACCTGATTAAGTTCCTGTTACATCCTCACAGGATACTGGAAGATCTGTGCTCTGGAAAAGCGGGCGGGAATAATAATAGTCTGCCTTTCTTAACTACGCATGTTTCAGATCCTGTCATTGTTTCTACCAATAAACTAATTACCACTGTATGGAGCTGATTTTGCTTCAGAAGGAGTTTAGAAAAACAACTAATTAAGTACAGTATTTTGAAATATAAACTGCCTCCCAGGGTTAGAACCCTATAATAAAATCAGAAGCTTGCAAGTTAAGAGGAGCCACAGAGACTCTCTTAACTAACCCTCAGTGCCAGCCCTGGTATGTCCAGCCTCCACACGAACATGTCTAGTGACAGGCAGCTCACTCTCTCCTAGGAGCTCTGACTGGAACAACTTTTTCCCTTACATTTATGATCCAACTTGATCTCCCTATAATTTCCTAGCATACCACCAGCTTATAGCAAGCATTCCCTCAGTGCTTCCTTCTCCTGGCCCTCCATATATTGAGTTTAGCCTCAAGTACTTTCCCCGTTACTTTTGGCAAAGGGAATTCCTTCTGCTGTTGAAAATGCCATACAGAGAACAGGAGCCAGCCTCCAAAGGAGCACATGGACAAGGAAATGAGAGAAACCCTGCCTTCTTCCAACGAGGAGCTGGTTTCTTGGGGGAAGGGAGTTTCACAAAGAAGTTGGAGCTGGCCACAAGGAATAGGCACACCACAAGATAGGGAGGCAGGGAAATCCCCCAAAGAAGATTCCTCCCTGGTGGGTCTCAAGGAAGGAGTTGCACAGAGGGAGGTGGAAAATAGGAGCCCAGGCCATGGGAAGAGGAGAGTGAGGACAGGATGGAGTTCCGATTAGAGCTCTGAGTGTAAGGGTCCACCCTCACCCTACCCCACCCCGGCCCTTTTGAGGGGTGGCTCCCAGTGTTCTTCCAAAGCTCCCAGTCTCCTGTGATGCTTATTATACTTCCAAGGGCTCATACAGTACATTTCTATGAATTTTAGCATTACTGTCTGTCATTCTCTAGATAACAATATGAGTTTTATTACAACATAAAGAAAAATTCATCCTCTTGGGTGACTGTCAGCCCAGATACCCATGCTGTCATCCCTCTCATCCTGCTTTGAAAAGCACAACCTCACCCTGGTCTGTTTGGCTCAGTGGATAGAGCATCAGCCTGCGGACTGAAGGGTCTGAGGTTTGATTCTGGTCAAGGGCATGTACCTTGGTTGTAAGCACATGCCCAGTAGGAGGTGTGCAGGAGGCAGCTGTTGATGTTTCTCTCTCATCCGTGTTTCTAACTCTCTATCCCTCTCCCTTCCCCTCTGTAAAAAAAAAAAAAAGAAACAAAAAAAAAACCAATAAAATATTTTTTTTAAAAAAAGAAAAGAAAATCACGACCTCAAATCAGGGATGATGTCCTTGGGGGTACCTACCGAATCCCATATCTTAGGGACAGCCCCCAAGAGAATAATCTCAATAATCACATAGATCATTACAGATTTTTTTTTAATTTTTTTTTTTACTGAACAAACATTCTTGAGCACCTAGTCCATGCCAATTAGTGGGTTAAGAAATAAGGAGAGGCCTGCAGTATGCCACGTCCCAGTGGCAGAGAAGGTCCTCTGTGGCCAAAGTGCTGGGCTAGGACGGGTGGAGGTGGCAGAGTCAGCCCGGGTGGGTTCAGGGTGGGACCGGAAGCAGGGGGGGGGACCGGAAGCCGGATGAGGGGCCTGGGAGAGGAGCCAGGCCAGGAAGAGGGGCTGGGCCAGGTGTGAAGCCCCTGTGGGCTGCTGTGAAACACCCAGCGAGCAGGAAACGAGCCCCAGAGAGTCAGCAGAGCCGCAAGTGAGCGCCCAGCCGCCAAGAGAGACCAAAAGAGGAAACGGTTTCTGAGAAACCAGAGAAAGTCCTTCACAGAACACGGGGCTTTGAGGTTTTTCCTTTTTGGTTGTAAAATCAAGCAAGACTGTAACCCCACCTCCAGTCGTTGGAATGGCCCCCAGCAAAATGAAAATGTCTAGCCCCTGTGCAAAAATGACCGAGAATTTCAAAATTGGCGGCAGAGCATTACACCAAGCCCAGGACCCTGCCAGGGGGCCCTGGGTGCCCACCCATGAAGCCGGGCCTGCTGAGGTGCGAGCAGTGAAGCACTAACTCCTGGGAGCCTGGGTCCCAGGACGGGAGAGCAGCACGTCTATCGCACAGTGTGGCATGCGTATGGCCGGCACCATGGAGCCCCACTGCAACTGAGCTTGTTCCGCAATGAAAATGTTCCGTTTTTCCTGATTGTATTGAAAACACACTCAGAGGAAAACAATTCAAGCCATGCACAGCTGTATGTGCTGGGGGGGGGGGGGGGGGGGGGGGAAGGGGAGGCGCGCTGGGAGGTGGGGGTTAAATTACTATAAATAGTACTTTCAATCTCTCCCCTTTCTATAAGAGCGAGTCCTCAATAAACTTCTGTTTGCTAAGCAGGGTGATAAAGGAGGTGATGGTATGAAACTGATGGAAGGGGGAAATGATTCTGCAAAATCGAAAAATATATAAAAACAGGATTATAGGAAGAAATAAATAATCTGGCCAAAGAATGAAGGGAAGAGGCAGTAGTTTAAGGGAGAAGAATTTTGGGGAAAGACAGAAATATCTAAATGGGCCTTAGCTGGTGTGGCTCAGTGGGTAGAGCACCAGCCTGTGGACTAAAGAATTCTGGGTTCGATTCCGGTCAAGGGCACATGCCTGGGTTGCGGACTTGATCCCCAGTGTGGGACATACAAGAGGCAGCCAATCAATGATTCTCTCTCATCATTAATGTGTCTGTATCTCTCTCCCTCTCCCTTCCTCTCTGAAATAAATAAAAATATATTAAGGAAAAAAAGAAATGTCTAAGTGGGATTTTGAATGTTTATGCAGTATGATGTAATCACATTCTCCAATCTCTTAATGAGCAAAAAAAAAAAAAAAAAAAAAGCCTGCATTGCTCATCCAAGTTAAGAGAGATAGAGATATGTTTATGTGTGTTCATGTGTGTGTGTTCTGGGAAGTGGTTTTCAAACTTAGCTACAGATTAGAATTAAATGGGGGGGGGGGATTTCAATGGCCTGTCCCACCCCAGAATAGTGACCTAATGGGTATGGGATGAATTGAGGAGCCCCAGACGCAGGGGAAGCCATCACAGACGGAGCTCAGACTAGGTCCTTTCTGGCCCTGGTCCAAGTCCTTTTCTTTGGTGACTGTCATTGCCATTGGTCTGTTTGTCTATCCTTGGTCAGACCCACACTTTTATAACGAACTTTATAACAAAGTTATGGCTGAGAGAGTTAGCTTTACTCCCACCGTTTTCTTGTTCAAGATAATCTTCTACTTCCAGGCCTTTGTATTTTTATTATCATTTTAGAATCAGCTTGTCAAGTTACACACACACACACACTCACACACACACGTGCACATACAAAAATATCTGTTAGCAGTTTAACAGGAATTGCTTTAAATATATAGATTAGTTTGGGGAGAACTAATATGTCAATAATATTGAGTCTTCTGATACTGAATACTAGTTTCCTTCAGCCTTCTGTTTATTTAGATTTCCCTTTACCTTTATCAATAAAGTTTTATATTCTTTTGCATAAAGGTCTTGCATGTCATTTGTTAGAAGTTTTATCTAATAAATTATTAGAATGAATAGGTTGGTTTCTTATTCATTCTAATAGTTTGTCAATAGTTTCATTTCCTATGCACACAATAATTCAATAATTCACCAGATGAAGGGTGGCTGGTTTTGTTCCCTCTCTGCAATCCTTACACATTTCTTTATTTTCTTATTTTCATTTGCCAGCTAGAACTTTAAATACAGTTTTGACTAGACTCAGTAATGGTAGACATCCTTGAATGTTCCTGATTTCAAAATGAGTGTTTTTGGTAGACTCTTTATAAGATTAAGTAATTTCCAATCTACTCCTAGTTTATTAACCTCAAAGCTATTTATTATTTTGTTTAATGAAATCGTGAATTGATGCTGAATTTTATAAAATGTTTTCTGGGACGATTCTACTGTTTGATGTCTTTTTTACCTAAATTAGGAAAGTTTTCAGTCTTTTTAAAAAAATAATCTTTTAATTCTTTCTTTTTATCTCACTTCTCTTTCTTGGACCCTATAATATGTATATTGGGTCTCTTGATGGCTTCCAATAAGTCCCTTAAGCTCTCTTCACTGTTTTGCATCTGTATTTCCTTTTGTTTCCCTGACTGGATGGACTGCACTGCCCTGTCTTCATGTTCACTTATCTTTCCCTCCCCTTGATCTAGTTTGGTGTTGAACTCCACTATTGAATTTTTCAATTCTGTCTTTTTATTCTTCAGCTTTGTGATTTCTATTTGGTGTTTTTAAAAAAATGTCTATCTCTTTTTTAAAATTCTCAATCTGCATTGCTTTCCTGACCTCAGTGAGGATTTTATGACTATTATTTTTAACTCTATCTGGTGAATTAATTATCTCTATTTCATTAACAACTGTTTCTGGGATTTATTTTGTTCTTTTATTTGAAACATTTTCATGTGTTTCTTCATTTCCCTTGACTCTTTGTGTTGGTTTCTATATATTAGATAAAGCAGCCACCTCTCCTAGTTTCACAGCATTAACTCATGCAGGAAATGAACTCTGTCAATCAGCCCAGCCTGAGCACCTGATTGTCTCTCAAACCTTTGTGGTTGTCCAAGCTACCTTCTTTGTTATTGGTGGCTCCCAGTAGTTGAGGGTGTGCCAAGACCTGTTAAAATCCCAAAAGGGGGATCACATTCAGACCCTCAATTAGGAGCTGGGAAAGTGTGCAGTTAAACTCCTTACAGGGATAAACTGGGAGGAGGTTATTTTGCTGTTCCCTCTCTGCTGCCCCTGGGCATATGTCCTCAGGGGAGTATCCTGTGGGACTTGTGAATGGAAGCCCATTGGCTATCACAGTCAGGAAATCTGGGCAGCATTGCAAACAGTGGGATGAAGAGATATATGCAAGTTCTTTCCAAGGAGATACTGACAACTTGGTTGAAAGCTGGAAGATGGAGAGACAGGGAGGAGATGTCTGCTCGTTTCCCCCGTCTCCAGGGTAGCCAGCCTCTAGATGTGTGCTAAATTCAAGGACTGATCCCAAGCATCTGCTTTCAAAGTATGCATATCGACCACCTTCAGGGAAAGACTGAGATGGGTGATTTTTTCTACTCCCTTTGTGCTAAGCCCTAAGAGGATATTCCTGAGGGGTACCCACGAGGAGTACCATTAATAACTGCTTCTTAGTTTGCTATAGCCTGTAGGTCTTAGGGATTCAAGTTCCATAGCTTTCTGGACTGATTGCTTTAAGTGCCTGTCCTTCTGATGTGAGTCTTAAAAGAGAACCTGAAGGTGAGGGTTCGTACCCTTCACGCCTCAGGGAGAATCCTGATTGTTTGGCACTGTGCCAGGGGTGGGGTTTATGGCAAAAGACTGTCTCAGCCCTTCTTCTCCATTTCAGTCTGAGTGCTTTCTCATTTGCATGATGTGTAGGATGTTTTTTAGAGGTAATTGATCTGGGCACAGCTGGACATTTGGTGTTCCCAGGATAGGAGGGGGTCGTTTCCTATGTCACTATCTTGGTTGACCTCTCTATTTTACCTTTATTATTAAAGAATATTTTTGCTAAGCTTAAGGTACTAAGTTGACAGATAACAATTTAAATTTACTTAAAGATATTATATCTTGGGGAGTCAAGATGGCAGCCTGCAGGACAGCAGAGAGGAAGAGAATGTGAGTAAGGGAGGGAGAAAAAGGAGAGTGTGTGTGTGGACATGGTGTGTGTGTGGTAGATAGATCCTGCAGGAGTCTCAGGGGCTTGAAGGTCAGGCTTTCCTAGATAGGGAGCCTCTGTTACCACTACAAGCATTCCCAGGCAGCAGGCTCTGGCATAGAAACCACACCACCTTGAAGGGGAGAGCTGCTGTGACAAGGAGCCCAGCCTCACCACCACCCAGACTGGACTCAGACACCATCCCAGACCTTACAGCCACGCCAGCCAAAGACCTGCTACCTCAGCCGCAGACCAATGGACATGGGGACTCCAGCCTCCCCAGCTGCAGAGTCCTGAGAGTCCCGGAGGAAATGACCCTCCCACCAACCTGCCACTGCGGCCATGGACCCTGCACCTTCCAGTGAGAGCAAAAATTGGGAGACAAAACAATCCCCAAAGGAAGAAAAGGAAGAATTGCTAGAAAAGAAACTAAATAAAACAAATGCATGCAATATATCAGAAAAAGAATTCAGAGTAAAGGTCATAAAGTTCATAAATGATGAATGAGAAAATCAACAACTTATATAAGAATCAAGTGAAAATCAAAAATGATATAGCTGCAATAAAAAACACAATGGAAGATTTCAATAGTAGACTAGAAGAAGCAGAGGACAGAATTAGTAAGTTAGAAGATAGATCAGAAAAACACACCCAATCTGAACAGCAATTGGAGAAAGAAAAAAAAAAAGAAATCAGGAGGAGAGCTTAAAGGAGCTTTGGGACATGAAAGGAAGTAGCATACATAAAATAGGGGTGCCAGTAGGAAAAGAAGAGGAGCAAGGATTAGCAAACCTATTTGAAGAAGTAATGACAGAAAACTTCCTGGATTTGGGGAAGAAAAAGTCACACAATCACAGAGAGTTCCAGACAAGATATACCCTAAAAAACACACCAAGACACATAGTCATTACATTGCAAATGTTAACAACAAAGAGAGAATCTTAAAGGCTGTAACGGAGAGACAGACAGACACCTACAAAGGATCTCCCATTAGATTATCAAATGATTTCTCAACAGAAACACATCAGGCTAGAAGGGAATGAAAGGAAGTATACAAAGTGATGCAAAGCAAGGGACTGAATCCAAGAATAGTCTATCCAGCAAGGCTATCATTCAAAATTAAAGAGAAAAACAGGAGCTTCACAGACAAAAACAACAACAACAACAACAACAAAGCAAAAACAACAACTTCTGGAAGATCTCAAGGGAGAGATTGACAGCAATACAATCATAGTAGGGGACTTTAATACCACATTGACATCACTGGAAAAATCCTCTAGACAAAATAAAATAGCAAAGAAACAGCAATCCTAAATGACTCACTAGATTAGATGGACTAAATTGACATCTTCAAAGCATTAAACCCCAAAGCTACACAATATACATTCTTCTCAAGTTCACATGGAATATTTTCTTAAAAAAAATATTTTATTGATTTTTTACAGAGAGGAAGGGAGAGGGATCGAGAGTTAGAAACATCGATGAGAGAGAGACCTTGATCAGCCGCCTCCTGCACACCCCCCACTGGGGATGTGCCCACAACCAAGGTACATGCCCTTGACTGGAATCGAACCTGAGACCTTTCAGTTCGCAGGCCGACGCTCTATCCACTGAGCCAAACCGGTTTCAGCCACATGGAATATTTTCAAAGATAGATCACACAGTGGGACACAGGCAAAGTCTCTTCAAATTCAAGAATATTGAAACCATATTAAGCATCTTCTCAGATCACAATGGCATAATATTAGAAATAAAGTATGATAAAAACATTGTTAAAAATTCAAACACTTGGAGGCTAGATAGCATGTTATTGCACAATGATTGGGTTACCAAAGAGATCAAAGGAGAAATAAAAAACATCTTATAAACAAATGACAATGAAAAAAACAACAATCCAAAATCTATGGGACATGGTGAAAACAGTTCTGAGATGGAAGTGCATAGCATTACAGGCCTACCTCAAAAAACAAACAAACAAATAAACAAACAAACAAAAAAAACTGGTAAAAAATCACCTAACTCTACAATTGAAAGAATTAGAAAGAGAGCAACATGAAAAGCCCAGAGTGAGCAGAAGAAATGAAATAATAAAGATCAGAGAGGAAATAAATGACAAAAAGACCAAAAATAAGCAAACAAAAACCCAAAACAATACAATACAAAGATCAATAAAACCAAAGAGCTGGTTCTTTGAAAGAATAAGCAAGATTGATGAACCTCTAGCCAGGCTCACCAAGAAGCAAAGAGAGAATATCAAAGTAAACAAATTCAGAAATGAAAGTGGAGAAATAACAATAGACCCCACAGAAATTTAAAGGATTGTAAGAAAATACTATGAACAACTCTATTCCAACAAACTGATCAACGTAGAAGAAATGGACATATTCCTACAAAAATATGACCTTCCAAAACTCAATCAGAAAGAACAAAAAAATCTGAATAGGCTGATAACTAAAGAAGAAATTGAAGCAGTAATCAAAATACTTCCAGCAGCCAAAGCTGGTTTGGCTCAGTGGATATAGAATCAGCCTGTGGACTGAAGGGTTCGGGGTTAGATTCCGGTCAAGGGCATGCACCTTGGTTGTGGGCACATCCCCAGTAGGGATTGTGCAGGGAGCAGCTTATCAATGTCTCTCTTTCATTGATGTTTCTAATTGTCTATCCGTCTCCCTTCCTCTCTGTGAAAAATCAATAAAATATATATATTAAAAAAAACACTTCCAGCAAACAAAAGCCCGGGGCCAGACGGCTTCACAGGGAAGTTTTACCAAACATTCAAAGAAGAGTTAAAACCTATTCTCAAGACTAGTCCCAAAATTCAAGTGGAAGGAACATTACCAAGCTCTTTCTATGCAGCCATCATGACCCTAATCCCCCAAACCAGAAAAAGCCACTACAAAGAAATAGAATTACATACCAATATCTCTGATGAACATAGATGCTAAAATCCTCAACAAAATTCTAGCAAATCAGATTGAGCAATATATTAAAAAGATCATACACCATGACCAAGTGGGATTTATTCCAGGGATGCAAGGATAGTACAATATTTGCAAATCAATAAACTTGATACATCACATAAATAAATTGAGAGATAAAAACCACATAATCAAAATAAATTGATACAGAAAAAGCATTTGACAAAATCCAACACCCTTTCTTGATAAAATTTCAGCAGAGTGGGAAAAGAAAGATCATACCTCAACATAATAAAAGCCTTATATGACACACCTACAGTCAATATCATAGTCAATGGGCAAACACTAAAACCATTTTCCCTAAGAATAGGAAGAAGACAGGGATGCCCACTCTCACTACTCTTGTTCGACATGGTACTGGAAGTACTAGCCATAGCGATCAAACAAGAAGCTAAAGGAGCTAAAGGCATCCAAATTGAAAAGAAAAAGTAAAACTGTCATTGTTCACAGATGCCATGATACTGTACATAGAAAACCCTAAAGACTGCAGCAAAAAACTGCCAGGTTTAATAAATGAATTCAGCAATGTAGCAGGATACAAAATTAATGCACAGAAATCTATGGCTTTTTTATACACCAATAACGAACTCTCAGGAAGAGAAATCCTATATAATAAGAGCCCAGCAACTGAATGGTGGAATGGCCAGAATGACCAGTCAACCAGTCACTATGACCTGCACTGACCACAAAGGGGCAGATGCTCACTGCAGGAGCTGCCCCCTGGTGATCAGTGTGCTCCCATAGTGGGAGCACTACTCAGCTGACCTAGATGAGCTGCTTGCCCACAGCAGGCCAATCCCTACAGGCCACATGTCCCACCAGTGCACAAATCCTGTGCACCAGGTCTCTAGTTTAAAAAAAAAAATCCTATTTATCATTGCACACACACACACACACACACACACACACACACAAAGAATACTTAGGAATAAACTTAACTAAGGAGGCAAAAGATCTGTACTTGTAAAACTACAGAATATTGAAAAAAGAGATAGAGGAAGATATAAACAGATGGAATAATATACTGTGTTCATGGATTGGATAATCAACATCATTAAAATATCCATACCACCCAAACCAATCTATAGATTCAATGCAATCCCTATTAAAATATCAACAGCATATTTCACAGACCTAGGAAAAACTCTCCAGAAATTCATGTGGAACAAAAAAAAGACTCTGAAAAGCCACAGAAATCCTGAGAAAGAAGAACAAAGTTGGAGGGATCACAATACCAGATATCAAGCTATATGACAAAGCCACTGTTCTCAAAACTGCCTGATACAGACACAATAACAGGCATATAGACCAATGGAACAGAACAGAGAACCCAGAAATTGACCCAAGCCATTATACTCAATTAATATTTGACAAAGGAGGCAAGAACATACAATGGAGTAAAGACAGTCTCTTCAATAAATTCTGTTGGGAAAATTGGACATTTGGAAATTTGGAAATTTTTCCGTTGAGTATGAAAATTTGTCATAGAAGGCTTTTATTATCCAAAATATCTCCCCCCCCCCCAAAAAAATGAAACTAGACCACCAACTTATACCATACAAAAAAATAAACTCAAAATGGATAAAGGGCTTAAACATAAGACAGGAAACCATACAAATCTTAGAAGAATCCACAGGCAGCAAAATATCAGACATATGTCCTAGCAATATCTTTACCGATACAGCTCCTAGGGTAATGGAAACTAAGGAGATAATAAACAAATGGGATCTACATCAAAATACAAAGCTTCTGCACAGCAAAAGAAATCATCAACAAAACAACAAGAAAGCCCATGGAATGGGAGAACATATTTGCCAATGTTATCTCAGATAAAGGTTTAATTCCAAAATTTAGAGGGAACTCATACAACTTAAAAAAGGTAGATTAAATAATCTAATCAAAAATGGGCAAAGGACTTAAATAGATACTTTTGAAAGTGGACATACATAAGGCCAAGAGACATGAAAACATGCTCAAAGTCACTAATCATCTGAAAGTTGCAAATCAAAATGACAATGAGATACCATCTTGTACCTCTCCGAATGGCTATCATCAACAAATTGACAAACGACAAGTGCTGGTGAGGATGCGAAGAAAAAAGAACCCTCATGCACTGCTGGTGGGAATGCAGACTGGTGCAGCCACTGTGGAGAACAGTATGGAGTTTCCTCAAAAAATTAAAAATGGAACTCCTATTTGACCCAGTCATCCCACTTCTAGGAATATATCCCAATAAATTAAAAACACCATTCAGAAAGGACATATGCTCCCTTTGTTCATAGTACATTTACACAACGGAATACTACGCTGCTGTAAAAAAAAAAGAACTCTTACCATTCACAACAGCATGCATGGACCTGGAGAGCATTTTGATAAGCGAAATAAGGCAATTGGAGAAAGATAAATACCACATGATCTCACTTATATATGGAATATAATGAACAACATAAACTTATGAACAAAAATAGATCCAAAGACAGAGAAGCATTAACATACCGTCAAACCTCAGAGGGTAGGCAGGGGAGGTGGGAGGGATAAGAGATCAACCAAAGAACTTGTATGCATGCATATAAGTATAACCAATAGACACAGACATTAGCAGAGTGAGGGTATATGCTGGGGTGAGGGAGGTCAAGACATCCTATCTACTAAAAGATAGACATCCTGTTTAATAAAAGAGTAGTATGCAAATTAACCATACCTCCACCACACTCACCAGCCATACCCACCAGCCAATCAAGAGCAAATATGCAAATAAACCCAACCAAGATGGCTGTGGCCACAGAGAGCAGGAGGGAGGCTTGGGTTTCCCTGGCAATGGAAGAAGCCAAGCTTTCCCCACACCTTGGCCAGCCCAGGTCTCCGCTAAAGTTTCAATTATAGAAGGTAAATAAATTCCAACAGAGGAGGCTTGGCTCTGCTCCAGGCTACGAAGTTTCAATTGTAGAAGATACATAAATCCCAGATACCAGGGCCTCTGCTTGGGTATCCAGGGGTGTGACTGGCCAGCAAATCACCACAGGCCCTTTGCCCAAGCCACCTCACACCCCAGGGGAACCCCTAACCTGATCTGGGGCACCCTTCAGGGCAAACCAGCTGGCCCCACCCATGTACCAGGCCTCTATCCTATCTAATAAAAGAGTAATATGCAGATTGACCTTCACTCCAACACACAATATGACTGCCCCCATGTGGTCAAATATCCTGCCCCCATGTGGACACAAGATGGTTACCACAAGATGGCCTGCAAGGGAGGGCAGTTGTGGACAATCAGGCCAGCAGGGGAGGACAGTTGGGGGTGACCAGGCTGGCAGAGGAGGGAAGTTGTGGGTGAGAGGGCTTGTAGGGAAGGACAGTTAGGTGGGACTCAGGCCTGCAGGGGAGAGCAGTTGGGGGGACCTGTCCTGAAGGGGAGGGCAGTTAGGAGTGACTAGGCCTGCAGGGGAGAGAAGTTAGGGGCAAACAGTCTGGCAGAGGAGCAGTTAGACATCAATCAGGCTGGCAAGGGAGTGGTCATGGGGTGATCAGGCTGGCAGGCAGAAGCAGTTAGAGGCAATCAGGAAGGCAGGCAGGTGAGCAGTTGGGAGCCAGCAGTCCTGGATTGTCAGAGTGATGTCTGATTGCCCGTTTAGGCCTGATCTCACTGATATCCTTCTTGGGGTCCCAGATTGGAGAGGGTGCAGGTTGGTCTGAGGGATACTCTCCCCACTCCATGCACTAATTTCATGCACTGAGCCTCTAATATGTAATACTTTAAACAATAAAGAACTTTTTAAGAAAGGTATCATATCTTGTCTTCCGGCTTCTATCATGTCTGTTAAAAAGTTGGAAGTAAATTATATTGTTTCTATGAAGGTAAAACCTTCTTTACCTCTGATTGCTTTTAAGATTTTCTTTTTTGTTTTTGGCTTTTAGCAGATTGCTATGATATGTGCCTAGATGTAGATTTACTTGTCTTTATCCTACTTGAGGTTCATATGGTTTCTTACTGTGTTTGATGGCTTTCATTTGTTTTGTCAACCTTTTAGCCATTATCTCTTTAGTTTTGATTTTGACCCATTCTTTCATCTCATTCTGACTCTAATTTTTGCATGTCAGAATTTTTTACTGTCATCTCTATCTTTTTACTAGCTTTTAAATGTTAATTCTTTTGTCTTTCTGAACTGTATATTTTCTTCTAATATATCTTCCAGTTAATTATTTAATGAACTAAATGTAATCTGCTGTTAAATCTATTCACTAAGTTCTTAATTTGGGGTATCATGCTATTTGGTGATAGAATTTTCTTTTGAGTCCATTTTGTAGTTTTTCATCTTTTGCTAAAATTCTCAGTCTTATCTTTTTTCAATTTGTAAGCATAGTTGTTTTAAGTTGATATCTGACTCCTTTATCTGGAGCCCTCAGGCATATATTTCTGTCAATAAAATGTCATTCGTATTATGTTACATCATATATCCAGTTATTTTTTTTATTATATTATGACATTGTATCTGCAAAATAATTTGCAGAAATAATTTTATATTTAAGGTAATGTTATCTTTCTCTAGAGAAGTAAGATTCTTAGGAGTAATAGCAATTCAGGAGTATCCTATATAATAAAGAGCTAATATGCTAATTAGACCAGATGGCAGAACGACCTTCTGGAACTACCACTTGGCAGGGGGTGGAGCCAGAGAGCCTGTGCTGTCAGGCCAGCCATGGTGGTCCTGGCGTCCCCCCTTCCACAGAGGCAGTGGAAGAGAGGGCTGCATGGCCCCAGAGCCTCTGCAGAAGCAGGATAGGGCACGACCATGGTGCCTCAACCTCCCACGGCCCCAGCCATGGCTGGCCCGGCCCCAGGTCAGATCACCCCCCCCCCAATACACACACACACACACACACACACACACACACACACACACACACACACCAGCACTCCCCCACATCACCCCACTCAGCCAGAAGACGGGCTCACAGCTGGTGAAGGCAGCGGCAGTGGTGGAAGCCTCTCCTGCCTTCGGGCAGGTGGGCAGGCAGGCAGTAAGGAGTGAGGGGTCCGGTCTGTGAGAGGGATGTGTGAATATTGGCTTAGGGCTGCAGGCGGACATCCTCGAGGGGTCCTGGACTGAGAGGGCACAGGTTGGGCTGAGGGACACCCCTACCCCAATGCACAAATTTTATGCACTAGGCTTCTAGTCTTTATATAAAGAAAAAATAAATTGAGAGGATTTTGAACTAGAAAATTCAGTATACTTTGAAGGCCCCGTTTCTTTCTTTCTCTCTCTCTTTTTTAATATATATATATATATATATTAAAATAATATTATATATATATATATATATATATATATATATATATATATTATTGATATTTTACAGAGAGGAGGAAGGGAGAGAGATAGAGAGCTAGAAACGTCGATGAGAGAGAAACATCGACCAGCTGCCTCTTGCACACCCCCCACCGGGGATGTGCCCGCAACCAAGGTATATGCCCTTGACCAGAATCGAACCCTGGACCTCTCAGTCCACAGGCTGATGCTCTATCCACTGAGCCAAACTGGTTTTGGCAGGCCCCGTTTCTTTTAGGGTATAGGTATTATTGGTGGGGAGCACTCCATTTACCCACCTCTTCTCAGGAGAAGTGGGTTTCTCGAGATGTCATAAGAAAAGGAATTTTCTGAGACTTGCATGGGAGGATAAGAAATTGTAGAAAGCTTTATTTTTGTGGAAGTAAACCCCTGAGCTTCCAAAGTCTCATTTCCTTTCATCCTGCCACGGAAAATGCCCATCTTAGTCTTCAATAGGACCACAATTAACGCCTTGCCCAGAATTCCTGTCCTGTGTTTGGGCACAGTCCCATCCAGCATGAGGCCAGCTTAGTTTGTGTTCCGTTATGTGTGGGGTCTGCGTGGCTGCACGGCTGTGGAGGAAACACTCTGGACAAGAGAAGAGCCAGAGAGCCACAGCCACCAGCACCAACAGCCGAGAGAGGCAACAGAGCAAACCCTTTGTTTGGGGCTCTGTATCCCCGAATTTTGGTGGGCTTGCAGTGTCCTTGCCTTCCCTGGCCAATGATCTCTGTTCCCAGGGTTGGCTGACAGGCACCTCCCCTGTGTCACTTGGACTTTTCTGCACCCATCTCCCCGTGGCTGGACCCCTTCCTCCAGTGACCTGCAGGAAACGGACTGGTGGTTCCCTGGCAGTGGACAGTTATTGCCTATAATGTCTGGCCTCCCTTTTGCTCCTTTCCTCTTATTAATAACTATAGGCCCGGGGCACAAAATTCATGCAGGGGGGTCCCCTCAGCCCAACCTGCACCCTCTCCAAATCCAGGACCCTCAGGGGATGTCCGACTGCCAGTATAGGCCCAATCCCCATCTGACTGCCGGTTTAGGCCTGATCCCAGGGACATCCCTCTCACATCCCTCTCACAATCCTGGACTGCTGGCTCCTAATCTCTCACCTGCCTGCCTGGTCGACCTTAACTGCCCCACCTGACAGCCTGATTGTCCCTCGTTGTCTCTGTGTGGCTCCCCCTGCCAGTCAGGCTGCCCCTCATGCACTCCCTCAACTCCCATCCCACCGGCCTGGTTGTCCCACCCGGTCTGCTATTCAGTCATTTGGTTGTCCCTCACTAACCCCCCTGCCAGCCTGGTCATAGGCAGCCATCTTGTGAAGGTATGAAGGTGAGTTTTCATATCACATATTTATTATATACCAGTAGGACTAGCTAATCCCAGTTTTTCCCATTTGGACCCTGACTTCCTTGTTATCGCCTGAGCCCCAGAAGGTTGTCCACAGCTTGCATTAGCCCCTCATCTGCTGCCTCCAAGATCGGGATAGACCTCCAGGAAATAGTGACCCTAAACACTACCTTCACTTCCTTTAGTCTCTATCTTTTGGAGGTTGGCTATAAAATTCTTCACTCAACTTTTAATCTCTAATTCCTTTGTATTCTAATTATTCTAAAGGTCTGTAGAGACTGACTATATGCATATGTGCTGTGGGGGGAAAAGTTTTATTTGGATTTGGGTAATTTTCTCTTCCAGTGGCCTTCCTAGGATGGCTGTAAGGTATTCTGTGTGTTGGTTAAGAGCACAGGGTTTGGAGACAGCAAATCTGGTTCAAATCCTTGTTTTGCCTGCATTAGCCGTGCGATTTTTTGGCAACTTAAACTTTCTGATTCCCGCTTCCCTCACTGGTAAAATGTGATGATTATAGCTTTTATTGCTGACAAATAAATGGACTAATATAGCAAAGATATACAGAGGGCTGGCCTATACTGTAAGAACCTAACTATTTTTATTCACTATTAACTACTTAAATATCTAATAACATCTGCCAAAAGTACTATTTCAGATTTAAACTTATTATAATTGTGGGATTTTTTTTTTTTCCTGGTGTTTTATTTCAAGCAGGAACTCTTAGGCCATGACTTTGGGGTTCTGGCACCACTTGCTTTGTAATTTTCCCAGACCCGACGCTTAGCCCTGTTCACACTGTGGAACTCAGGTCCCCAGTGGAATACTTCCCTTACATTCTGGGGTCAATTTCCAATTCCAATTAAGAAACATTTTGGCTTTGCCTACATGTTGCCTTAAAGCACGTATCCCCACAGAGATGTGTGAGACTCAGTGTTATGGCCTAAGTTTCTACAATTGCTCCAATTATTTTAATGTTTTTATTGGCTCCCTCTTGACCCACAGGTGAGGCCAAGGATGTGCAGTGGGAAAGAGCCTCTGTGCGTGCCCTCAGGGGCCTCCTGTTACAGCCCTGCTCCAGCCCTCTGCCCTGCGTTACACGCCCAGACATTGCCCCTCTCCGGAGCCTGCTCCTTCGGACGCTGCCTGTGGGGCACTTGAACGCAGGCTCCTTTAAGCATCAGTAACGAGGAGTCCTCCTTGACCTCATGCTGCTTAATTCCTAACCTGGTCTTGACCTGCAGCTCCAAAACCCGGGGAACAGTCAATAAAAGCAGCAAACAACGTTATGTTATTCTTGGCAGACCTTTCAAAACAATGAGAGGGCCTCACAATAGCTCATTATGGTTTAATAGTTGCTAACAAGTATTGAGTGTTTACAATGTGGCAAGCAATGTGCACACTTGCTCGCATTGGTTTCACATAACAGCCGAGTGAGGCGGGCGCCACCGTTACCCCGGCTTTACGGGGGGCCGTGGTTTATAGGGACAAAGTGTGTAACCGGAGGCCACACACCAGCTCCGGGGCCATGTCCGTCTTCTCCAGGGTCTGTGCGCTCCGTGTAGAACGTCACATGGAGAAACAAGAACGTTCCGTTTCTTACGGAGGAAGCTGGGGAGAAGCTTTGACAGAATGTCCAGCCAAGTAACAGGTCTGCAGTTATTCTACAGATTTGCACTTAAAACCGTGCTTTTAAACACTTCCCTGATGAGAATGGAGCCTGAGGATCTAATGAAAACAAACAGGCTAGCACATAGCAAAGCAGCCTGTCAGAACGGGCGGGCAGAGCCGGGAGGACGGGCTGTCACCTGGTCATGAAGTGACGCTGTTTAGTAGAGGCAGGAGGAGGCAGGGCAGGTCTGGGGAAGAAGGGTCCCAGAGAGCGGTGTCACAGCGGTCAGCAGGGAAGGTCACCCTCCCGCATGCCTGCGTTTCCAGGCCCAGCTGGCCCTCGTGGCTCCACGGCACCTCTGACTGCACACATTTGATGGGTAATCATGTTACACAGCTCACCCCCACTAGGATCCTAATAGTCCAGCCCAGTGGTCGGCAAACTCATTAATCAACAGAGCTGAGTACCAACAGGACAACGATGGGAAAATTCTATTGAGAGCCAGATATTTTAAACTTAAACTTCTTCTAATGCCACTTCTTCAAAATAGACTCGTCCAGGCCATGGTATTTTGTGGAAGAGCCACACGCAAGGGGCCAAAGAACCTCATGTGGCTCGAGAGCCACAGTTTGCCGACCACAAGCCAAGGCCTTCCACAGAAATCATTTCACTTGGGGATCTTCTGTGGAGGTAAAATGAACTCGTAGTAGGGATGAGATTTGGTAAATTACTTAGTAGTCCAGCTGCCTTGCCTACTTACACAAGGTCTGTGGGTTTTCCCCCCCCCCCCAGAAAACCTTCCTCATTCACACAGTTGCTTATGTGAGGAGAGAAAAGAAATTTCCTCTTCACTTTTCGAGACAATTAAAATGTAGCCTCCGGAGATTATCATGAAACTGGGGAGTCTTTCCCATCATTTCAGCCTTTTAACCTCATCCGACCAGTGTGAGTATAACAGAAAGAAATAGAGTCAGGGACTGCTCATGTCAAGATTTAGGACTGGAAGTGAAATGTCTAAAATGCTACTTGCAGGGTGGTGGGGACACAGGAGGGCCGGGTCAGATGGTCCATAGCAGTGGCCTCCCTCAGGGACTCTACAGCCATGGGGCTCCCAAATGCTTGCTCTGGACCCTGCCAGCCACGCCCTGCCGGCTACTGCCCGGCATTCTCAGTGCTCAGCAAATGCCTGTTGGGTGAATAAATTTACTTAGAAAGTGCCTGTGCTGGACACGGCTTTGAGTTGGATCTTAAGGGATGACTCTGCCCAGAGGAGAAGGGATTAGTTCAAGTCAGACAGGGAAGCACGTACAAAGGGCTGAGGGTGACTGTGAAGTTCTCACTCAGGCAGATGCACGGGTTTGGGTGCCATAAACCAAACCCTGTGGCAGATGGAGGAGGAGGTGTCAGTCAGATTAGCAGCACACACATGGTATTTGGCAACAAATTGGAAAATTTGCTTTCAAGAGACTGGTACATCTTGATGAAAATTTCTGTCTTAAAGTTGCCTTTCTCCATCAACCCCTATAATTTTAGTTGTGGTGGTTGTTATTGCTAATCCTCACCCAAGGACATTTTTCCATTGATTTTTAGAGAGAGTGGAAGGGAGGGGGAGAGTCAGAGAGAAACATCAATGTGAGAGAGACACATCAATTAGTTGCCTCCCTCACACACCCCAACCATGGCTGGGGATCCAGCCTGCAACCAAGGTAGGTGCCCTTGACCGGAATTGAACCTGGGACCCTTTAGTCTGTAGGCTGATGCTCTATTCATTAAGCCAAACCAGTCAGGGTCCCCTATAACCTTTTTGTTAGTATATTTGCCCCTGTCCTAGAGCTCTAGTCTCTGTATATTTTCAATGTTCTTCTTTATCACAGTGGGTATTACTTACTAAAGACTGAGATGATCATGAGAGAATGCTCCAAACATTTAGTTCAAATATTTTATTATTATCTTTATGTAATAAGTAGGCTGTCATTTTCCTTTTTCATTTCTTACTAAAGCCTGAATTTTGTGTCAACATTTTGTAAATGAGGAAATTGAGGCATTAAAATGCAGCATTATTCAAGGACATGGGCAGGTGGTTGCAAAACTAAGTTTCCTAACCCAAAGTAGTAAAAACTGAATACGGTTTTGGAATGAGATGCTACATAGCTGGGACACACAGCTCCAGCTTGCATGGTTGCGATCCTGTCTTTGGGGAGGAGAGAAGAGCAAAATGGCTCCTTAATAAGCCAGCATCTCTCAAATTGTGAGCTTTTCTAAATTGAGTGTTTCTCAAAATGTGCATCCCCCCCATTGTAAACCTGTTAGATAGTTACCATGCATATCAGCAGCAAAAGGGTCTGAGAAGACCAGCAGCAAAGGAAAACTAACTTCATTTAACTCAGATTTGATCAAACTTATTTGATCTTGGAATACATTTTTCATGGGACATGGTAAGGGAACTCACTTAGGAGATGCAGTGTGACTGCAGCAGCAAAGGCAGCTGGGACATGTGGGACTCTGTTTAACCTCCTGTGACTGTTTAACTCTCTGCAGCCTCAGGTTGGGCTGGCTACCCAGAAAGCCGGAGTGCCGCCCAGAGATAAGTGCGTGCCTGGGAAAGAGGTTAATGAATGTACAGAGTGTGATAACTGCCTAAGCCTGTTCACTTCGGAAGGCATTGTTTTTTCTGGTGATCTGCATGACTGCCCACCCTATGCTCTTACTAATCACACCCAACTAAAAGGAGACCCTGTCAGGGACAAGGGGTGCGGATAATTCCCAGCCGGCCACCCGGAGCGCGGCTGCTTCTCTTCTACCAAAGCTCAGAGTTTGAATTAGGCTATGTGACAGCTGATTGATTCTTCAGAATCAATCCTGAATTTAGACTTTTCAGTCCTTCCCTCATCGGACAGCTGATCTCATTTTCCAGGAAGGTGTGGGAAATGTTGATTTCAGAAACCTATATTTAATTGCATAGTGTTTGTTATATACTAGGTGATCAATAAATGCTTATTTTTTAATTGGTGTAAGTAATTTCTACTAACTAAATTTTTATTTGTTGTTGACATTTATTTATTTTTGTTTCTTTATTGATTAAGGTATTAAATGTGTACACATCTTCCCATTGCTCCCCCACTCACTCCCATACATGCCCTCACCCCCCAGTGTCTTGCGTTCATTGGTTATACTTATATGCATGTATACAAGTCCTTAGGTTGATCTCTTATCTCCTCCACCTCTCCCTAACCTTCCTGCTGTAATTTGACAGTCTGTTTGATGCTTTACTGCCTCTGTATCTATCTTTTTGTTTACCAGGTTATAATATTCTTTTTTTTTAATATTTTATTGATGTTTCACAGAGAGGAAGGGAGAGAGATAGAGAGAAACATCAATAAGAGAGAAACATCAATCAGCTGCCTCTTGCACACCTCCTACTGGGGATGTGCCCGCAACCAAGATACATGCCCTTGACTGGAATTGAAGCTGGGACCTTTCAGTCCGAAGGCCAATGCTCTATCCACTGAGCCAAATCGGTTTTGGCTAATGTTCTTTATTATTCATAAATGAGTGAGATCATGTGGTATTTTTATTTCATTGACTGGCTTATTTCACTTAGCACAATGCTCTCCAGTTCCATTCATGCTGCTGCAAATGGTAAGAATTCCTTCTTTTTATGGCAGCATAGTATTCCATTGTAGATGTACCATAGTTTTCTGATCCAGTCATTTGCTGACGGACACTTACATTGTTTCCAAATCTTAGCTATTGTAAATTCTGCTGCTACGAACATTGAGGAGCATATATCCTTTCTGACTGGTGTTTCTAGTTTCTTGGAATATATTCCGAGAGGTGGGATTACTGGGTCAAATGGGTGTTGTCAACATTTTTTTTATGTGGATTTTTAAAAAGCGAAGTAGCTACTACTTTGCTTTTTAAAAATCTACATTAAAAACCTTAGAATTAGAACAAAACCTTAGAATTTGAAATAATTTGGCTTTCTTAACATCTACTAAAAATACTTTTATTTTCTTTTTCTTTTTCCTTATTCCCTATCCTGTACTATACATCCTGGGACTATTTTGTGGCTACCAACCTGTGGACCTTAATCCCTTCTATTTTCACCTGGTTCCCAAACCCCTTCCATCTCTGGCAACCATCATCAGTCTGTCTCAGTATCTATGAGTCCATTTCTATTTTGTTTGTTTGTTTATTTTACTTTTCAGATTCCACATATTAGTGAAGTCATCATTTGGATCAGAACTACTTGGGATAGACCTAACAATAATTTTAAAAATTTCTACCATCTCATGGCCTGCCCAATCTCGAAAATTATTCTCTGAAACTGTTTATTCTGCTTAGGTGTCTTTGTAGTGTGAGTAAAATTTAATTATCTCATTTTCTTTATTGGCAGAAAGTAGATTAATTGCTTAAAATAAAAATATAGAGGCATGTGACATGGGTAGAAAGGTGCACAGGCCCCCGTTTACTGCTCAAGACATGACAAAGTGGTCCTAACCACTTTGGTCTTGCTAAGTGGATAGAGAGAGCATTGGCTTGTGGACTGAAGGGTCCCAGGTTTGATCCTGGTCAAGGGGATGTAGCTTGGTTGTGAACACATCCACAGTAGGAAGTGTGCAGGAGGCAGCTGAATCGATGTTTCTCTCTCATCAATGTTTCTAACTCTCTATTGTTCTCCCTTCCTCTCTGTAGAAAAAAAATTATATATATATATATATATATATATATATATATATATATATATATATATATATATTAAAGACATGACAAGGTGGAAGCTTGGACTATATGTTTTATACATTTACCAAAAATAAAAAAGAGAGTTAATTTTTCACATAATCCTATTTTTCTATTTGTTTTTCAGTTTATTTGGTTTTGTGGAATGAGAATGTGTTTATCAGGCAAATTGTGGTTCAAATTTGGCTTCATCACTTACTAGCTATCTTATATAATAACTAGACGCCTGGTGCATGAAATTCGTGCAAAGGGGGGTGGTCCCTTCAGCCAAGCCTGCACGCTCTCCAATCCAGGACCCTTTGGGGGATGTCCGACTGCCGATGTCTGGCAGTCGGACATTCCTCTCACAATCCCGGACCACTGGCTCCTAACTGCTCACCTGCCTGCCTGATCACTCCTAACTGCCCCCCATGCTAACTTGGTCACCCCCAACTACCCTCCCCCTGGCCTGGTTGCCCCTACCTGCCCCCTGCCAGCCTGGATGCCCATAACTGACCTCCGTCAGCCTGATCGCCCCTAACTGCCCCCTTAACCAACCTGGTCATCCCCAACTGCCCTCCTGCCAGCCTAGTGACCCCCAACTGCCCCCCCCCCCACCAGCCTGGTCACCCTGCACTTCTCCTATGCCAGCCTGGTTGCCCCCACTGCCCACCCTGAGGGCCTGCCTGGTCACCCCATGCAGCCTACTGCTTGGTTATTTGGTCTCCCCTCACTAATCCTCCTACTGGCCTAGTCTCCCCAGGCAGGCCTTTTCGGTCGTCCATTCAGTTGTGATGCTCACTTAGGCTTTTATATGTAATATATATAGAAAGGCTAAGAACCAGTCGCCATGACTTACACTGACCACCAGGGGGCATGCACGGAACATGGCATGCATTGGCAGCAGGTGGCAGAACACAGAACATGGTGGGCACCAGCCATGTGGGATGGTGGAGCAGGTGAGAGGGGGCACCAGACCAAGGCAGGGCGCCGGTTGCTGTCATCAGGGCTTCTGGTAGTTACTGAAAATTCGGTGCTCCCACACACTGTGGTCCCTCCCAGAACTCTCACCTGCTGCTGGCACCGGAACTGCTGCACTCACTGCAGGGGCCTGGCACTGGCCCCGATCACTCGACACTGTAAGGGGGTGCAAGCAGCAGCTGCCCACCCCAATCACTCTTCAGAGCTTCTCCACCTCCCCCTGCTCCTGAGGGATGACTGGGGTGGGCAGCCACCTCTTGCACTCACTGTCAGCAACTACCCCGCTCACACCCACTGCTGGTGCAGGCCGCAATTGCTCTGTGCCATCAGTGGGTGTGAGCAGGACCAGTGCCATCAGTGCATGGGAACGTGGTGGCAGAAGTGGGGCTGCCGGCAGGCACGGGCTGGGGGGAGGCCACGGAAGATGAGCTGAGACCTGCCCCTGTGCCCAGCACAGCTCAATGTGCACAAATTCATGCACTGGGCCCTTAGTTTAATGATAAGCAAGTCTGTGAGTTTTAGTTTCCTCCTTGTAAAATGGCAGTAATTATATTGGAATACCAGAATAAAGCTTTCCTCACTTTAGCATTAGAAATCTTCAGGATTTCTTCCTTAAAGCAAAGCTGCCTAGCAGAACTCACCACCCCCCTTCCCACACACAGCTCTAAAGAACAGAGACCCAGTCAGAAAATAATCTACTAATAATAGGGGGATAAAGTCTTACAGGTAATACCTTAATCAATAAAGAAAAAAAAAAACAATAAACACATAAAATGCATACAGTCACTAATCCTTCTGCTGTAAATGGACATGTGTAACTAAGGATCACCAGGTACACAAAACAACCACGGCAATGAAAAGAAAACCCAAAAGAAGCAAACACCGACCCAGGGGTGTGTGTGTGGGGGAGGGGAGTGAGGAGGTGAGGGGAAGAAACACAATTAGAGAACAGAAGACAGCATTAAAAGCACTCTAATTAATATGCCAGGGGAAATTTTGGGGGAAAAACATTATATCCTTAAAATTAGAACAAAATGCTAAGAAAAAGAAACAACTAGCGAATAAAAGAGAATGAATGCTTGAAGGTTAAGAAAAATCAGACCAGCTCTGGCCCGTGCGGCTCAGCTGGTTGGGCTTCATCCCCTGCACTGAAGGGGTGCTGAGTCGATGCCCAGTCAGGGCACTTGCCCAGGTTGCGGGCTTGATCCCTGTGGGAGCACGTGAAAGGCAGCCAACTGATGCTCCGCTCTCACATTGATGTTTGTCTCTCTCCCTCTCCCTTTCTCTCTCTCTAAAAATCAATACAAAATCTTTTTTAAAAATAAGACTGGTTGAAAAACATTTAAATTTTTAATTCTTTTTAAGAATTAGGGGGGAAAAAAAACATCAACATTCTCTCAACATTCTCAGAATGTAGAGGAAAAAATCAAGAAATGGAAAACTATGAGACAGAAGATCAGTCTAGCAGGTTTGACATACAGGGTTGGAAATGCAAAAATTGTAAATAAATAAAATACTCAAAGAAAAAAATGTCCAAATCAAAGGACAAAAATTCTTTGGAATTAAAAGAGCTTCCTGAGTGCCCAGCACAATTAATAATAAGAGATCCATACCTAAATACAGAGTACCGAGGAAAGGAAGAAGCTTCTGGAGGTTTTCATCCCATACAGATATCAATCATGTATGAGGGCAGAATAATGATATTTTCAGACAGCAAGATCTCAGTATGTTTATCTCCCACATATCCTTTCCTTTAAAGATATTTGAAGATGTAATCCAGAAGAACAAAGAGTAGAATAAGGAGATTGTGGAGTCTACCAGCATGTAGTTCCAATCCAGACTCCTGATGGCAGTGGAAAAAATCTACAACATGACAACTGCATATCATGCTTACAGGGCAGCCAGACAGATTGGAGCTGGAGAATGTTGGGCAGAAATCAAGGGGAGGGGGGTGTCTCCAGTTGAAAATGGGGGCTTAATAAGAAGACAGTCTATGAGAAAATTAAACACAGAAATAATGCAAGAAAACACAACATCATCCATTGGGAACTTCAGGGATCAGTGGTAAGGTGAAATAATCCTATATAATAAAAGCCTAGCTGAAACCGGTTTGGCTCAGTGGATAGAGTGTCGGCCTGCGAACTGAAAGGTCCCGGGTTTGATTCCGGTCAAGAGCATGTACCTTGGTTGCAGGCACATTCCCAGTAGGAGGTGTGCAAGAGTCAGCTGATTGATGATTCTCTCTCATCGATGTTTCTAACTCTCTATTCCCCTCTTTTCCTCTCTGTATAAAAATCAATAAAATATATTTTTTAAAAAAAGCCTAATATGCAAATCAACCAAATAGCAGAACAACTGGTCACTATGATGTGCACTTACCACCAGGGGGCAGATGCTCAATGCAGGAGCTGCTCCTGGCGGTCAGTGTGCTCCCCTTGTGAAGCTGGCTCTCAGCTGGTGAGCATAGCGGCAGTGCCGTGCCGCTCCTGCCTCCGAAGCCGCACTAAGGAACAAGGGCTCCTGGACTGGAGAGAGATGTCTTCCTGCCGGCTCAGGCCCGCTCCTCCACGAGAAGGCGCAGACCAAGCTGAGAGACCCTCCCCTCCCCAGTGCATGAATTTCGTGCACTGGGCCTCTAGTGTATAATAAAACTATAGTTCATATACAAAGCATACTGAAATGTGGCAATATTGGAGGATAAAAACAAAGAAAACTTCTATTGAATCCTGATGCTGGTAACATCCTTTCTTGATTGGTCCAGGGTTTATGACTCATTAAGAAGAATGGACTCCTAACATATGACTTGGTCAGTCTATGGATGAATCATGGAGACTTGTTGCAATTACAGAACCAAATGTAAAGTAAATGTTTATCTGACAAAGCGGGACACGGAAGGTGGAGAAAAGGGCAGGGGCACCAATAACTTTATCTTTTTGTTGTTGTTGTTAATCCTCACCTGAGGATATTTCTTTCATTGATTTTTAGAGAGAGTGGAAGGGAGGGGGCACAGGGAGAGAAAAACTGAGGGAAGAGAGAGAAACATCTATGTGAGAGACACACATCCACTGGTTGCTTCCTTTGGTTGGGGGAGGAGAGTGGGATCAAACCTGCAATCCAGATACGTGCCCTTGACCAGGAATCAAACCTGAAGCCCCTCAGTGCTCAGGCTGATGCTTTAACCACTGAAAAATGCTGGCCAAGGCAATAACTCTTATCTTTTAAAGTGAAGAACCAGAGATAGAGTATCATCGAAAGTTAATGAAATAAGAAATGCAGATTTAGTATACTTTAAATTATAGGTATAAACACAGGAAGATCGAAGATAATAATAGATGCCAGACTTTTGAATGCCCAGGTTTCTGGGAGGAGAGGGTGATAGTATTGAGCGAAATCCTCACATTTGCTATTAAAGAGACTATAAATAATATATTTTATTGACAAATTAAAATAATAGAGCTATAGGCATATTGCCTATATGGAGGCAAGAGCAGAATTGAAAACGAAAACCTTTTAGAATGGGGCCCTGTCTGTCTCATTGTTGGACAGTGCATCCCGGTGCCTGGAGTGGTGTCTGGAACACCCGCTACACCTGCTTGTCAAATGCTGAGCAGGAAGAAGCTGGCTGAGAAAGCCCTGGGAGTGAGGGAGGAAGGGCCAGAGGCGCCCTCTTGCCTACATTGGATGGTTCCTGGGTGAAGGTATTATTTTGATGAAAAAGTTGTCATTGTGAAGAACACAGGAAAATGCACCACACCACTGAGAGTAGTGACTTTCTTGGGGAGATTAGAAAGAAGATGAGACCTGAGTGAGGAATCAGCCAGAGGAGGGAGGAGAGCCAGGCAGAGGGAGCACAGGCGAGGACATTAGGAAGGAAGGAGATCCAGAAGGCAGGGCTGAGGGGTGAGGGAGGACGCTCCATGAGAGCCTGGCAAAGAGGGCCGGGCAAGGCTACGAGGCTTTGTAGGCCATGTTAAGGCTGATTAATTTCTCATCAGCAATGTGAGGCTGGTGTAGGTATCCCATAACCTGCCCCCGAGAGGCTGGGCACTCCTGCTCTGTGCAAGCATTGGGACTAGAGCCCCCAAATAGCTCTGCTCTGGGCAAATCGGGGATGTACTGGGCCTTTGGATTTGATTTTTAGTATCTAATAACGCTGAGCTACCACAGGAAAATAAAATACTGCTGATCAGATAACTGGATAGAAAATGGTCAACTGAGGGCATAGACTGGCCACTTGAGGCATGAGTTGAACAAGCTGTGCTGAGAAAGCTGGTGGAAATGGCTGGATTTCCTCATCACCACAGTATTGGTGCTTGTCGGGCAGGCGGGATGCCGATCAGCGTGGGTGGAGGAAGACACCATCAGGGCCGGTTAGGCATTGATCGGTGGCAAAGCCTGTTCTCATCAAAGAGCCAGAAGAGAGTTCACGGGCTCTCAGGAGCAGGGACGGGCCAGGTGCCGGTGGCGATTGGGAGTGCCTGCTCTGAGCCACGGGGATTGGTGTGGACGAGCCCAGATCCAGGGTCTCAGGAAGCACAAAGGCTGCCCGGGGAGCAGGCTGGTCTCAGGGAGCAGTGTGGGCCCCTCCCAATCCACGCGGGTCCTTGTTAGTCACCGAAACAGTCATTTACTCTACGCGAGAGTCCATGCCGCTTTCCAGGCACTTAGCTTCCTCCCAGGATGCTGGTTGCTCACCAGGGGAATCCGGCTCACTAATCTTTAACACTCGTCATAATTATTTTTCCTTCAATAATGCTATTCTCCCCCTGAGAAACTCAAAATTATTACATAAGAAAAATGTAGAAATAGAAGTGTGTGATATTTTTTAATAAAATGTAGACAGTGGCCCTGGGGAATTTTTTGTAGCAAAAGCCTCTCAAATCAATTATATTTTCTCATTTCTGGCTCCAATTATTGAATATTTTATTCCTGTATTTATTTAAGTTCTTTCCGAATGAAAAGGTGGAGCTATGCTGACACATGGAGGAAGGGGGGGATTGCCCTGTTTCCCCGAAAATAAGACAGTGTCTCATTAATTTTTGCTCCCAAAGTTGCGCTAGGTCTTATTTTAAGGAGATGTCTTATCTTTCCACGCGCTAGGTCTTATTTTAGGAGGATGTCTTATTTTCGGGGAAACACGGTATTAATTAACGTTGTTTAGAGTCAGAGATAAAAACAGTGCTGCTGCATGTGAATTTGCTGTGATGCGCTGTCAGGCTGCTCGTGGAGGCGGCAGGAGCCAGGCAGTCCTGGGAGAGGCCCAGCGGGGTGTCACCCCCAGTGTCTGGGAGGGGAGTCTGCAGTGATGGCCAGTTCCTCCAGGCGGAGGAAAAGCAAAGGATGCACTGAGGCCGGCAGCGCCTGCTCCAGGAAACCAGCACTGCTGGCCGCACGTGCTGCTTTACCGGGAATGCTCAGGGCTGCTCCCTCTGTCTGCCACTCCGCTGGGCGCTCCTGTCATTCACGTCCGTTGTCTCGCCTAGTTCTAACGGCGTTGCTGTGACACGGGAGGGTGATTCGGGTGGTATTTCCCTTTGCTGCGTAAGGAACACCGGGCTCAGGAAGGCTGAGGCTGCTTGTCCGGGGTCACAGGGCTCCTCAGTGGCAGAGCCGGCCCAGATGGGCGCTTTGATTCCCGGAGGGCCCTGCTTGCCAACTCCCTGAGCTCGGGCCCTGCTGCGCCTGACCCTGGAGCTCCAGGTGCCCCCTTTCCTCACACCCCGCTGCACACCGAGCCAGCAAAGCCTGAGAAGGCGGCTCCGAGGAGATTCCTGCTCCGAGCTGTCACCCCCGGGTGGCATCACCTCCGGCAGGAGGCGGCATGGTTTAGTCAGAACACAGTAACCATGGAGCAGGTGGATCTCTGACCTGTCCTGCTAGTTTCCCTTCTCAGCTGGGGCCTCCTTTGTAGCAGGTGTGAACAACCCACCCCTAGTTCTCATTCTCTCCTTCTCTCTTCCCCCCTCTCCCGCCCACCCTCCTTCCTCCCCTCCCTCGCACATCCTCATAGGGATCGCTCCCAAGAGACGGCTGGTGTTTCCTTGTGGCTGGCTGAAGAGGACCAGAGTGACCCACTCAAAACAGGCTCATTTCCGAGTTCAGCAGTGGGTTTCCCTGATCTGCCCTCTCCCACCCAGGCCGCTGGAGATTATAAAAACGCTGGTCATTGTTCTGTGGCCGGGAAGATGCTAGGGGAACCCAGAATGATTATCTCTTTACTTCAGTCAGTGTTACATTTTTATTTATTCATTGTGACACCAGAAGGCAAAATGGGAAACAAGGGTCGAAATTACAAGAAGGCTGATTTCGGTTTGAAATGAAGGCCTTCCACGTGATTGGAACTCTCTGAGAAAGGAACGGCCATCGAGGGGCCGGGGTTTCTGTTGCCAGAGACGGTGAAACAGCCCGTGGCTATTTAACAAAGTGTGTGGAGACGGAGAGAAGGGAGAGATGACCCCTCGGGTCTCAACGCTGAGGGTTCTAATTTATTTGTCCCTCCACTGGGCACGTTTCCGCGGACAGTGAGAGGGAGCCGGGTCGGGGTCGGGGCAATGGTCAGGCACATCCGGCCCATCTGTCGCCTGTGCTGAGCCGTGCTGCTCGCCACTAAGCCCAGCCAGCACATGCGGGCTGTGTCCCAAAGAAGCAGCTGGCAGAACGCGGCCAGGCTAATGGGCCAGAGGCTCCCTAATTTCGGCATCGTTGTCACCACCAACAAACTCAGCAGCAGTGGCCACTTAACTAAGCCAGAGGGTCCGCTTTGATGAGATTCTGAAACAAGCATCCCTATGATTGCTCCCTCCAGAACCACAGGCAAGAGCGGCAGGCTATCATCCCACCATGTGAATGTGCACTCACTCGCCAATTACTCTGGATTTGTGCTTCCTGATGTAAAAAACAGCTGAACGTAAAATATAAATCATTTGTTTGACACTTTAGTCAGGAAAAAGATTGGCTCTTTAGATCACAACATCAGCCTGGTAGATTTCCTCGCAAATGCGCTATCACTAAATATACACGGTGTCCCCCCAAAATGCACACACACATGGAATAATTATAAAGGCACTGTTTATTAAAATGTAATAGAACCTGCAGACATTGTGTGTACACATTTTGGGGGACACCCGTGTGTACATACACACCCATACAGTCCACACTATGAGCAAGTAATGGTTGGGCCAAGCCAATGGACATCTAACGCCCCAGGAACCGCCAGGACCTGTCTGACACGCACGATCTTTTCCAGGTAGTTCGGAGCCATTTAGAAAATCACTATTGTGGTTCACAAAATGCCCCACCCATCTGAGGACTTAACCTCACCCTTCTTCCCCAAATATCTAATGTGCCCATCCTTCAAGTGCCTGGCATGTTAGAGTTGATGAGGGCCCAGTGTCTAAATAATAGAGACTGAGAGCTCAGTATGATCCAGGCACTCTGCACATGCTCCACACAACCTCATGCAGTCTTCACAGCAAGCCAGGTGAATTATGATCCCTATTTTAACTGAGAAGTAAACCGAAGCTCAGAGAAAAAGGTAATTTGCCCGCAGTCAAATCGCTCTGTCGCCTGTCCACAGGAAGCGCTGGGTGCAGGAGCATTAACTTTATTTTATTCTCGGAGGCGCAGGTCTGGGAGTTGAGGTGTGATACTCCTCAAAGCACTCACTCTTGCCTCCAGGAGGTTCTGTCTCAAACGATGTGCCCTGTCCATGAGAAAGAGGTGTGTCATGGCCAGCTGTCACTGGCAAGACCCTCGTCTTGAGGGAGCCATACTGCATATGCCGCACTCTGAGCAGCTCCCTGTTCATGAGAGCATGCAGCATGATGAAGAGAGGAACCTTCAAGCTTGGGTAGGCGGCACAAAGAAGTTTCCAGAAGTTTTGAGAACTTTGTCGATACCTTCAGTTTTCAGTTTGCAGGTGTCGTTATTTCTAAAATGATGTGCCAAGACTGCTGTGTAGGCCAGGCTCCTGCCAGGGTCCCACTCCCACCTCCCGTCACCATAGGTCCTGCCACGGCAGACACTGTCACCCAGGCCGGGCCCAAGTACCTGCATCAGACCCCCACCCAGAACGTACGGCCTGTGGGCACAGGGCTCGGTGAGGCCTCTGTGAGGATTGGAGAACAGGTGTCCCTCCAGATGGAGAATGGAGTGTGGGCTGGATGTCAGTTCCTCCCCACACACCCTGCCCCACAGGAAAGTACCACAGAGACAGCGTCACGTCTCACTGAAATGACAGAGGAGCGTTTGCCAGCTGAGATGGTCAACCCTTCACCCTTTATGTCTAAACAAAGACTTAAGCTACAAAAGGAAAATCAGGCCCGCCAATAACCAACATTGGATAATAGACTCATAAAACTAACAGCCAGAAATTCCACAGCAACATTTCAGGCCCAAGCGTTCCTCTGGAGCCAGACTGTAAGTGTGCTCTGGGACACACAGAGGAGGGACGCAGCATCTCACACCCCTGTTTGTGCCCCTGGAAACGCCGTCTGGGGCCCCCCTCTGTTCTTTTCACCAGCCGAGGGGGTGCTGGCTGGGTGCTTTCTCAGCACCGAAACTCCTTGAGGAGCGAGATTTTTTAAAAAATATTCATAGGATATGAATGGAATCTTCCTGGGAGAAGCTGTCTTTTAAAACACACTTCTCAAGAATCTAAGTGCTGCTGCAGCACCTTTTTATATTTATAAGTCAGGAAGGGAGAAGCCGGGTGATGCTTCTGAAGATGGGTAACATGAGCACCCCAGGGAATGAATGAATGAATGAATGAAATGATGATTAAACATTTACAAGTTCCATCTATGTGTCATGCATGGCATTAGAAGAAAATAACAATGAAGCATTAAGCACCCACATGCCAGACAATGTTCTTTAAGCATCACTACATGCTTAAGCATCCACTACATTAAGCATGTGCACTCACTGCGTGCCAGACACTGTTCTTAGAGAGGCACATATATCCCATCATTGAATCCACATGGTATCCCTATCACAGAACTGAATAGCTTGCCCATCACCACACACCTGGTGGAATTTTCCTTCCCAAATGCTTATGAAGCATTTCTATTTTTTTAAAAAAATTTATTTAACAGAGCTCTTTATATATTAAGGACTAGAGGCCCAGTGCACGGATTCATGCACATCAGAAGGAAATTAATTATAACGTGGCCAGCAGGGTGGGACTGGATGAGATGGGCCGGACATGCCCTGGAGCCAACCTGGACTGTGGAGGCACCAGAGCTCGAAGGCTGTCTGTGGAGTGAGTGGTAGAGTCCCTCAGCCTGGCCTGGCCTGTGGGGATCGGCTGAAACCGGCAGTCCGACATCCCCCGGGGGGCCTGGAGTGGGAGAGGGCGCTCTGCAAAGTTGCTGTCTCTTGGCAGCTCCTGTGCTGAGCACCTGCCCATTGGTGGTCAGTGCGCATCATGGCGACCGGCCCATATATATGGAAGTATCTTTCTAAGTAGGCTGTTCCTCTTTTTATTTTCTGTGTGGTGTTTTTTACAAAGTCAAATCTGACTTTATTTTCAGTTATACTGCGATTACTTAGTACCAGGCTCACAAAAACCTTTCTGATCCCAAGATTATTTCATCTTTACCTGAATTTTCTGGAATAAATTTCACTCCTTATCATACTATGTTAAAATCCTTCTAGAACTTATTTTGGCTTAAAACACTGAGGGTACATCTAATTTTATTCTACTCCCCACCACCCCAACAGTTAGAAAGTATGCCAATATCATTTACTGAAAAGCTACTCATCCAATCATTCACTTATTCAACAAGTATTTATTCAGAACATACACAAGCAGGCATTTTTCTAGGTCCTGGGAATAGAGCAGGCAGCTTACACTCCAACGGGAAGAGGCAGGTCATGTCCTATACTTGGTGGTGCTAAAGGCAAGGTGGTCAGGGACGGTCTCTCTGAAGTGGTGACGTTTTGGTGGAGGCCTGAAGGAAGTGAGAGGTGATTGTGCACCTGGCCTGGGCATCAGAGGGCAGCAGCGCTGAGCCGGGAGGGGGTGACACTCGGTGTGCTTCAAGAATGACAGAGAGGCTCCACCACAGATCGGGGGAGAGCACTAGGAGGAGTGAGAGGGGGGCAGGAGTCAGATGAGGTAGGGCCTGAGAGGGCCTGGTTAGGACTTTGGATTTTGGCCCTGGGTGAGTGGAGTGGATGGCATTTCCCAAAGATGCCATAATCATATCCCAGGTGCTCTTTGCAGTGTGATATGGCCATGCCCCATTAGAGGACAGAGTCCATCTCTTGACCTATTTGAAAGTGGGCAGGCCTAGTGATTGCTCTGGGCAATAAGCTTTGGCAGAGTGGGTGCTATGCCCATTTTGGGACTAGCCCTTCACTAGTCTGGCAGCTTCTCCTTCCTGCCTCTTAGAAGACAGTCATGATGAAAAGAGTGTGAATATGTCCTGGATGGTATGCTCAATGGTTAGAGTGTTGGCCTGCACACTGGAAGGTCGTGCGTTCCATTCCCAGTCCAGGTCATGTACCTGGGTTGCAGGTTCAATCTCCTCCCTCGGTTGGGGTGCATGTGGGAAGCAAATAATTGATGTGTCTCTCTCACATTGATGTTTCTCTCTCTCCCTCCCCCTTCTATTCTCTCTAAAAATCAACAGGAAAAATATCCTCCGGTGAGGCTTTAAAAAGAGAGAGAGGAAGACAGAGAACAAATACCTTGGGACGGCCACTTTTTGAAAAGTCAAAGTCACAGGGAGAGCCCTGGAGGGTAAGCTGCCACATGAAGGGGAGAGAAGCCAAGGAGCTGCAGGCACCAGGTATGTGAGTGGAGAAGCCATTTTGCTGAGTCCTCCAGCTGAAACCAGTTTGGCTCAGTGGATAGAGCATCGGCCTGTGGACTGAAAGGTCCCAGGTTCGATTCCAGTCAGAGGCATGTACCTTGGTTGCGGGCACATCCCCAGTAGGGGGTGTGCAAGAGGCAGCTGATCAATGTTTCTCTTGCATTGATGTTTCTAACTATCTTTCTCTCTGTAAAAAAAAAAAAAAAAAAATCAATAAAATATATTTTTTTAAAAAAAAAAGAGTCCTCCAGCCCAGCCAATACCAAACTGCACCGGCTCCTGACCCATACCTCTTGAGTAAAATGGAAAGACTGAAGCCACCGTGTTTTGTGGTAGTTGGTTTGTGGCAACAGAGAGTTGAAACAGTGAGGTAGGAGGCTAATGGAGGGTTCTGAGCAATCATATGATCTGACTTAAGTTTGACAAGATTTCCTCGGAGCCTGTGCTGGGAACAGAATGCGAATGAGAAGGGAGAGTGTGGAAAGGTGAGCAGGAAAGAGACATGAAGTAGAGGCAGAAGTTGGAGGAAGAAATTCAATTCTGGGTATACTGTTATTTCAGAAGTCACATGGATGGGATTTGCCAATGGGTCAGATGTGGGTGTAAAAGAAAGGCTTAAAGGATGGCTTCAGGCGCTGGCCTGACACTGGGAACATGAAGGGGACCTTCACTGACATGTGAGAAGGTTGCAGGAGGAGCAGGGTTGGAGTTAGGGGAGTCAGGAGTTCTGTTTTGGACAGGTCAAGCTTACCTGGCGGAAGACGCATTCAAGTGGGATGCAAAGTGCTGTTGGGCCGTTGAGTGCCTGAGCCAGGACTGGGAGATGTATGTTTGAGCATCCTGGTGTTTCCATGGTCACGCTGGACCAGGTCACCCGGGGAGTCAATTGACAGAGCAGAGAAACAGGAGGACGGAGCCCTGGGCACCTTACCATCTAGAGATGTAGGAGCGGTGAGAAGGAACCTGAAAAGGGGACTGAAGGGGCAGCCCGTGAGATGGGAAGAGAAATAAGAGAAGAATGTTCTGGAGGGAGAGAAGTAAGCTGTTCCAGTGAGGGCAGAGTGCAGAACTGTGTCAAATCTTCTGGAGAACCCAGTCAGATGAGGACTGACCATTCTTGGTATTACTGTCTTCATTCTTGACATTACGGCCTTCATTCTTGATATGACTGGCTCAGAAAAGTGCATGTATCATATAGGAAATTTGTGTCTGTGTGAGCATGTGCGTGAGCACTTTCTCTTCTCTCCCATCGGTCTGCTTATCCATCCGGAACTGTGTGACCACTGAAACTCTCACACTTGACAAGACAAGTTCCATGGACCCCCAGTGACCTTTTCTTTTTTACAAAAATATGCTGGTTATTCTCATCTCAAATTCACCAGAATTTTACGTTGGAATTTTAGCAAGTCTCCTTCCTCCCTGAATACATTGGAAATTTTATTATATGTGTCTATTTCTGCATAGGAATTGGTTGTGTAAAAGTTAATATTGAGCGTGCTTATCTACCCTCCACATGGTATGTGTTTCCATTTATGCTTCACATCTCCAAGTAGATTTTTTAAATATATGGGTCTCATGTGTTTTCTCTTAAGTTCTTTTCTAGGTATTTAAATTTTAGTGGTTTTTGTGAATTATATCCCCCTTTCCCATTGTATTTTCTTACTGGCTATTTTTTTTGCTAAAATAAATCTATTTTTCTATAAAGAATTATCTTGTTATTTCTAATGATTTTACAGGTGATGCAAGCAGATTTCAACACCTTTGCACAGCTCTGGAATCATACAGTTTGTGTATAAGGCTGTCCTGACTTCTGCTGATAAAATCTCAGTGTGGAGAATGGAATTGCATATGTCAGTATTTCAAAGTGTTCCCCCGGGAAATCCATGGCTCCCAGGTGCTCTGGGAGCGATTGCAGCCACACATCTCAAATTGTCCCAGAAATTCCCTATTGCAAATATTTTTCCCTTTGTTAACCCTTGAGTCAGACCATATGTCCTTTGATCTTTGCTTCAAAAATACTGTTACGGTATTTAATAGAAACAGGGACAGCCCAGACAAAGTTAGAACATATGGGGTATTTTTCCTCTGAGACCCTAACTTTCCTCTTAGCATTCTTCCTGGTGATGTGTGCCTGTGCACACACATGCATGCACACATGCTCGAGCGAGCGCGCGCGCACACACACAGGTATCCTGGAGGGAAGGGATTTCACTCAAACAATGCCACATGGGCTGCCACTGTGCAGCCTGGACTCAGGATCCCCTGAGGCAGGTTCTCATGGAAGGCCATGGACAGCCTGGTCTGAACCCACATCTAACGTATGCACGGGGCCAGGTCACTCAGCCATCTCGAGCCTCCATTCTCCACATGTAATAGAAATATCTGACATCGGCAGTGTGGGCTGTTATGGGGACTAAGAAAATTACTGTAAAATGCGGGACATTGTAGGATCTGGGAGCAGCATCTATTACTTGGGTTGGAGGGAGTCCCCTATCACCGCTAAGGTTCTTAAGAAAGTACCTTGGTCTCACTCTCCACTCTCAGCTGTAGAAGCCAAGTGGCCAGTGGAGGTTGCAGGAAGCAGTGGTGTCGCTCCCTAACTCCCCTGGCCTGCACCTGATCACCAGTGCTGATCTCTCACATTTGTCACTAACCAGCCCCACCCGGGACTGCCGTGCAGTAACCAAGGGGAAGGCATTGGTCATTTCTGCTGTCACCTTCCCATCGGCCACTCCTTCCTATTTCCATCCAGCCTCCTTTGGGGGAATGCCTTGTGTGCAGAGCTTTGGGAGGGAGGCCTGTAGTTAAATGGATGGGTCTGACCATCCCCTGGAGACAGGAACGTGACCCAGTTGCACTCATCTCTCTCCTTTCTTCCTGGGATTCTGTATTTCACACGAGGGATGCCCCATGGGGGGTCATTGAGATCATGTCTTCATGGCGGTAGCCACATGATGTAGCCCAGACTGTGCCCATGTTTCCATTACTGTGGTTTTTAATGGTGTTCTTACTGGTTCTGGCTGCCTGGTATTTGGACCCCCTCACTTGCTCAGCACCCAAAATTGTTCCAAAAGATTGCCTTTTGGTTCAGCGCAACTCAATTTGGGGTTTCTCTCTTGCAACAGGAGTATTGTCTGGTACAACCAGATTACAAGAGGGAAAATAAAAGAGGTTCATTCCACTCTTCATTAGAATAGGTAAAATCTTAAAGCTCGGGGCTTATCGTCATGCATCAGCACAGGACTTGGGAACAGAATGCCTTTCGGTGCGCAAATGTATCATCAAAGGCGTCAAGAGCATGGAGAGGTAACAAGGGTAGCAAATATCAACGTACATAACTATCAACTCCTGCACAAGCTCTCCGGATCCATTAGGATAACTCGGGACAGTTTCCTTTTCCAGGGCCGGCCCTGTCTCTCTTCACTCTCCTGAGCTCAGCATGGCCCCTGTTCCTCAGAAAGCTGCCACAGAGTGTTCTGCTAGTTATATGATTGTCATCCTGCTTAACACGCTCCCTGGTCTGCTGGCGGATGCTAGTTTAACCAAGATCTAATTGGTAACATATTGTCAATTGGACTAAGTGCCATATGATGGAGATTTAAACCCTGGTAATTTTTCCATAAAAAAAAAAAAATCTGTCAACAGGCTCCAGCGGAGGAACAGCAATAAATCAAATTGTCATGTTTATTAGTTATTGCAGGAGGCTCCTTGTCTTGTATTCATTACAACCCGGGTTTTAGAACCAATAAGAGCTATAAAGAGGAATGTGTGTGCAAGGTGCTCTTTAGTAGGTTTATTTTTGTATGCAAATACCTGCTTGTATGTTAATTGTGAGAAACATGTTGCTACTTCACTTTAAAAAGAACACGAACTTGGGCTGTTTCCGGAACAGGCATAATGTTCCTTGCGTTTACCAAGCTGTGTCATAAAACACTGAAGTCAGTTCACAGATAACCAAAGAGAAGAAAATGAAAACAAAAAAGAGATGGCACCAGACCCTTCTCAGGCTTGCAGATGAAAAGAATTGGGTAGAATGCCTGCACTGAAGGGTTTGTAGAACAGTCACTGCCATTTGACTTGGGAGGTTGAAAAATGGAAATAAGAGAATTTTCCAGACATGAGACAGGTTAAACAAATTACAGAATGCCATCACCAGAGAATCAGGCAGCCATTTAAAGAGTGGGTGAAATCATATTTAATGACGGGTCATTAAGAACCAAAATCATTTGTACTTTTAACTTGCCGTTACTGAAAGTCACTTTCACCATCTCTTCTTACTGAATTGAAGCTATGTAACAGTATTTTACACATGTAGCTTCCCTGGGATCTCATAAAACCCTGGGAGCGCCATAGGACGGTTATTACACCCACTTCACAGAAGAGGAACCTGAAGTGTGGAAGATGGAGTGGCTGTTCGCAGGGTTTCTGCCTCTGCCAGCCTCAGGCAGGAGGCAAACCCCACCCCCACCCTCCCGCCTCTCTTCAAGTCTGGCAGCTCATTGCACAAAAGATGGTGAGAACAATAATAACAATAAGAATAGCCTCTAGCCAGTTTGGCTCAGTGCCAGCCTGTGGACAGAAGGGCCCAGGTTCGATTCCAATCAAAGACACATGCCTAGGTTGGGTCTTAATCCCCACTAGGGGGCGTGCAGGAGGCAGCCTATCAATGATTCTCTCTCATCATTGATGTTCCTATCTCTCCCTCTCCCTTCCTCTCTGAAATCAATAAAAAATAAAAGGATAGCCCCTAACCCTATTGAGCCTTCCAATGTCCCCAATGAAGCGCCTCCGTAGAACTCCTCTAAGCCTCACTTCAGAGGCAGAGACCATTGCTGCACCACGTCCCCAACGCAGGCCCTGGTGCGGAGACCTGGGGGGCCTGGCCCGAAACCTCAGTGAGCGTGGCAGATGGGACTTGAAACAAAAGTCAAGCAGAGGAGCAATGCTTTTTCCCATTTTGAAGAAACGCAAAATACATAGAAATGTGTCCGGCACAACTAAACCCTGAGAACAGCAATGCCCAGAGCAAGGGAGCAGCAGCAGACAGAACAAAACCAAAACCTTGTGGTCTCAGGATAAGCAGCAGGTGCTTCTGTTACTTTCACTGTGAGCATCTCTTCACCAGTGAGAGGGGAGCCTGACAGCCTGGTTAAGGGAAGCGTCCTTCCTCAGCTGCACCCAGGGCAAGTGCTTTTGGTAAAAGCAAACACCATGATTTTAAAGATATTGGTTATTTGGTGTGCGCACCCAAGACTCACAAATAAGCGTACCCCCTTGTCGCCATGGGTGCTAGTTAGCCTCTGGCCTTTAGCTGTTCTTGGTGCCAGATCAGGTCTCAGGCTAACTGACCCGGTTTCACCTAGCGGCTTTCATTTTCCTGCGAGTGGAAGGGATTATGGGACATATACCTGAACAGGATTTCACCTTTACATACATAAGACTTGAATAGCGAGGAATCACGTTAGGAAAAAATTCTTCATCACACCATTAGTCCTCTGGTTTCACAAATATGGTAACTATTGCAATTTGGAATTACACAACATGTGCTTATGTGCATATATGTGTGTGGCCCACCAGCACGCATACATGCTGTCTAAGGGAGACGGAGAGAGCGCTGGTGGCCCTGATGGGGAGGAGGTCACGCGTCCTGAGTTATTCCTGCAGGAGCAGTGCTGGCCTCCGGGCGAACCACACACTCTGTTCCTGTGCCCAGGCCTGAGGGGACCATGCACTGGGTCCAGTCTATGGCCATGTCCTGGGCTCTTTCTGAGGTATAGCTAGTGGCCTAAATGAGCATCAGACACACTTATCCTCCCAAGACCCACAGGCCCAGCTACCATCCTAAATGTGTGTGAACGTGTTCATATCTACATAGTCATTCCATGCATATTCACTCCATGCTATCCCCCATGCAGTCTGAGATATAGATATAGATATAGATATAGATATAGATATAGATATAGATATAGATATAGATGAAGATGTACAATAGATGTAGATATAGATATAGACATAGATGTAGATGTAGATGAAGATGTAGATATAGATATAGATTAATCGCAGTCCTCGTCTGCCTCCCTCGGGGCCCAGCCATTCACCAGAGCTGAATTCTCTCTGGGAAGCAGCCTGGCTGCTCCTGGCGGCCCACCCTGAGGGCCCCGGGCCAGGCTGCCCGCATGCCCTCCTGAAGGGTATGTGGAAGGGTGACTCTTTTCCCCCCAGGCAGCCTAGAGGACAGGGCCTCTCCGGCTCGATCTTACCTCAAGGCTCACACGCTCGTCTTCCTTCTCTGCCAAATAAGTAATTCAACTTCTTTCTTCTGAGGCTGAGCGTGCTCCCTGCTCCCCGGAGCTTTCTGAATGGCTCTCTCTGCACAAACAGGAAGAGCGTGTGTGGTCAGGACTCCGGGCTGCAGGTGTCAGTAGAGGATGTGAAAGTGTGGAGGCGAGTGACTGAGCCAGCCAATGGCGTCTCCCCACCAGACACCGCTGCCTCCTCTCCCCCCTGCGGGCGAGGTCTACCCGGAGGCTGGAAGCAGGGACCGGGGCCCCACCGGGGACCACCTGACACAAAGCAGAAGAATGTGGCCAGGAGCCCCAGGAAGCCTAGGAGGCATTCTCTGTGCTGTGTCTCTCCCTCCTTCTGCCTCTCCCTCACTCTGCCTCTCCCTCATTCTGCCTCTCCCTCACTCTCCGCCTCTCCTTCACTATGCCTCTCCCTCACTCTCCGCTTCTCCCTCACTCTCTGCAGCCTCCTGAACAGAACCCCAGAGCGTCTTGTTGCCAGGGGTGCTGGGTTGCATGCACACTCAGCTTGTCCAAAACTCTGCTGGTTCCCTAAACTGCCCAGACACCCAAGAGGCCAGAACCAAAGCCGCATTCTCCTCTGTAAGCTCATGTCTCCTAGAACTTTCTAGAACAAATACGTACCAGGAGAGGAGAAAAGGCACTAATGAGGAATCCCACGACCCCGGGCTGTGCTATGGAGTGGGGGAGAGGGGGTTTCTACCTCCTCATCTCTGTTCACTCCTCAGCTCTCGGCAGCCCAGTTTCTGACCCCACATCCTCTAACCCATCACTCCTGGAACTGCTTTCGCTGATGGCACCAGGGAGCTCACCAGCGGCCGCTTTTCCAGCTCCTGTCTCCTCTGTCCCCTGCAGTGTCTCACACCAGGGACCCCCTTTCCTTGGGAGCGTCCCCTTCCGCCCCATGGACGCCCGATCTCCTGGGTGTGGTTAGGTAACCCCCTCACTGTCAGGCCTCCGTGCCTCTGCCAATTTCTGCGTTCCTGTCTGCCCTGGCTCCACTCAGTCCGATGGCTCCTGCCCACGGGGCCTTTGCTGTCCCCACAGCTGCTTCCCAAGCCCAGGACTACGTTTGCACAAGTCCCTGCTGCTCCCGGGCTGTCCCGCCCTCAGGTCAGCAGGCCGAAAGGGAGCACAGCGCCATCTTCTCGCTCTGGCTCTCCAGGGGCTGTGAGAGCCTCCTGCCTCTTCCCACTCTGAGCTTCACTCCTCCCGGCCTCTCGCTTTGCTCTGCTGATACTGCTTCTTCAGGTTTGACCCTCAGGTAACGTCGTCCAAGCAGGCCTACCATCTGTATTCTCAGGCTGATTCACGTCCGACACCCTAGGACAACCCCACCCACGGAGAAGGTACCCCAGGCATGGCCGCCTCGGGTCTGAGGCAGGGGAAAACCTTTCTTTCTCCTGTCCTGCCTTCTTCCCTGGCACACACACTTCTCAATTGTGCCTGTAGATGCTACCTCCCCCAGGCGCCAAGCTTTCTCTCTCCTTTCCACAGCCAGACCCCAGCCCAGGCCCCGAGCCTTGTCCACCAAGGGGCTGTGAGCACCAAGGCTGCAAAAGTGCACCCAGGTCTGGAAGGAGACTGGGACATCTACCTGTGCTTATGGTTTATTTTTACTGACGATAATGTTTGCACAACATAAAATTAACCATTACCCATTTAAAATGTATAAGCCAGTAGTATTAAATATACTCACAATGTTGTGCACCACCTCCATCTAGTCCCAAGACTCATATTTACTGGTATTTTTAGGTCATATTTTAATTTTATTTATTTTTCGGATAGTTTTTTTGAAAAATAATTTTATTGATATTTTGAGAGAGAGAGGAAAAGAGAGGGGGAGAAACATCAATGTGAGAGTGAAACATCGATTGTCTGCCTCCAGCACACACACTGGAGATTGAACCTGCAATACCCAGCTAACTGGACCATACTGGCTAGATCTTTATGCCATATTTTTAGTGTTTTCGTTTTGTGTGTGTGTATATCTTAATGCATGTAATATATGAATGTAATTGTATTGTGATAATCTGTGAGTAATCATGCACCCATTGGGAGTATGTGGTGAAGACTTCTTTACGAAGGGGGTTGCACATTAAGAAATAAGGACATGCCGAAGCTGGTTTGGCTCAGTGGATAGAGCGTTGGCCTGCAAACTGAAGGGTCCCAGGTTAGATTCCAGTCAAGGGCATGTACATTGGTTGTGGGCACATCCCTAGTGAGGGTGTGCAGGAGGCAGCTGGTTGAAGTTTCTCTCTCATCGATGTTTCTAACTCTCTATCCCTCTCCCTTTCTCTCTGTAAAAAATCAATAAAAAATATTTTAAAAAAGAAATGAGGACATGTTTGATCTCCAAACTCATCTCTCAGGTGCAACTTCCAGAGCATTTTCCAAAATGCCTCTGAATGTTCTTTATAAGAGACTGCAGAAGTGATCTCAGTGCATGCCCTCAATCCCAAGTCCCGTTTCAATCGCTGGGTAGACTGCATGCTTCAAGCTGGGGCTCTGCCCCCTTGGCATGATCTCCTGTCACGCTCACTGCTTCTCTCTGCAGCACCGACAATACCCACCGCTGGTGATTTCCTGAACACTCAGCCTCGTCCCCTGCTCTTTCCTCCTTGAGGGTGGCTCCCATTGGCTGTCTAGCAGATCCCACGGACGCTAAAAGCCCCTCCTTGTCCCTCCTCTCTTAGGCAGAATTCATCCCACGTGCCCGCTGCCCTGGAGGCCATTGCCTCCATGCAGGATGGCACATCTGGTGGCTAAGAGGCTCTGACGTCAGCAGGACCTGGGTTTGAATTCTGCCTCTGCCACCTACCAGCTGTAATCCCGTGGGCCTGTCAGCTTCTCCCTCTATGTGCTCTCCACCTCACAGAGCGATGGCAGAGATTAAAGGCCTCCTGTATGCCCCGGTGCAGAAAGTAGGAAGTGGTGGGAAGTAGTACTATAGCTATCTTGTTTGTTTGCGTTACTATTTGGAGAACTCCCCCTAACATTCATAAATTTCATACAAAGGTGAGCTACTCCCAAGCAGGCAGACTACCTTAACTTATTTAAAGCTAATTCTTTAGTGTACTTTTGTAACAGGGGCTCAAAGCATGCATTTGCGGCCAGCTGTCTATGTGTGGCCCTCTGCTCGCCCAGCCTGACCCACCACGGGCGGGTCGCTGAACACGCTGGGCTGTGCCTGGTCCGTGCTTTTGGATGAGCGCTTGGTTGCCGAGGCCTGACGGGGGCACTCAGAGGCCCTCCTGTGCTCCTGTCAGTGAGTGATCCCGGTGCCCCACACGGAGGCCCGGCCCCGGGGACAGAGAGCAGATGAGAAGGCAGACATGTGGGCTGCAACAGGTCCCCAGAGGCAGGGCTGGGCACAGATGTGTGCATTTAAAGTTTTTCCCAGCCTCTGGAAAAATATGTGGCACAATATTTAATAAATGCACTTCTTCTGCCTCGGCACCTGCCACATAACTACATTCAGTGACCTGGTACCCAACTGAGGTAGAGTGGGTACAGCCCCCCCCCCCCCCATGCCTGTCTCCCCATGCCGGGCACATAGTAGGTCCTCAATAAGTATTTTTGTTGAGTGAGTAGATGAATGAAAACGTTATTACACCGTAACACCAATTTTGAGCCCAACTTTGGTCAATGTTGCCCTTGTCATGCCGTGTGACCTTCAGCAAACTGTAATATCTCAGCGTCTGTTTCCTCCTCCGTAACATGGGAAGCACAAGACACATTCTCCATAGGAACAGGCAGTGACCACAGCAGGCCACGCACTGCAAAGCCCTTACCGAGTGGGATACCTCCAGAATCAGGCTTGTCCTCGCTGGACACCTAGGGGCCATGGGAGTGAGTCTCTATGCAGCTGAGAATAGAGCTTTTGGGAACCCAACAGTTCCCTGTTGGGCAAATAGACCAGCCATGGTGGTCGTGGGCGAGGAAGGACTGGTTAGTGCTGACCGGGGCCTTCGGCATGATCCCCAGGCCGAGTGGGTGCTGGCAGGCTGCTCTGTGAAGGTGCGGGCTGGTACAGAGCAGAGGAATGAGGGAGGAGGCCACTGCGAGGACCACGGTGCACCCGGGGAGGGGACTCTCCGTCTCACACTGAGCCGGCACCAGGCACGTGGCAGGTGCTGTGATTTTAGCTGAGTGACTAGGGCAGTGGTAGGCAAACTCATTAGTCAACAGGGCCAAATATCAACAGTACAAGGTTTGGAATTTCTTCTGAGAGCCAAATTTTTTAAACTTAAACTTCTTCTAACGCCACTGCTTCAAAATAGACTCGCCCAGACCGTGGTGTTTTGTGGAAGAGCCACACTCAAGGGGCCAAAGAGCTGCATGTGGCTCGCGAGCCACAGTTTGCCAACAACGGGACTAGGAGCTCTATTACATATATATCTCTATCTGTAGTTCATTCATGTGATGATTAAAATAGCTGATATTTACCGAGTGCCTACATGTACTGAAGAGCACTTTGCATGTATTAATTTATTCAAACCTCACAAGAGCCCTATGAAACAGATGCCACTCTTATCCTTAAGTTTCTGAAGAGGAAATTGAGATTCAGGACTTTACAAGACGACCCAAATTAATGATAGATCTGGAGTTCAACACGGGATTGCTGTTCCAGAGCACGTCTCTCTCTCTCTCTCTCTCTCTCTCTCTCTCTCTCTCTCTCTCTCTCTCTCTCTCTCTCCCACACACACAAATACACACACACACACACACACACACACACACACACTTCATTCAAAGATACTTGTACATATGTGTAAAGGCATACACTGTTTGCATTTTGATGTAAATCTCTATGCATAAAATGTGTTCCTGCCACGGCCATACCACATGAAATGTTTATTAGAGTTCTCAGCCTTCCTGAGCAACCCAAACCTACACAAGTGAACAAAGTCATTTTACCTTCTATCTCAGCATCTCATAAATCTGACAGAGGGAGGGAGTGGGAAGGGGCTAAGCTAGTTAGTTGAACAACTTGTCTCCGTTAAAATAAATAACCGAAGGAAATGCACAAGTGGAAGAGTAACACGCCTCACGTGCCTGGTTCAGAAGCGGGTAAGTGGGTAGGTGCCAAATGAAAGGGTTTGGGGTAGAGCAGCTCAGCATCTGTAAGGAAAAGTGCTGCTAGAGCCACGGTGTGATCCGTGGCTGGAGCATGGAGCAGGACGGCTGCAGTGACATAATAAGAAGCGGACAGGGATGGGACGTAATTACAGACACTCTGCGCGGGTAAGCATTTACCGGAGAATAAGTTGCCTGGGGAGAATTTGCATACAAATGAGGTGCTGAAAGCTCAGGAGCAGGATAGCGATAAGACCTCATACGTGTTATTAAAGCATGTCAGTGGGGGGGATCAGTAACCTGATGCCATGTAGCTTTAACTCCATTCTATTACCAAGCAAATGTTAAATGGAGACCTGAGCTTTGAAACAGGTATGTGGCTCTCAATTCAGAATGTTAGCTGATATTTTGTGTATGTCTGTCTCATTAGTTTTATTGCCTGGCCTTGAAGTATTATTTTTGGAAATATTTTAAATAAATATTAAATCATCGCCAAAATCGGTTTGGCTCAGTGGACAGAGTGTCGGCCTGCAGAATGAAAGGTTCTATTGACAGGTTCGAATCCGGTCAAGGGCATGTACCTTGGCTGCGGGCACATCCCCAGTAGAGAGTGCGCAAGAGGCAGCTGATGGATGTTTCTCTCTCATCTATGTTTCTAACTCTCTATCCCTCTCTCTTCCTCTCTGCAAAAAATCAATAAAGTATATATTTTTTAAAAAATATATTAAATCATTAGGTCTCCGACAGGTTAAATATAATTATCCTTTTTGAAGAAGAAAAAACCAAAACTTGATTGCCTTAAAACTTTTGCTTTCTATATTTTTATTTATAAATGTTCCTGCCTCTTTTAATATCTAATATTAATTTATAATTTCATTTCATTATAATTATATTTTACATTGAATTTGACTTTGTATAAATATAAATACTATACCTTGCCTCCTTTATGTTTACATTTTCCTGAGAGTATTTATCCTTTTATTTATTTTTATTGATTTCAGAGAGGAAGAGAGAGGGAGAGATAGAAACATAAATGATGAGAGAGAGACACTGATTGGCTGCCTCCTGCAAGTCCCACCCTGGGGACTGAGCCCACCACCTGGGCACGTGCCCCACACGGGAATCAAACCGTGACCTTCTGGTTCATAGGGCCAGGCTCAACACTGAGCTACCCCGGCTAGGCTTATCCTTTTAATTTTAATATTTCTTTGCCATTTTTATTTATCTATTAGGAGCCTAATAGCTCAGTTAGAATTTATGTTTCACCTGATATTTGCTCTTTAGAAAAGGATGCCCCCATTTACTCTAATTGACAAGTAATTTACTTGACTTTTATTATTTTTAAGGCTTCTACTTTTTCATATTTCTTGCTACTTCTTGTTTTAATTTTTCTATATGCATTATGCATTACTTTCTTTGAAAGGTAGATATCCTGTGTTCATTCCACTGGTCTTTTATTCTTTAAGTGTAGTCAGTTTTAAACTGGCAGAAACATAAGCAAAATTTACAGTTTTAATTTTAGCAAGACGGATACAGTGTTAAACAGAGCAGCATGTTAAACAGAACTACTAATGGCACAACGAGCTCAGTAATTTTGGGAGAAGCCGATGTTAACTATTCATCACGTCCCGAGAACCTGGGCTGGATGCTGCAGAGGCCTGACTCAGCGATGGGCTCCCAAGGCCTGTGTGCTCCCAGGAGGGAGAGTGTGCTGGGTCCTCCGTTCTAAGGGCTTTAAGGTGGAGACGTTAGGGGAGGTCCCAGGGAAGATCTCAGTAGAATATTCAGCAGCTTCCCAAGGGTGCCCTTACAGGCTCGTGGTCTCACTGATTGGCCGGCACCAGGGCAGGGGGCATGTTCCATGCAGCTGGTCCTGATGTCAACTGTGGCCCATCACTTGCCTGGTTTTGCTGCTTTTCTGGACCTGAAGCTGAAACACAACTGAGGCCCAGATGTTTTCTCTGGGGAGGTCAAGGTCAGGGCATCCAAACTGCAAGACTAGTGATGTGCTAGGGAGGAAGGTCACCCTGGGGTGAGGTCCCACGAAGCAATTGTCCTTCACTAGGTGCCTGGAGCTTTCCCCCTGGTGACTTTCTGTACCTGGCCCATCATCCTTGCTCTGCTCACACCGTCTAACCGCCTGCCACACATATACACACACCAAAGGATGGCACCTATGGAGCATGAGTGAACCGAATGCGTCATCCGGCAAGAATGGACATTTCAGCTCCTGGGATGCTTTCTGCCATTTTGAAGCCAGGAGGCCAAGTTTAAGCTTTCAAGCCTTAATCACCACTTTCATAATATCACCTTATTTACAAGGTCTAATGAGCAAAATGTAATTTTCAGAAAGGAATTAAGGTGGAAGTAATTTCATTTTGTGTTATACTTTCAATGGTTTAAGGAAGCTTAAAAATAACAAAGCTGCTTCTTTTTCAAGCGTTTCAGGAGATCTGAAATGAATGTCAGCTAGGATAATTATTAAACATCTATTTGCTTCTAAACATTCAGGATAATTTCCTTGTTTTTGAACATTCTGCTCATTAAAACAGGACAAGTAGGAGCAAAAAGAGCGGAATACAGCATCCTGTTAAAAAAACAAAAAAAACAAAAAACAAAACAAAACAAAAAAAACTTAGTCCAGGCTACACTTGCAAAGAAAAGCATGTATTTTTAGCTTGTGAGTCATTCATTTATTTTCAAGATATACACTGATTATTATGATCTCTGAACGCATAATAATATGGCCACTCAGTGTATATCCTATATGATAAAGGGCTAATGTGTAAATTGTCCCCTTAATCAGGAGTTTGACCAGCAGGCAAGCTGGCCAACCGCACATGTCCCCTCCCCATGGCCAGGCTGGCCAGAGCCCACCCATGCACAAATTCATGCACTGGGCCTCTAATATATATATATACCAACTTGGACACACACCACTCACTAGTGTAAAAGATTCTCTTTAATCCAACACTTCAACAGACATCCTGCCAGGCTGACCATGGTCCATGGCCCAAGCCTTCACGTATCCTGAGCCGTTCAGCCCTGGGGTCCTGTACCTCCTCTGGTTGCTGCCTGGGGGTAGGTCCATGGCATCTGCACTGGTCTAAGCCATGTCTTAGCTTTGGGTTAGAAATAGACTTTGAGTTCCATGCTTTCAAGACTCTGAACCTATTTTGTTCATCAGTTTATTTGGTTCATTAACTCAGAGGGAAGGGGCGGGGAATAGGAAGAGACTGACCAAAGAATTTATATGCATATATGCATAACTCATGGACACAGACAATAGGCCTAAGGTGGGGGGGATGGAAAGGGGTCAGTGGAGAGAAGAAAGGGAACATCTGCAATACTTTCCACAATAAAAACAAAATTTTAAAAAGAAATAGACTTTGAGACAAAATTGTAGTGCAAGTCATTTCTTTCAGAGGCACAAAATATACCAGCTGAGGAGTTGAGGAGAGAGACAGGGAAGAGAAAATGGTCAAACAGGGGCATTATCAAGCCACCAAGGCCCACTGGAAATTAATTCCTGGGAAAATGACCTGGGAACTGGTGTAACACACACACAGCCCAAGGCCTGGTGGGCTGGGATGTTTACATGCCAACTGCTACCTGTCATTGGTTGAAAACTACTTGCTGGAGACACTAGTTCATCAGCACTTCGAGTCTGCCACAGATGGAAGCAAAGTAGGACGTGGAGGCAGAGGAAACCCCCAGTCAGAGAAGTACAAGTACCGGCAGGTGGAAGTCAGACGGGCATACGCTAAGGCAGTCGGTTTTGGCCACGGCAGAGGCGGGGCACCAATGGCATCTGCTATCTCCTCTGTCACTCTTTCTTTTCCTGTCACCACCAACTCAGGGGAATTAATTTCTTGTTCTGTAGTGGAGAAAGCTCTACTCTCTCCACTCTGTCTCTGTCCATGATTTTGCTGAGGCCTCACATTCTGTAAGCTGTCCTAGAGGCCTAAGCTTTTAGAACACAAAGCCAGAGAACTACAGACCTCTGTGGCTCTGTACGCTATCATCATCACATGGGACACTGAGCAGTGTCTGTATCAGTGGATAAAAGCAAAAGGTGATTTCTGGGGAGTTTAATATCTGAAAACTTCACACTTCCATAGAATCTATCACTGTTATACCAACACACCATTAGTTAACTACTACTGTGAACACCACAGAAAATATTATCATGAGAACATTCATGAACACAAGAATAAGTGTGAGCAACAGTCGTAAAATAATCCTATATAATAAAAGGGTAACATGCAAATCAACAGAACGGCGGAACGCCCATGACCCCTCACCCGGCTAGCCCCTCTCCTGAGCACCCTCCCCTTGGGTGGGACTGACCGGCAATCCACCCCAGTCCCTAACCCTGGCTGGCCCATCCCCGATGGCCCCCATTGGGGCAGGCCAGCTGGACCCCACCAGTGCACAAATACATGCACCAAGCCTCTAGTCCTACATAATAAAAACCTAATATGCTGAGTGTCTGGTCATCCAGTCAGCAGTTCAACCAATCAAGGAGTGATATGCTAATGATATGCTAACGCCACTCAACCACTCACTATGAATTTAACTGACCACCAGGGGGGCAGACGCTCAACTCGGGAGCTGCCCCCTGGTGGTCAATGTGCTCCACCGGGGGAGTGCTGCTCAGCCAGAAGCCCTGAGCCAGCCCCATGGCTGGTGAGCGCAGTGGCGGCAGTGGGAGCCGCTCCTGCCTCTGTGGCAGTACTTAGGCCCTAAGCCGTCAGTCGGACATCCCTTGAGGGTTCCCAGACTTCCAGAGCGTGAGACCAGGCTGAGGGACCCCTCCAAGTGCACGAATTTCATGCACTGAGTCTCTAATATTAATATATAATCTTTGGCATTTGTACTTTCAAAATTCAACCTTATTTTTATTAAAATCCTATTGAGTGTTTCTCTATAGGCTATGATGGAATTATTTGTAGGTAAAACTCAAAACACATAGAAATGCAAACATAAAGGATTTATCACAGGGCATTGGAGAGAAGCTGGGACAGATGGCCAGGACTTGGGAGGCCAAAGGGAAGCTCACTAAGGAGAACTCAGCCATTTCATTCCTCTGAGGACATTTGCTGGTTTTTGACATGGAGAGGGTGAGGTTGAACTGGGCAGAAAAAAGCTACCGAGATTCAGATGAATAGAAGAGCTGTGGACGATCACAGGGATGAAGAGGCAGAATAGGAGTTGGAGGATTCCAAGGCAGTTAAAAGTCAAGTAGGCAAAGGGAAAATTTCAAAAAAGTGAGCCTGAAACACCGCAGCAATTTTCCCTCGAAGCATTTGTTTATTCTTAATTTGTGCAATACGAAAGGCTCAAAAATCTCGGGAAAAAACAGCTGGAAATACAGCAGAAGTTTTTTGTGATCCTGTATATCTGGGGAGACAAAAATTAGAGCCTAGTACACCACAAGCTCTAGTGAACATCCAGGTGAGAGTCTGGGATATTCTAAATGCAGATTTGAACCAGGAAGGCTCAGACTTTCAAAGGCTCTGGCATGCACCATGGCGTAAGGTGATCTGCCTGTATCTGAGCTGCCTGGCAGAGGATGGCATTAATCCTCTCTGAAGGAAGAAAAAATTACCCTCAGTCTATTCAAGTTTTCATGTATAATGCTTGACATTTAATTAAAAATATCAAGTATTTATGAAACAGGGTGGAGAAAAAATAGGCAATAAAAATAGACACAAAGGTGATCAAGACAATCAGTTATTCACATTCACATATTTGATTAATACTTTTGTGGAAGCAGATGATAAGATGGAGAATTTCAACATAAAGCTCTAATATACTGAAGGGAAGTTCTAAAAGTTAAAAATATAACTGAAGTTTAAAAAGAATAAATAGGTTTAGCAGCAGACTGAAACAGCTGAGGAGAGGATATGTATATTTGAAGATCAATCAGTATAAAAATATACAGATTAAGACAATGAGATAAGATACAAAAAAAACGTGTTAAGACCATAAGAATTATAATGAAAATGTCCAAGGTATGTGTACCTGGGACTTCAGAAGAAGATGGAGAGATCGGGGGAGAAGTATTATTTAGAGAGATAATGTCTGACAGTTTTCCAAAACTTATAAAAGACATTGTCATATTTAGGGATCACTCTGACTCTCAAGCAGTGGAAATAAACTAAAAGAAATCAAACTCCACACTCATATACATCATGGCAAAAACGAAGACACTTAAAGACAAAGAGAAAATACTAAAAACAGTCAAAGGAAAAAGACACCGCACTTTTAGATGGGCAATGGGCCATAAGGCTGATACCTGACTTCTCAATAGAAACTTCCAAAGCCAGAAAACAAACTAGTAATTTCCAAATTTATACTCACAAATATGTGTTTTTTTTAAATTTATTTTTTATTAAATTCACTGGGTGACACTGTTTAACAGAACTATACAGGCTTTTGGTGCACAATTCTAGGACGCATCATTTGTACATCACACTGTATGTTCATCGCCCCAAGTCAAATCTCTATTTATCCCCCCATATCCTCCTCTGTCTCTCCTGGCCTCCACACCCCTCCTCCCGGGCAATTACCACGCTGTTGTCCAGGCCTATGGGTTATGCATATATGCTCTGTGGTTAATCCCTTCACCTTTTTTCATCTATTTTCAGATCTTAGCTATTGTAAATAATGCTGCTGTGAATATAGGGGTACATATATTTTTTTGAATTGGTGTTTCAGGATTCTTGTTTTTCTTTTCCTCATCTGAAGACATTTTTTTCCATTGATTTTTAGAGAGAATGGAAGGGAGGGAGGGAAAAGTGGGGAGAGAGCTCTAACACGCAACCCAGGTACATGCCCTTGGGAACCAAACCCATGACCTTTTGGTCAGCAGCTCTAACCACTTAGCAACACCAGCCAAGGCTTGTTGTGGTTTTAATTTGCATCTTCCTGATGATGTGACGTTGAGCATTTTTTCCTATGTCTACTGGCCATCTAAATGTCCTTTATGGAGAAGTGTCCATTTAAGTCTTTTGCCATTTAGTTTTTTAAATATTTATTTATTTATTTATTTATTTAAGAGAGGAAGGGAGAGGGAGAGAGAGAAAAACATCAATGATGAGAGAGAATCATTGATTGGCTGCCTCCTGCATGTCCCTCACTGGGGATTATGCCCCAACCAGGAATGGAGCCATGACCTCCTGGTTCATAAGTCAATGCTCAACCACTGAGCCACACCTGCTGTGCTGCCCATTTTTTATTTGGAGTGCTTGTCTTTTTGGTGTTAAATTGTTTAAGTTCTTCATAGTTAAAAAAAAATTAATCCCTTATTAGATGTGTCATTGGCAAATGTGGGTTCCCTTTTCATTTTGTTGATGGTTTCTTTTGCTTTGCAGAAGCTTTTCAGTTTAATATAGTCCCATTTATGTTTTCCTTTATTTCCCTTGCCCTAGGAGACACATAGGCAAAAATATTACTATGAGACATGTCTGAGATTTTACTGCCTATGGTTTCTTCTAGAATTTTTATGGTTTTGTAACTTACATTTAAGTCCTTTAATCATTTTGAGTTTATTATTACACTAGAGGCCCGGTACATGAAAATTCATGCACTGGAGGGAGGTCCCTCAGCCCAGCCTGCCCCCTCTCACAGTCCGGGAGCCCTCAGGGGTGGGAGGCGACCCAGTGATCAGGGAAAGGCGATGCCCCCATCACACCTCTGCTGCTGCCACTGCTGGCAGTGCAAGCCTTGGCCGGCCCTGGTTATCTGAGCCTCGGGAGGCCCTGGGCAGCTGGGCAGCCACCACCCGAGGCTTGCCTGTTCCTCGGGCCAGCCCTGCACAGCTGGGGGTCTGAGGGGATTGGGAGAATCTGGAGGCAGGCACACGGAGTGGCCTGATCCACCTGGGGGTGGGGCTAAGGGGATTGGGTGCTGCTATCTTGTGGCTGTGGGCACAGCCATCTTTGAGGGTGTGGCAATCAATTAGCACAGTGGTCAGAAAACCATGGCTCTCGAGCCACATACGGCTTTTTGGCCCCTTTAGTGTGGCTCTTCCACAAAATACCATGTGTGGGCGCACATGTACAGTGCGATTGAAGGAATACCCTAATTCAGTTAATAACAATGAACCTACCTATATACTTTAACTTTAAACATTTGGCTCTCAAAAGAAATTCCAATCATCGTACTGTTGATATTTGGCTCTGTTGACTAATGAGTTTCCCGACCACTGAATTAGCATATTCCCTCTTTATTAGATAGGATATAATGTAAGGTGGTGGTCTAGTTTCATATTTTGCATGTACCTGTCCCATTTTCCCAACACCATTTATTAAAGAGAGACTGTCTTTACTCCGTTGCATGCTCTTCCCTCCTTCGTCAAATGTTATTTGACTATGGAGGCATGGGTTGCTTCTGGGCTCTTTTTCTGTTCCATTCATCTACTAGTAATGCCTGTCTGACACCAGTACAGGCTGTTGTGACTTCAATAGCCTTGTCGTATAGTTTGATATCAGGTACTGTGATACCTCCAACTTTGTTTGTCTTTCTCAGGATTGCTGAGGCTATTCTGGGTCTTTTTTTGATCCATTTGAATTTCTGGAATATTTGTTCTATGGTCTTTTAATAGGAATTGCATTGAATATATAGGTTACTTTGGGTAGTATGGACATTTTAATGATGTTCTTTCAATCCACAAACATGATATATGCTTCTACTTATTTGTATCTTCCTCAATTCCTTCTTTCAATGTCCTAAGTTTTCCTAGTGCAAGTCTTTTTTACCTTTTTTTTTCAATACTAATTGGAATTATTTTCTTAGTTTCTCTTATTGATAGTTCACTGATTTCTGAATATTAATTTTGTATCCTATACTTTGCTGAATTAATTTGTTAGGTTTAGTAGCTTTCTGAAGGAGTCTTTAGGGTTTTCTATGCATAATATCATGCCATCTGTGAATAATAACAGTTGTACTTCCTTCTTTCCAGTTTGAATGTCTTTTATTTCTTTTTTTCTGATCATTGTGGCTATGACTTCAGTATGATGTTGGCTTTGAATTTGTCATATTTGGCCTTTATTACATTATGGTATGTTTCCTCTATTCTCACTGAGAAATTGTATCATAAATCGGTGCTGGGTTTTATCAAGTGCTTTTTCTGCATCAAATGACATGATCAGGTGGTTTTTATCCTTTATTTTGTTTATGGGCTGTATCGCATTTATTGATTTGCAGGTATTGTATCAGTCTTGACCCTTGTGATAAATCCCATTTGATCATGTTGTATGATCTTTTTAAGGTATTGCTGGTCCAGTTTGCTAATATTTTGTTGAAATATTCATCAGGGATATTGGCCTGTAATTCGCTTTCTTTGTAGTGTCTTTATCTGTAATGCTGGCCTTAAAAAAAAAAAAAAAAAAAAAGAAGAAGAAGAAGAAAAAAAAGGTTTTTAAGTTCACCCTACCTGGTTGGCTCAATGGATAAAGTGTCAGCCTGTGGACTGAAGGAGCCCAGGTTTGATTCCAGTCAAGGGCACATGTCAGGATTGCAGGCTCCATCCTCAGTAAGGGGTTTGCAGGGGGCAGCATATCAATGATTCTCTCTCAGCATTAATGTTTCTCTCTATATGTTCTCCATTCCTCTCTGAAATCAATAAAAATATATTTAAAAAAAGCTTTCAAGTTCTCCTTTCCCTTGAATTATTTGAAATAGTTTGAGGAGGAAAGATGTTAGTCCTTCTTTGACTGTTTGGTAAAATTCATCTGTGAAGCCATCTGGTCCAGAACTTTATTTGTTGGGAGGTGTCTTTTTTAAAAATTCCTGCTTCAATTTAACTACCGTATTTTTTGGACCATAAGACGCTGTGGACCATAAGACACACCAGTTTTTAGAGAAGGGAAATGAAGAAAAAAATATTCTGAAACAAATAGTGTCCTAAAATATTTTGTGTGCATTAAAACCCAACATCACAGTCATAAACACATGTAATCAACCCTGTAAAGTAAACAGCAGCATTTAGAACCATTTTAGAGCCGGACAAGCACACAGAGACCGCAAGTAAAAAAACTTTTTTTTAAAAGTATATGTGTAGGCTATATTTGGACCATAAGACTCAGGGACTTTTCCCCCCCACTTCTGGGGGGAAAAAAAGTGCATCTTATGGTCCGAAAAATACGGTAATTGTAAACAGTCCATTCAGGTTCTCTTCCTGTTTCAGTTTTGGAAGATTGTGTGCTTCTAGGAATTTGTCCATTTTGCCCAGGTTGTCCAATTTGTTGGCATGTATTGTAATTATTCATAATATATATATATTTTTACAATTCTTTGTATTTCTTTGGTGTCAGTTATTACTGTTCTTTTATTTCTGATTTTATTTATTTGAGTCTTTTTTCCTTTTTTTTCTTGATGACTCTGATTAAGGTTCATCAATCTTATTTATTTTTTCAAAGAACCAGCTCTTAGTTCCATTGATTGTTTTTACTCTATTTTGTTTATTTCTGCTCTGATATATATATATATATATATATATATATATATATATATATATATATATTTTATTTTACAGAGAGGAAGGGAGAGGGATAGAAAGTTAGAACACTGATGAGAGAGAAACATCAATCAGCTGCCTCCTGCACACTCCCTACTGGGGATGTGCCCGAAACCAAGGTACATGCCCTTGACTGAAATCGAACCTGGGACCTTTGAGTCCACAGGCCAACGCTCTATCCACTGAGCCAAACCAGCTGCTCTGATCTTTATTATTACCTTCCTTCTACCCACTTTTGGCTTTGTTTATTGTTGTTCTTTTCCAGTTCCTTTCAGTGTAAAGCTAGATGATTTATTTGAATATTTTCTTGTTTATGGAATAGGCCTGTAATCTTACGAATTTCCCTCTTAGCATTGTTTTTGCTGTGTCCCATAGATTTGGGGTTGTTGTGTTCTCATTTTGATTTGTCTTAAGGTAACTTTTGGTTTCTTTCTTGATTTCATTGTTAACACATTCATTTTGTAACATGTTAATTAACTACCATGACTGTGTGTTTTTCAGTTTGTTTTTTCCCTTTGGTTGATTTCTAGTTTTATTCCATTCATTATGGTCAGAGAAGATGCTTGTTATGATTTCAATATTAAATTTATTGAGACTTGTTTTGTGTCCAAACACGTGGTCTATCCTAGAAAATGTTCCATGTGCACTTGAAAAGAATATATATTCTGCTGCTTTAAGGTGAAATACTCTGATGATATCAATTAAGTCCATCTAATCTAGTGTGTCATTTAAGGCCATCATTTCCTTGTTGATTTTCTGTCTGGAAGATCTAGCCATTGATATCAATGGGATGTTAAAATCCTCTCTGATTGTATTACTGTCAATCTCTCTCTTTATGTCCATCAAGATTTGCTTTACATATTTAGGTACTCCAATGTCGAGTTCATAAATGTTTATCAGAGTTATAACCTCTTGTTGGATTGCTCCTTTTATCATTATGTAGTGTTATTCTTTGTCTTTTAACAATAGCCTTTGATTTAAAGTCTATTTTGTCAGATATAACTATTGCTACCCCAGCTTTCTTTCATATCTATTTACAAGAAACATTTTCCCCCATCCCTTTATCTTTCATTCTGAGGTGGGTCTCTTGTAGACAGCATATATATGGGTATTGTTTTCTTATCTACTCAGCTACTCTATGTCTTTTGACTAGAGCATTTAAATCATTTACCTTTAAAGTGATTATTGATAGGTATGTACTTATTGCCATTTTATTCTTTCAAAAAATATGTTTTTGTTAGTTTTTAGAGAGAGAGGAAGGAAGAGGGATAGAGAGATAGAAACACCAATAAGAGAAATATATCATCAATTGGCTGCATCCTCATGCCCCACACTGTGGATAGAGCCTGAAACCCAGTTATGTGCCCTAACCAGGAATCAAACCATTGATCTCATGGTTCCTGGGTCAATGCTCAACCACTGAACCACACCAACCAGGTGCCGTTTTATTCTTTTTAACTTTGTTTCTTTTGTTTTGTTTTCTTCTTCTTCCTTTACTTCTTAGAGCAGGCCCTTAAACATTTCTTGGAATACTGGTTTGGTGGTAACAAACTCTTTTAGCTTTTCCTTGTCTGGGAAGCTCTTTATTTCTCCTTCAATTCTAAATGATAGCCTTGCTGGGCAAAGTAGTCTTGGTTGTAGGTCCCCCTTTTCATCACTTATAATATTTCATGCCAATCACTTCTAACCTGAAATGTTTCTTTTGAGAGATCAGCTGACAGGCTTATGGGAGCTCACATGTAGGTAATTAATACTTTTTTCTTGTTTCCTTTAAGATTCTTTCTTTGTTTTTAACCTTTGCATTTTAATTATGATGTTTTTTCCCTTTGGTTGATTGGTGTTTCTATCTCTCCAATATATTTCTCTTATTGGTGTTTCTATCTATCCAAGGGATGCAAATCAAAATGACAATGAGATACCATCTCATACCTGCCAGAATGACTATCATCAACAAATCAACAGACAACAAGTGCTGGTGAGGATGTGGAGGAAAAGGAACCCTCATGCACTGCTGGTGGGAATGCAGACTGGTGCAGCCACTATGGAGAACAGTATAAATTTTCTTCAAAAAATTAAAAATGGAACTCCCATTTGATTCAGTAATCCCACTTCTAGGAATATATTCCAAGAAATCAGAAATACCAATCAGAAAGAATATATGCACCCCTATGTTCGTAGCAGCACAATTTACCATAACTAAGATTTGGAAACAGCCTAAGAGCCCATCAGCAGATGACTGGATCTGAATAGAAAACTATGGTACATCTACACAATGGAATTCTATGCTGCCATAAAAAGAAGGAATTCTTACCATTTGCAGCAGCATGGATGGACCTGGTGAGTATTATGCTAAGTGAAATAAGCCAGTCACATAATCTCACTCATTTGTGGAATATAATGAACAACATAAACTGATGAACCAAATAGAGACAGAGGCATAGAAGCATCAAAAGACCATCAAATCTCAGAGGGAAGGCAAGGAAAGGTGATGGGGTGGGGGGCAGGTAAGAGATCAACCAAAGGACTTATATCCATGCACATGAACATGACCAATGGACACACAATAGTGGAGTGGTGGCACGTGCTGAGGGTGGGGTGGGGGGGCGCGAGCAGGTGGGGAGAGATCAATGGGGGGAAAAGGGAACTTATATAAAACTTTAAAAAATAAAGAAATTTTAAAAATAAAAAATAAAAAAGGAATAATAAATATTTTAATTATATAAAAGTAAAGAAGGGATAAATAAAAGGTCTATAAAACAGGTAGAATGGTAAGAAATTAATAATAGACTAGGTTTCATGGAAATAAACCCCAACTATATGCTGTTATTAAGTTACACACTTAAATAAAATGTAAAATAAAAAGAATTAAAGGATAAACAAATATGCACCATGAAAATACAAAGTAGAAGAAAGCTGGTATAGTTGTATTAATTAATTAACTACTAGACAACTGGCAAGGCAGACTTTAAGGTAAGAACATCACTAGAAATAAGGAGAGACTTTCATAATCATAAAATGGTCAAGCTGCAAGAAATATACAAATATTATAAATATGTATGCAAATAGTTACAAAATATATAAAACAAAACTTAATAGAACTAAAAACAGAAATAAATTCACAATTCTATTGGGACATTTAAACATGCTTTTCTCATTAACAAAAAGAACAAGCTGACAAGAAATTCAGTAAAGATATAAAGGACTTGATGCCGGGACCGGTTTAGCTCAATGGATAGAGCGTCGGCTTGGGGACTGAAGGGACCCGGGTTCGATTCCAGTCAAGGGCATGTACCTTGGTTGCGGGCATATCCCCAGTGGGGGGTGTGCAAGAGGCAACTGATCGATGACTCTCTCTCATCGATGTTTCTAACTCTCTATCTCTATCCCTTCCTCTCTGTACAAAATCAATAAAATATATTTAAAAATAAAAAAAAAATAAAATAAAAAAAAAGATATAAAGGACTTGAATAACTGATTAATACATTTGACCTGATTGTTCTATATAGAGCACTGCACCCCAAAATGATAAACTTGCTATTCTTTTGAGATGCACTTTGAATATTTACCTTAATTGAACATACTGTGCTTTAGAAAGTAAGCAGTGAAATATTCAGAGCATGTTATCTGTCAGTGAAATTAAGACATAAATAGTAACAAAAGATAAGTCAAAAATTGCTAAAAGTTTGGAAATTTTTAAATTTCTAAATAACTTATAGGACAAAGAAGAAATCAGAAAGAAAACTAGTAAATATTTTGAAGTGAATGATAAGAGTTTTGGTTTCTAGTAATGGTGGAGTAACCTGTATTAGATTAACCCTTTCACAAATAAAAATGATAAGTTCTGGGCAAAATACTAACAACCTCTAGACAATAACAGCAATGGAAACAAATGACTATTTGTAAATTTGTCCTATCACAATCAAATCGCTTAAAACCAGTGAAAAGAAAAAAATCAAAAGCTTTCAGATTAAAAAAACAACAACTATGTACAGAGGAAATAAGATGAAGCTGATAATACATTTCTTAGAGGAAATAATGAAAATTCAGACACTGGAGCAAGTTTTTTAAGTTCTGAAAAAAAATTGTCAATGTAGAATACTTTTCTTTTTTTCTTCTTTTTCTTCTTCTTCACCTCCTCTTTCTCCTACTTCTCCTCCTCTTCCTTCTCCTTCTTCTTTTCATCCTCACCAGAGGATATTTTTCCATTGATTTTTAGAGAAAGTGGAAGGGAGAGGTAGAGATAGAAACATCGATGTGAGAGGGACACGTCATTGTAGTTGCCTCCCATATGAGCATTGACCAGGGTTAGGATTGAGCCTGCAACCAAGTTACATGCCTTGACTGGAATTGAACCTGGGAACCGTCAGTTGCAGCTAAGGCAATGTAGAATTCTGTACTCAGCAAAAATTAAGATATGTGCAGATATTTAAATGTTGAAATAATTCATCGTGATCCGATTTCCACTACAGTAAATATTAGGAGAAATTCTTTAGGCAGAAGGAAAATTACACTCATTGGAAATCTGGATCTACACAAAGGAATGAAGAGCACCAGGAAAAGCAACAATAAGTGAACAGGGGATGTTTCTTAGTATTGAAATTTCTATGAAAGTATAATAGTAACAATATATTATGGGGTTTATAACATGTGTATGACAACAACACAAAAGCCAGGAGGGAAAAAATGAAAACAATCTGTTGAAGGGCTCTTAAACTACATGTAAAATGCTACATAATATTATTTGAATGCAGATTATGATAATTAAAAGTTGTATACTATAAACTCTAAAGCAACCATTAAAATAAAACTACAAAGAGTTGTAGCTAATAAACAATGAAAAAGATAAAATTAAAGCAAAACATACACTCAATTAATCTAAAATAAGGCAGAAAAAAATAGCAAAAGGGAACAAAACACAAATAGAAAAATAGAAAATAAATAGTGAGATGATAGAGTGAAACCCAGTCATATCAGTAATCACATTCAATGGTCTAACACCTCAATTTAAAGGTACAGGTCAAATGAGATTTAAAAACATCCAAGTATATGCCACCTATGAGAAATATAATTAAAATATAAAGACCCAAATGGGTTAAAAATAAAAGAATGGAAAAAGATATTACAATTAATCAAAAGAAATCTTGAATTTGTATAGTATTACCAGGTAAAGTCCAGTATCAGAACCAAAATATTACCAAAAACAAAAGACCATTTACAATGATATAAAGACATACAATTGAGAAGACATACAATTTTAACATTTGTTTGTAAAATAGAACTTTAAGATACATGAAGGAAATATTGAAACACTACAAGGAGAAATAGACAAATGCACAATTATGGTAGGAGATATTTCTAATATTTGATCGTGGTGATTAGTGATGGCTTCACAGGTGTACACATATATCCAAACTTTAAAAATTATGCACATTAAGTAATGCAGTTTTTTGTTTCTCAATTATACCCCAAAAAACATGTTTTAAATGTATTTTTTATTATTTTTTAAAATATATTTTATTGATTTTTTACAGATAGGAAGGGAGAGAGATAGAGAGTTAGAAACATCGATGAGAGAGAGTCATCGATCAGCTGCCTCTTGCACACCCCCTACTGGAGATATGCCCACAACCAAGGTACATGCCCTTGACTGGAATCGGACCCGGGACCCTTCAGTCCCCAAGCCGACGCTCTATCCATTGAGCCAAACCGGTTTCGGCCATGTTTTAAATTTAAATAAAATGTTTTCTTGCAGAGAAATCTTCAGGCCCAAATGTATTCAGTGATGAATATTTATAAAATTTAAGGAAGAAATAACACCAATCTCTTCTAGAGCAGTGTTTTTCAACCTTTTTTGGGCAAAGGCACACTTGTTTCATGAAAAAAATCACGAGGCACACCACCATTAGAAAATGTTAAAAAATTTAACTCTGTGCCTATATTGACTATATATAAAGTAATTCTCTTGAATAGGAATCAAATAAACACAAAGAAAGTATTTTATAATTACTTTATTATGAAATATTAAGTAAACAAAATAGTGAAAAATTATAAAATTCTTGTCTTGTCTGCACCTACGGCACACCAGGCAACATCTCGCGGCACACTAGTGTGCCGCGGAACAGCGGTTGAAAAACGCTGTTCTAGAGAACAAATAGAAAAGAAAATATTTCCTAACTTGTTTTATAAGGCCAGCATATCCTTGATACCAAATCAGTTTAAATAAAACAATACAAAAAAAGAAAAATTGCAAGCCAACCTCCCTTATGATGCAAAACTCCCCAAAACAAGCGTAGCAAGTTATATCCTGAAACTTGGGTTTCTTCCAGTAATGATTTTGAAATATCATTCAATGTAATTTACAAATTATCAGAATAGATGTGAAAAATCATATTATTATTGAAACAGATTTATAAAAAGCATTTGACCAAATTTAACATCTATTTATTTATTTTTAGGAAGTTAGTAAACTAGAAATAAAAGGAATGTTTCTTAATATGATAGTATTTACAAAAGGTCTATAACAAACACTTATAATGGTGAAATAGTGAAAAATTTCCCTTGTGATAAGGAATGAAACTAAGATACTCAATATCACTATTTCTATTTAATATTGTAATATATAATATGGCCAATACAACAAGGTAAGAAAGAAAGTTACAAGAATTGGAAAAGGAAAAATAAAACTTTTTATTCACATACATGGTTATGTATGTAGATAAGCCAAAAGACTCTGCAAATTCTTATAATTAACAATCAAGTTAGCAAGACCATTGAATATAGGGCCAACATATAACAATAAGTTACATTTCTATAATCAGGAACAATAATAAAATAAAACTTTTAAGAAGCAATCCCTTAAAGTAGCATCAGCAGACATCATATAACTAAAAATAAATTTAACAAATGTTATGTAATTCCTCTGAATTGAAAATTACAAAGTAGCATATGGACAAATTACAGAAGACGTAAGTAAATGAATATATCATATTCATTTTTATACCATAAAAATCTCCTGTATCCTCTTTGAGTCAATGAATTTATGTGGGAATGGAAGGAGTCAAGAAGAGGCAATACAATCTTGAAGAAGAAAGCTGAAGATCTTATTCAACCACTGACAAGTTCTTATGCAACACTTCACTGAATCCAGAACCAGAGCTGCACCTACACTGTAGCTGATCTATGACAAAGGCGTCACTGAAACGCATTGGAGAAATGACCATGTTTTCTAAGAGCAGTGTTGGGCCAATTGGACACCATAGAAGACAACCATGAATCCTGACATCTACCTCACCCCATACAAAGAACTTTTTCCAGATGAGCTACAGATCTAAATGTGATAGGTAAACGCTGACACTTCTAGAAGAAAACATTGGAGAATAGCTTTATGAGACAAGGGTAAGCAAGATTTTCTTATATAAGATACAAAAGCACTGACCCCAAAGGAAAACTGGTCAATTAGATGGTTAAAATTAAGACTTTTCATTTACCTAAGGATAGCATTAGGGAGTTAAGATACTACCAAGTAGAACAAGGAATTTGCAATTCCTGTCTAACAAAATATGATACTCTTAACAATCAATAAGGAAAATCCAAGTGATAGGAAAAAAAAAACATGTGAGCAGCTATGTCACAAAAGGAATATGTAAATGTTCAATACAGATATAAAAAAGTGCATGTTTCATGAGGTATCAGGTGAAACTAAACCAAAGCTACACGGAGACACCACTACATATACACCGACATGATTAACTTAAAAAGACAGATAGTACCAAGTGATGACAAGGATGTGGAGCAATTAGAATTCTCAAGCACCACTCCTGAATGTGTAATTTTGGATAACTGTTTGGCAGTATCTACTAACAATGAATAACTCCATACTTTATACCACAATAATTCCACCTCTGGGTAGACCCCCAATAGAAATGTATACACAGGTATTTCAAAGTGCAAGGGCAAGAATGTTTATAACAGCACCCCTCCTGACAGCAAAATGTAAAAACAGTCCAAATCTCCCTGGGTAGAAGAGTGGATAATTGTGGTATATCCAAACAACACAATACTGCGAGTATGGTTACCAAGCTTCTCTGTCAAGATTTAGAGAGTAAATATTTTATGTCTTAGGCCACATGTTGTCTCTGTTTCATCTTCTTAATTTTTTTACAACCAGTCTTCACTGGTGGGCTATACAAGAACTGGCTGTGGTGGGCTGTGGGCTGCCAGTCTCTGCTCCAGAGCCATAGCAATGAATATGTTACTACTACATACAATAACACATATGGACTTCACAAACATAATTTTGCATGAGAGAACACACACACACACACACACACACAAAGTGCATACTTAACATTTTAGGCAGAACTAATTGATGATGATAGAAGTCTTGATAGTGGTTACCTTTGAGGGTAACAGCAATGATGAAACAGGACACAAACAGGCCAGCAATATTGCTTCTTGATCTGGTTGGTAGTTACACATGATCCATTTGGTGCAAATACATTGAGTTATACACTTATATCTGTACAATTTTCTGTCTGTGTATTATACTTGAAAAATAATTTTACTTAAAAATACTAAAAAAAATTATAAAAGTTCCGTTCTTTTCTTCCACAGTTTAATCGCTTTCTCCTCGCTGCCATTGTATACGTTTCTCTTCAGCTTTCAAATCAGTAACGACCTTAGCCCTCCTAGCTTCTGCCTTCCTCTAAAAAGTGTGCCTGTGGCCCAGAGCCAGAGTCCCTGCACAGATGTTAGGTAACGGTTTTCAAAATACCGGCTTTCCCTTCCCGAGTGTGTCCCAGGGAGACAGGGAGAACGCGGTGGAGAGGAGCAGAGTGCACCGGACGGTGGCTCTGCATCTGCCTGCGCTTGGACCTCCGATCACAACACATTTCTTCCTGGTCCTGGCACTTGCGATTCTGTAGGAGAGACTTGAGAGCACACGTTAACCCAAATGAAAAGCCTAGCCGAACATGTTTTTCTCGTTTGTGCTTCATCCTAAACATTTGTAAAGACTTAGCAGCTCCCCCCAGCAGGCCTTTTTAATCCACATTCCAGTAATGGCGTTTTCCAGTAAATGCTGCTCAAGGACCTTTTTATTCCAGGCGTCCACAGAGCCAAGTTACCCCATTGTCTGCGGTGGCCTGGAAACCTTCCGATCGGGATCCACAGGACAGACAAGGCGGTGGTTCCTCGGCTCGGCTCGGGGTGTTCCTGTACCTGGCCCTGAATCCCAGCAGAGTGGGGACTGGAGGTGTCCCGACCCGCGGGACAACAACGGGGGGCACGCAGGAACCACCTAAGAGAAAGAACAAACAAGGAACGCGAAAGAATGGAGGCAAGACAAGGTTCTGATCAAGCCTCAGTTTTATTCTCTGAAATGGCTGTATTTATACAGCAGAGACAAAGGGGGGCAGGGCCGCCCATGCAGGGGGGTCTTTGGTATGGCAACACAGGATTGACTAATTGCCAGAGGCGGTGTGACATTCCAAGGTGCAATATTCAAAGGCTGGGCTATCTAGGGGGGGAGGATCAGGAAGGGGAAGAGGCAGGAAGACAGGAGATGCTAAACCCCAGGTTAATCTTATCTTCTGGCCAAGCCCTCAGGGCACCACACAACCTCTGCTAGAAGGAACTTAATTCTATTTCCTTAAGACTGAGTTGCTTGCCTCAACTCTGCTAGCTCCCAACATCTCCTCCCTTTGTCTTAATTGAAGGTGGGCCTTAACCGATTGGGGGAGTAGTGACCTGGTTCCTCCAGTGGGCTTCCCAGGCCCACCAGTGTTAGCGGCTCTTGGTATCTTTTGGGGAGGAGAGGCAGAGCCGATTGGATTTGTATTGATACCAACCTCTATGCAAACCAGGTATGCTCACAGGGAAATCCAGAGGGGGTCGAAATTTTCCCGTGACCTTCCCTTGGGAAGAGGGGGTCGGAAAATTTTTTGGACCTTCCCTTGCAATGCTTTGCTCTGCACCCAAATCGGTACCCATACCTTTCTCCCAGTGAGGAGTAGGTAAGCATTCCTCTGGTCATCATGCTGTCCCCGCAGGGAGGGAGCGATGGTAAAGTTCAAAATCTTGCTCATTGTCAGCTACGGCTAAACGGTGGTAATGTACCTGGATGGGTTTGGCCAAGATGCTGTCAATGTGTTGTTTTACAAAATCTGTTAACCTCCGAAAAGCCCAGGGGCCAAAGGATAGGATTAATAAGAAACCTATGAGGAGGCCCAGGATGAGGAGAAAGTAGGGGAGAAGTCCATTTAGTCCGCTCCAGAGAGGGTTCTCGAACAGTTCTTTCCTCCGCTTTCTTGTCTTGGTTGATTCCGGCCTTGTTGGTGTAGAAACAGCAACGTTCCTGTAGGGCTAAGCATATTCCTCCCTGCTCTGCTCTGAGTAAGTCTAACCTTCTCCTATTTTGTAGAACAACTTCAGCTAAGGAGTAAATTTGGTCTTGGAGATCATTAATGGTACTAGAGAGAGCTTGGAACTGAATCTGATAAAACTCTTTTCTAGTTTATGCTTCCTTCCACCTAGCTGACTCGGTGGAGGCTATTGTACAGGAGGCCTGATGCCTTTGCCTGCTGTACGATCTGCATCACAATTTAACAATTTTTTTAAGTATAAAAAGTATGCCTGAGCCTCTCTTGAGGTGACACATAATATCTGTCTCCTCCTTTTTTGTTTTTAAAGTGATCTTAAGCGTATGAATGGCTCTTTCTACTACTGAGTGACATTTATTTTACCAGATTTGATTAGGTTTAAGTCCTCGGGGATTTATCCCTAAAGTTGGTATAGGAAGTTGGATAATATTTTGAGGACATTGTTTCTAATAAAATATGGAAATTGCCATTCTCAAATAACATTTTAGAGACTGAAAGTTAAATGAAAAGTTTCTCTAAATTAATGTGCCTTATAGTAGCTGTTTTTTGCTATATTTACCATATAAGTACTATTACTATAGATTGATGGGCTTTGTAGTAAAATCTGTTAAGGCATAAATAAGAGCTTGTATTTCTATTGAAGTATAAGAGGTTTGAAGGACTTTTGCTCCTCTGCTGTAGTATATCTAGCCTTTCTAGAATTGGATCTATCTGTAAAAATGGTTAATACCTGAGATAAAATTTTCTTTTACTGTGGTAGTTAATACTATTCTCTGTGTTAGATATAAATTAAGCCCCTAAGCTAGGGTTCCCGGTTGACTTCTATGTAGAAGGGTGTGTACACCGATCTTCCTTGCCCTTGGTGTTGGGCAACCTGTAGCAATGCACAGGTGCTGACTGTTATCATGACAAGGTATCTTTACTTTAAAAATAAAGCAAATTTACTTTTGAATTCATAAGCCGCAAATGTTGCCTTGCCTTTAGCTTGATTAAAATGTAGGCGGCATATACAGTTAGGATTCAATTATTTATAAAACATTGGCTTCTCATGTAACTTAATTTATATGACATTGATTATATTGTAAAAGCTAATTTATAAAGTAACTTAAGTAGGTATTTTTAGTTTAAAAAAATAATGGCAAAGATTTTATTGGTCTGATCCAAAGGCATGGCTTTTATCTTTAAGGCTTTCCATGCAATTTTAAGTATTAGATCTGTTTTAAAAAGTAAGGCATTGAAATTTTAACATGGAAAAAAAAAACCATAAAATAAATATCTATCAATACATATGACTTAAATATTTTAATACCTGTTATTATTATCTACTATTACCTTAAGACATCAATTAGATTTAGACTAGTTTTTGTATAGAAAAATTTTTGGTGGAGATCACAGAATCAATTCTCTTTTTAATTAGATCAATAACAAGCAACTTATTTTGATTTCCTAATTATTAGAGGAAATACATTTTATTTTCTTAAAAATAAGTTTTTATGCTTCAAGTATCTAATCACTACAACTCTACAATTTCTCCTAATTTAATTTGAACTTTGAATTTTTAAAGCTGGCAAGTCAAATATATTTTAGTAATTCTTAGATTAATAAAGCTTTATGTTAATCAGTTTAACAATAACGCACAACCTTCAGACCAACTAACACTTTACATTTCTAAGAAAAATACAAGACATCAATTCTGTCCTCTAGGTTTGTTATGAGGCAAATTTGAACTTTAATTTTTATTTGCCAGTGGCTCTGGGACACATTCTTTAAGATGGCTACTGGCAGGACACTATCTTAACTGTCTGCTGGGGGAAGGGCCTTTACCCTTTCTTCCCTCAACAAAGGATGTAGCCAGTTATCTGGACTACTTAGATCTTTAAAGTATTTACTTTGGATAAATTCTATGACAGAGACAAATTTACTTATTTTCTTGAAGGCCTTAAAAGTTAACTTTTTTTAAAAAGGTTCACTAGCATTTTGAAAACGATTTCTTATTATGGAAATGCACATCTTGTTGCTGGAATTAGCTTGAATTTCTTTCAAGAAGATTTTTTCGCTGTTTTTCTCAGGAAAAAGAATCAGTTCTGGGTTTTTCATTTCTGTAGCTCTTGTAAAAAGTTAAGGCTAGTTCAAGACTTATCTAATATCCAAAATCGGACGTGCGCACATTTAGTCTTATACTAGCTTACTCCTTACACGTGCACAGATATCCCAGACCCATTTCTAAATTTTTAAAACTTTTTTATGGCGAGAAAGGAAATTTTTAATTTAATATACTAGGAGAGCGGGCTTCTATATTGGATCGCCTCATGTCTCTCCCTTCCCCCATATTCTGCTTACTTCAGGGGAAGCATCAGCAACAGATCTGGCTGAATTTCTTTTCATGCTTAAAAGATAGACAGATCTCAAATTTTTTTTTTCTTCCTTTTTAGCTTTCTGAAATAATAATTAATACCCAATTTGGTCAAGATTTGCATTTCCCTGTGAGTTTTCTTATAATTTTTAAACAAGGCATTAAGTCAGATGTAGTTTCAGCAGTGGAGTTCCACTTATTACAGATTTTAAATTCCATACATATACTAAGATTCTAATTTCAACAAAAAACATTATTTTGTGATCACATAGACTTCAACATTCACTCTAAAGAGCACTTTCATTTCTAAAGATTCTTTTTTCTCTAGCCTTAATTCCTCGTGCCTGAGGGGACTCCCTGAGCCCTTTTTCTAAGACTCTTTTTTCTTAACCCTTACTCCTCGCGTTCTGAGGGAAATCTTGACACTGTCAAGGAACATTTCATGACAACTTAAAGCATTCCCCATTATTGGTCGATTGGATGGCTCTCAAAGAGGTTCCTTCTCCACGTAAGCCTCCGGGACGTATAAACCCCGTGCCAGGTCAGCTTGAATTTTCTCGTCAACCCAGGAATTCAGGCGGAATTACTCTCTTTTCGACTCTACCCTTTACTCCCTTGCTTGCGTGAAACGGTCGGTAGGTATAATCCGCCTACACGGATCCTCACAGACAGGGAGACCCCGTTTGCCCTCCTCAGGCGCGCAGGTCTCCCGTGGTTGAGTCTGAAAGGTGAACGACCTTTTGTTCAAAGCAAGCTCAAGGTTTTAAGAGTAGATCTAATTGGAGAGGATTCTCGCCAAGAAAACCGGGAGACGGTACTAGTTCAAGTGAATCGGAGTTCTCACAGCCGGAAATGGGTACCTTTCACTCTTCCCCAGATTAGCAAGTGAGTGCTTATTAGTGGGCAGGAAGAAACCAACCAAGAGAACCAATAATAACAATCGAGCAAAAAAAGGGGTGAAATGTTCTGAAATCTTGTTTGAAAAATCGTCTACCTACCTTTACTCCGATCTGTCTCACGGCGGGTGGACCGTGGCGATCCAGTGCTGAGTCTTCACTCGCGGGTCCTCGCGGCGACTCTGGGGGGTGCCTGGCCAGGGCTTCTCCGGTAGACGTTCTCGCTAGAGATTCTCAGAAGTACCCCGAGTTGGGCGCCATTTTGTCCCGACCCGCGGGACAACAACGGGGGGCACGCAGGAACCACCTAAGAGAAAGAACAAACAAGGAACGCGAAAGAATGGAGGCAAGACAAGGTTCTGATCAAGCCTCAGTTTTATTCTCTGAAATGGCTGTATTTATACAGCAGAGACAAAGGGGGGCAGGGCCGCCCATGCAGGGGGGTCTTTGGTATGGCAACACAGGATTGACTAATTGCCAGAGGCGGTGTGACATTCCAAGGTGCAATATTCAAAGGCTGGGCTATCTAGGGGGGGAGGATCAGGAAGGGGAAGAGGCAGGAAGACAGGAGATGCTAAACCCCAGGTTAATCTTATCTTCTGGCCAAGCCCTCAGGGCACCACACAACCTCTGCTAGAAGGAACTTAATTCTATTTCCTTAAGACTGAGTTGCTTGCCTCAACTCTGCTAGCTCCCAACATGGAGGTCCAGCCCCAGGGGTCTAGATGTGAGTGGAAATACAATAGCAGAAAATACGTCTCCCACTGCTGGGAAATGCTGCTGTGTCTCAAGTCTGTGTTGAAAAGTAGTATGTACTAACTTCCCTTTCCTTCGTGAGCGAGGTAGGCTTATTGATTCCTGGGGGAAATGAGCTTCACCAGAAGGAAGTAACTGTGGGGTGTTTAATGGGAGCAGAGCACCAGGGGCTTCTGACCCCAGAAGGACAAGACAATGTTTAAAATGATCAGAACAGAGAGAAGTGTCAGAATGCCAAAAGTGTGTGGGTGGGCAAGACTAGGAAGGAGAGAAAAAAGGTGGATATGGGGAGAGAGAAACAGAAAGTGAAACAGAGAAACGAATGGGGCAGAAGGGTGAAGCGAGTCCGGGAAAGATCCGAGGCCAGGACACCTCGGCCTGCATTAGCCTCTTTGCCTGCAGATCAGCAAGAGGTGAGGATAACTCACTCCAGCCTCCCAAGGAAAGAACTGCCCCTGCTGACCACGTGGTCTGAGCCCATCCCTGCCCTTGGTTACACAATGCGTATGCATGGGAGAACCCGGCAGGCCAGAGGGAGGAAATAAGTTGTATAATGACATGTGGGGGTTCCAAAGAAAGTGCGGCATAGGGATATTGTATAACCTACCTGTGACTACTCACCCAGTGTTGGTATTGATGGGATTTTCGATCTTCAGATTCCAAAAGTAATGATCTTCTCCAAATCACCCAAATGGTTGAGATTCTTCAGAGATCTTTCCAAAACATACTCCATTCTGACTGCCATCCCAACTAATTCCACCATTGAAGATTCATTCCAGTGAGACAAAGACGGCCTCCCTAAGCACCTTATGGTTTAAGCCAGCGGTTCTCAGACTTCAATGTGCACAAAAGTCCAGTGGGCGGGGGGACACTAACAGCAGATTTCAGTCCCTGACGAGGACCAGGGCGGGGGCGGGGACAAGAGGCCGCCAGCTCACTGATAGCCAGCGGCAGCCTGGGTTGGCGTGTGGGTGGAGGTCAAGCGTTAGGAGGCGGGAGGCAATGTTTCTCGGTCACCATGCAATGTATTAGCTTCTTAGGGTTGTCATAACAAAGTGTCATAAACTAGACAGCCAAAAGCGGCAGAAATGTATTTGGAATTCCAGAGTTTGGGGAGCTAGCAGTCCAAAATCGGGATGTTGGCAAGCCACGCTCCCTCCGAAGGCTCTAAGGAAGATCCTTCGTTGCCTCTTTAACTTCTAGGGGTTCCCAGAAACCCTTGTTATGCCTTGGCTTATAGCGCATCACTCCACTCTCTGTTTTCATCTTCACATGGCCTTCCACCCCGTGTGTCTGTGTGCAAAGTTCCCTCTTCTGATGAGGACACCAGACATATCGGACTAAGGCCCACCTCAATCTAGTGTGCCTGCCTTCTTAACCTAGTCATGTCTATAAAGACTCTGTTACCAAATAACTTTACATCCACAGGTTCCAGGTGGACAGACTTTTTGGGGGACACTATCAAGTACAGTGCAGGCAATAATAGTGATTATAAATTATGTGAGCTCAGATGACTGCCTCAGAAAGCTCTAAGGAGCATTTGTATGGAAAAGACAAAATTAAAAGAAAACCAGAACATTCAAAAATCAGAAAATCTCTATGGAAGCATTGAAAAGGGTCCCTTATTTCCTACAGTTGTAGGGCAGGCATAGCTGAGGACCAAGGCTAAGGTCTTGGAGTAGCCACTATATTGCCGCTGTTTCCATTAAGCCCAGTCCCACTGGGTCCCTTATGCTAAGATTTCTTATGTCACTGGACTAGGACGCTGTAAAGAATAAGATGAACCCTAAGAAATGGGTTAGGGACATTTGGGCAGACTTGAAGGAGCTGAGAGCTTTGAACTACCAAATCTCCCTTAATCCTTTGCTAGTGGAAAGCAGACCCTTGCTCCTTCCCCAGACACCTTCCACACAGCCCTTCAAGACCTGCGCTGGGCAGCTGTAGCACAGACCCACTGCCACCACCCCTCCTTGCCTGGACCCTAACCAGAGTTCCATCCAGTCCTGAAAGTGATGTGATTGTTAGGATTAATTGAAGTCTTCACTCAAATGGTGGCCTATGGTCACTTAGGCTGAATCTGCTGGTAATGCTGTGCAAAGTTGGGTGAGCTGTTTAATATGCAGGTTCCTGGGTCTCACCCCGAGATTTTGAAGAATTAGGACCGGGCTAGGACCTGATAACCTAACAAGCTTGCAGGCAATGCCTGTGCTAAATGTGGACTTAGATGAGCAGTGTGGCATTCAATATACCTGAAGAGAAAGGTGTCTGAAGATTAAGGATGATAGGAGTGATGTGATGAGTTTACTACGCTGTTTCCCCGAAAATAAGACAGTGTCTTATATTAATTTTTGCTCCCAAAGATGCGCTAGGTCTTATTTTCAGGGGATGTCTTATTTTTCCATGAAGAAGAATACGGTACACATTTATTGTTAAATGAAAATAAAGGACATTTATTACCTGTATATGGTACGGTAGTATGGTAGTTGTCAACACAAACCAAACTGTGAATCCTACAGTATCAAGAATTTACTCATTTATTCAATGACAATCATGTTATCATCTTGTGAAAGAAAAAAGCCACATGCTAACCTGACAAGCTCAGGGAAGGCCTGCATGGCAGTCTTGCAAACCCAGAGACCTAAGATAACCACAAAAGATGGTTTGAAAATTAAATATCTAACAGGTTGTAGTATGTAGTCATGTCCCAGATATTCTTCCAGACAAAGATCAACTTAGATCTTTACTGAGCCCATTTGCCTTTTTGCCTCTAAGATAACATATCTGTGAGATGTCTGGGTAACTTGTAACTTCCCTTTTTCCGGAGCCTCTGGGGAATAACCAAATGTGGTAGGCGCCAGGACAGATGCCTCAAATTCCTTCTTTATCATGTTAATTGTTCCTGCACTCACCTGAGTACACCTCCATCATTTTACTTTTTATCCAATCCCAGGAGTTTCCCACCGCTTTGCTTTCTCCCACCTCCTTACTCCAACACCAATGAATTTCATGTAACCCACCTATGTCCCCCCTTTGATTTCGGTGTATAAATAGAGAAATGTAACGCGCCATTCTTCGGAGCATTATCTCAATCCGTTGAGGTTCTGCTTCCCAGCATTTGTCGACAATTTTGGCTCAAATAAACTCATAAAAAAATTCTTTACAGGTTTCAATGGTTTTTTTCATTAACAATCTTCTGGAAAATCATCATAACAATCCAATTCCTGAATTTCCTGGTGAATTTCTTGTGACTCCATTTCTTTCAGAATCAGTGGACCAAATCTCTCATGTTTAGCTTAAGGGGGGGGGGGGGGGCTTATTTTTTGGGGGAATGCATTATATTTCACTCAGAAGGAAACCTGTAAGTAGGTCTTATTTTCAGAGGATGTCTTATTTTCGGGGAAACACGGTAAGTGCAATCTGGTCAGAGACATCACCAGAGGATCAAAATCATGAATGGATCTTTCCTTCCTTGAGGCCATAAGAGGTGCATTGGTGAGAATTCTTTAAAAGCTCTAAGGTGGATGTCCTCTGAAGGCTGGAGAATCTTGTAGGTGTAACAATACTGGAAACTGGTCATTGTCAACAACCTTCTTTGCTCTGAAAGGTCAGATCTAGTTCGCTCACTGTTTGGTTGAAATATTATTAGTTGATTGCTCTGAAAGGTCAGAGCTAGTTGGCTTACTGCTTAGTTGAAACATTAGCTAAAGCAGTCTCCACCTCTGTAGTCTTATGTAAATTTCTGTTACTGGAGACTCCTGCCCAAGGGCTATGGGTGTATCCCATAGTCTCAATAAAAGGGACAGCTAGGCCAGAGCCCAGTGTAGTCCCCACATTGAGGTGGGCTCTCGCTTGGCCCCCAATATCGCCAAATTAGTACATTTTCTAGTCTCTCTTCATTTGTGTGCAGCCTTCTACAGAACCCGAACCCTGAACCGGAATCTTGAACCACACGGGATGTGAAAGGGGCTTCCACACATCCCCCAAAATGTATATACACATTTTGAATAATTAAAAGGCAGTGTTTATTAAACATTTCATTTTAACTTAACAGCTATCAGCTTTTAAAGTGTGTATACAGTTTTGTTTTGCTTTTTGGACACCCTGTATATTGGGTTTTCAACCTCCATGATAACATGAGGTTTTATCAGCCAGGAAGTGGTGTTTAAAATTCAGAGACAAGATGGTACAATGATAAGCAACAAAGATAGAGCTGCTATCAGAATATTTTGACCTGCATCAGATGAGAGGGGAGTCTCTAATGTCCCTTGGAATAAAATAGATGGGAAGCTTTCTAGAGTGCTGCTTGACAGGGGGGAAATCTAGGCCTGTGGGTGGAAACCTAAACAAAATGCCAAGGAGGGAATTTAAGGTCGCTTATGCAATTCTCAAACATAAGCCAGTTTATAGATCAAAATCTTCTAAATGGAGGGGGTGACTGGTTCCTGTGAAAAAGGATCCAGCTATAGCACACAGAGGTGCAACCTACCGTGAATATTCTTCCAGTGGTCCCTCTGAGGCCAGTTTCAGGGCTATGCCCTGAGATCATGAGACTTTCCAGAAGTTATTAGATATTGGCTCTGAATTGGTGCTAATTCCTGGAGAATCAAAATCCACGAGGGCAGAGGGCATTTTGAGATAAGTAATGTTACGAAGCGAATTCCCCAAGAGATGAACCACCGGAGCCAATTTGAATAAGCATGCAAGAGCTTATTACAGATTCGAATCCCGGCTCAAACCTTGGCTGACGCAGCAGCCGGCAAAACACCCAGGTGAAAGCCCCGATGGAGGGGCAGTCCCTCCTCTTAGACCTCTTTTTCCCCACCCCTCCCACCGATGGTATGTCACTCCTAGATTGGCCCCTCAGGACAAAGACCTGGCCGTCCTGAGCCATTTCTCAGGTAGTTTACACTACCTGGCCTGTTTTTGCCTCAAGCAGAATGTCTGTTCTGACTCCAAACAGGAGTGTGGATGCTGCTGTTTTGATGACGCCAATCTCCTAGCCAGGTCTGGAAGGAGGTCTGCATATCTTACTACAAGGGAATTCCCGGCACTGAGTTATAACTGACTTTATTTATTTTTAACTTTTCCCCCTGGCCAGGTCTGTCTCCAGAGTCCTTATCTCTTGGGCAGATGGGGTCCACTGTCACAAGTAATAGATAAAGTCTTCTTCTAGTTTGATTCACAGTAGGTCTAGGGAGACTTTTTGGTTAATTTTGTGGTTAATTTCCCCATCATCAGATTAGAATGGGAGTAGATATACCAGTAACTACCCACTGGTTCCCTGATTTATGGAGTGAAGACTATTATGATAGAGACAAACAGAAGTCCCTGAAATTTCCGGCAAACCTATCATTAAGAAAGTAAACTAAATGAGAGATGAATGCTGCCATCAAAGACTTAACCTATGCAAGGGTTCAGACTCCAGCCATACCTCTATTTAAATAACCTGTTGAAGCATCCCAATAGCTCATGGAGAATAACGATGATCCCAGACTTAACCAGATGATAATGATGATCTCACTGGTGTGGGATAATCAGAAGAAAATCAACATGGTTCCTGGAATCTGATATGTAGCTGCAGTGCTAGCACATCCTTTTTCCCCTTTCAATGTCAACAAAGATAATCTGAATCAATTTGCATATACAGGGAAGGCAGATCCCTGTCCTGCCTTAGGGCTCTGTCAAGTCTCCAGGTTTTCACCAAAATATAATCCAGAGGGAACTTGATCTTGTTATCTCACATGAAATCATGCTGATCCATAACATTGATGATATGCTAATTTGAAAAGCAATGTTCTCATCTGCTGATAAATCTCTACTTGAGAAGCAGCTCCTGGCATGCTACTGAGTCCTAATGGAGACTAAACACCTCCCGGTGGAAGACTGTTTCAGTTTATCTATTGCTACATAAGTTAGTTTAGTAGCTTAAAACAACAATTCATTATCTCTCATGATTCTTGGGGTAGACTGGACTTAGCTGAGCTATTTTTGTATTCCACATGAGGTTGGGCTGTGTCATCTGGGAACTCATTTGACCTGGAAAGTTGAAGATTGCTCACAGGTCCAACATGGCTGGTGACTGAAGTTGCTTGTTGACTAAGGAGTTTGGGGCTGTTATCAGAGTACCTATATGTAACCTCTCTGTGACACTGGGGCTGTTGACAGGTTGATAGTTGACTTTCAGAGAGGAAGGAAGAGAAGACATGAATGCTCCCAGTCCTTTTAATTTCCAGGCCTACACAGTGGCACTCTACCACATTATCTTGGCTTATCAGTCTAGTTTCCAGGGGAAATGACATACACTACCTTATGTTGAGAGAGAGTGACGAAGACTTTGCAGACATTAGTAATCCATTATAGATACCAAGTAGCTATGCAATCTTATCTGGTACCATAAATATGTTATTTGATCTATCAAATCATAAAAGAGGACATGCATAACAAGCATTCCATTGTAAAATGTAAAATGATAAATATAAAATTGAACCAGAGCAGTTCTGAAAGGTCATTAATATACTGTCCAAGTCAGTGGATAGTTAACAGGCAACATCAATCACCAGCCATGTTGGACCTGGTGAGCAATCTTCAACTTCCCAGGTCAAATGAGTTCCCAGATGACACAGCCCAAGCTCATGTGGAATATAAGTTCTATAGTACCTACTCTTGTTCCTCCTCTTTCTGTTTTCTCCCTCAACCCATAGGCATATGGGAGTTCCTTATGATCATTAAAATGGGGATGGCTGACAAAGGGGAAAGTAGACAGATGCTGCAGTACAATCCCACTTAGAGTAGTACTGAAATACAATGGTAAAGTGAATCCTCCACGTGGGCAAACCTTTAGGCAGTACATCCTGTTATCTACTTCTTATGGAAAGACACAGGGGCTGAAAATAAGTCCACATCTATTTAATTGCAGCTGGTTGGTTAGGGTTGTGAAACACAGGATTGAGAGATTAGTGACAAGAAGCTCTGAGAAAGAATTAATGAATCTTTGGAAGATATTCACGTCCCTGTAAGTGCCCATTGCAGAGGAGGCTCTCAATAATTGAGTAGACAAGAACCATCTGGAGATGCATTTCAGCTTCTTTCCCCAGACCTCTCGGTCCTTGCTCAAGGGGCCCATTCACAAAGTGGCCATGGCATCAGGGATGGAGGCTGCTATAGCTGCAACTATAGCAGGTGCTTCCCGTTACCATCGTGGATCCGGCTGCTCTCATTGCCGAGTGCCAAACCTGCCTATCACAGGGCCAGAGCTAAGGCCCTGCTATGGCACCCTTCTCTTGGTGGATCATTCATCCACTTGGTAGAAGATTGATTACATTAAACCACTTCTATGATGAGGGGATAGGTGTTTGTAGTCCTAGAACCAGGTATACCTTTCTTACCTGAAGCACTTCTGCCAATACCACCATTCATGGCCGTAGAGACTATTTTATCTATCATCATGGTATCCCACCCAAGATCTCTGATGGTCAGAGTATACATTTTATAGCAAAGGAATTGGGGCAATGAGCTCATGACACAGAATCCACTGGCCCTCCCATATGTTCCATTACTTAGTTATAGCTGCCCTGGCAGGTTGGCATGTTGTCTTTCAAGAGGCAGTACAAGGTTTAAACCAGCTACTGTGATACAGAACTATCTTTCCAGAATGTTGGCAGCCAAGATTGGAAGTGGGTATGGCTTCTCTTACTAACACATCAGATAACACTGAAGGAATGTGTACTTTCTGTCCCCACAATCTTGGCTGCAAACAATGTAGAGTTAATAGTATTTAAGAAAAGGATGCTTCACCTGGGGCCAGTCATGGTTCTGCTGTAGGGGAAAGCCTTCGGTCATTTTGGCCTCCTCCTGCCATTAAACCAGGCAGGAAGAAAGGGATCAATACATTGTCTGGGTTCTAATAACCAAAAGGGGTGTTAGATGATGTTCTGATAACCAATAGGAATGTTGATTGGGAACAAGAAAAATTATGTTTGCAACCCAGGATATTCCCTGAAGTGCCTCTTATACTCACTTGCCCAATAGTCCTGGACAAATAAAACACTGGTAACCAACCCAGGTAAAACTGCTGAGAGTTGAGATTTTTCCAAAATAAGTATCTGGGTCAGGAACATACCTCAACATAATAAAGGCCATAGATAATAAACCCACAGCTAACATCATATTCAGCAGTGAGAAGCTGAAAGCTTTTTTTCTAGGATCAGGAACAAGAAAAGGATGCCTACTGGTACTGAAAGTCATAGCCATAGCAATCAGATAAAAAGAAGTACCCAACTTGAAAAGGGAAAAGTAAAATTGTCACTATTTATAGATGACATGATGCTATATATAGAAAACCTTAGGGGGGAAATGCGGACATTTGTAATAATGTCAACAATAAAAATAAAGTTAAAAAATAATTACCCAATAAAAAAGAAAACCCTAAATATTCCAAACAAAAAAAACTATTAGAACTAATAAACTAATTCAATAAAGTTGCAGGATCAAAATTAACACTCATAAATCAGTTGCATTTCTAAATACAAATAATTAACTATCAGAAAGAGAAATTAAAAAAAAATCCATTAATAATTGCATTAAAAAAATAAAATACCTATGAATAAATTTAGCCATGATGGTTAAAGACCTGTACAAAACTAACGAACATTGGTGAAAAAAATTGAAGACAATTAAATGGAAGAATACACCATGATCATGTATTAGAAGAATTATTGTCATTAAACTGCCCATATCCCCAAAGCAATCTACCAATTCAATGCAATCCCTATCAAAACACCAGATCTAGAAAAATAAGCTTAAAACATATATGGAATCACAAAAGACCCTAAATAGCCAAAGCAATGTTGAGAAAGAAGAACAAAATTGGAGGTATCACACTCCCTGATTTCAAACTATAAGACTATAGTAATCAAAACAGTATAAAAATGGCACAAAATACAGACACATAGATCAATGGAACAGAATAAAGAGCCCAGAAACAAACCCATGTTTACGTGGTCAATGAACCTATGACTAAGGATAGAAGAATATACAATAGGGCAAAGACATTATCTTCAATAAATGGCTTCCTTACTAGACTTTCCAACTATCTGCTTAGCATGTGCTCTCTGTGTCCCTCCAGGACTCTGACTGACATACAGATGAAGAGTTATCGGCCCCCTTCTAGAAGTGTGTGGGCCTGAGATCAGGCAGATGGGGCTGCAGCCACAGATGCCATTGCCACCTGGTTCTCTTTTCCTTTTAGTCACCCAACACCAGGGAGAGCCAGAGCATCTATCCACCCTGCATATCTCCCACCCGCACCCGGCCTGGAGTGTCATTCTCTGATGCGCCACTTCCTTCTGCAGGTGTAGAGTTCCCCTCTACACCTGTGGTGCCACGCCCAGATCCAGCCCACTGGCCATCAGATCTTTCCTCCTCTCGCCATTTCCATCTCCAGCTCCATGTCTCCAGGTCCCCACATCTCCCTCTCTACAGACAGGCAGATCTCCGGAAACCAGGACTCAGTCTCCCTCTGCTTTTCTTTGGCTGCCCAATTGGTCACTTAGATCTACCCAAAATCAGAACCACTGCACCCAGTCCAACAAGATGCTTGACTGCCAACTGCAGTTTCTGAGCTAGGTTAGCTTCTTCCTCCCACTTCTAGTTAGTATTTCTTGGCCTCTGCAATTCCAAATATTTTACATTTGAGCTGTCCTTCCCCAACCCTCAGTAGATGAGCCAAGGCCAGACAACCTCATATCATCAAATGCAATGCTTGCGTAGAAGTTCCTCACCAGATGCAATGACATGTCAGGAAGCATTTTGTAGACTGTAAAGTCTTAGAGACAAACAATGTAATTTTTTGTTGGAGAAATTAAATGACCAGCATATACACCAAAGTTTTATATTTGATATAGTCTTTTACACAGTTGATATTTGAACATGACAGTGAGGAAAACCACATGTAATTTCCTTTTATAAGCATCTTTTTTCCCTGCCCAAGGTTCATTAGGAAAAGACCCACCTTGAAACCCGTGTGGAAATGGTCAGCACATTCTCCCTCTCTGGGAGTGAGCTGGAGCCTAGCTCAGGAGGAGAGTGGTGCACCGCATTGCCTGAGGATATTTCCCACTGATTTGTAGGGAGTGGGGAAGGGAATGGGAGAAACAGAGAGCGATAAGCATTGATGTGAGAGAGATACATCGATTAACTGCCTCCCACATAAGCCCAACCAGGGCCAGGTATTGAGCCTGCAACCAAGGCATGTGCCTCTCTCTCTCTCTCTCTCTCTCTCTCTCTCTCTCTCTCTCTCTCTCTATATATATATATATATATATATATATATATATATATATATATTTATTATTGATTTTTTTACAGAGAGGAATGGAGAAGGATCGAGAGTTAGAAACATCTGTGAGAGAGAAACATTGATAAGCTGCCTTCTGCACACCTCCTACTAGGGATGTGCCCTTGACCAGAATCAAACCTGGGACCTTTCAGTCTGCAGGCTGATGCTCTATCCACTGAGCCAAATTGGTTTTGGCAAGGCATGTGCTCTTGACAGGCATCAAACCCAGGACCCTTCAGTCCATGGGCCAACGCTCTATCCACTGAGCAAAACCAGCCATGGTTATTGTGTGCATCTTTGTGCATGTATGTGTATATGTGTACGTGTGTGTATGTGTACATGGGTATGTGTGTGATGTGTGCCTCTATGTGCATGTCTATGTGTATACCTGCATGTATTTGTGTGAGGTGTGTGCACATGTGTGCTATGTGTGGGTGTAGGTATGTGAGAATAACTATGGATGTGTGCAGGAGAGACAGTCAGAGCCTAGAGTAGAGACGGAAAGCAGCAGGCAAAAGCTGTTTGAACTCCAGGTGAAGGAGAAGGCTTTGGCAGAGGGGCTGGCAGGAAGCTGGTGGCTGCCTTTCTCTGGGAGAATGAAACCGATGCGGCCAGAGGATGTGGAAAGGTTCCAGCCAGCGCAGAGCCAAGAAGAAAAAACCCACATTCTTAGGTCTCAAAGGAGATACTGTTTAGTGACATAGGGATTACAACAGCTATGTGCTGACATGAAGGCTTAATGTAGTTAAGGAGTTGTATTTTAACCCTTGCTGTACTGGGCAGTAACGGGGGACTTAGAAAAAGAGAAACAATGATGATGATGATGATGATGATGATGATAGGCATATTGAGCACTACGTGCCAAATGCCGTTACAAGCCTCTTACATTAGCTCATTTGATTCTAAGACATAGGCTTTACTATCGGCCCCACTTTACAGGGAAAAAAACTGAGGCATGGAGAGACTGAGGGGTAACTTGCCAGAGTTCCTAGGACTGGTGGGTGTTGGAGCCAGGGTTCAAGTCCCTGTCACAGTCACTGGTGTCTACCTGCTAAGTGGCTTACAGTTACTTCTGCAGAAAAGCTACGGGAGTGAGCCACCGGTGTGGTCTTTGTCACCGTGTCCGGGAAACGTGTATCAGACTGTTTCAGACCAGCTGCTCAGGGTGACCATCCGCCCGGTTCAGCCAGAGCAGACCCTGGGGACAGCTCAGGCGAACCCGTGGTCATCCTCAAAGGCCTGCTACTTAAAGGAATACCTGCCCCTACGGACTTCACCATCTACTTTGTTTTGGCAACAAGAACGGCACCAGGGTAGTTTCTGCACTTCGTCTCCGGCTTCCATTCCCGGCTGTCATTTAGGTGTAACGGCCTCATTTGTTTCTCATTACGCAGTGGCTTGCTTCCCAGGCATCCCGGGCTGGGCCTGGTCTGCTGTGGGGTGGAGGGGAGTGGGCGGCCCTCGGACCCTCTGCAGGTGCGGGAATGTCGCCCAGCGGGGCGGACAGCGCTCCCCACCCCCGAGGAGAGGAAGGCCCCTGCGGCGGCGGAAGCCGCTCTGACCCCCAGAAGCTCCCGGGGCGCTCACAGTGCAGGCTGGGCTGGGACAGACCAGGAAGGCCCAGAGCGGCTCACAGGCACCTCCTGCACTCCTTTGTTCGACGATGCACACGGGGCTGGCCTTCCTGTCTCCCAAGCACTCTGAATCCAAGTGCCTGGTGCGCAGCCGGCACCTTTGCCGTCTTCGTAGCGATTGGCCCACGGTCCGTGCCGCTGCCTCCGCGCCTCTGCCTCGCCGGTCCTCCCATGGTGCCTCTCGCTCTCTTTGTCACTTGGCCGCCTGCCATCTGCTGGAACCCTTCCCTTGAGTGACTGGGAGACGCACATGCTGCCTGTCTCTGCTGAGATCTTGCTGCTCAGCCCAGCACACTGTCTCGTTTCATGTAAGTTCAATGTCCGGCTGGGAGACAGGCCCCACCGGCTGGCTCATTTCATGTTGCCGGACCAGGCCACGGTCAAAGAGGAGCGACCCGCAGCTTCTGGGCTGAGGCGTGGAGGTTTGCAGAAACAAACCCTAATGGCTGCTGTCTCAAGTGGAATCAACAAAGCCACGAGGGCAGAAAGAAGGTGCAGGTGGCACCGATTAAATGTGCCATCTATAACCAGGACGCTGTCAAACTCAGTTCCTGCTTAACTTGAGCAATAAGCTATTGAGAAACAACTAACCTGGGACTTGGGATCGTCTGTGTTCGAATCTGTTTGCATAAAAGGATCCTGTGCACCAGAACCAGGAGCTCTGGTCTCTGCTGAGTTGTCCCGCGTGGTGGTCACTAAGTCGGATCCCCACATAACTTCCTGGGGTTTTCCCGTCTCTTCTGCTTGAGAAATCGGTTCTCAAACCCAAACAGCTCTTCAGGGAAAAACAAACAAACAAACAACCCACCACCACAACAAAAAGCCTATATGTGTTCAACTAAATATTATTTTCTTTCTATCTCTAGAGATAAAGTGGCACTACTTCAAGAGAGACACAATGAAATCCCTTAGAACTCCACTCCTAACCTAGCATAAAACTGCAAGAGCGCAATTTTTCTGGGGCGGGAGGGGGGAGGATAAAGCCTGCATTGAGGTCCCTGCTTATGATTACTTCACCGTGAGAGGCAGGACCGTGTTTCCAAAACCTGCTGTTCACTGTTCTGGTCTGTTTGTCTCACTCACGACCATCAGCTGCTTCCCAGGTGCGAAGATGGGACCGCAGGAAATGAGGGTCTTTCTCAGGAGAAATACAAGACCATCCTTCTGCACGTGGTGTTTGCTGTGTCTGTCAGCGTCTGGCAGGCAGAGAGCCTGGGGAGGGAGGAGGAGGAGGAGGAGGAGGATCACACAGGAATCCGTACTGTGGGAGAAATGACCCGGGTCCTAGCCCAGAAACCAGGCGGGATAGTTCCCAGGTGCTCAGTGATGCTCCTTCCTTCACGTGGAGAGAGAAATGGAGGGAGGGGGAGGGGGCTCTGTCCGGAGAAGCCAGCACTCTGCTGCTCCCAGGCAGGCACCTGGCGCCCAGACAATTGCATCAGAGCTTACCGTTAATTTACAACATAAAGCATGCTGGGAGAGATTCCTGGTCGCCTGGTCTGGCAGACTCTATAATCTGAAAAGAAGAGAGATGGTCCCTTTCTGGCCAGTTTTGCTTAATGGACAAGAGAAATCATGCCAGGGGTCAGGTTTAGGGCGTGCTTAAAGGATATTGCCTAATGACACACGAACTGGGCTTATCTACTCCCTGCTTCCATCTCTCGCATGAACTCTGCAGCTCTGCTCTGAGCCGGCAGGGTGGAGGAGAGCACCGGGTGACGTGAGGGAGGCTGCGGAGGCCGGAGGGTGGCCATGGCTGGGGTCCCCCCTGTCTCAATCCTCCCCTCCTCCCTCAACTGGGCAAGATCTCAAACGAATGTGCCTCCCGCGTGGCCTCTGAGCACTGCCTCTGCAGAGGGCACGCCCCCCAGACCTGCTTTGCTCCCACAGCCTCTCAGTCCAGATCCATCTAGTTCCCACCACAGCCCCTCTGCCCTGACCTGTGTGCTTGCCGGGAGAAACCCGGAAAGTTGACTTACTGGCTAGTCCCTCAGGCAAGGCCAAACTCAGGCCATTTCCAACCCCAATACAGGCAGCAGTGTTACCACCCTACCGTCCGGCTCAGGGCCCTGTGGCTGGGCACAATGTCCATCTGTAAGGACCATCTCTGATGCTCCAAACCCACCCAGCCTCCACCCACACACTAGCCAGCAAGACGGCTCAGCGCGTACCTGTGACTCCTGCTGTGCTCGCACCATGTAACATAGATACACCATGTGACGCTGACCCGGAAAACAAGATCATCCAGGAAAATTGAAGCAGCGCAAGAAGATGGCGCGTCCTGAGGGAGCGATGCTGCTGGGGGAGGTCAGAGCAGGCGGAAGAAACGTGAGGCAGCCAGCCCAGCAGTCTGCAGGGGGAGGTTCTTCCAGGAGGAGGGACTGGCTGGTGCAGAGGCTCTGGGGTGGGAGCCTGGCAGTTCGCTGTCCTCGCCCCCTGCCTGCCTCCGATCCTGGGCCCATCCCACCTCCCACTCTGGGCCAAGGCCTCTCATTGCGCAGTCACTGCTCACCCACAAAAGCGCCCTTCCTTCTCCCGTGTCTCGGGGCCGAGGGTCCGCAGGGTGGGGAGACTGTGGTTGAGATGGCTACCATCCCTCCTAGAAGCTGTATGGATACAGAAAACAACCCCTCGTTTTGCTTTCCGCCCAAATGTTGACCCTTCTTTCTAAAGCACGGAGATCACGAAGAGGGGACAGCTGACCTGTTGGCCAGTTCCTCCCGCGCCTTTTAGGGAGGTTCTGTGCCTTCTTTGGAATTTTTAAGGAGCTTCCCTCTACCATGTTAAGTCCCCTCCTCTTGACTAACTCTCTTCCCTGCCAGGTGGTCTCCCCTCCCTCACCCAACCTCATGCCTGGGATGAATGCAAATTCGGGGTGGGGGTCCTCCCAGCTCCGAAATGCCTGTTGGCCTGGAGGTGGGGCCTAGGAACTCACCCTCTCCTCCTCCCTGGGAGGAGCCAAGCCACACCACGCTCACCAGAGGCTCCCTGGTGGCCATTCCATCCGCCCTTCCTCGGGCTCGCTGGCCTGTGATTGCGGATGGCTCTCAGGTGAGCGCGGACCCAGCCCTGCACTGCGGCTCACCGGAGGTGCCTCGGCTCCTGGCAGCACTGCGCATTGGGTTTCCAGGGCACGGGTCCACGCGGAGTGCCTGCGTGTTTTCTGGTGATGCTACGGATGATGGGAAGTCTTTGGACGCATGAGGCCCAGGGCACCTGGAGGTGGTCACTATATCAAACATTCATCTCAGCTCTCGTAACAAACCCATCCAAATCTCCAACTGCGAATCCAGAGGCCTGCTGGAGGCTTGCCCTTTCTTTTGTCTGTACCTCAGGCCCATTTCAATGATCTCTCCTCTGGTCTCTCTAGGTCTAAAGAATTGTTACTGAATTCATACTTTGCTTTTTGTCTTTTTCAAGGTAGGTTAATTATTCAAATAAACAAAATCTGAGCTGCTTAACAGTGACGATGCAGTTCTTGTCACATCACAGCCACCGGGGTGGAGCCGCCTCTCCGGGCGGCCCCAGGAATGAAACAGCCATTCCTGGCACAGCTGTCTTCAGCCTTGGCCTCCGAGGGCCGTAGATGCGCAGGAGGAGGAGGGGGGAGGCGGGGAATGTCAGGGACCAGCCCTGAGGGGGCACACCCAATTTCTGACCGCACAAAGGTTTTTGTTTTGGGGAGTATGTTTTGAGGCCCCACTGGGAATACTGACTGACCATGGTGGCTTGGCATGTCAGTCACCTGGACCACTTATCTGCTGGGGACACTGGGAAATGTCGTTCAGGACCATTTGAGGGGCACATGTGCACCCTCTCTCCTATATCCTTTTATTATATTTTGTCTATTTTCACAGATGCAGAAAAGGAATAAGGGCCTCAGAAGTTTAATTCAAACCTCTCGCCTTTACAGGTGGCACCCAACGGAGCACAGTGATTTGCTGGCAGAGAGTTCAGATCCGATGCTGCTGCTCAGATTCCGCTCAGTCACAGTCCTACCTAGGCTTTTGTGTTACTTTGCCTGACCAAGAGTCTATCATTTCAGCAAGGCCCAGAGCTAGGTCTCTAATCCCCGCTCTTGGAGCAGCACTGGGTGTGGAGTAAGTCCTAGCAACTGGCCGAGGGGAAGCTGCTGGCATGACTTCTCCTTCGGAGCTGAGCCTCCCGAATGGGAGGAGGAGTGGAAGGTGGGCATATGCCCATACTTCACAGCTCCGGGATGCATCAACCGAAGATGCGCCATTCGTTTAGATGCCATAAAAAAGAAAGCTGCTGGCCATGAACTATGTCAAAATGCTTTCTTAGCACTTCAAATTAGCTTATTTTTACTAATAGAGTTTGTTTGTGTTTAATAAGACGAATTCTACTGTGGTAAATATAAAAACACAAAAGTAACCATTGTTAAGTGTGTAGTCTAACGGCAGCAAACCCATTTACGTTGTGTGACCATCCCACTGCTCACCTTGAGAACCATTTCTCTTCCCACCTGACATGCTGTATGACTGAGCAGCAGCTCCCGTTCGCCCTCCCACAGCCCTGGGAGCCACAGTGCAGCTTCCTCTCTGTGAACCTGACGGCTCCAGGTCCCTCATGGAAAGGGATTCAGACAGTATCTGTCCCTTTGTGACTGGCTTATTTCACTTAGCGTAATGTCCTCAAGGTTCACCCACATTGTAGCCTGTGTCAGAACTTCAAACTTCTGAGAGGTGAATAATAGTCCATTGTATGGATATAACACTTCTGTTTATGCAATTTATTTTCTTCAACCCTTTGGCTACTATGGATATGATCATGGGTGTGTAAATATCTGGTTGAGTCCCTGCTCTCAACCCTTTCTAGTATATACCCCAAAAGTGGAATTTCTGGGTCATTATGATAATTCTATGTTTAGTCTTTTGAGAAAGCATCATACTATTTTCCAAGTGCCCGCACCATTTTACAATTCCAACATCAGGGCACAACATCAGAGAAAATATTGTACTTTCTCCACATCCTCAACATTTGTAATTTTCTGTTTGTTTTTCTTTTATAATAACCATTCTAACTAGACATACATAGGTTTTTTATATATCATTCTTGTGCATCTATAGAAAGGAAAATATAGATGAAATCAATTGTTTCTGACATTCCTAAAACTTCTTCACATTTGGTTTGTCTTCCTGCCCAATGTCACACTGAAGAAGCATCGAGTGCATTGTCCACGCGGCATTTCTTAAAGAGGCCCTAACACACCAGTGCTGGGTTCTTCCACTTATGGTGCTTTTCTAGAGCATCATGTCATAACCATTGACAAAGAATATAAGATGTCTTTGATTGCAGAGAGTATCTTAATTTCAGAAAGGTTAAAATAAAGTTAATGAACAACATCAACATTTCATCAAAATGATGAGGCATATTGATAAAATGTGAAAGTACCGTATTTTTCGGACCATAAGACGCACTTTTTTCCCCCCAGAAGTGGGGGGGAAAAGTCCCTGCGTCTTATGGTCCAAATATAGCCTACACATATACTTTAGAAAAAAAAGTTTTTTTACTTGCCCGGCTCTGTGTGGTCTCTGTGTGCCTGCCCGGCTCTAAAATGGTTCTAAATGCTGCTGTTTACTTTACAGGGTTGATTACATGTGTTTATGACTGTGATGTTGGGTTTTAATGCACATAAAATATTTTAGGACACTATTTGTTTCAGAATCTTTTTTTTCTTCATTTCCCTTCTCTAAAAACTGGTGCGTCTTATGGTCCGGAGTGTCTTATGGTCCGAAAAATACGGTAGGTATGTTTTATACCTGATCACTTGGCATGAAGATGTTCTATAGATCAATGCAAAATTAGCATTTAATAACTCAGGTGGGCAAGGAGTCCACAGCCCCCCATCTCATGGACCCAGGGGACAGGAATGACAAACAGGGTAGTCCAGCTGGAGGAGGCATCCAGGCTCCATGCCAGTGGGTGGGGTGGAGGGATGCACAACTTTTCTGTTAGTATGACTGCTCATCCTGTTTCATTTGGAGAGGGAGGTGGTTCTGGTCTTTCATCCCAAAACAAGGCCTAGCCCGGCCAGTGGAGCTCAGTTGATTGAGTGTCAGCCCAAGAACTAGGAGGTCACTGGTTTGATTCCTGGCCAGGGAACATGTAGCCGATAAGTGTTTCTCTCTCATTGATGATCTCCCTCTCTCTTTCACTTTCTGAAATCCATAAAAACATTTTAAAAACCCCACCAAGGCCTCCTTGGGACAAACACGGTCTCCTTCCCCTCCTGCTCCCACCCCTGAGGGGCAGAGGCACATTTCCAACACTGAAGAGAACTGCCCTGCTTTCTGATATGTGATTCAGATCTCCCTTGGTCTGTCAATGCTTTTGGAGAATATTAACCCTTTAATTCTTCCCCAGACTCTATCCTGGTTACATACTGTAAGTGGGGTCATAGAGATATGAACATTTGGGACTTGTGAGTCTGAATCAGTCTTGAGAACTTAGAAAGGAATTAGTGGGGTAGTGGAAATCCCCAGAATAATCATGGAAACTAAGAGGCAGCTCCCAAAAGAGGGGAATTTAGAAAATCATTAGATTTACAATGAATTTATCTTTATAATTCTCTTAAATTTGTATCATTGGAAAATATCTCTAAATCTCTAGCTATCTATCATCTATCTATATCTATCTATCTATCTATCTATCTATCTATCTATCTATCTATCTATCTAAAAGCCTAAGTAACCAAACAACCATATGAACAGTCAACCAGTCGCTATGACATGCACTGACCACCAGGGAGCAGATGCTCAATGCAGGAGCTGCCCTTTGCTGGTCAGTGCACTCCCATAGCCAATCTCCTATGGACAACCAACCACCTGCAGTCCCTCCCCCCTCCCCCAAGCTGGCCCACCCCAATAGGCCCTGGTCCCCAATCAGGATGGGAGACAGCCTTCATCAGCCTCAATCACTGGCAGGCCAACGGATCCCACCCATGCACAAATTCGTGCACCGGGGCCTCTAGCAATACACATAAATAGAATCCATAAAAACATACATTTGCAGTGACCTTTCATTATAAATGGACTAAAATCATAATTAGAATTCTGTTAGTACTCTAGAGGACCTCCCCTGAGTGTCCCTCTGCACTAGCTCCCCCTTATTTCACTGTGGACCCCACAGCCTGGGCTCTCAGCTCCAGGCAACATTGGCTTCATGGGCTGAGATGTGTGCTTCTCAGAGACCCACGCTCATAGGAGTCCCCTGCTTAAGATTTAATGCTCTGGTCTTACCATCTTTCAAGTCTTAACAGTTCTTTGAACTTGTGTTGCATAAGTGAAGTCCAATGGAGCATGTGCATGAGCAGAGGAGATCCATGTGGAAAAGGATAAACCTTTGAAGTTTAGTGCTGTTGAGGACAGGTCCCTTTATTTTCAGACAAAGGACTCCACGTGGTTCGTTTGCAGTGTGTGCTGTAAATGACGCAGCTGGTTGGACTGCAGGAATACTGCATGCCTTACAACAACAATTGTAAAGTTAACTGCCCACTCTTGGCAAGAGCCTGTAGGTGTTTTCTATGTGACACAGCTGGGGCCATGCAGGAGTTGAGCTCATTCACTGAGTGAACACTGAGTGCCGACCGCATGAAAAGCATTGTGACAAATGAAACATGATTCCTACTTTCAGGGAGCCTAGAGTTTCCTGGGCAAAATGAGACATACAGTTTCCTCCCTGTCACCAATCATATGTCTTTATTGCAGCCAGAGTGATCCCGCTAAAACTTAGATCTCCCTGTGACTCCTGTCCTTAAAGCCCTCCAGTGGCTTCCCAGTACCCTCAGAATCAGGTTCCACCCCCTGACATGGTGACTCAGTCATACACTTCCTTCGGTAATGATTAGAGACACCACACTCCTAGGGGCCAACAATAAGAATACCTCATATGAAAAGAAGTCCCAGGCCTGGTGCATGCATCGGCTCAGGGACCTCATCATGAATGTAGGTCTCCCATCGGGCTGCTCTGTCTTTCCAGCATACTGGTTTGTCTTCCAGGGTTGGTTTTACTTTTAATTCCCAGGAGGCAGTTAGGATATATCTACAGGGAAAATGCCATAAAGAAGGGAAATGGGTGTCTGTTTCTATGTGACTCTTTCAATGACCAAGATAACCTTTGTACAACCCTCTCTCCTCCCTGTCTCACTGGCAAGTATTGCCTTCTGGAGAAGGACTGAGATTGCTGTGATTGGCTCAGATCCTGGTCTGGGAGGGTCTTCCCTCCTCTAAATCACATGCTGTCTGGTAGCTGAACATCATAGAGATTCCAGGAGCAAAGAAGGAAGGCTGGCGGCATGGCAATCAGTAGTGCCCCCACCAGGCCTGTGAGACCTTCAGCATCTGGCCCTGTTTGCCCATCCAGCCTCCTCTCTGGCCATGTCTCACTCACATTCTGTCCTTCAGTTACACTACATTTGTCAGCCTGCCAGACTCTGACTGCGTGGGGTATCTGCTCATGCAGTTCTAGTTATCTGGAATTCTCTTTCTACCGAAGTACCTACCCCCTGACCTCAACATGTGCATGTGAGAGAGAGCACGAACACACCACACACTTTCACCCAGTTAATGCTTGGTCATTCTTTTGACCAGGAGTTTAGGAATGGGAAGCTAGCAGCATCTTCTCTAGTGACATGTTGTTTCCCATAGTGTTTTTGTATTTTTTTTATTTATTGGTTTTGGATATTTTAAAATAAAATCAAGCTTCTTGATTTCGCTTAAAAATTGGGAACAGGCCTGGCCACTGTAGCTCAGTTGATTGGATGTTGTCCTGTGCACTGAAAGGTTGCCAGCTCAATTCTTGGTCAGGGTACATACCCAGGTTGTGGGCTCAATCCCCAGTGGGGCCGTGAAGGAGGGAGTTGAACCATGTTTTACTCTCATATCAATGTTTCTCTCTCTCTCTCTCTCTCTCTCTCTCTCTCTCTCTCTCTCTCAAAATAAATAAAAACATTAAATTAAAAAAAAATTGGAAATGGACCCTGGCCCCACGTGGCCACAGGACTGACTCCCTTTGCTCAAGCTGAAGACAGTAGCCACTGTAGACAAGGCTTGCTCTGGCCAGCCCCTTCGGTTTTCACCTGGATGGGTTAACTCATTGTGTTGCCTGTTTAGCCCTATGGGCATTTGAGGTTGCCAACCCTGGCTTGATGGCCCTGACTGCCCACTCCCAGTTTGGACTGGGTTCTTCTTGGGAATTTACAAAGCAACCTTCCCACCCCTAGTCACAGCACTTCGCACACACACTGCCGTGACCATCCGCTTTCTTGTCAGCTCCCTCAACACTCCCTGAGGTTATAAACTCCTCCAGATTCACGAGTGTGTCTGTCTTGTTGGAGGTTTTTGTTGAATCACCTAGCACTGGGCCGAATGTAGCGGGTGCTTAATGAAAGTAAGAAGTAAAGTGTATGCAGTTTGTCTCAGAAGAGCATTCAGACCCAATTTGTTTGCCCTGCAATTACATGTTCATCCAAGCAGTCTCAGTTAACAGATAGTGCAGTAGGTCAGTCGGAGCCCTCAGGAAGCCCATAGGCTAATGGGGAGACCAACAAAAACAGTATAATGACTCTGGAGGAGGTAATCAGCGGCATCTGAGAAAACGTGGAGGGTCACTGATGGGCAGTTGATTAATTTATCTTGAGTCGTGAAGGAAATCTGCATCTGGGTCTGGGCAGAAAATAGAGTGCACGCCTGATGGTTCAAGCAAAGAGTGTGGTGACGGGGTCAGACACCGGATGCGGGCAAGTTACAGCAATGGCAGGGGATGGTGCTGGAACCGTGGGAAGCCTTACCTCCTGGGGGCAGAGGGGCAAGCAGAGGAAACTGCCCTCAGAACACGTGCCACCTGGAGTTGTGGTACTTGGTTAAAATTAGGGACCTGGCACCGACCTAGGGAGTGAGCGAGGAAGAAATGTCCAGCCTCTCTCTTTTCCTACCTGCCAGTCTCCTGCCAATCCCTCTCGCTAGCTGAGTCCAACCGGAACCCAGGGGCTAAGGTGCCAAGGTGATGCGCTCCTGGAGGAGGGAGGAGGGCGGGGAAGGGACCTGGTGGGCAGCAGGGAAAAGCTAGTGCAGAGTCTTTCCAGGAAGAGAGCATACTGTAAATTAATCTGAGAAAAAAGAACTGCAACCTAGAAAACACAGAGACAGCGACCCCATTTGCCCTCTGGTGAGGACAAAGCTAGAGGTTCCCGGATGGCCCTGTGGGGCAGCACAGAAGTCCGAACCTCGTCCAGTGCGAATGTGTGTAAGTCTGATTCTCTAGCGACCTCCCTCCAGGCTCTATTTAGGGCCCTGATGTTAGTGACTCTGGTGTTAGTTCTCATCACCCCCAGAGGGGCTGAAGTCTGAAGGAAAAATATGATTTTCACCTACTTTACATATGTTTTGTTGATTTGCTTTGTTTGCTTGGTTTGTTGGACATCACTTTTGCAAACACAAACATGTCTGCCTTGTTTCCAGTTACTCTCCCATGTCGATGTGTCTGCGGAGCTGGCTACCGTTGTAAACCACAGCTATGTGCTCATTCCCTACAGTGGACGTTCTCTGCCTCAACCACAGGCTTTGGGAATAGAAATCTAAACACACGCACTTTGCATTTGAGGTTTTGTTTTGTCGCTTCAGTTCCAGAGCCCACCAGCGGGAGTGGTGGGAGTGCAGGCATCGGCAGTGGCGGAGGTGTGAGTTGTTTTGGATGCAACTGGAAAAGGTGGGAAATCGCTCCTGTGATTAATCCAGATGTCCCTGTAGCTCTGAGAACAGAACACTTGCCTACATGTTCCCTCAAAATTTAATTCCCTTGAAAAGTGAGGTTTGGATTGGTTCGGTCCTTCTATTTGCTCTCATAAAAAAAGAACATTTGCGAAGGATTTGGCTCCTCCACCATTAGAGGAAGAACAGCCGGCTGGGTTTATGCCCTGAAGGGAATGGAAGTGGTGAGTTGGGAGGGATTCAGGCACTCCTTATGATTCAAATTGTGCAAGTTTCGAATGTAAAATTTTGAATAGGTTTCATGCTGAATTTCCCGGAGAAAACTCTCAAGCCTACTCGACTCTATGTGAGCCGAAACATCTGGCTAAAAGCTGAAATCAAGACTGCAGTCGTGCTTTTCGTGGCCTTCCCCATAAAACCGATGGCTGGCTGGCCTGGCAGCACACCTGGCGACACATCAAAGGGGCTCGGGGTGATGCCACTTAATACCCTCAGCGCCCTGGAGCAGACAAAAGGCACTTAAAGGTCTTGAAGGGAGCGAGGGCCTTTGAAAAAGGTTTTAACAGGAGTGTACACTCAAGTGTTTAACCCCCAAAATGGTTTGTGCTGTCAATCCTGGGCAACCTTGTGGAGCATTTTCTCGGTATGTTGTAATTTTTTAAGTTTTTGAAGATTTTTTAAAAATTAGTCATTTGTGTCCAGGTATATTTCAAAAGGATATTCTTGACATCCTTCCAACAAGATGCCTTATGTGGTGGGGTGGGGCCATGGAGAATCCTGTGCTCTAGTGCAGGGCTTTTGACCCGGGCAGTGACTGCGTCTCTTTGTGGCTTGATTTCTGGCTGAGTCACTGAAGATGAATGATCCTCTTTGACCCCTTTGCCTCACTGAGGGCCAACGGGGGCAGAATGAAAACATGTTCAGGAGCTCAGAGCATCACACACAGGCAGGCACAGCGCGACTCATCCGCCTTTCTGGGTGTCTGCCAGGCATCCCTGGTCTAGTGGCAGCATCGCACCTGGCCACTAGGAGGCACTGCAAGAGTTTATACAACATGAAAGGTTTTCACAGGAAAAGGGTGGGGAAAGGGACCTACTAACAAAAGAAAAATCCAGGATTACCCCTCATGGGGACCGGGCTTGGGGGGGGGGGGGAAGAAGGGGAGAAATGGGGAGGTTTATATCGTGCAGGTGGCCTTTTGTTGCTAGGCAGGAGTGAGGAGAGGGCCCAGATTACCTTCAAGTGTTTGACCAGAAGATTCCAGCTGATTGATTGATCAAGATTACATCAGATGGCAACTCCAGCTTTGGTATCTGGGGTTTTTAGCATGAGTGGCACCACTAAAGACGGCACATGGTAAGAACTGGGAGACCTCTGGACTACAGACACCCTGAGTTAGAAAGCTTTTCTTCCGGTCCAGTTCTGATGCTCTGATGAAAGAACATACGGGAGGCTCAGACCTTGGCAACCTGAAGGGTGTGGTCAAGGAACTCAGGGCGGGCGAATTCTTAGCCTGCCACTGCCTTCTCCTCCTCCTTCCCCCCCCCCCCCCTCACTCCCTCCTGCACACAGGAAAATCCTCCCGATTCCTCACGGGGCGTGTGGTCACTCCCTGTGTGTCCTCTGAGGTCGGAGCACACTCTTCCCTGATCACTTTTCCGAGCCCCAGTGCTTCTCTGTCCCTGTGGGGCCAGTGACATGGTGTGAGCTTTGCTTGACTTAGGATTGGCCCTGGCCTTGACCTCTCTTGTTAATGAACTCATCTTAGTCACCGCTAGGGTTACCAGTGTGGGGCCACTTCTCACTCCATACCCTGGCCTTGCCCATCTCCTTTCAACTGTGACTAATTACAACAATTTAAATCCTGAGATAAGGAGGCTTAGTCTTACTGTGATCCTACTGCAGTGGTCGGCAAACTCCTTAGTCAACAGAGCCAAATATCAACAGCACAAATTCTGATTGAAATTTCTGAGAGCCAAATTTTTTAAACTTAAACTTTTTCTAACACCACTTCTTCAAAATAGACCCGCCCGGGCCGTGGTGTTTTGTGGAAGAGCCACACGCAAGGGGCCAAAGAGCCGCATGTGGCTCGCGAGCCGCGGTTTGCCGACCACGGGTCTAGTGCCACAGCTCTTATCTTTATCTTTCATCTCAGGGTAGTCACTTTCCCTCCCGCCACCGGGTCTGCATTAAATTGTGTAGGCTCTGGATTCAGAATCACCCCCCCCCCCCCCCACCTATGCAGCCTGAACATCGAAACCAGGGTTCCCAGGCCCTCGTGGCCCATCCCATCTCGTCCGGTCTGCCTCTCCTTTTGGACTCACCAGTGTTAGAGGGTCACAGTCCTGGGGTTGCCATGACACTCAGGGCCCCGAACAGTGGCCTCTCCACTGGGGGAACTCGACACACAGCAGTGGACAAATATTATTACAAATCTGTCCTTTAGACCCTGCAGCTTTAACTCCAGACCAAGACAAATATGGAGCTCTGAGCTCAAATGCATTACAGGGATTTATGCATGACTAAAAATAGAGGAAAATTCATTACATTCCTTTCTTATAAGAAGCTGGATTCACTTTGCCAAATGTGTCTCAGAAATGCATCTTTTTCTCCCCTGTCAATAGTTATATTTGCTGCTATTCCCAGCAGAGCAGATTGACCATTAAATAATCACAATATAAGGGAATCCTTAAAAAATACTATTTTAGCACAAGAATGCAAGGTATGCCTTGTGTTAAAGAATAGAGGTGTTATTCAAAGTGACTTCTCAGTAAAGCAACTAAGAAATACCAGAAAAGCACCAGAAGGGAAATGAAAAATGTGGCTCAGATTCCAGGCGGAGGGAGCAGCCTGGGGGAGGGGCGCGCCTGGCCAACGCCTGGCTGGCTGGAGGCCTGCTCCTCAGGCTGAGGCTCCGGGAAGCTGGGGTGGTGCCTGCCCACGGGGGCCACTCAGCAAGGCCAGGAGCCTGGGCTCCTCTCGGTCCTCGCTTGCTGTGCTCCGTGACCAGCCCTCCGCAGAAAGAGCTGGGGCTCCGCCTCAGAGATGATTTTAGAGCCAACGGGAGGGCAGTCTTTGTCTCCCGGACAATTTACAGCGCTGTCTGCAGCAGTTGCTTCGTGATGCAAGGCACAGTGAGTACCACTCTGAGGAAAGCATTCTGTGTACTAGGCGTGTCTGTGCTGAGCCCCAGCAGCGGCCCCTCAGGCACACACATCGCTTATAGAACACAGATGTCGCCGGGCCTCCCTGTTCTTGGAGGGAGGGAGCCTTGGCCTCCCCAGATGTAGTCTCGGTCTGATCCTGCCTCCTCGTCTCCGTGCCCTCTGTCTGCTGGGTCCCCCACGGGAAGCCACTTATGCCAGCGCTACAGGAGCTGCCACGAGGACCTGACCAGAGGCGGAGGCAGGGGCCGGGCTGGGGATATGTCACATATTTCACAGCTTAGACTTTAAACCTCCCCTCACAGGTCTCCTTTGGAGGCGATGAAAATGTTTTGGAACCAGATATGATGGTTGCACAACACTGTACTAAACGGCACTTAAAAGTGGTTCATCTTCCAAGAATTTCACCTCAATAAAAACAAAAGACAAACACCACCCTCCAGCCCTTCCCCCAGGCAGCGCCCAGATTCCCACCCCTTCAGTCCTCCTCCCTCTCCTCAGTCCTCCTCCTCCTCCACACCTGCCCTCACAAAGGCCCATGGGCACCAGCTTCACTGGCTGGCTATGGAGCCTCACCTGTCTGTTGCATTGATTATGTGAGGAGTGTAAGGGCAGGCGGCATGCACAGGAAGGCTCATTGTTTAACTGGAGGCCTGGTGCACAAAATTTGTGCACGGGAGGGAGAGTTCCCTCTGCTCAGTCAGCACCCTTTCCAATCCATCTTTCAAGGGATGTTCAACTGCTGGTTTAGACTCAAATCACAAGAGCAGTCGGACATCCCTCTCACAATCCAGGACCGCAGGCTCCTAACTACTCACCTGCCTGCCTGCCTGATTGCTCCTAACTGTCCCCCCTATCAGCCTGATCACCCCTAACTGCCTCTGCCTGCTGGCCTGATCACCTCCAACTGTCCCCTCTGCCAGCCAGGTTGCCCCCGATTGCTCCCCCACCAACCTGGTTGTCCCAAACTCCCCCCTAAACCGCCGGCCTGGTCACCCCTTATGGCCTCTCCCACTGGTCTGGTCACCTCCAACTGCTCCCCCTACCGGCCTGGTCACCCATGCAGCCATGTTCAGTCATTTAGTCATCCCTCACTAACCCCCCTGCTGGCCTGGTCGCCCCATGCAGCCTGCTGTTCGGTCGTCTGTCTGGTTGTTTTGGTTGTGATTGCCCCTGGCTTTTTATATATTAGGATGAGCTAGTAGTACCTGTGACATTTTATCCCCACAGAACTGGGCCCTGGTGGTAGAACCGACAGCTGCCCCACCTACAAAGCTCTCAAACTTTGGGAGGGCAGGACTAGGCTGTCCACAGCCTAGGGCTCAGGTGCGAGGTCTCTTAGAGTGCACTGGCCATTGGGCTGCCTTTGCCCCCTCCTTGCCCTTGAGTGAGCCCTCAGTTTCTGTGCACTTTAGTCCCCTCATTTGTACCTGAGATCCAAATAGTACATGCCACCGCCTGCTCATCTGGTGGCCAGCATGCTCTGGGTGACAGTGATGGTCAAAGTTAGAGATTCTGATACCGGGGAACATTGCTAGCAGAATCACTTCTCTGTGGAGTTTGGGCTTAGAATTCCTGGAGTATTCCATATAGCTCACCTTTACGCTCAGCATTCCCCAAGAACCTGCCCCATATGGACTCAGGAAGTGGAGCACTGGGATGACGGCAAAGGTGCCCGGAGAGCAGGCGGCTGAGGTCTCTGTGCCTAGACAGATGCGTGTCGCAACTCAAGTGGAACTTGCTTTGTTGCTTGTATTTGTATTAATTACAGTTTACAAAACACTTTCACAACAATTCTCTCACTTGTTTTTACACCCACCATAGGCAGCAGATTTCACCCCCGTCTTTAGAAACGAGACAGCTGAGATGCACAAAGGTTAGGTGACCCAGCAAAGTGGAAACCAAGAGTCAAAACCAGGCGCTTTGACTTGTGTGTGACCTCCAGGCCGTGCTCATCTGAGCCCTGGTTGCAGGCTGGAGGGCACAATGTCAGGAACACTCAGTGTGTCCTGCCCCCAGGAGCTTACAGGGGTGGGGTGGGGGGAGGGCAGTTGAAGTTCTGCAGTTCCTGGTCCGAATTGTTACTCCCCAGATTTCCAGGACATTTGTAATGAATTATTTCGTTTTCTTCAAAGGCATGTTGTGCTGATGAGCTGTGTCCCCCGGTTAACCTGTTTCCGGCAGCAGTGAGAGAGGCATGCGGCCAGCTCTTAGCATGGAGACCAGGTCTGCAGCCGGGCAACCTGAGCGAGGTGCCCAGGCTTGCTAAACCTCAGCTCAGTTTTCTCATCAGACAATAGGCCCATCAGAGTGCCTACCTCACCGGGTTATTGTAAAGATAAAGTGGGAAAATCTATGTGAGTTATTTAGCACATGTCCACGTAAGCAAGCTCTGTTCCACACGGACCATCTCCAGTAATAAGCAAATTCAACATTAGCCAGTGCTACATGTTTTATGCAATGATTGTGTCCTATGGGATTAACTGCAATTCACTATTCAAACTTGGATGCTTTTCATCCTTATCTATGCACCTATACACAGACTAGAAATCTATAGAGCACTAAAAGCACCATCATGATGAATAGCAGGTATCAAAGTTATACTTTGCGGGCTTTTTCAACCTCAGTCATAAAAGAAATTATAAAGACTTTAAAAAATTTATTTAAAAATATTTTTATTGATTTTTTTTTGTGTGTGTGTGTGTGAGAGAGAGAGACAGAGAGAGAGAGAGAGAGAGAGAGAGAGAGAGACATCGATTGGCTGCCTCCTACATGTCCCCTATCAGGGATCAAGGCTGCAACTGGGCATGTGCTCTGACTGGGAATCCAACAGGCACTTTTTGGTGCATGGGACAGCGCCCAGCTAACTGCGCCTCGCTGGCCAGGCAATCATAAAGGATTTATAAAAAATCTACTTAATTTAAGTGTCAAATTGGGGAATAAACCTTTATGACAGCTTTCAATAAATGTACTTAACCCAATAAATGTGTTTTACTGGGAAGTTTTATAAAAGCTACCAGAAGACAGTAAAACAGATTAAGAAGGTGGGATGATATGTCCCTTTTAGGAAAAAATTTGAGGCTAATACTAGTATAAGGAATGGAAACCTCCCCTTCTCATCTTTGTGTTCATTATCCACATTTGTTCTCAAAAAAATTAAAATTAAAAAAATGTTTGAAAAAGGATGCTCCTCAAACAAATGCTGAAGGTGAATTACTTTTAGGTGCAATGGTGAGTTGGGCCAGTCATCATTTTTAATAAAAGTGATTAATGACTAAAGGAGAACAAAATAGGGGAGTGAGCAGCCAGGTGGAATTTATGTTACTGTAAAGCTGGAGTAAAAGTCTATGAGGTGGAAAAAAGGCCTTTGGCGTTGGCCAAGCTCTTCAATAGCCAGGAGGCTGAGCAGAGTGGCTGCTCTGATACCCAGCGCCTAGCTGTATGGATGGGGCCCTTTAAAAATTAACAAAACGGCTCGAGATCACTATTTTAACTTTGTGAATGGGCAAATGGCAAATACCTCACTGACCAGATGACTATTTTTGATTCTTAACAGCGGATTGTACAGGAAAGGGACCAAGGCCTTCAGCCACTGAAGTGGCTGCAGCAGAGAAGAGGGTACAGGGCACGCTTAACTGTATGGATCAGCAACCCCAGGAAGCCAACAGGAAATGCCAAGTAATTTCCCATCAATTCTTGAGCATTTTGTAGCAGATCAAAGGGAAGTCTGGAACTGGAGGTGGAAATTGGGGAAGGGGGTCTGCTTGGGAATGGGTGATAGAAACGGAGGAGCCCAGTCAGAGGGGAGGCTGACTGTTTTCCGTCTATTCAATAGTTTCATGATGGAGGTGGCCATAGTATTAGCCATGTTTGTCGTTTTCTGTATTCCCTGATGCTTTGACACCTGGGGCCTAGATAAGCCTGGAGAGACTGCTCCTCCCCAGGGCTAATTCCTAGGCCTGTGAGCATGCCTTTCACACACAAACTAACCTATCCAGAGCCCTTGGTCCGCAGCCACCACCTCTCCCTGAGTAACAATAAAGCCCACATCTTAAAACAGGTCAAATGGCTCTCACACTCAGGGCCCCTGTTCCCAGCCCTACCCACCGAGAGCCAGGCCCGGCCGCCCTGCAGAGCCCCTGGGTCCCCTCGCTCCAGAGCCCACTGCAGCTGTTCCAAGGGGCCAGCCCCGAGCTGGCCTCCCACGCTCGGTCTGATCAAATAGTCGACTTGATACCCTCTCCCCTGGGAACTGACCTTTAGACCACTTCACAACCGACATTCTCTTTTGCTTAGACCACATTCCACTTGCTAAGACTGTTACTTTTCCTCTCTGGACTTGCCCAGGATCTGGACCCACCCCGAGAGTTCCGGCAGAGAAAGTCCACCTAGAGTCCTTTAAACCTGTGACTCCCCATCCCTGGGTGATGATGCCGCTTAGAAGCTCAGCCTCAGATGATCTAATCCTATATAATAAAAGCCTGATATGCTAAGTGTCTGGTCATCCAGAGGTCCCTTCAACCAATTAAGCGTAATTGCTAATGATATGCTAAGGCTGCTCACTATGATGTGCACTGACCACCAGGGGGCAGATTCTCCAATTGATAGATTAGCTTGCTGCTGGGATCAGGTTGATCGGGACTCAGCGAGACAGGCCAGACATGCCCTGGAGCCCTCCTCTGGTCCCTCCCCAACCCTGATCATGCTCCAGTGGGGTCAGTTGGCCTGGCCTGCACCGTCTCGAAATTCAGGACCCTTCAGGGGATGTTGGAGAGCCGGTTTCAGCTCGATCCTGAAGGCCAGGCTGAGGGACCTCACTGGTGCACGAATTCGTGCACTGGGCCTCTGGTAATTTATAATCCCTTACCACTTTGGCCTCATGCACTCCTCTTTCAGTGACCCTAACACTACAAGAACCACAGTAAAGGCTCTTGCCCACCCATATACTCCCCTCACTCCCTCTGCTTCCTGACTGTCCCTGTGCTTCCTATGTGGCCCTGGGTGGTGGCCCTGGGTGGTGGCCCTGGGTGCTGTGGCATGCACCTTCCACTTGGGAACTATGAGTAACAAACTCTCTTTTCACTGGGCCTTCTAGTCAGCTGGCCTCACCATATCTAAATTATAATAAAACCCACATCTTAAAACAGCCACATCAAATGTCCCTGGCATCAAAGAAGCCCTCCCAGAATGCCCTGTACCCAGATAAGGCAAGTGAGACAGTGAGTCTGGGCTTCATTCGTGAGCAGTGGGGACCCCGACAAACTCCTGACGGGAATGACGGCAGCTACAGAGAAGATGATCCCGCCTTGGACTGTAGGACACATGGGGGGAGGGAAAGGGAGCATTGAGGAGGCTGGAGCTGCTGCTGAGGCCAGAGGGCCAGGCCCAGGACCCAGTGGAGTGAATAAAAGGACACCGTAGATTAGAATAGGAAAATCTTCCAACCACTGAGATGTGATGAGCTGAGGAAGGAGAATGAACATGACCGGAGCTTCCAAATGCTGGCAGAGGGATCGGGGGCAGAAAGAAGAATGGGCCAATGAGGTCTGGAAATTGGGGGACAATTGGCTTCCTCATTCTCTCTTTTAAAACTGGGGTGCTAGAGATCTTAATGGTGTCCCATCAACTCGTGTTCATTTGTTGGGCAGCTCCTAGACCTTGTCCTAGGTGCTGAGGAGACAGCAGTGAAGGAACAGACAAAACTGGCTCCTGCAGAGCGTACATTCTAGTGGGAAGGATGTGCCCAACACACTGCTTTTCCTTAGAAGAGCGTATCACTCAGGAGTTGCCGCCAGGACTCACCGCACGCCCTTCCTCAGGCCTGCTGTTCGGTTCACCCCTGAGAACATGCACATGGGGCATCTTCGCCCCATCCTCGTGGAGGCAGCACCAGGGCTGTAAACAGAGAAGCTGCAGTGCTTGCAACTAACTCAGAAATCCATAGTTGTTTGTCTTCCTCTCGGTTTATCAAATAAGCCTAGATGAAAATGGTGGCGGAGTCACGTGACCAGCCACCCCCGAGTGAGTCACCTGGTGAGGGCAGAGCAATGCCCTAGTGGTCCCTGGTCCTGGTTGGGCCTGAGAACCCACTCTCCCTGCCCAGGGACCCCCTCATTCACAGTGCTCACCATGGCTCTTGTCTTCCACCTGCCTACAGAATAGTCACTTTACTTCTGGTTCCTTCTCTGACATTCAGCCCAGGAGCCACAGATAACAGCAAACACCACAGGTTGGGAAGAAAGAGAACTGATCAACTGGGCAGAGCCCCACAAAGCATTCTGGCAAATAGGAATTGAGCTTCCCACTGTCCATCTCTCCGCTGCCCTCTGCCATCTCCTCTGGTGTGGGCACCTCAGCTGCTGTATGCCTATGTCTTACCTTGAGCAGCTTCAGCAGCACATACCTGTTTCTCACGGTTTTGGAGCCTCAGGAATCTGAAATCAAGGGGCTGGCCAATGCAGCCCTGCTTCCTGCTCGTAGACAAGCTGCCTCTGGCGGTGTCCTCACATGGCCGGGAGAGATCAACCCTCTCACGTTTCTCCTTAATAATGCCAGTCTTATCATCACTCAGCATAACTTGTTTCTGACAATTTTATCATCACTTACAATAACTTCCATTAGGGTAATAAGGCATTAAGTAGATGTTGATTGCAAATAATCCAGTTACATTCACCAATTATATGGAGACTGATTTTCTTTTCCTGTTTAAAATGTGATTTTTGAAACATCACTACTTCCTAAAAACAAAACATGTCACAAACACCGTAGAGATAGAAAATGAGATTTTTGTATATTTGTCAAGTGCCTGATTATGAGATGAAAATAAACGAAGGATTCACCTTTAGGAACAATGTAAACGACTTGCTCTATTTACTTTGCTCTCACCTTCTCTCCCTCGGGATCAAAAAAATATGTTTAGCCGAAACCAGTTTGGCTCAGTGGTAGAGCGTTGGTCTGCAGATTGAAAGGTCCGGGGTTTGATTCTGGTCAAGGGCATGTACCTTGGTTGCGGGCACATCCCCGGTAGGGGGTGTGCAGGAAGCAGCTGGTCGATGTTTCTGTCTCATCAGTGTTTCTGTCTATCCCTCTCCCTTCTTCTCTGTAAAAATATCAATAAAGTATTTTTTTTTAAATTTATGTTTACCAGTGACAGGCCATTCTATACACCTGAAGCGTCCATGCTAGATGCCCTCTCGCGGAGAGGGGCTTTCCCCTGCACGCGCTGTTTTTGATGAGATTAAATGTGAATTGCCAGCCTCCGTGACTGGGAAGTGCCTGTGTAAGTGAGGGGTATCGAGGCTGTGGGTACAGTGATTGGTTGTTTAGGGGTGCTGTAGGTTCTGTAAGGCTGTCCGTCCCACCTGGCTTTCAGGTCGCAATCACATATCTCGATGGAAATCACGATGCCTTTACCACCAGCAAACGCTACTTGCATATTGGCACCTGCAACTTCGGTTCCAATGACTGGTTTCCAATGTGGGCCATCCTCGGTTATATTTAAGTTATAAGATTGTGGAAGCCTCCTGGGTTTGTCTGGATTGGGAATGATTTTTCTTTCCTCCACAGACGCTTCCTAACATATTTTCCAGCAGCATCTTCAGATAATCTTGGCTTAGACAGTGATTCTCAACCTTTGTAATGCCGGGACCCTTTAATACAGTTTCCAATGTTGTGGTGACCCCCAACCATAAAATTATTTTTGTTGCTATTTCATAACTGTAATTTTACTACTGTTAATGAATCGTAATGTAAATATCTATGTTTTCCCACAGTCTTAGGCTCTATAGCAGTGTTTCTCAACCTGTGGGTCGTGACAGGGTCGCCTAAGACCATCAGAAAACACAAATATTTACATTATGATTCATAACAGTAGCAAAATTATGATTATGAAGTAGCAACAAAAATGATTTCATGGTTGGGGTTCACCACAACCTGAGGAGCTGTATTAAAGGTTCGCGGCATTAGGAAGGTTGAGAACCACTGGCTTAGAGGAACTAGAAATAGGATTCGGATTGCAGGAAAAACAATGATAGAAAAATATTTCAATGATTTGAAAACAATTTTCTTTTATGTTTCCACTCTCTCTTGAGAAGATCCTGAGCATTAGGAGAACAAGTGGCATTTTTACGCTTTATGGATTAGCCAGCTATTTGCCCCATTTTACAGATAAAAAACACTGAGGCTTAGAGACACATGACTTAGTCACATGATAAGTGTCCACATTGAGGTCAGAAGGACTCCGGTGTCCTGATCAACAACCTTTCAACCACAAGACAAATGCCCGTGATGGGAAATGCACACCACTCCTTCACTGTTCACTTTCCCCCTTTAAATAGTTTCAGCACACTCTCCCTAGGAATGTGTCCTGCATGAGCATACGGGCGTTAGGATTTGAGCCTGCCACTCGGGGCCAGCGCAGAGGACCTGGCTCGCCGTGCGGTGTGCAGCTCTGCACAGTTCCCGGCAGCTCAGTGTGAAGAGACAGCACACTGTGCCCCACCCTGGGGGAGGGCACCCTGAAGTGTCCTCAGGGAGCCCAGCGGTGCCCTCTCCCCTCCCTGAGGCCTGCAGGGCATCTGCTCCCGGACTGCTCCGAGAGACACCCCTCGAGGTGGCTTCCTCCAGGAGCCCTCCTGAAAGCAACCAAAGGTGGGCCTGAGCTCTGCCTCCAAGAAGGATTCCAAAGAGCAAATAAAAAATCAGTATCATTCACCTTCTAAAGTACACGGCGATGTGAGCTTGCACCTTATGAATGCAGACTGCTACCCCGGGAGTACAGCAATCCCCTCGGACTTTATTGGGGGGGGGGGGGGAGGTCAAGAAAGCTTAGGAAGGAAGAAGGAGTCCAAGAAGGTCAGAGTTTTGGTGGTTTTTACCTTGCAGCCTCGCCCAGCTGCACGCATGCCCACAGTGAGAGGAGCAGAATCTGAACCCTGGGCTGGTTTACACCCCCGGGAAGAAACACCTGATCTAAGGTGTTTCCTGCCAGGGCTTCCTCCTCGGCACAGCAAGCTGCACCCATTACGTGATAAAAAGGAGGTGCTTGGCTTCCCTACGTATAAAGTCACCGAGGTGAGTTCTTCTGTCTGCCACGTGCTGCGTTCCCGAGCTTGTGGCATTGCCCCCCCCCCCATGCCCCGGGGTATCTTGTGGGGTTCAAATGAGCACCCGCAGCCCTGGAGCCCCCGCACTGCCAGTCTTTCTCCTAACCAGGACACAGGTCTAATTACTCCAGATCCTGCTAAAATTAGGCCCAAATGTTCCATTTTCCATGTGTTCCTTTTAATTAAAAAATGAAACGAAAGAGAAAAGGAAACCATCAAAATCAAATAAATAAAAGCAGATGGAAGGCTGCGTTGGAAGCCCTGGTCTGTGATAGAATTCCTTTAATAAAGCCCATTGGTTCATTTGGTTGATAAGAGCAGTGTTAAAGTTAAGTAAGAATTAGCATTCGCTTGGGTAAATATTTGTAGTTTCCTTCATGTGCTGCCGTGATAAAGGTAATTTAGCTTAAAAGCAGTCATCATCTTTCTTTATAACTGATAAAGCATTACTAATTGTGTGTGTTAATATGGTACAATATGGAACTGAACAGAGATTTTATCTTAATAACATCTCCATTCAATTAAAGAGGGTGTCGTCTGACAGGAAAGATAAGTGTGTTTATTCCATGGAGCCGGCAGAAGAGCGACCGCGGGAGATGGCAGGCAGCTCTCATCTTCCGGGCGATGCTAGCTGGCACCGTTCATTCACGGTCACTGTTGTAAACAACACTTTTTTGAGGGGGATAATTCAGATAATGTTTCATTGAGAAAAGTGATCCTTTAATTATGTGCAAGAGATGCTCACCTTTTGGGCCTGGTAGGATATCTGCACAAACAAGGTGCTGGGTGGAAAGGGGAATAAATGAAGTAACCATCCCACGGCTCCTTCCTGCCCAGCCTGTCAGCGTGGCAGAGCGGCCAGGGCCTGCCAGGAAGAGCCCTCCAGCCTGCAGCAGTGAATAATAATGATTTAACTGCAAGAATGCTGGCGCCATGGGCCAGTTTCCCCTCCAGACCCTGCGTGCTCCCCTCCCACCGCGGTGCTCTGGGCTGTGTGTGTGTGTGTGTGTGTGTGTGTGTGTCCCACCCCCGGCTGGAAGGACAGGATTCCCACGTGTGTGACAGGGGCGGGGAGGGGGAAAGGAAGGGAGAGAAGAGGGAGGGTTGTTGCTAGCCATGGAAGGCCCCAGGCCTGAGAAACTCAGCTCCCTGGGGGCCTAGGCGGGGCCTAAGCAGCTTTGCCCTGATAAACACATCATTGTCATAGACTGGCTGCCCTGCAGAACCAGGAGATGTTTTGAAGGTCAGTTCTTTTGTCTATTAATGTGTGTGTGTGTGTGTGTGTGTGTGTGTGTGTGTGTGTGTTTAAATACATCCCACAAACTGCCTATTAGGAGGCTGTGAATTTGCTGTGAAGTGAAATCCCTCCCTCCCCCCCTCCCACACACACATTGCTATGTGGACATGCTCCCACTTCACCTCCTTGCTTCTGGGGGCAAAGAGCCCAGCTTGCGCCCCCCCCCCCACACACACACGCATGCACACATGTGTAGAGCCTTGGAGGACACAGCTCTTTACTGCGATTTTGTGCACATTCGTCAGCCGCAGACTGTCTGATACCAGGGGCATGAGTGTGACCAGCCCGAGAGGATGAGTAGCAGCCAAGATGAAAGCAGTTTGGGAATAATTACAACCCCCACCCCCCACCCCTTCCTCAAATGCTGTTTTAAAACTCAGTCTGCAGAAGCCATGCAGCCCTCGTTTCACATCCACCCCAGCAAAAGAGCGATCGGAGCTTCACATCCAGGGGCGCTGGGAGAACTGACCAGCTGCACTCACAGCTCAGCTTCGGGAGGAGGCAGATGGAAAACGCCTCTCCTGAGATCGCTGCTTCCAAACGCAGAGCCAGGGCTTCTGGACAGGGCCGGGCTGGAGCGTCCACGCCTGCATTTCAACGAAGCGGGAACCTGTTTCAGTACAAAGGCAAGCCTTTCGTGTCTCCCTTTAAAAACACAGGATGCTGGCTCACCTGGGCCTGGCTGGCTCCTCCAGGGAGGGGGAGCCCGTGGAAAGGCAGGTCAGCAGGGACTGGGTTTCCGACAGGAGTGTCGCGATGCTGTCATCTGTCCAGGAAAAGAGAGGAACACCAGCCATGGGCTGAACGTCATCAGAAAATTGCAGCATCGGGAATAGAGAAGGTATTTTCATGGGAAAAGCACGACCAGCCATTGGCGCACACGGGCTAAAAGGCTAATCAACAACCCCTTCTCAGAGGCCCCACGGCCTGGTGTCCTGGGAGTCACAGCGCAGCCAGACGGTGGGCCAGGCCGCCCAGCCTCCCCGCTCCGCACTCACCTCACCCTCATCACCTAGGAAAGAGGCTCATCATGGACGGACACACGAGGCACAGGTGATCTTGGTGACTTCACTTACCACAAAACCCAGCCCCCAGTGCCCTGGTGTCCCTCCTGCCCAGCGGCCGTCTTCCCTGCAGTACAGGATTGTGCTTCTTTCTGAGAGGCAGGTGTGAGCCCTGGCATTGTGTCCACTGGCCAGGAAACTCCACACCTGGGCTCCAGCCCCCTCAGCCTCAGTTCCAATAACAAGGGGAATTCTTCTTTAGATGTTCGCTTCTCAATTGTTTCAAAAGGCCTCTGCTAGTGTCCTCACCATCCTGCCAATCAGAACGGCTCTGAGAAGTCTTCAAGATAAAAATGTGTGTAAATATGTTATCAAAAATACTGTGATGGGCCGAGACCGGTTTGGCTCAGTGGACAGAGCGTCGGCCTGCGGACTGAAGGCTCCCGGGTTCGATTCCGGTCAAGGGCATGTGCCTTGGCTGCCTCCTGCACACTCCGGTGTGGAGTGTGCAGGAGGCAGCTGATTGATGATTATCTCTCATTGATGTTTCTAACTATCTGTCCCTTTCTCTTCCTCTCTGTGAAAAATCAATAAAATATATTTTTTTAAAAATACTGTGATGGGGTTTAGGAACCATCTGGACCAAGTCTGGCAGAGATGGCTTCCCTGGGAGAGCTGAGCCAATAGATGGTCTGAAACTTCACCACAATCACAGGCCACTATGCTAAGTAGCCCCATTCCTGCAAGATCCTGCTGACATAGAAGTCATGCATTTACCAGTAGTGGGTGCAGGTGAAGGGGGTCTCATATATGGTGACAAAAATGATTTGACTTTGGGTAGTGGGCACACAGTGCAATCTACAGATCCTGTATCATAGAAATCTATATGATCTTATTAACTACTATCACCTCAATAAATTTTATTAAAATTTGAAGAAAAATTGCTCCTTTTCTATAACAACTTTTCTGATTTAAAAAAATAATAGTTTTTACTTACATTAAAAACAATGAATATGTATTCCCTTCTCTGGGAACACTACAAATAATGGGGTGCTCCAGCTTCACAGTGCCCCTGATGAGCCTTCAGCCCATGGCCCTTACACACAAAGGATAATAGCACGGATGTCCTAGCTGGGCGGCTCAGTCGATTGGAGCGTTGTCCCCTACACCAAAGGGTCTGGGGTCCAGTTCCTGGTCAGGGCACATACCTAGGCTGCAGATTTGACCCCTACTTGGAGAGGGGAGGAAACAGACCGATGTTTCTCTCATACACTGATGTTTCTCTTTTTCTCCTCCCTTCCCTCCTCTCTCAAAATCAATGGGAACATATCCTCAGGTGAGGATTAAAAAAAAAAAAATAGTAATAGCATGGATACTCAAGGCAAACTCAAGCTCAAAATGTCAGGAAATAGGAGGTCGAGATAAGATTAACTTCTCCCTTAATTGCAGAAAAGTATAGGATATTATGAAATGGAAGACACTTAGTTCAAAACTATGGCAGTGTGTTTCTTCAAAACCAGCAAGAGACGGAAAGACTTCAGCAAGATGAGGCTAGCATCTATGAAACACAATCGTGTCACTGTGTACATCTAGCCCCGTACTGGGCGGTGCTGGTTAGAAGTAGGTATTAGGTCTTGCCAACTCTCAAGGGGAGGGATCACACAAGGCAAGAACAGCAAGAGGGGGATCAGGGGCTGCCTTAGTGTCCGCTGCCATCACAAACAATTGCCAAATTCATGAGCTTCAGTATGGAGACTGTTCTTCTCAGAGCATCAGCGCCTGAGGTCAGTTTGTCCCGTTACTGGTGATAGGATCTCAGACCATCTGATTAAGGTAGCATCTGCCAGGCTTCTCATCTGTAAATTTACCGGCTCCCCTGTACAATTATTGTCAGCTTGCTCTCATCAAATTGCCACCCAATAATTTCAGCAAAATTGATGATTACCTGCCTGAATCAATTACCTTGAAAGTTGCAAAATGGTGATTTTTTTTTAAAAAAACACTCCATCATTCTTTCTACATTCACTTGGTTACATAAAAGCTTTCCCTCTTCCCATTTGTGTGCAGGTATACACAGAGGTGGGCAAACATAGGTCTGCTGTTGTTCATATGGAAAACAATACAATAATTAATTAATTTATTTATTTATTAATTAGCACAAGTATAAACTCTGTGAGTTGTGTACTCACACTGTAAGCCTACATTTACCTACTCCTGTATTTATACAGTTATGGACACATGGGTTTCTACTGTCTTAATGTTTTCTAATCAATTAGTGTCCTTATTTATTTTGATGCTCTAATTGTCCCAGATTTGATCAGTGGGAACAGTTTGAGCCGGCTCCTGTCTGCTGAGTCGTCTTAACATGCCCCAACCTTCTGAGTGCTCCCTTGCTTTCTGGCATAAGACGATCCAGGTCCCTTTGTACTTCCTGCCTCGGCTCTGGAATCAGTCGTTTTTCCAAGGAGCCCTGGTTCCTTGTATCGGAGAATGACATTTAGAAACCAAGATGCATGTGAATGAGAGGGTTTGAAACTAAGATGGGCAATAGGACAAGGAGAGGTCGCTGCAGCGGGAACCAGCTGTGCTGCGGATTCTCAGGGCCGGAGAGTCCAGCGGTGGGCAGTGTTTCTCTTGAATGCCCTCAAGTGTTCGAACCCTTCTAGACCCTTAATGGGCCATCCATAGATAAATAACTGGTTGATTGATTTGTTCATGGACGAATTACATTTATTGTTTAATAATCAAGATAGTAAGTTTATTATGTGCATTTTTATGAACTTTCTGCAATAGGTAAGCAAAGCACATGGAAGCTTGGAGGTCATTCTGGCCCCCCTCCATTTGGCTACTGATGCCTCTTGGACCTCGGGAGGGGGGGGGCCGGCATCCCCGGGTCACGCATTTGACCTGCAGCAGAGCCGGCTGTGGACACTGGCCCTCAGGCTCCGGGCCCTGCATGGCATACACCTCCCATCAGGACCATGTGTGAGGGGCTGCCAAAAAGAATCTTCTTACAGAAAAGTCTTTCCAGAGCCTCATGCACGACTCCCCTGGTGTGACTGGACCTGGGAGCCACACCTTCTGCCCAAGCCCACAGGCCCCCCATTCCGGGCTCTCAGATTCACTTCCCGGCTGCTGGAGGGCGCTCCAGCTGAGGCTGCCCCACCCGCCACAGGCCGAGCACATGCACTACTGCTCCTAGCCCACCGGTGAAACTGGCAGTTAGACCAGCTGCAGGCCCAGGTCCTGGGAAGCAGGAATTCAGGAAGAGGAAAGGACCCCACCTCTGCCCTAAAACTCTCTGTCTATTGCACGGTAAGAGTAAGCTGTTTTATTCCTTACTCACTAAAAATAAAAAAATAAACAAACAAACAAATCTACACTAATAAAAGAGAAAGATGCAAATTGATAGTACCTCCGTGATACCCACCACCCAGTCAGGAGTGAGTATGCAAATTAGCCTGACAAAGATGGTGAGTTAATTTGCATATGTGAGTGCTGAGCAGCCAGGGTCCTAGGAATATCCTTTGGACCCAGACTGCTCCAAGCCTGTAGGTCTGAATGTAGGCCCTGAGAGGCAGGAGTCCCAGAATGCCCCCTGCCTGGAGAGGCCTATGGAAGTGGTGCCAAGTGACCTGGGTTCCAGGACCCAGCCTGGCAGACACAGCAAAGGTGGGCTGGGAACACACCCCCAGTCTAGTGGACACAACACAGGGGATCCTCTGTGCATGGCTGCAGAGGAAACACCTTTTCTTTTCTTTTTTTTTTTAAAAAAATATATTTTATTGACTTTTTTACAGAGAAGAGGGGAGAGGGATAGACTGTCAGAAACATTTATGAGAGAGAAACATCAATCAGCTGCCTCCTGCACACTCCCCACTGGGGACGTGCCCCCAATCAAGGTACATGCCCTTAACAGGAGTCAAACCTGGGACCCTTCAGTCTGCAGGCCGACGTCTATCCACTAAGCCAAACCAGCTCAAGCATAAACACCTTTCCTGATCGCTCATTGACTAAGCTCCCTGTATGCTGCCACTTGCAGTGTTCTTGATAACTTGGGTAATAAGAATCCAAGAAGGTGATCTAGGGTTTTCCCACCATACTCCTGGAGGAAAAAAATGAAGGTCCACTGCTGGAGGGGGCTAAGAAGTGTTATGTCCCGCCCTAGTTGGTTTGACTCAGTGGATAGAGCCTTGGCCTGCTGACTGCAGGGTCCGGGTTCGATTATAACCAAGGGCATGTACCTAGGTTGCAGGCTCCTCCCTGGCCAGGGCCCAGGTCAGGGCTCATGCAGGAAGCAATCAAAGTCTCCCTCTCACACTGACGTTTATCTCTGTCTCTCCCTCTCTTTCTCTTTCCCACTCTCTAAAAATCAATGGAAACATATCCTCAGGTGAGGATTAAAAAAAAAAGAAAGAAAAGTAATAAAGAAATGTCATATCCTATGAAAGACACATCTTGAAAATGCTTCAAGAAAGTTGTCATTTTTTCATGGTGAAGGGACTAGGATCCGTGTTGATGAAAACACCTTGCCGGCTGTGGTGGCTGGCAGTGGCTGCAGCAGTGGGTGATGGGGCTGCACCTTCCCCAGGTTGCCTCCTGCTGAGGGAGGCCAGACTGCGGCGTAGGCCCACACCCTGTGGGTGGGACATCCCTGAGGGCTCCCGGTCTGTGAGACGGGGCAGGCTGGGCTGAGGGAGCCCCAACCCAGTGCATGAATTTCCTGCACCAGGCCTCTAGTAAATTTTAAAAAGCCCACACTTTTCTAAAAGTGCAGCTGCAGGTTCCTGAGCTCTCCTCTCCCACTGATCTCTCGGTCCTTCCACTGGGACCCCCACAACCTCCGCAACTACAACTCCCTCCCACCCTTCAGTGGAAGAGCCTGGGCAGGGAGAGACTCAGCTTTAACTGAAGCCACACTGGGGTGTGGAAGTGAGAGCTGGGAGTGTCTCATCTCCTCACCCCCAACACACCCCTCAGCGGAGTCTCCACTGCTGCTGCTATGCAGGTGCCACAGGCTTGGGCCCTCCTGTTCCCGCTGGCTGGTTCCCAGGGTAGGGAGCCCCCCTGCCCTTCCCCCATGTCCCTTCCTGGGCTTCCCTGGCCCGCCGGCAGGGCCTGGGCTCCCCTGTCCTCATCAGTCATCAGCAGCATCGTCATTGGCTTCTCGCTGCCCTCAGAGGACTTAGCCCTAGCCCTCAGCTTTGGAATCTACCAAGACTCCAGCTTTGGAATCTACCAAGTCTCCAGCGCGGCTGGAGGCAGCAGTGGCCACTGCAGAGGTCTCCCCCGCAGGCTTTGCAGCGAGGGCTCCCCAGGGCAGATGCAGCTTTAAGCCTGGGCAGGTGTTTCCTGGCACCTTTCCTGGGAAATGGCGACCAAGGACTCCCCTGGGAGGAGCATCTGAAACACTGAAACAACACTCAGAGAAGAACATGTCAGTAACCCCAAGTAAGGCAGACGCCGTTCCCTTGGTGAGGAAGCGGCCGGAGTCAGGCCTGGGTGCCAATGAGCTTTACCAGCACTGGCAGTGGGATCCAGGCACATTACTAACCTGGTAACGCATACCACCGCTCCCAGGACTGGTCTGCCCTAAACTAGTGAATCTCAAGGTTGTTGTAGTTACAAGTTTGTATCACTTGTTTCAGAAGGTATCCTCAAGCTGCATATACATCCCCTAAGAATTCGGCCAGGAGAGGAGCTCACTGGCCCCGTTTTGCAGATCAGGAGGCGAGGCCCGGGGAAGTACAGGGAGCAGTTTGCCTGAGGCCACAGGGCCCGCCATGGTGGTCTGTGCCCCAAAGCACCTGCTTTCCTCCGAGTGCTGCTCTGACAGTGGTCTCGTTGACAAGGTCTCATGAGAGGGAAAGCGCCTGGGTGCAAGGCTGGAGCCCAGCTCAGGTGTGAGTAGAGAACTGTACACCTGAGGTCCGAATGTTCACTGCACAGGTTCCCGAAATGACTCATGCTCCCTCTGCATGGCCAGGCTTAGACATGCACTTTGGGTGCTTTCCTGAGTTCCTGCTGAAATTTAATAATAAGGTGGCCTATAAATATTTAGTGCTCAAATAGACTTTTTTTTTTCATTTTTGGATCATTGCACTTGAAAGTTGCAAATGCTCTCTGACCCCCATGCTTTTCAAGATAACTTATGTAAATTACCTCTTTTAAAAACTCCAATGTGGAGTGAATGGAACCTCTAATCCATTCAGTCCTGGAGGTCATTTCCCTCTGGAGGTGTGAGGACAGCAGTCAGGCAGTGGTGCTGACATTCTCCGAAGTGAGGGTTTCTCTGAGGAAGATTTCTCTCCAGGCTGTCCCTGTTCCTTCCCATATGCCCAGAGAAGCATCTGCCAGATCCCGCACTGGCCTCAGACGCCTCAGAGCTGGGCCAGGAGCACAAGGTCCACCTTCCTCGGGGGCTGTCCTCCGGCATGGCTGGAAGGATGGCTCTGGAGCTTGTTAACAATGCAGTTCAGCGGGTCTGGGGCCGTGTTAGCGGGCATCCCAGACTCCTCGGGGCTGTGAACCACGCTTCAGAGATGCAGACTTAGGTCACGGACTTAGGGCACCTCAAAAATTGCTCAATCCAACCTTAGGAGGAAGAGGGTTTTTAGGGAATCCCCAAGATGTTAGCTTTTCCTCTTTTTTGTCTGTCCTACCGTTCCACCCCCACCATCGGGGATCATCTCTGGGTGCCCCGTGGTGGCTGGGGGTTGTAGGGGGGGGAGAGGATGTAGGCGGGGAGGAAGGAAGCAGGCCTGGGCAGGGGAGAAGCTGGGCTGCAATGCAGTCTGGGTGAAGGCTTCAGCTGATCTCACAGAGAGCCCAGGGGTGGAGATGGCCCTTCAGAGGTGTCCCTCGCCAGGTATCCCACACCAGGTGTGTGGTTAGGCCTGGGCCTTTGTTCTCCTGCCCTAATGAGTTATCCCCGAAGAGGGCTGCAGCCAACTGTTGTCTTCCCGCAGCCCTGGGGCATTCTGGGGAGAGAGTCCTTCGTTCCTGAGGGGATGTGGGTGGCCCTCCCGCTGTCCTCCATGACTCTGTGGCTATCTGCAGCCCTCAGCCTGGCCATACACTGCCTCTGGGCACTCAGCGGGCTTCATGGCTCTCCCATCCGAGGTCATGCAAATATCTGAAGGTGGGACGTTCATGCAGCGCCTGAAGCCAAGAGGTGGCAGTTGCAGTCCCATGGCCCCGCTGTCTAAGGTGGATACTATGCCTATCATGTCTGGAAAACAGTTTCTATACATCAGGCCCTCTGCTTAGAAAATGCCCATGCACTTAACCTTCATAACAAACCTGTGAAATAGAATTTACAACATCATGACTCTCATTTTACCAACACAGAGCGATAGAGATGCTCAGAGAAATTACAGAACTTTCCTGATGTCCCTGTGCGGTCGATGGTCAAGCCTGATGCTAACTCCGTCCCTCGGACCTGCTGCTCACTGGCCTAGAAGGATCCACTTAGAAACTGGGTCCTGGGTCCCATCTGGGAAGGGAAACAGCCCCCTTCTGCTACCAGCAAGCCAGACAGCCCATGGCCTGCTTGGGTTGAACGGGCAGCCTCATTGCAAGGTTTCTGCCGTCCTCCCTCCGGCATCCTCACCCTCCAGACTCCCCTAAGCAGAAGGTCTCCAGGGAATCCCAGATGTTAGATTAACCAGCCCAGGGAAGTGAAGTCACATACCTAAAGTTGCTTAACCTTCCTTGGAAGTCTGACCCTTTTAAGGTGCATATTTAAAAAAATATGCAGATTTTTCAATAAAAATACAATGCCATACACATCCCTTTGTTTCTCACTTGAGTGTTTTGTTAGAGGAAGGCAGGAAACCCTAAAATCACAGAAGAACTAATTAGCTGGGAGGGAGGTGACATGCTTCCACACCATCTGCTGCTTCACTGCCAGGGTCCCAAAGAGGATGGAGAACCCCAGGTTTCACCTCGGGTTCCAGGGCGCAGAGCTGCAGAGGTTCAGATCGCATTGCTAAGTGAGCACAGCACCTCACAGTGCTCAGCACCCCCAACTCATGCCCACCTCTCTCAGCTCGTGGGGGCCTGTTCCTGGCCCCCAGACGCCCCCTGGCCAGGCAGAGGAGAAAGATGGAGATGACCAAGGCCTCGGGCTATGGGGATGCGTGTGTGTGTGTGTGTGTGTGTGTGTGTGTGTGTGTGTGTGTAGGTTCCTCCTACCTTGGGGACCCTGTGCTGTCCCTGAGGTGTCTTTTAGGCTGCCAATTATCAGGAGAGGACTTGGGACCAGCATGCTCATCCCTCAGCCCCTAGTCCCCCATCCTACTCCACTGCACCCCACACCACCCCAAAATGCAGCCACATGCTCAACCACCAAACCCCTGTGTCACAGAAATGCACAATTCTGATTCTTGCAGCTTCAATATCCGACGAGCCCTTAGGTAGGCAATGACCTACATAGTATTACATATGGAAATATAAGAATGTTTATCTTAAAAAAAGATATATCCCTGACCCACTTTCAGGCCACCCACACAGGTACTCCTGGGTAAGGCAGATTCCGGTTGATTCTGAGCAGCACATACGCTAATATAATTAGCGTTTCTCCTAGGATTTATAGTAATTCAGTCAAAGCCCTTCCCCCCGCCTCCCAGCAAGGGCCATTTCTGGAACATGCCTTAATTCATTTGTCAGAACATGGCTGCTGCATCAGGGGTCTGAATGAAGACAGCAAATTCTCACACACGGACTCATGACTCAGAAATGTTCCGCACCCTCTGCAGGCTGTGGCCTTTGGGAGAAGAGCTGACTCGTTCTGGTGATGAATTTACGAAGGAGGTACTTGTCATTCTCCCCTTTGTTTGCCAGTGGACCTAAAAAAACCCTTTAACGTTATTTTTTTAAAGAATGGTTACACCATATTAAAGGGTACTACCCTGTTTCCCCGAAAATAAGACAGTGTCTTATATTAATTTTTGCTCCCAAAGTTGCGCTAGGTCTTATTTTCAGGGGGTGTCTTATCTTCGGGGAAACACGGTAGCTGTGATTTAAAATCCCTGGCTGGCAAAAAGCCAACAGAGCAGACCCCTTCCACTCTGCTGTGATGAGCAGAGCACGTGATTGGAGATCAGAGACCCAGGCCCGAGTCCCAGCCCCGGTGGTTAATGGCAGGATGACCTCGGATAGTCATTATCTTTATGTCCCACTTTCTTCCCCTGAAAACGAGAATCAAATTCATGCCTACTATGTGGAGTTATTTATAAAGACAAAATAAGATCATGTATGTGCTTTTTCAACTTATATTGCCTTATCTAAGGATATGGAATCTTCTACATTTTTGATTCATGGGTAGAAGGGTTGAAGTCAGCACTGAGAAGCAAGAAAAGTTCATTTCCATCATGCTTTGCTTCCCAGTTTATCTTTTAGTCCTCAGAGGTACCCAATCTCTTTCCATTCTGTGTGGCATGAAATGGATTATAAATTCAATCATATAAACGTGTAAATGTGTCTCACAGGAACATTTTCTCGGTTACAGGAACCAAACTTTAATCTGAACTGCTCACGTTCTCTGAGTGAGGGACCGAGGGACTGATGTGGAGACACAGAGGCATCCTGGGGCCTCAAAATGTCATGAGTGGGCAGCTGCCTAAGCTGTGGGTATTTAAGAACGCCCCGTGGATGGCAGGGGTGTGATCTGAAAGGAACGGTTTTCCACGAGAGCCTAGGTAAACTCACTCATCTTTGAACCCGACCCATCCACACCTGCTGGGAACACCACCGACATGGGCCACTTGCCGCTGTAGTCTTGGTTGTTAACACCCAAGCCCAGAGAAAACAGTTGGAGGCTCTTCTTTATGATGCTACTCTACATGGAATTGTTTTCTGCTTTGTATGCTACCCATTGCAAGTGTATACAAATAACAACTGGCTTTTATATATGGCTTTTTCCTGCCACCTGCTGAACCACATATTAGCTCCAGTGACTTTTCTGATTTTAAGTAAAGTCTTTAGGACTTTCTCTATACTCTATACTACAAGATCATTCCATCTGGGAATAGACAGGTTTTACTTCTCCCTTTCCAATCTAATGCTTTTTATTTTTTTCTCTTGCCTGGTTGCCCTGGCTACCACCTCCAGGGCAATGCTGACTAGAAGTGGTAAGAGGGGACATCCTGTCTTGTTCCTGATCTTAGGAGAAAAGCATGCCATCTTTCACCTTTAAGTGTGCTATTAGTTGGGGGTTTCTCTCAGATGCCCTTTACAAGGTCGAGGAAGTTTCCTTCTAACTTTTTGTAATAGTAGGTGGTTGAATTTTTTCAAAGATATTCTTCACCTTTTGACATGAGCATGTGGTTTCATTCTTTATCCTATTAACATGGTGTATGACATTGATCAGTTTTTTTAAATAATAAATCAGCCTTATATTCCTAGGATAAGGCCAACTTGGTCATGGTGTATAATCCTTTTTATAGGTTGCTGAATTTGATTTGCTAGTATTTTGTTGAGGATTTTTGCATCTGTATTCATAAGAGATGCTGATCTATTGCTTTCTTTACTTGTGATGTCTTTGTTTGGTTTTGGCGTCAGGGTTACACTGGTCTCATAGAATGAGGTGAGAAATGTCCCCTCCAGTTCTGCTTTTTGGGCCCCTTTCTCCAGCATTGGCGTTAATTCCTAAACTGTTTGGTAGAATTCACCAGTGAAGCCAGCGAGTCGTTTTTTGTTTTTTACTAATTTGATCTCTCTGCTTATTACTTGTCTAGTCAGAGTTTCTAATTTTTATTAATTGAGAAGCTCTTAAGAGAATCATGTCACCTTTAAGAGTGGACAAGCTCCGAGACCTCACTGAGTGGCCACTTGCAGCTGAGCCCCTTTCCTTCTTCTAAGCAAGTGTATTGTAGTCACAGCATGCAGAAATTATTCTTGAGCAAGTTTAACTCCCTGAACATAGACTTGTAAATGAGCAGAAGTGGGATAAAATTAAATTCCATAACTCTTCAGCCCACCACAAAATGTGGCAGGAGTTCACTGAGATGCCCAGAGCTCTTGTTCTTCTTCTTTAAAAAAAAAAATATATATATATATATATATCTTATTGATTTTTTTTACAGAGAGAAAAGGAGAGGGATAGAGAGTTAGAAACATCAATCAGCTGCCTCCTGCACACACACTACCACCCCCCTTACTGGAGATGTGCCCGCAACCAAGGCGCATGCCCTTGACTGGAATCGAACCTAGGACCCTTCAGTCCACAGGCCAATGCTCTATCCACTGAGCCAAACTGGTCAGGGCCCCAGAGCTCTTCTTAAAGCTGAAGAAGGTGCGTTGGCATCGCATGGCTCCTTAGAGGTGGTCAGCCCCTGGGGGAGTCAGGCAGCAATGCTCTTGTCTTCATTCCTCTTGAAAAGCTCAGAAACCTCTCGAGGGTCATCAACAATAGCCTCTGCTCACCCCCAACGACCAGTGCTTTTCAGAGTTGTCACCATGGACCCAGGTTCTTGTGATTTCTCTCCCACCCCCACTGGCTTCAGGGAAGTTGCAGTGTCCTGGGTTTTTTCTTTCTTGCTGTCTCTGAGAGGCGTTTTCGTTGTTGTTGCTCATCATTATGTGGAAACAGAATGAGGGTGCCGAGCCAATGACTATGGAGAGGTTGCAAAACTCAAGGAATCCAACCAAGTTCTCACAGTCGTGCTTGGACTGTATCTATTGACTCCCTTCCTTCCGGGGAGCCAGAGGCCCTTATGTCTCCTTGTTCTCCACGTTTACTCCTAAGAGGAGAGCTTTCACACTGCTCCAATTAACGAGGCTCCCTTGTTTCTCGGTGCACGGGTCTCTTGTTCCTGGAGCCTGCAGAGGCAGAATGAGGATGGCACCGGAGGACTGGATGGCCATCATGGCTTCCTCCTGCTCCAAGCCGCCAGCAGCTCTTGTCCAGCGACTCCAGAAACCACCTGCTGCTCTTCCTGCGTCTGCCCTTGTGCCCACTGTCTGTCCTCATCACGGAAGCCGTGATATCCTCATGTTCAAACACAAGGCAGATCGTGACATTCCGCAGCTAAGAACTGTCCAATGGCGTCTTATTTCACTCAGAATAAAAGCCAGGCCTTGCTGTGACCCCCGAGGACCCCTGGTGGGACCCTGGCTCCCCAGCTGTCTTTCTGCCCTCCTCTATGTCCCCTCCCCACCTGCTTCAGCCTCAGTGGTCCCTTAAACACACCAAGGCAATTCCTGTTCCCTCTGCCTGGAACAGTGCTCCTCCGGGTGTCAGAGGTCCCCCTTACCGCCCCCAGGTACTTACACAAATATCACATTCAAAGTGAGGCTGCTCTGGACTCTTCCATTTAAAACACAATCTCCATGCTCACCCCTAAAGCCTCTATCTTTCTTGTTTCTTTTCATTTTACTCGTCAGTTATGTAATTGTCTTTCTCCCCGCCAGACTGTAGGTTACATGAGAGCAGAAGTTTTGCTATTTGTTCTCTGAAGGGATTGGGGTTCAGTAAAGAATCTTTCATGCTTCCTGACATCTCCCCACCCAAGCAGCTGCAAGTGGTACTGAAAGGCCGGCTTTACCCTGTGACAGAGTTCCTCCTGGATCCGTATAACCGGCTGAGGGAAGCATGGGTCACCATGCTGGTTTGGCAGCTCCAAGGAAAATGTCCTTCTTCTCCCAAGTAGAGAGATAAACAAAATTTAAAGCCTGGCCAGTGTGGCTCAGTGGTTGAGCATCAACTCATGAACCAAGAGGTCACTGGTTTAATTCCTGCCCAGGTTGAGGGCTTGATATCCAGTAATGAGCGAGCAGGAGACAGCCCATCAATGTTTATATCTCTCTATGCCACTTCCTGCTTCTCTCTGTCTTAAAAGAAAAGTCAGTAAAAACATTCAATGCCCATAGTATTGCCACCTTGATTTTAAAAGGCATTTTTTCTAGGAGATGTCTTATCAAAGTTCAGACTTTGCTGAATCTAGTTAACTAAGTTAGTTAGGCATTAACTGTTAAGGTAATTTTCCAAATTATCTCTCTTCTTAAACTTTCCTAGCTTTAAGTTTAAGCCTCTACAAAAGCATTACAGTGACTCTGGCCTAAATATTGGGATATGGGAGAAGTTATGTGCATGAAGATCACAATAATTCCTCTATATTTTTGCCTCTTTCTATGATAGCCTTAAATTCCAATAGGATCCATCATTCCTTTGCTTGCATCATAGACTCTCTCCGTGCACTGTTCTTGCCTGGCAAAACCTAAATCATGAGGAAATCCAACTTTCTTACACCTGCAGCTGAGCAGCTGAGAAGGTGAAGAAAACCGCAGACAGCAGACTGGTCTGATGAAAGCCCTGACCACTTACTTCAGGTGGCACCAGTGCCTCCAGCAATCCCGCCCTCCGAGGTTTGCTCACCTCCCCACTCTCCTGGACAGCTATTCAGACCTTTCTTCTCTGACCACACCATCAGCAGGTGAACTAGATTCTTATTCCATTGAAAAGATAGAAGTAGTTAGAAAAGAACTTCCACAGGCTTCCACAACAAACATACTAACACCTCAACTGGGCCCAGAGACTCTGCTTCTCTCCTATTACCATGGATGAACTGACCGCGTGTCTTAGTTGGTTCAGGCTGTTATGATAGAATAGCATAGACAAGGTGGCTCCAACAATGTACTTTATTTATTTATTTATTTATTTATTTATTTATTTATTTATTTATTTTGTATCTAGAGGCTGAGAAGTCCAAGGACAAGGTACCAGCATGGGACCCCTATTCCTGGTTCACAGATGGATGCCTATTCCCTGTGCCTTTAAATGGCAGAGGGAGTGAGATCCATTCTCTTCTCTTCCTATAAGGACACTAATCTCATTAGACTCTGCCCTCATGACCTCATCTGACCTAAAGCCCCACCTCAAATATCATCCCAAAGGGAGGTAGGGTTTTAACACATGGATTTTGAGGGGACCATGGATTTTGAGGGGACATAGACATGAAGTCCATAAACACGATGCTCCTACCTTAGCCTACCCTTCCAGCTGGGGGCCGGAACCTGTCCCCTCTTGCCTATTCAAGGACTTCACACCAGCCATAATCTCCTCTCTTTGACAAATCATAATTTTCCCCTCTTTATATGAACATGCAAACATGCTGAAGTATCTCCCAACTTTAAAAATAAGAAAGAAAACTCTTTAGGTCAACTCCTGAAAGCCTTAGCCTCATTCCTCCTCCTTCTTTATAGCAAGATGGTGTGTAGCCTGTCTCCACTCCCTCTGCCACTGTTGTCAGTTCATGCCAACCTGGTCCTCATTCTCATCACTCCACTGACAGCTCTAGTTAAGGTCCTTGCCTGCATCTTCATGCTAAACCCAGCTGTCACTCCCAGCCTTCATCTTTTTTTTTTAAACATTTTATTGATTTTTCACAGAGAGAAGGGAGAGGGATAGAGAGTCAGAAACATCGATGAGAGAGAATCATTGACCAGCTGCCTCTTGCACACCCCCTACCGGGGATGTGCCCGCAACCAAGGTACATGCCCTTGACCAGAATCAAACCTGGGACCCTTCAGTCCGCAGACCAACTAAGCCAAACCGGTTTTGGCCCAGTCTTCATCTTACCTCCATCTCTTCCTGAGTGTCTTTTCTTTAGCAATCCATCCAGGAATGCTAGGGCATGGTTCTCTACTCTTCTCTCTATAAACACCCACTCCTGACAGTATCAACTGCTTCTCACCGCTCATGATCGCTGAGTGTACACCTTCCCCCAGGCCTCTTCCACGAGTGGCAGACTCAGACTTGACCTTTGCCTCCAGATTAAGTATCATCTCAAACTTACTGTGTCCAAATAAAACTGGAGGAAATGCAATTTTCCCTTCCAAATTAGCAGTACTCTAAGCCAAACAATCTGTACCATCCATCTTCATTGCTCTCTTCCTCTGACATGCCACAATCAACCCGCTATCTAATTGTTCAGACTAGTCTAAAATCCAACCCTTTTTCACCACCTCCACCATTGCCTTAACCAGGAATATTGCGATGGCCCAGCTGGTCTCTCCCTGTTTCCCCTTGTGATCCCTGTTATCTATTCTCCATCCAGTAGCCAGATTGGAACTTTAAAAATAAAAAAATAAAAATTAATCATATATATCATTCTACTCCTATGCCCCAAGTCTAGCAATGGCTTTCCATCTTACTTACAGGAAAATCTAGTTGCCGGCATTCTGTATGACCCCTCCTCCTCTCCTCCCCTCCCCTCCCCTCCCCTCCCCTCCCCTCCCCTCCCCTCCCCTCCCCTCCCCTCCCCTCCCCTCCCCTCCCTCCCCTCCCCTCCCCTCCCCTCCCCTCCCCTCCCCTCCCCTCCCCTCCCCTCTCCTCTCCTCTCCTCTTCTCTCCTCTCCTCTCTTCTCTTCTCCTCTCCTGTCCCTCCTCTCCCTCCTCTCATCTCATCTCCTCTCCTCCTAACTTGCTGTATGCTGGCTGTGCTGGCCTCCTTGTCCTTTCTCTGACGCAAGCCTCAGGGCCTCTGAGTTTGCTATACTCTCCGCCAGGAACACTTTCTGCCAGACATCTGCCCAGCTCGCTCCTGGGCTTGTATTAGTCAGACCTTCTCAGAATGCTTTCTGTAAAATAGCACAGGCTCTGCCTACCCAGCCCCTTGTTTTCTTCCTAGCACTCTGGTCTTGCTGATATATCATATGTTTATCTGTTTAGAGTCTGTCTCCCCCACCTGCAGGGGAATGTAAGCTCCTTAAAAGCAAACCCCTTTGATTAATTCACAGTGATTGACACATAGCCACCCTTTTAGCATCTTCTGTATGAATGAAGAATTAATTTACAATAGTAGAATTCATAAACAATTTGTGTGCCATGGCAGACAAATGAGTAAGTGAATTATAGTTTCACTATGGAATTTTGCATAGTCTATAAAATTGATGGAATCACTCATAGGTATTACTCAAAGGACAGGAATGATTTTCAAAAAAGACTTCAAATTGTTAACAGACACACAGGGGAAAAGTATTACCCACCTAGCAACCAAGGAAAAGCAATTTACAAGAACCCCGGGATACTATTTTCCCGTTGCTAAATTAGCACATGTTTCTCTTTAACTGTGCACCGGCAGGTCCCGGAAAGGCTTTCCGGTGGTGGACTTTCCCTCCAGGGGATGTAAATTTATACAACACCTTTGAAAAAAAGGACAAAAATGCACATATTACATCAAGATGTTCATTTTTTTTCATCTGGTAATTCTTTTGGGAGTATCACATAAGAGCGTAATAAATACCATGGAGATATATACATATATCTTTATCAAATATACCCATATGTAAAAGCAGTTAGTCTACCTGTCTCATGGTTAAGAAAATGATGATGCATCTACTCCATGGAATACGATAAAGCTACTAAAATTATGTCCATTAAGGGTTTTGTTGATGTGAAGAAATGTTTGTAACGTAATATGATACCAAGCACTAGCCCTGAGGAAGACAGCGGTTCCCCAAGAAGGAGTGAGGCGGTCCACAGAGTTCCTTCAGGAGCCGGAGGTTCTGACTTCTGCACGGGAGTACTGACCTGCTGTTTTCTATCTGTGTCCCCAAAGGTTTAATTAAGTTTCTCTTCAGATAATGCTTTGTCTGAGCACTCCTCAGTGGCACATCAGTGACATGTGAAAAAAGAGATGTGACAAAGGGGGTTCCACCAAGTGTTCTCATTACCCACCACTCAACACCCAGGAGGAGCTGAAGGGAACAGCAGAGGAGCCAGTTAGCCTTGTGGAATCCCCAAGTCAGAAATACTAAGCCTGGGCTGTTCTCTCTGTTGCGCACAAGTGCACCTGCCTGGGCAGAGCCCAGCTTCAGTCATCCAGTGGAGTGAATGGCTCATTGACCTTTTGTAAAAACACAATCTTAAATTGTTGAGATAGTTGTAGATTCACATTCAGAACAACACAGAAACACCCAACACCCACCAAGTTTCCCCCAGTGGTAACATTTGGCAATACTGAAGTACAGTACCATAACCAGGGCATTGATGCTGTTCACTAATCTTATTCAGATTGTCTCAGTCTTAAGTGAGTGAGTGTGTGTGTGTGTGTGTGTGTGTGTGTGTGTGTGTGTGTGTAGTTCTATGCAACTTTAACACATTTGTAGGTTCCTACCTCCACCACCACAGTCATAATACAGACATTCTGTTACCACAAGAATCCCTATAGACATATCCACTTCTTTCTCCTCCTCCTCCTCCTCCTCCTCCTCTTCCTCCTCTTTCTTCTTCTTTTCTTCCTCTTAAGGCAAAAATAGATTTATTGGCACAAAAAACAGTGAAGGAAAGTAGTCCTCTGTGAATGGAGAAGATTAAGAGCTTAAGTAGCTGAATTTGGGGCCTACTACAATGGGAAGGCTTGCTTTGTTGCCTTCAGATATTACATCTCTTTACCTGACACTTAAGCAGGCTTTTAAGATGGGTCTTCCTGCTGGGCCTGATTTCTAATTCCCTATGATATGCAAGCTGGTGTTCCAGATAGCCCGTGTTCTTCTGTTTACCAGGCACTTTCCCATGAAGCATAAGAGACCTGTTTCATTGTTGGCAGAAACCACGTCTTCAGGTCTAGCACGAACTTGGTGAATTCATTCTCCAACTCTGGAGCCTGCACGCCAGTTCCCCAGTTATCTCTATCAGGCCTCTAATCATCAGAAAGTAGATTTCACCCTCGTGTTTTCTTAGTTATCTTAGGAACTACTTCTCATGTTCCCACTTCGCCTCAGCGTGGTCTTCAAAGAATGTGGCAGAGAGTCCATAGATAAATAAGCATCACTGATGTGTGGCTCCTAAGAAGCCACGTGCTTCATAGCAACTCTGTACTCTTCTACTAGGAGGTTCTGGACCTGGGCTAACCTCTAGCAACTGCTACTGTCTTCTATTTCTTTTTTTTTTTCATTTCAATAAAATTATATAAATGGAATAATATACCATGCAAACTTTTGGGATTGGCTTTTCTTCACTTAACATAACTCTATTCAAAGGATTCCTCCAAGTACTTGCATGATCAATATTTAGTTCCTGTTAATTGCTGAGTATTAGTCTATAGCTGTGAATTTCAATCTTTTTCATGTATCATCATTTTCTTAACCATGAGACAGGTAGACTAACTGCTTTTACATATGGGTATATTTGATAAAGATATATGTATATATCTCCATGGTATTTTACACTAATTACTAAACTTCTGTAGCACACACAAGACTAAATTTTATCTTTTGCCAATCTGACCCAAAATGTAGGTCCAATTTTGATCCATTCATACTGAATGTCTACTGCTATGTTGCCTGTGGTAATTTTTTATTTGATTATATAAGGAAAAAGAGGTCAGTTTGTTATTTGAGCCTCCGACTGTACAGTCAGGTATGGCATGTTTTAAAAATTCTTGCTGCAGATGGATTGAAAATTACTGATCTATGGTATGGATGCACCACAGTTTCTCTAATCACTCACCGACTGAAGGACACCTGCATTGTTTTCAGTTCTTGGTGACTACAAATAAAGCTTCATGTTAAGTTTTTTTCTATGAACTTGAGTTTTCATTTATCTGGAACAAATTCCCAAGAATGCAGTTGCTGAGTTGCAATTGTATGTTTAGTTTTCCAGAATAGCTGGACCATTTTACATTCCCACCAGAAATATAAGAGTGATCCAGTTTCTCCACATCCTCACCAGCATTTGCTATTGTAACTGTTTTTTTATTTTAAAGGTTCTGATAGGTTTATTTGAACTGTTCAGTCTTTTGCATGCTTCAATATCTCTGTATCTATTTTGTTCACCGGTTTATTTTGTTCATTAGGTTCCACATATAAGTGAGATCATGAGATGCTTGTCTGTGTGCATATGTGGACACATGTTTCCAGTTCATTTGGGTGAACCCAATGTTGCCTTGCTGCTCTTCTAATTTTCGGTTTCTAATCTGCTCATCTTTCTCTTTCCACCTTTCTGAGCTCTCCTTTCACATTTGAGACCTAAAGCCAGGCAAAGAGCTAGACATGATACCAAAAGCAAAATACAGTTGATAAGTGGGACCTCGTTAAAATTAAATTACAAACTTTTTTCTGTGAAATACCTTGTGAAGAGGATGAAAAGACAAGCTACAGACTGGAATAAACTATTTCCAAGCCATATATCCCATGAAGAATAGTTTTCTCAAACCTCAGTATCAAGGTTGTGAGAAGGCAAGCCACAGACTGGGAGAAATCACTTGCCAAAGTTCCATCTGATCAAATACTGTTAATAACATACAAAGTCCTATATAATAAAATGCTAATATGCAAATCAATTGAACGGTGGAACCACTGGTCACTATGATGTGCACTGACCACCAGGGGGCAGATGCTCAATGCAGGAGTGTTGGTCACTGTGTTCCTACAGGGGGAGTGCCGCTCAGCCAGAAGCCCTGAGCTTGGCTCACGGCTGGTGAGCACAGTGGCGGTGGTAGGAGCCTCTCCCACCTCCAAGGCAGAAATAAAAATGTCCAACTACCAGAGGGGGTGGGCCTAAGCCATCAGTTGGACATCCCCCAAGGGCTCCCTGACTGCAAGAGGGCACAGGCCAGGCTGAGAGACCTCCTCCCATCTGCACCCCGGCTCCGAGTGCACAAATTTCATGCACTGTATACAAATAATTCTTAAAATGCAACAACCCCCAATGGGGCAAAGACCTAAACAGGCACCTCACCAAAGAACATATGCAGATGTTAACAAAGCATGTTAAAAAATATTCAGCATTGCACGTCACTAGGGAATTGCAAATTAATATGCTTCCCAAAACCCCAATTCTGCAATAGAAAATAGACAGGAGGCCCACTCAAAAATGTCAAGAGTCATGGATCAGGAACCTTCTGGACAAACCTGGGAGGGGACATCCTCTCCTTTCCCACTGGCTTGAGACCTTCTCCTCCCTTGAGAAACACAAGGAAGTGGAACAGTGCTGGCGAGGGGGGTCTTACCACAGGAAGTCCTGATCCCAGGAAGCTTCGTTATCTCCAGACAAAGGCCTGAGACTCCTCTCTCTCACCTGGAAACACCAAGGAACAGGGTGGCATCAGCAAGGGACAACCTGCCACAAAAACCACCTGCCCCAAAGACATGGGGGGTCCTGCCAAGAACCACCTTTATTTCCAAGCCCTAGGAGGTCCCTTTCCTCATAGCACCAGCTCAGGGAAAGTCACTCCACCCCTTGTGGATAAATGAAGCAGACAAACTCAGTCCCTTGTGGATAAACGAAGCAGGCAAACACAACAGCATGAAGACTGTGGGAATTAAATTGTTATTGTAACCACAGCTCACAAAGGTAGCCCAGTGCTAGATCTAAAAAGACAGCCTGCTAACATAATCACTAAAATGTCCAAGATACAATAGAGGATCACCAGTCATATAAAGACACCGAAAAACCACAACTGGAGAGCAGAAAGATAAGCAATCATCTGTTGCTGATGCTGAGATGAATGAGGTGCCAGGATCATTTGACAAGGATGTTAAAGCTGTCATTATAAAAGTGCTTCAACAACAATTATGAATTCTGTTGACACAAATGAAAAAAAAATTGTAAAACTCACCCAAAAAAAATAGAACCAAATGGGAAATTATAGAACTGAAGAAACCCAATGATCATAATTTTTTTTAAAAAAATTGGATGGGTTTAATAATAGGGTGAAAATGTGAAAGAACAGAATTGGAAACTTGAGGAAATGTTAATAGATTTCTCCCAATCTGAACAATAGAAAGAAAATAAACACAACAATAAAAACCGAGCTTCAAGCCTGTGTGACAATAATGAAAGATCCAACATTTGTTATATCAGAGTCCAAAGATGAGAGAGATTGTGGTTGAAAGAGAATTCAAAGAAATAATGGCTGAAAGCTTTCCAAATTTGAAAAGAACATCAACCTATATCCAAGAAGCCTAGTGAATCCTAAATTAGATAAATCCCCCCAAATCCACGCCAAGTCACATAATTAAATTTCTAAAAATTAAGAAAAAGAAAAATATTGAAAGCAGCCACAGGGAAATGATACATTATGAGCAATTTATATGATACAAACTACAGACACTAGAAGGAAAGGCCTATTTTTCAAGTGCTGAAAGAAAAGAACTGGCAACCACACATTCTATATCTGGCAAAACTATCCTTCAGGAATAAAGGGGAAATAAACATATTGTCAGATGACAGAACACAGAATTTGCATTTAGAAGGCCTATCCCTAATAAATGGCTAAAGCAAGTTCTGTAAACAGAAAGGTAATAATAAAAGAAAGAATCTTGGCCGAAACCGGTTTGGCTCAGCGGTAGAGCATCGGTCTGCGGACTGAAAGGTCCCGGGTTCGATTCCGGTCAGGGGCATGTACGTTGGTTGGGGGCACATCCCCGGTAGGGGGTGTGCAAGAGGCAGCTAGTCGATGTTTCTCTCTCATCGACATTTCTAGCTCTCTATCTCTCTCCCTTCCTCTCTGTAAAAAATCAATAAAAATATATTAAAAAAGAAAGAATCTTGGAGCAACAGGAAAGAAGAAAAAACAATGGGAAGATAACATATATGGTACATACAATAGACCATCCTTCCTCATGCATTTCATAACCATATTAATTATGAAAATAAAAGTTATAATAGTCTCTAATGCTTAAATCAATGTGGGGGCAATAAAAGGAATTCAGTGGAAGTAAGGTTCCACATTCTATTTGAAGTGGTAAAATGTTAAATATAATAGACTGTGATAAGTCACAATAGAATGTTATAATATCCAGAGCAACCTCTAAAAAGGCTATTCAAAGCCATATACTCAAACTATATATAAATCAAGATGGAATCCAAAAATTTTTGCTAATCATTTATAGGGAGACAAAAAGAAGCAGACAAATGACACAGAGAAAAAAAACAAATAATAAAATGAAAGACTTTAAATGCAAATAGTCTAAATATAGCAATTAAAAGGCAGGGATTACTTTAGTGGATAAAAAAAAGTTTCAGTTATATGTTGTTTACAATAAACTCACTTTAAATTCAGTGATATAGGTAATTTTAAAGCAAAAGTATGACAAAAGGTATAGCATTATGCAGACATTAAAAATACAAAAACAGGAGTAGTTATATTAATATTTAATAAAGTCAATTTCAGAATAAAGAAAATCACCAGGGTTGAAGAGAGACATTACATGGTTGTAAAAGGATCAATCTACTAGGAAAAAATAATGATCCTAAATATGTATACAACTAATAACAGAGCCTAAAAATCCATGAAGCAAAACTAACATAGTTGAAAGAAAAACTAGACAAATCCACTGTTACAGTTGGGGACTTCAACACCCTCTTCTCAGCAACTGATAGGATTTCTAGGGGAGGTCTTGGCAAGAATAGAGACTTAAACAATGCAGTCAACCAGCGCACTGTAGTCGACACTGAGTGAACCCTCCATCCCAGGACAGCAGAATGCACTGTTCCCCCTCCACTACCCCCTTCAGTGCTCATGAGACATTCACCAAGACCTACCATATTCTGGGTCATCAAACAAATATTGAAAAAAGTAAAGGCATTGAAATACCGATTATGTGTTCTGACCATAATGGAACCAAATCAGAACTCAATAAGATAAAGAAAACAGGACAAGCTCTTAACATTTGGGAATTAAACAAATACTTCTAAATAACCAATTGATCAAAAGGGAAGTTTCAAAAGAAATATAAAAATATACATAGAACTGCATGAAAATGTTCACCAACTTTTAAAGGTGTAAAGGATTATAGTGGGGAGAAGTTCCATAAGCTTTATATCTTTTAAGTCACTTGTCAGGGTCTTTCTTCCACTGGCTGAATTATTCCCGCCTGTCTGACCATCACATCTCCTTAGCCCTTAATCACCTTCCGGGCCCTTTGCTACAGTCTCTCCTCACCCACTACAGCTCTCGGCGAGGTTTTATTCATAGTATAGTCCATAATATCCTTCTGCAGGTATGAAAAAGTAAGGAAAGGAATTTCTCCTTTCAAAGAGGTGTCACAGAGCAAATGTGTTCAAAAGTGTTAATAAAATCCCGATATTAAGAACAGCTCCTAAAGAGAGCTGGAAAGTTCTAATGGGGTATAAAATCTGGCAATTAATTCCTGAAAGAACGCCTGAGAAACTCTAACGAGCTTTGCCTGTTTCCTCTTTTTATAAGTGGGCTTGAATGAGTTATGTTATTCACACTTTTCAAGTGTAAATCTCAGCTAAAGGAGCCTTAATTATGTTTAGGCTAAGAGCTAGGAAAACAACATGGTACTCAGAAATGAGTCTTCAGAAATTAAGGAAATAGGTGTAGTGTACAGGTGTGAGCGTTTTCTTTTTATAAAGTCAGACACTGTGGCAGGGTGCATGAGCACACAATGTTGTGCCTTCCTTTAGGCAGGGGCCCTCGTGGGGTGATGACATGTTAATTTCAGGAGTCTGTGTCTGAGAGAAGAAACATGGAACATGTTTTATGGGAAGTTTCACATCGGGGCAGAGGTCCAAGCTGACTGTGGGGGTGGTCTTACAGCCACCTGGACAAGTTAGGTTTCTTGCCAGTTCTCAAGTGGGCTCATTTCCAGGCCTTGTTAGACAAAGGTAAATGGGAGCCAGAGGAAGGGAGAGCCGGTCAGGCTGCTGGGAACCTGGACAGTGTGGACCCGGGGGCCCAGAAGGGCCCTTTAGGTTCAGGGTGGCGTCAGAGCCCATCCGCCCCACAACTTCCTTCTCCTCTCCACCTGCACTGCCGTGGGTGAAGTTTGGGCGCCGAATGAGGATAAGATCTGGTCTCTGCCCTCAAGAATTTTACAGTCTCATTGGGAAGGTGAGACCACAGCCAACCAAGGAAACAAGCAGCCGGCATGTCCTGTGCGGAGGGGAGAAGCAGTTCAAAGGTCACAGGTGGGGATGGCCTGGAAAGATGGAGGTGGTGGCAGGCTAGTGGGTCTGAGGCTCCACAGCCATGCCTCTGTCCCAAGTGTCATCTGAAGTGGGACATCCTGCTCTGACTGCTGGAGGAGACAGCCGCCTGACTGGCTGGATAAAAGTCACCTTCCCTCGAGGTAGAATCACCCACATGTGCTCGCGTCCCCTTTACCATCATTCTTGTGGTGTCAGAGCAGCCAGACCGGCCTCTGCAGTGAGATCTGGCCACAATTACTGACTTAGCTGGGCTAATGGAAGCATACAGTGGGATCTCCAGTCTATGAGTCTCAGCTCTGCACGATAGATAGGGTGTGAATTTGAATCGGATTTGCTTTGGGCTTTGCTAAGGCTTCTACTAAAAATTACGTCGATGTAGAGGGGTCAGAAAAGAGTTGAGAAGCAGAAACTAGCCAGGAGGAAACTAGTTCAGACCTGGGCAGCCTTGGCCCCAGCTTCCCAGAGGACATCATCAAAATACGCCAATTACACTACAAAGACATACTGCTGCATTTATCAGATGGGCTGAGCTGAACATGGGCTGCTGAGGATCAGCATTGGTGAGGGTGTGGGAAGTAAATGGGTGTTGTTGGTGCAAGTGTAAATCAGAATACTTTGTTGGCTCGCCATTCAGCAGTATCTACCAAAATGCTTCAAATTCATATCTTTGACCCAGTATTTCTACTTTTAAGATTTAAGCCTCCAGGAGAAACCTAGATGGCAGCATAGGTAAACACCTAACTGCAGCCTCACATAACAATTTCAAAAAATACAACTAAAATATAAAGTGGACACCATCCAGAACTACAGGAAAGTTGACTGACTGGAAATTCTACAACTAGAAGGAAAGAAAAAAACAGAAGGAAAATCAGAGGAGCTGTAAGAGCCTAACAGCTCTAAAAACAGACTGGAAGATCTCAAGAATCAAGTCAAAGATTTGGAACATAAAGAACCAGAAGACACTCCTCTGCAAAAGCAAGAAGACAAGAGAATCCAGAAAGTTGAAGATAATGTAAGAAACCTCTGGGACAACTTCAAGAGAACCAACATCAGAATTATGGGGGTCCCAGAAGATGAGAGAGAGCAAGATACTGAAAACATATTGAAAGAAATAAAGAAAACGTCCCCCACCTGGTGAAAGAAATAGACTTACAAGTTCAGGAAGCACACAGAACCCCAAACAAAAGGAACCCAAAGAGGACCACATCAAGACACATCATAATTAAAATTCCAAGAGCAAAAAACAAAAAGAGAATATTAAAAGCAGCAAGAGAAAAGCAGGTAGTTACCTATAAAGGAGCACCCATAAGATTGTCAGCTGATTTCTCAACAGAAACCTATAAAGGAGCACCCATAAGATTGTCAGCTGATTTCTCAACAGAAACCATGCAGGCCAGACAGGAATGGCAAGAAATATTCAAGGTGATGAATAATAAGAACCTGCAGCCAAAAATACTCTACCCAGCAAAGCTATCACTCAGAATCAAAGGCCAGATAAAGAGCTTCACAAATAAAAAAAAGCTAAAGGAGTTCATCACCGCCAAACCAGAATTATATGAATTGCTGAAGGGGTCTTTAGGAAGAGAAAGAAAATAAAGATAAAAATTATGAACAACAAATATGTAACTATCAAGTGAATTTAAAAACCAAGGGAATTAAAAAACCTGATGAACAATATTAACTGTTGAATACATTAGAATCAGAGGTATGGAAGGGAAGTGGACAGATGATTCTCAGGGAAAAGAGGAGTGGGGGGTGCGAGAAGAGACTCAACATAAACTGTACACCTATGGATGAGGACAAGGAGGGTTGGGGAAAGGGCAGAGGGTGGGGTGGGAACCTGATGGAGGGGGAAAAATGAGGAACTTTTGCAATAATATAAACAATAAAGATTTATTAAAAAAAAAAAAACGATTTAAGCCTCCAAAACCCTTTTTATGAAAGCCACAAAGCTCAAGACTGCTCCTTGTGGTTTTGCCTAAAAACTCAAAAGTATTAAAAACAGGGAAGTACCTCAAATGAACTCTGAAGCAGATGAAATAAATGTTGGGACATTCACACAATGGGATACTGTATCTTAAGGACGAGTTAGACCTCTTTCACTGAGAAGGAAAGTGAAAAATGCCAGCTCAGAGCAGCACTGAGCATGGAGGCCTTATCCAAAGGAACCAATAGCAACAACAGAGCTGAGGCCAATGTGAAAGAGGAGGCGGGAGTGACCACAGCCTTGGGCAGTGTGTCCCGGAAGTGAGGTTGAGTGCATTCTGTAAAGTCTGGAATTCTATGGAACTGTGTCATTCAATCAGATGGAAAGGTAGGGCCCGTCTCAGTGTCCTTCTCCAACACATTTTCGTCCAATGAGTATGTGCAGGAGTCATTCCCAGCCTTGGTAAATGTGTGGGCATAGGAAGGGATACTCCATAAGTTTGTGACACAGAGCTCCTGTGTGATTAAGCCAGGGAAGTGAGGAACATGTGGTGAGGTTGATTCAGATCCCACATCAAGAGCTGCCGTTGACTGTGGGCCTTTGAACACGTCACTTTAAGTCTCTTGAAGTCTTGCCTTTGTTATCCTTTGTTACCTTGGACTTGCAGTTGGGCAAGGTGTCCTTTTGAAGGGCTGCGAGGGATGGGCAGCATGCAGGTAAGCGGAGAGGGAGTGATTGTCCTGGCACTAGTGGCAGGCGCTGCAGAGCTGCACACCTCCTCTGCATGAGCTTAATGTAGACTTTTCTAGAAAACCTTGATGGCCTTTCCCACTCTAATAGTTTCTCTCATTCATCCCTGGCCATCTGCTGCCCCAACTATACTTGACTGAAAGAAATTAGAGAGAGCTATGCATTAGGAAGAAGAATGTATGGATATGAGTGGGGAAGGGACCTGGGCCCCTTAGTAAGGAGGACAGTAAAAGATGAGTTATGGAAGTGCAGAGCACACTAACAAACGTTTGGGAAGCAACCAAAGCTCTCGGAGGTGCTGATTGAGGCGTCTCTCAAGCCCAGTGGTCTGGGCCGCCCCCGGGCCTGCTCCACCCCGCAGCAGCCATTGGCCCAGCCCAGGTGTGTGCAGCCTCTCCCTCTCACTTCCCCTTCCTGTGGCCTGGGCCTCCCTCTGTCAGGAAGCTGTGCAGTGCGGGCCTGAGTGGGCTGGGGCGCCAGCCCATTCCCAAGGTAAGAGCAGCTTTCGTGGCAAAGACAAGTCTGTGGTTATTGAGAGAACTTGGGGCAGTCTTGCAGGGCTTATGCCTTTACAACCAAACAGGCCTGGGCCCAGGGAGAAAGATGAGGTAGTGAACAACATTTAAGCCCCTAAAACATATTCTGTGCTGCCTGAGCCTCATAACATTCCACGAGAGGCAGGCATTGCGAGGCACTGAACAGATGAAGAGGACAGGGCTGGTCAAAAAGGTCAGAGGACTTGTCCAGAGTCAGCCAGCCAGAAAGAGACCAGGTCAGGCCTCCAGCCCAGGGCCCCCGGGGTCCTCTCGCTGCGATATTGCTGCCTTCGGCTCTTTCCAGGGGTCTGCCATCCCTGGCACGCTCGTGAGCCATCCAGTTGGAAATCTGGGCCTGCCAAAAACAGGCTTTCTTTATCTATCTGTCAGTGATGTCCTTTCAAATACATTAGAAGGTTAATCTTAATAGATATTCAAAATCAATTCGAAATCTCAGCAATGATTGCAAAACAATCACTCCTACAATGTTGCTTTGCCACTGAGTGCCTCAGCGAGGGTCTGTGGTCATTCAGGCCTCAGCCCCGTGCCCCAGTGTGAGCGCCCGTACAGGCAGGTGGCCGAGAGTGCAGCCCGGCCCTACCTCCTGCCTCTGATTGTTAATGGCCGCTAGTCATGCCAGCTCTCCCATGTCTCCTGGTCCCACCAACCCAACGTCCCTGCTGAGGAATGGGCAGGTGACAGGATGGATGAGGTCTTATAAAAGCTCACACATTAATCCGAATTTCTCAGTGAAGACTTGTGCCACACAGGTTGAGAGCCACCACGCTAAAGAGCTGACGGGTGAGCTTAGTGCTGTGTCTTCTGGGCATGGCTGCAGTCTGGGTGCGATCCTTAAAGACTAAGTCATCTTCAAGAGGCTAAGGGACACATCTCCAAGGGTGTCCAGACACCTGTGGGAAAGGCTTGGGGAGGGGCAGGAAGGAGTGTGGCTGGGGCAGGGGGTGGGTGGGCTTCACAGTTTCTGAAATCATGCAGCACAGGCAGAACTCTCCATATCCCCCAACTTTCTATGTTGAAGTCCTAACCCCAGCACCTCAGAATACAACCTTACTTGGAAATATGGTCATTGCTCACATAATTAGTTAAGATCAGGTCATGCTCCAGTGGGGTGCGTCTTAATGCAATACGACCAGTGTTCTTTTTAAAAGGAGAAATTGGGACACAGACACAGGTAGAGGAGAATGCCATGTGACCATGAAGACCGCCATCTGCAAGCCAGGGCGGAGGGGCAGTTCCCACTGCCGCCTTCAGAAGAACCTACTGTGCCGATACCTTGATCCTGGACTTCCAGCCTCAGAACTGTAAGATGACTCATTTCTGCTGCTAAAGCCCTCCTCCATCTGTGGCACTTTGCTACGGCAGCGCCAGCAAACCAATACACCAGCTCATTTTCCAAGTTCTGTAGAGTGAAACCTGGCCAGTTTACAACAGTTCTCAGGTGTGAGGCTACATATTAAAACACAGCAAAGCCAGAGGCATGTGCCTCAACCCAAAATAGGAACAGGGCCTCTGCGTTATTCCCCTCACTTCTCAGGAAACCTTCCCGAACCATCTGTGCGTGCGGGCAGCACGGTGTCACCTGCAGGAGGTATTTGTGTCCTGACTGGCAGATTTTACAGTACAAAAGCCAGGGAGCTGATACTCTAAAGCATGAAGTCCCACATATTAAATGACAATTAGATTAAATGTATAGTGACCCATTAAACCGTGTTTCAGTCCTCTGTATAATTGCCACTTGGAAATCTACGCATGTAACAACAGGATCTGATTTTTCACTCCCCGTTCTTACATTTTTATGGCTTCTGAAGAAAACGTCCAGGGACTATGCACTCCAAAATAAATGGGATCAAACCAAGATGTTCTCTGCTTCAGGAATGTATTCTGAATTAGGGCCATGAGGACACACACAATTTTATGGCAATTTTGCAAAGTCAGATTTACCTTGATGACTTTATAGAACTTTGCACTGCAATTTTACCTACAGACGTTCCGACTGTCCTGTGATCTGCTAGGCATCTTGCTGGATAACAGGATAAACATGAATTCCTTTCGTTTTTCTTCCCATCACTGGCACGTGTCACCAGCACCTGCAGGCAGGCAGGACACATGCTCACCAAAGCTGGAGACGGTGTTTAATTTGCTTCATGAGGTAAGAGCATGGCCCAGTCTCCCGCACGTGGACATTGCATATTTCATTCATTCATTCACTCAGCAAACACACTCTGTGATGAGGAAAGCCGCAGAGCAGGGTGACAGTCCTGGAGGGCAAACAGTGTGAGCAGAGCTTTTTCCTGTCGGTGTAGATGTAGTCTGCACACATGCATTTTCACCGCCTCAGTGAGGATTATCGGGGCCAAACCCAACAGGCCAGTTTTCTATCCGTCCTCCGAGGGCCCTTAAAGGTCTGGGCTGGTGGCGACAGTGCCCCATCAGGGCTCGTTGGCTCTTCCCTAAGGGCTCAGCCTTAGGACAGAGAAGGGCAGCAGCACAGAAATCTCCTCTAGCTTACCGCTTTTGACTCAAACAATAACATCCGCTCTGACATGGTGGCCGGACCAATTACACTGCAGCAGAGGAAAAACTCTGGCGGAGCACATCTAATTGGAGGAATGGAAACCTCGCCACAAGTCCCTGCGGCAATGCTGTCTCCCAGGGGCTGGGTGACAGTGGGGCGCCAGCAGCCGTCCACGGAGAGGCCCAGCACCCTGAGCGAGGGCCTCCTGTTTTCAAACCGCTCACTGGGCACCTCACCTGGCTGCCTGGGTTGTGCTCCTGCCACAGCCTGCTGCGGGGAGAGCCACCGAGAGGGCTGACCGCGGGGAGGGGCAGCAGGAAGGACCCCAACCCCCCAGGGTGACGCTTCCAGAGCCTCAGCAGAGCCCCTGAGGACAGGGCCTCACTGTCCAGCTGTGCGCACAGCAAATCCTGAACAAAAAGAATGTCTGGTCCAATGTCAAGGAAATTAAGGTAAAACCATTCTTAGAACAGCCTGGGTCCTTGCTTGGGGGTCTGCACACACGGGGCTCCTCCAAAGCACCCCCTTTGTGCACGAAAGTGGGGTGCAGGGCTGTTGTCACAATTACTTGGGGTACTGAACTGCAGGCCAAACTTGAGACATTTTCTGGGATGGCTTTAAAAATGAACAAAATAGCCCTAACCAGTTTGGCTTCGTGGATAGAGCATCGGCCTGTGGACCAATGGTCCCGGGTTCGATTCCGATCAAGGGCATGCACCTTGGTTGCAGGCTCCTCCCCAGCCTGGGCCTGGTGAGGGCTCCTGCAGGAGGCAACCAATCATGTGCTTCTCTCACATCGATGTTTCTCTCTGTCTTTCTCTCTCTCTTCCACCCTCCCTAAAAACCAGTGGGGAACTATCCTCCGGTGAGGATTTAAAAGGAACAAAATAAAAGAGGTTTCATAGGGAATCATTTTGAGTTATCCTTTAAAAACATAAATGTCCACTCACTGTGGCCCGCAGGAATAAGTGCTTGTTCTGTTTTGTTTTTTAGATGAAACTGTCAGCCAAGTCGAAAAAGTCTTTTTATCCCGGCTGCTGCCCAGGAGCACAGACGGGGCAAGCCGCGTCCCTGCCACACCCAGCCGAGCTGCCGCCTCCGGGGGCGGCCATTGGGTCCAGTAGAGCCAGGGCAGCTGGAGAAGCTGGCACCACTCGGGTCCGTGGCCCGGGCTGTGGGCCTTGTCCCCGGGGCCAGGAAAGGGCCATCACAAAGCACAGTGAGTGTGGAGGTCCGGCCGCTCAGGCACGGGCCGCGCTGTGCGCCTTGTAACTCACCATTTTGTGCCACCTGGCACCCCTCCCTCCCGGCATCCTGGCCCGGTGGACGCAGCGCTGGGCGAGGATTAGGCCACTCGTCCTGGGTGTTGGCTTTGTGTGTGTGGCCCTGTCCCCGGGTCACTGAGCCGGTGTCACACAGCAGCCCCGCCGGCTAAGGCTCCCCGAACCGGCTGGAGGCGGGACGGACGCTCAGGCGGCTAACGGGCATGGCCTCCCTCTGCGCCAGGCCCCGGCTCATAGTCCTTATTTCCCCCCAGCCTGGGCAGCGGCCCGCAGAGAGGGTGGGTGACGCCCCCAGGCCACACAGCAGCAGGGCCAGCCAGTCGGGGACGGGGCGGAACGCAGGCCCTCTGAGCCCGGCCTCCCGCCCTCCCGCCGCGGGGAGACGGAGCGCCCACAGGAGGAGGCTGTAGGCGAGGATCCTCTCCCCGCCGCCCATCCCGAGGTCAGCACAGTCCGTCCGGTCGGTCCAGTGCTTTCTCTGTCCGTCACACACCGTTCATTTCCTTAAGGAACCCGGGCTTTACCTCCCAGCACATCCTGAAGTTGCAAGGTGCAGTGCAGGGGGAGGTGGAGGGGGCGGGAGCCAGAGGAGGCGGAGGGGCCGCGCCTCCGGGGTCTGCGGTCAGATAAACCTGCACAGAAATCTGGTCCCGGAGAAGAAAGGGAGCTGCCGGTACCCGCTCCCGGACTCGGCCTCTCCGCGGAGGAACCGGAGCCGCAGGGTGAGGTCCCCGGGGCGGCTCTGACATGGGGGAGGCGCAGGCTCTGAGATGGGGGAGGGCGCAGGCTCTGAGATGGGGGAGGCGCAGGCTGGGCAGGAGACAAGACCGAGGCCTGGTCTGAACTCTCATTAATACTCTGCTCCTCCTCGCCGGCTGGGCTGGAGCAGCCGGGCCTGAGGCGCAGAGGTCCCCCAGGCGGGACCCCAGGAGGGAGGGTGTGGGCAGAGCCAGGGCCCAGGATAGCAGCCCTCTTACTCACAACCATATCTAGTAAGACACGATGCTGCAGAAAAATACCAAATTCCCAGGTCTGCTTGTGAGATCAGCTGGCGTGCTCCACCACAGGAAAGAGGCATCACCGGCTGTTCCAGCCTCCTCTGCAGGCTGGCAGTGCTCGCCGGGAGGGCATCTGTGGGGTGGGACCTAGAATCTATGTTTCCCCCCCTGCACCCGCACCTGGGCAGCCACTGTGCTTGCCCCCAGCCCCACCACGTGGCCCCATCCGCCCGCAGCCCAGCTCTCCTGGCCCAGAGTCCCCCCAGATTCCTGCAGCGGCCCCCTCACTGCCTTCCTACTTCCTGCTCCGGAGGGTCCCTAACCCCGGGCACCTCCCTCCAGCCCTCCTTCCTTGTCTGTGGTCTGTGAGTGTCCGGTAAACACTGACACAGAGCTAGCTAATCCACAGCGCACCTCTCCCTCTCACCTGCTTGTCCTGATCCGAATGAATCCCTGAGTGTGTTTGCCACAGGGAGCTCACTGCTCTCCATCTCCAAAGCTCCAGGGGGCGCCAGAGGTGCCTCTGTCTCCATGAGCCTCTGACTGCCACCGAGGGAGTGCTGCCGTCCTCAGCTGTCAGACAAGATGGACTTCCCAAAGGCTGTCTTGCCCAGTGTGATGCTTTTCCTCTTGTTCCCTTAGCGGAGTCTGGATGCATTATCGGCCCCTAGGGCCAGGCAACCCCCCAGAATGGGACTTGGGTGGTTTGTGGCTGGTCCACAGGGCGAGCTGGCCTCCTGTTCCCAGGCTCCACAGAGAACTGTGGTCTGAGCACCTCCCATCTACTGGACACAGCGGGCCCAGGCCTGCGAGGGGGACACTTTGTGCATCACCTCGGCTCCATCAGCCTCACCTCCCAGAGCAGGCAATGCCCTGGGGACCAGGCCTCCACAGGGACAGCCACCTTCACCGGGGTAAGTGGCCTGTGCCCTGCACGCCTGCACCAGGCTTTCTCTGTGATGCTGAGGGGTGGGGCGCTGGTGGAAGCTGTTTCACACACAGGTCACCCGGAGTTCCTGAGTTCATGCCCTGTGAGGCCCCCTCTAACCTGTGTGCGTGTGTGCTGCGGGGAGAGGGGGTGCTTGCGTTTCGTTGCTCAGATGGGAGTTCTGATTCTTCAGCGTTCCCGGAGAGACCATCTAGGGCCCCTGCACTGCACCCGGTGTCACATCTCTTCCCGGCGACCCTGTTGCTCCCTCCTGCCCTGCAGAAGCCAGTTCCATTGGCACTTGTCTCAGGATGTGCTCCGGAGGACCAGGCAGAGACAGGTTGTTGCTAAATGTCCCCCTGCACACGGGCACTTCCTGGAGAAGCGGGAGGGAGGCGGCTTCTGAGAGGGACACTGTGAGCATGGCCGTGGCTCAGTGTGCTCCTCTGGGCACCCAACCTAGAAGCACATCATGCAAACCCCAGAGGCGCTTCAATTAACACGGGTTTTCATAAAGACAATTGAAGGCATAGCTCGCTGGTCCCTGCTCTAGGATGAGGCCAAAGGCTGTTTGTTGCACTGTTAACTCAAACAAATCTGCATAGACTACCTCCAGGTAACAAGATGTTGATTTTCAATTCTTCATATGCCAACGACAGGCCATCTTGAACCACAAGCAGAGTCTGTCTGCTCCGCGCTGGTCCAGACTTCTCGGCCTCCGCCTCTCCTGTTCCCTGGATTTGGCTTCCCTGCAGACTCTCTGCTGCTGTCATTTTTAGGATCAGGTCTGAAGCTGAGCCTAGAGGTCTCAGGGAAGACGTGGGTCCCTCCAGGATCCATCCACTCCTGGCAGCTCGGAGCTGATTGCCACACAGCCCATCTGACACCGGGAGGAGAGGGGCACGGCCTCTGCTTCTTTGCAGGGAAGAGTGGCCTCCTGACCGGTGCCTGAGACCAAGGGGTCCCCAGGGAGCGCCCGCAGGCCCCCTGTCTTCCCGCACCCACAACGCCCACCCCGGGCACCGCTGATCACTGACACTTTCCACCTGAGTCCTGTCAGCTACGAGGGTGGAGGCCGCCATGCAGGTTGTGTGTGGCGCCAGCTCGGACCTCTGAGAGCCAGGTGAAGGGAACTGCTGGGAAGATCTTGAGGAGGTGACGGAAGAGGATGACAAAGGGGGAAAGGTCCCTTTAGGCAGCTGCCACCTCCCCTGGCCCTACAGAGAGCTGCTGCCCAGTGTTCCAAAAATGGGCGGTGGGAGAGGAGAGCCAGTGCTCAGGCCTCACCCTTTTATAAACATCCCAGTCCCGCTGCTCCAAAGAGATGCGAATTATTTTGCTCCAAGAAGAAAAAAACTCAAGGCAAAAGCTTCAACAGGCACCCGCCTGGCGGGGCAGGCTGCCTTCCTGCCCTCTTCTCCCCTCAGTGGGGAAGTGTGGGTCTCCTCACCGCCTCAGGCAGGCTCAGCCCCTCTGGCGCCCATGGGGACTGAAGGCCTGGTGGGGGTCGCTGGCTCTTTCCAGCCCTGACAGGGATGGTGGCTGTCGAGTGCCACCTGGAGGCGCGGGCAGCTCACTGCTTGGAGGGGCCGCTTTCCCCACCTTCATTCATTTGCTCTAGGGAGGCCCCATCTCAGGCCTCAAGCCTGGCCAGCCCAGGCCCAGCCAGGCCCTTCGGGCATAAGGCCTCAAACACATCTGCATGAGGAGAAGCCAGGTCTCCTTCAGCTTCCTCTGGATTTGTTTTGTTCTTTTGTTCACACTCACTCTTCTAGGTGTTTTCCAACCCTATAGATTCCTCAACTCAAAGAGGAAATGCTTATTTTTGATGAATTAAGTCAACACAATAAGTGTAAAAGCCACTCCTCCTCCTCCTCCTCCTCCTCCTCCTCCTCCTCCTCTCCTTCTTCTTCTTCTTCTTCTTCTTCTTCTTCTTCTTCTTCTTCTTCTTCTTCTTCTTCTTCTTCTATAAAAAAGACTTTATTAAGAAGGTTTTGGAGTCCAAAAGTAAAAAAACACTTTTTTATTGTTTAAAGTAGTACAGATAGTAGTACATATAAAACTCTTGAGATAATGTTTTGGACCCTTACCATTATAAGTCAACTTAGCAAATATATGATAGATCCTCCCTTCCCCCAACTGAGGGGCAGAGAATGACGTAAACTGCACCTGCAGCACGGACATTCCTGAGCACCTGAGCAGGCACCTTATATTGACTGTACACTGAACCACCAATGACCACCTGCCAAATATCCTAAGCCCCAGATTCCTAAGTCCCTAAGTCCCTAATCATGTGCCTTACATGAAACCACCAATCAGTGTGTGCCGAGTACCCTAAGCCCATCCCTTCCCTTCCTTCCCTCAGAAGGCGCCTTCACCCCATATGTGTGCTCTTTCTCTGGGAGGCAGCCTGCAGGGTCCTTCTCCTCTAACAAAGCCTGTGTCCTGGTCCCCGGCCCTCTGTCTCATCTTTCAATATATAACCACTAATTTGGCTGCATTGGATTAAGGGTCCATTACTTTACAATAGATTTTAATTCTTATTCATAAAGTATAAAAATCCACACTTCTTTTATTTATTTGGTTTTATTTGTTTATAATGTATTTTAAAGAGAGGAAGGGAGCGAGAGAGATAAACAAACATCAGTTCGTTGCTCCACTTATTCCTGCGTTCACTGGTTGATTCTTGTATGTGCCCTGAGCTACTCTAACCAACTGAGCTACTCAGCCAGGACCTGGAAATCAGCAAGCACTCTTGACCCAAATACTATTGTGCCCCTTAATTCTTTTTTAAAAGAATCTATGGTACAGTTGACCCTTGCAGAACACAGGTCTGGCCTGCACCTGTGCACTCACACATGGATTCTTTAAAAGAAACACCTGCACTGTTTGATCCATGTTGAAAGTCTGGATGCGGAGGCCCAAGGACTGAATGTACCGTCTGCGCCATTTCATACAGGGGACTTAGAATCGGCCGACTTTGGGATGGTGGGGTCCTGGAACCAATCTCCAAACTGGGGGTGTCTTACTTTTTGGGGGAGTCGGAAGGTATAGTGGATTTTCAAATGAGAAGGGGCCGGCGTCCCTAACCCCTGAGTTGCCCAAGGGCCCACTGCGCTTTGTACCAAGCTGGGAGCGCATCTCATTGCTCCTAGCGCGGTGATGGCTGGCTTCAGAAAACACTGTTTTTGAAATCTAAAACACTACCCTGGTCCTTAGGAAGAGTTCTCAGACTCCCCTCCCCAGGAGAAGCTGAGTGCACTTCTACCCAAACGAATTCAGCTACAGTCGCAAGGGGAACGGGAAGTCAGAGCGGACCCTCCTCAGAAGCTGAGTGCCAGGCGCCTTAGGGAACCAGGTCAGCAGACGGCAAGGCCGCCTCCCCCAGCTGGTGGGGCGGGGCGGGGGTGGCTCAGTGGGACTCTGATCTGAGAGTCCCTACTCTTAGAGAGACTGGAGCCTGGATGGGGCGTTGGGACAGAGACAGGGGCACAGGACAGAAGACAGACGGCCACACCATCACTGAGGTGTGGGGAAGGCTGAGGCAGGAGGCTGAGCCAGGCCCTCATCGACACCTCACATCAGAGGAGCAAGGTTTCTGTTTCAGTCCTGCTAAGCTCGGCTGCACCTCTGTGGGAGCCGAGTTTTACAGACTGTGATCTGGGTTCCTTTGGTGTGTTTGCCACCTTCTGAAGACTTGGGATGGCTGTATTTCCTGCCCTCTTAGCGTTCTGGGGTCATGTGACTGGTCTGGCCAATCAGTTGTGAGAGCAAGTGGCACGTGTCCCTCTGTCAGAGCCAGTGCTGGCAGGTACAGGGCCCAGGAGTCTGTCCTCCCTCTTGCCCTATGCGCCCCATGGCAACACTGGAGAAGGTGGCTGCCCCAGCAGCTGGGTCCCCAAGTCCCTTATGAAGAACAACCTCCCCTTGCCCACCTGCACTGGCTGTGAGGCTGGAGGGAGCAAGAAAAGTCGTTGTTTTAAGCACCTGAGACATCTCTCTCTGGCTGCCCCTCAAAGTCTCCCCGGAACCTAAGGTGGACCTGAGCCTGGCTCCCGCTCCAGACACTACAGCTCCACTGGGGGAGGTCCCAGAATCAGGATTTTAATGGGTGCACTTCTTCACAGGAAGCTGAGAAGGCAGGCCAGAGCGTGCCACATGCTCCTCCGCAGGCCTCCCCCCTGCTACCAGCTCACGGCCCTGTGATGCCTGAGTCACACCTAATGAACCCAGTGGGCACAGTGCTGTTAACTAAGGTCGTGCTTCATTCAGAGATCCGCAGTTTTTATGGAATGCCCTTCGCTGTCCCGGGATCCCATGGGATATGGCATTACATTCGGGTGTTACATCTCCTTAGGCTCCCAGATTCTCCTTGTTTCTGAAGAGCTTGACAGTGGGGAGGGGCACCATCAGGGGTTCTGCAGACTGCGATCTGGGTTCGTTTGGTGTGTTTCTCGTGGTTAGACTGGCCCAGTGGGTTTGGGGAGGAAGACCTCGGAGGTGGTCGTCAGTCAGGGGCACGTGACTTACAACTGTTGGCACTGACCCTGCTCCCCTGGCTGAGGTTGGGTTTGTCAGCTTCCTCACTGGGAAGCTACCCTCTCTCCCTCTGTCCACTCTGTGTCCCTGGAACTCATTCTGTGTCGCCCTCCCTGCAGGGGAGGGAGCTCCTTGGGGGAGGAGCATCTATAAATGATTTGGAATTCTTCTGTACGAGAGGTTTGCCTGCCCTCCCCACGTGTTTATTTATTCAATTATTTTTATATCAGTATGGATGTGTGGTCAATATCTCACTGCCCCAATTGTCCGGGTGTGGCACTGGAGCCCCCTCAGCTGGCTGCTGTGCCCTTTGCCGGGCCTCGTCATGTCATTGTGTCTCTGAGCACTTCCTTACGCTCTGGCACTGCAAGGTGCTCCAGGCCCACCCTGCATCTCACCAGCCCCAGCCCTAGACTCAGTCATTCCTGCGATGAGGCCTGGCTCCCTTTATCGGGGAATGGTATTAAAAACCAAGATGAGGCATCCGGATTTGTAATTGAATGGGCAGCAGAGTGTGGGAGCCACTGAGTGGATTGCACTGGCTCACCACCCTGCCTTCACTGGAGAAGCACATGGATGTCGGCGGCAGCTGGTGGGCGGTTCCTGTGTCCAGGGGCCTCCCACATGCAGCACCCTCCCACACACGCACCACGGGGATCCACCGGGGATCCAGCAGGGATCCACCAGACAGGATATGCAGTCAGTAGAGTTTCTTTTCTTTGCACTAGTTTGCAGATACTGTTTACATTAACATTTACTCAAGTGTAAGTCTTAGCAGAATTTATACCCCGTACCTCTAGCATGTTTTCTGTCTCCCTGGAGCTCAGTCCTTCTCTCAACATCCGGAGACTATAGAAGGGGAGAAGGTACTCTCTCAGGGTAGCAGGGTGTGTTCAGGATCTAACCCAAGGCTTCTAGTCCAGGACACCTTTGGGGCCCAGGAAGAGAGCTCTAGTTAGGTTTGAAATGTAGTTGTGTACATGAGTGTATGTAAGCATGTGGAGTATGTGTGAGTGTTTGTGAATTTGGTGTGTACATGAGTGTATGTAAGCATGTGCTTTGTGTGTGAGTTGTGTGTGTGTGCCCGAGTGTATGTGAGCATGTGGAGTGTGTTAGTATGCATGAATTGTGTGTGTATACACGAGTGTATGTAAGCATGTGGAGTGTGTGTGAGTATATGTGGGTTGTGTGTGAGAGACCAGGTGAATGTCAGATTGAGAGTGAGTGTGCAAGTGTATGTGAATGTGATGTCTGAGAATGTCTATGAGTATGAATACATGTGAACGAATGTGTATGATATGTGAGTGGGCATGTGAGTGAGTGTAACTGTGTGCATAAACTGTGGGTTTGGGGTGGGAACAGGCGACACCCGGTTCCACATGGGGCATTAGATCCCACTGACACAGCCTCCTCACCATCCTCACTGCTCACACCAGCTCGAACTTCCCAGACACCACCTCCACTCAAAACTCTCATGAGAACAGAGACTCGGGTCCGGGGCTCCAAGCCCGGCACCATGCTGAGCCTCGTCTCGTTCCTCCTCCTGAGAACCTGGGTGCAGCACCGGACAGTCCGATGTTGTCTTTCCTGTCATCACCGACTGCATCTCCACGGCTGCCGGTCGCTGTGTTAGCGCATCACCGTAATTAGCAAGCTGCTGGCATCACACGAACACTGGCTAAGGATTCCCTCGGAGACAAGGCCACGGTGCAGGGACATGTCTGCTCCAGAGAGAGGCCCCAGCACATGGTGTGTCCGTCACACTGCAGTGCGGTCCCGGGAAGGGCGTGGGGACCTGGAGAGGGGCCTGGGTGAGGACACGGGAAAGGCGGTCAGGAGGGTCCCCAGGCCTGGCCCATCCTCCGCTCACAGGCTGGCGGCTCCGGAACTGCTCCCCAGCCCCTCAGCAGTGCTGTGACAGCCACAGCAGCCCAGCCTGGGTCCTGTGAGAGGAAAGGTTATCACCTCCACCTCCTCACCTTGCTTGTGCCCCACCTTCTCTGTGTTTCAACAGAACTGCCCTGTCCTCACCCCGTACCCTTAGGGCCCCCATGCGCTGCCTCCCCTCTAGGACACACGAGTGTCTATCAAGAGAACTGTCTGCCTCTGCAGCAGGCCCTCCGCGGGCTGAGGCTGGGGGACAGAGCAGGCCCCCTGAGGCTGGGGGACAGAGCAGGCCCCTGAGGGCTGAGGCTGGGGGACAAAGCAGGCCCCTGAGGGCTGAGGCTGGGGGACAGAGCAGGCCCCCTGAGGCTGGGGGACAGAGCAGGCCCCTGAGGGCTGAGGCTGGGGGACAAAGCAGGCCCCTGAGGGCTGAGGCTGGGGGACAGAGCAGGCCCCCTGAGGCTGGGGGACAGAGCAGGCCCCTGAGGGCTGAGGCTGGGGGACAGAGCAGGCCCCTGAGGGCTGAGGCTGGGGGACAGAGCAGGCCCCCTGAGGCTGGGGGACAGAGCAGGCCCCTGAGGGCTGAGGCTGGGGTACAGAGCAGGCCCCTGAGGGCTGAGGCTGGGGGACAGAGCAGGCCTCTGAGGGCTGAGGCTGGGGGACAGAGCAGGGCCAGGGCCCACAGCCATGTCTCCCAGGCGCCTCCTCTCCCTGGGGAGTGAGACAAGGGGAACCGAGAGTTCTGGGGGCTCTGGTTTGGTGGGACACACCGCAAACCCTTCGAGGGCTGGTTTGGTGAAAAGAAGAAAAACAACCCCAGGCTATTTCTGCCTGGCCTGTTCTAGTAATTAGGGTGTTTTTGCCGGAGTTACTCAAATCACAACCCTGTGGTGTCTCCCTTTCCTACATGAGAAAGTCCCTTCTCGGAGGACGGTTTAGGTTTGAGGTGTTTTGCGGTGGCTCTTCCTAATTTCCAAACAGCCAGGGCTGTGGGGCCTGTCCCCCACGTCCTGGAGGTGAGGGGCCCTCGCTGGCCCGGCCGCCAGGACTCCTTGTCCTTGTTTGGACCTTCCCCTGGGAGCCAGCTGCCTGCCTGGGCTGTGTGAGGGGCTGTTCGGGGATGAGGTCTACCATACACATATACATGTACATATATGTACATATCCTATATAATAAAACCCTAATATGCAAAGCGACTGAAAGGCAGAACAACCATTCACTATGATGCAAACTGACCACCAGGGGACAAACGCTCAACACAGGAGCTGCCTCCTGGTGGTCAGTGACCGCTCAGCCAGAAGCCAGGCTCACGGCTGGTGAGTGCAGTGGTGGTGGCGGGAGCCTCTCCCACCTCTGCTGCAGCACTGAGGATGTCCACAGGGAGCGGGCCTGAGCATCAGTCAGACATCCCCCAAGGGCTCCTGGACTGCGAGAGGGTGGAGGCCTTCCTGAGAGACTCCCACCCGAATCCAGTGCACAAGGCCTCTAGTATATCTCCTAATATATGAAAAGCCAGGGGCCATCACAAATGAAGCAACCGTATGTATGACTGAACACAGGCTGTGTGGGGCGACCAGGCTGGCAGGGGGGGCAGTTGGGGTCAACCAGGCCGGTAGTGGGGGAGGGAGGAATTAAGGGGCAATCAGGCAGGCAGGTGAGCAGTTAGGAGCCAGTGGTCCCAGATTGTGAGAGGGATGTCTGAATGCCAGTTTAGGACCAATCCTCAGGATCGGGCCTAAACCAGCAGTTGGACATCACCTAAGCAGTCCTGGATTGGAGAGGGTGCAGGCTGGGCTGAGGGGACTCCCCCGCACCCCCCGTGCATGAATTTCATACCCTGGGCCTCTAGTGTGTGTGTGTGTGTGTATATATATATATATATATATACACACACACACACACACACACACATATATATATACACACACACACACACACACACACACACACACATATATACACACACACACACACACACACACACACACACATATATACACATACACACACACTCCCAGCCTCACCCCCGGTCTGGAAGAGATGGAGGCAGATGCTCTCCGGCCACCACCAGAAGGAGCCCAGCCCTGCCAGGCCCGGACTTGGGACTTCGGCTTCCGGAATCGCAGAAAAGCAATTCCTGTTTTCAGCTGTTCATCTTGTGGCCATTTGCCAGGGCGGCCATTCAGGAAATGAACACAAATAGTTTTAAATGAACACAACTTCCTAATACGCACGACCGCTTTGGAGACACACGCCGGCCTCACCGGGAAGGTTCCCGAGGGCATGCCGGTGGTCCGCTGTGGCTGGACGCGGGGGCCTGAGCGCCAGCCGGTGCATCCCCTGGAGGGGGTTCCGGGAAAAGCAGAGGGGCCGGGGGAGCGGCAGGACAGGCCCTCTGGCTGCCGGGACCGTCCACCTTCAGGGAGAGTGTCCTCGCCTGCCTCCTCCTGCTGGAGAGGCGCCCATAGGCAGATTCTCCAAAACTCTAGTCTAGGGGTGTCGAACTCAATCAGAGAAGGGGCCAAAATCTAAAATCCAGCCTAAATCGCGGGCCAAATGGTTTACTGAACAGTCATAAACTGTCATTGTGATGGAAACGTAGCGGAGTGCAGTGATGACAGCGTGGTGCGGGCCACATTGCAAGGCCTGGCGGGACGGATTTGGCCCGCGGGCCTTGTGTTTGACACATGTGCTCTAGTCTACATCAGGGGCACAGCTGCCCTATGAAGCCGAAAGCCAGCCCAGCCCTGGGGGCTGTCACCCAGCGGGTCAGCAGCTGGGAGCCCTGACAGCCTCTCCACTCTGAGTAACACATGCCCGCGCCCTGATCTGGTTTCCCGGAGCCCGGCGGGAGCCCCCCCAGTTCCCCACCAGCCACCTCCACCTGGTGAACTGTCATCCCCCCACCCCCCGGCTTCCTCTTCCATCCAGGTCTACTCTTCCTGGTCAGAGCACATGCCCGGGTTGTGGGCTCCATTCCCAGTATGAGGTGTGCAGGAGCAGCAGACCAATGATTCTCATTATTGATGTTTCTAACTACCCCCTCCCTTCCTCTCTGAAATCAATAAAGACTTTTTTTTTGGGGGGGGGGTTTGAGACAAACAAACAAACATAGAAGCACTGCACAATGCCCAGTGCCCTGAGCTGGTAAACTCTGTTAATCACAGCAACTCTGTTAATCACAGCTTCCTCTGGTGCCGGAAATGGAAGTACCTACACCAAGCACGTCAAACTCAGAGGCTAACACGGGCCAAATGAATGAGGCATGTGGCTCAGGGGCCGCGAGTTTGACATGCTTGACCTACACATACACGGGAGAGGAGGGGTCTGAACACGAGGCAGTCACACAGGCGGGTCTCCCTCAGCCAGCACAGCTGCGCCCCGTGAGAGCACCTGTGGGACACGGGAGGGCTGGCCTGTGTGTGCGAACACGTCCTCAGTGCAGGTTACTTGCCTTTGCTTTAGGAGAAACAACAGAGGAACAGTGCAAGGATGTGCCCAAGGTGAAGGGCAACGTGATCATCTGAGATGCCTTTTTACCTGTTTAGGTCTTCCAAGGAGCCCCACATTCCTCGGCACGGAGCACGGAGTCTGCCAAAGGTGGGGGCCGGATCCGAGTGCTCTCCAGCTTGTTAGTGTGTGAGTGTGTGTGCAAGAGTGCGTGTGAGTGTTTGAATGTGTGATCATGTGAGTGAGTATGTGTGAGCATGTATGTGAGTGTGTGAGCATGTGAGTGTATGGGAGCATGTTATGTGTGAGCATGTGAGTGTACGTGTGAGCATGTATGTGTGTGAGTGTGTATGTGCAAGAGTGCGTGTGAGTATGTGCGTGTACATGTGTGTGTGTGTAAGCGTATATATATGTGATGCATGTGTGTGCATGCAGGCTGTGGAGAGAGGCTATGCCAGCACTTCAAGGCCACCCTATTCCTTGTCATTTCTCATTTCTTACAAATATGAACCAAGCATGGAAACCTGTCAGGGTTTAATGAGGTGCCAATGGTGCCAATATATGGAATATTCGCAGCATTTCTCTGTGTTCCGCAATATTCCATTAAAAATCCTTCCCTAGATCTGACAGCTTGCCACTTGCCATCCCAAGCAGGGGCTGGGAGCTAAGTCAGAACTTGAAGAATCAGGAACCTTTGCAAACGGACTGCACGTGGGCCTTTCGCACCCCATCTCGGGGCAGGACCTCCACACCGCTTGGAACAGAGCGCCACGTGCTCCAGGCCCTGCTCTGCAGCCAGGCCCGGAGGAGATGGGCCCTCCAGGAGAGGCGGAGGGGGACCCCGAGTCCCCAAGGCCTGCAGTGGCGGAGAAAGGAAAACGAAACAGCTGCACCCACACCTGCACCCGCCACAGCCAGAAGCAGCGGAACAGCCCAGAGCCTGGCGCGCTCCTGCGTCACCGCTCAAGTCTCTCCCTCCGCAGCCAGCCGGGCACGCAGCCTGCGACCCGCCTCCGGTGCTCAGCTCACAGGCAGGCGCCTCATGCATGTGAACGCCAAGCCGTGGCAGGTATTAGATTTCCCGTTTTATAAATTAAAAAGTCAAGGCTCTGAGCAGTGAAGCAGCCACTCCCCTTATCCCCCCCACCCCCCAACACACACACCTCAGCGTCAGCGGGAGTCAGCCGAGCCTGCCCCGCCCCGCACACTGCCCACCCCATGCCATGCTGCCTGGCACCATCCCACCCACCCTCGGGACACTTGGAGGACTGACCATGATTTATCGTATTGTTGACCTTTAGAGAGAGGGTCTGTAGTTTCATCAGCTGTGAGCCAAAAAAGATTCCGTAAGAGTGCCCAGCTCCTGCGACAAGGAAAACAATCCCTGACAGCCTTTTTCTGGGTCAAAGACTGTCCCAGACCCTTCCTTCCGGAGCGCAGGGAGGGCCTCCGCGGTGCCCGGCAGCTCAGCTCTGCAGACAGGGGTGTCCCCATGCCATCCACAGGCAGTCCTTTCCCAAATCCAAACTCACAGACCCCCTCATTCCTGCGTGTGCAGCGACCCCATGTGGCCATTTCCCAGGATAACCACACGCTGAGAGCTCATCATTTAACAAAGCAGGGGGTGATTTCTTTTGTCAGGAGATGTGCTTTCATCCCACTGGGGAGGGAAGTCCAAGTAGCCCCGACTGGGAGAGGTAGGTGGGCTTGCCGGACAGACATCCCTCCGGCCTGCTGACCACAGACCTGAGCTCAGAGCGCCCCCTACAGCAGCGTCTGGGAGACAGCAACAGGGGGGTCTGCACAGCTAACCTCCAGGTCTATGGCTGCCCTCCCTCTCCCCCTCCCCCTCGCCTCCCCAACCCTCAGCAAGGCTGCTGGGCCTCAGAGAGAAGATAAAGGCAGACAAGGAGGCTGCTTGGCGTAAACTCAGGAGGCAGCAATGCGACGTGAGAGCTGGAAAGGGCCGTGGGGTTATCTAAGCCACTCCTTCCTTTTAGAAATAAAACCACCCAGCAAGAGGCTGCACGCGGCTGCTGTTAGTCTGTGCTGAGTCCTGTGGCTGCAGTAACGTGAGGGTGGTTTTCTCTCGTGTAACCCAGTCCTCGGAGGAAGGCGGCGGGCTGCCAGGTGGATCACAGTGTCAGCTCAGCCGGGGTAGAGGGGGAGAGGGAGGGCAAACATAGACCTGGAGGTTAGCTGTGCAGACCCTCCTGTTGCTGTCTCCCAGACGCTGCTGTAGGGGGCGCTCTGAGCTCAGGTCTGTGGTCAGCAGGCCGGAGGGATGTCTGTCCGGCTCCCCTCTATCCACAGGGGCTTCCCGGCACAGTGTGACCGCTAGAGCCCGGCCATCGAGTCCGAGTTCCAGGCAGAAAAATCCAGATGGGACAAAGGCAAAGCTCGTTTCCCAGAGGCATAGGCTCCCTTTTAACTAGCTGTTCCTGTTTTCCAGCAACTTCCCTTATCTCTTATTGGCCATCCCGCCTGTGACGGAAGCTGAGATTGTGGGCTTGTAAGCTGGGAACAGTCCGAGAAGGGGAGAGTGAGGATGTAGACAACAAGAAGCCACGTCTGTGACCAGTGGTGTTAGCAGCCACTGTGTCGTCATGCCTTCTCCCTCACTGATCCGCCCAATCACCCTGCCAGCCAGCGCTGGCTGTTCCCATTGCATGGCGAGGTGGGGGGGAGGGAGCTTCGGGTTGTTACCTGCTCTATAGCTGGTGAGCGTTGGAGACAAAACCTGACCTAAAATATATGGTCTTAACGCTATGGCACCAGTGGAAGGGGAAGAACCAAGGACCTGCCCGGGGACCTTTCCCCAAGGGCACTTCCAGAGCTGCTCCGGGGCTGCCTCCTCATTGGTTCTTCACTGCAGGTGAAGAGGAGCCACCCGGAACCTGATTTGGGGGAGAAGGGTGCACTGCTGCCCCCACGCAGTTGGTCGGTGTGTAAATAAGAGAGTTTGCCCACACCCTCCTCCTGCTAATCTCGAGTCCAACCTTCCACATGAATCTGGGCTATTTTGTTTTAACATCCCATCCGTCACCTTTTACTATTGGTGCAGTTGGGTTCAGATTAAAAAAAAAACACATGTAAATGTATAACATAGATAAATCCTTTTTGCTTTATAAATAGGCCCTTGGATTCATAAAAGAACTCATCCAGAGTTCCTTTAACTGGAAGTCTCCATAATTTTTAAATACACACTATTTTAAAGTATTAACTAGTTGACAAAATGGCCCAGAGACAGAGAAACTTAAAACTAGATCATGTGTTATTTGTCTTTCTCTGATTGGCTTATTTCACTTAGCAAATCATCTCCAGGACCCTCTGCTCTCTCAAGGGGAAATAGAGCCTTTTTTTTTTTTTTTTTTTTTTTACTGCTGCATAGTATTCCATTGTAAAGGTACCAGGTTTTATCCACTCATCTACTGATATGATCTCACTTATATGTGGAATCTAATAAACACAATAAACTGATGAATGAAAAAGAACCAGAGGCATGGAAACATGGACTAGACTGGCGAATCTCAGAGGGAGGGCGGAGAGAGATTAGCCAAAGAACTGACATGCAGACATGCACTGCCCAGACACAGACAGCAGGGCGGTGAAGGCCTGGGGCAGGGTGGGATCTGGGTCGTGTGGGGCTAGAGGGGAAGGAAATGGGGAAGGGCATCTATAATACTTTCAACAATAAAAATAAATTTTTAAGAACTGGATTATGTTACTGCTAATTGAAGGTCAATTGGAAATCCTCGCAGTACACATCAGTGGGAAAACGGAGTTGCATACATGACCGGCATTTCCCAGTCGCCTCTCCCATAGAGCAAGTCCCACCGCGCCTGGGATTTCTGATAATGAGGAGGAAGAATGGCGAGAGTGGGCCCGGGAGCGCGGTGCGCTGCAGGCAACGGCCTGTGCAGTGGCGGTTCTGGTTTGCTCTCTTAGCCATTTGCCATGGGATGTTGGCTGAGACTTTATCCTTTTGGTGAGACTCTGGGAAACCATCGGGCATGGGCAGAGAAAGCGCCTGATGGAACCCGGCCCCCTCCAGTCCTGTGCAGGACTGCGGAGCGTCCAGCAGATGGCGCCAAACACCTCTTGCCCTGTGGAAGGGACCCACCAGAAAGGCTGCTCCCCCCACCCTTCCCTCCCTCTGTCCTCGCACCCTGCCTCTCCCAGTCCCTCCGTCTTCCTTTAGTGACCGATTCATCAAATCTCTATAAAAGCCTAAAGCCGAGCTCTGTACGGAATTTGCCTAATATAGGCATAATAAACATAAGAAACACATTGTGCTCTAGAGATTTATGGTTGCGGTGAATATTTGTTCAATGTCTTTGGAACATCAGTGAGAGAGTAAATACCTGCCAGGACTGAGAGAACAGAGACCCACGTGGACTGAAAGAGGAAGCAGCCTGCTGTCTCCCGGGCTCGGAGGACAGACAGACACGCCGGCGGCCAAGAGCCCAGGAGCGGCCTTTCTCCCTTGGGCGGCTGCCGGGGAAAGGCCAGCATGCCCTCTTCCTGCAGCCACTGCTCTCTCCACTGGCCCCAGGCCTGCTCTGCAGCTCCCACCTGTGACCGGGGATCCCCGAATGCAGAGCTATCCTCGCCTCGTGCAGGCGCCTTACCCTGAGCGGAGCGTATCCACTGGACTCCTCCCGGGGAGCAGCAGGACAGGACCCGCCGCAGCCCGGGGCAGCAGCAGGAGCCTGGGCGCCCGCCCGCCCTCCCTCCCTCCTTCCTTCCCTTCCTCCCTTCCTCTCTCCCTCTCTCCCTCTCCGCTTGCGGGTCCCGGAGCAGCGGGTCCCGATTTTTGGAAAGACTGGAAACACTGGAAAGATTCTTTCCAAAAATCGGACTTTTTTTAAAATGCCATGGGACTCGGGAAAAATTGTTAGAAATGAGGACTGCCCCCCCAAGACCTGGACGATCTGGTCACCTGACCCTAGAAGGATCTTCAGATAGAGTCTCCGTTTACCCCCGAGGAAGCAGGTGCAGAGAAGTTGTTACTTGACTTACCTGGCTTTTCTCCGGAAAACTGGAGAAAACATGGTGGTTCAAAGTGCCATTTCCCTCCACGCTGGTTCCATTCACGTAGGCCACACAGCCCACCCAAACCAGGGTGGCCAGACAGTGTTTCCCAAACTTTTGACATATGTGTACCCCTTCTATAATTTTCATAACGCTGAGTACCCCTCCTATTCATGAGAACGCAGAAATAGGTGCAGCTAAGCATGGTGCAGTGCATATCCCCACCAAACTCCGGTGCAACACGTACCCCCACCAAACTCTTCCCATACCCCTGGGGGTACGCTTACCATACTTTGGGATACCCTGTACCCACTATCTTATAGGATCTGAGTTTACTCCTCAAGCTTCCAGCCTTGAAACGGCTGAACTTGGACTACATACTCAGGTTGCCCTTGAGACAAACCACTCTCACACTGTCAGCCTACTGGGCTTGCCTGAGCTTCAGTCTTTGTTTCATGGTTTACAGCTGAGTTCATAGGGGCCGATGACCCAGTGTTTACCTCTACCCTTTACAACTGACATACCTTTTCCCAGGACTGCTGGTATTTCCTTGTGTTGTCTCAGATCCCCCCGATGCTAGACAGACAAACTGCCGAGGCCTGAAACCACTGCAGCTCCCAGACCTGATGTTTATCCTCAGCCCATTCCTTCCGTGAAGAAAGCTGCCTGCAGTGCACTCTGTTCCCATCCCTTGCACCTAGCCTTCTGCATGCGGAGGCTGTTCTCCTGACGAGTGTTCTCTCTGCTCCTTAGGGTGCTGATTAGCACACCCTCCTGCTCCAGAGGGATTTCCCGAAATGCGCCGCAGGCAAGCTCCTATGCTACCTTCAGCTGGAATAATTGTGGGGAAAGGCTCCACCTGAAAAAAATCTTGAAACTCTCTTGTGTTAAATTTTGCAAAGCAAAATCACCATTCTGAACCTGTGTTCACACACATGTGCACCTGAATTCACGTGTGGGTGCATACACATCACCAAGAAACCCAATGAGACACGTTCGAGGCCAGTGGCACAACCACAGACAATTCGAGCAATTCCTACTGGCTCTCCAAAATTAATCAGACCAATATTCTGTGCAGTAAATATCTTTTTATAAAATGACATTTAAACTCTGCATGAAAATTCTGAAACTAATGAATCCATTTCGACTCAGGTGAAATCATTCAAAACCTATCATGTCACAGAGCAATTAAGTGGATCTTTTCAGAATTTAATGTGTTGCTGCTGAATGCCAGAAATAATGGACAGAACTGGCAATTTAGACAATTGTCTAGATCAAAGGGGAGTTGGAGCTCACCGCATTTATTACAGGTGTGGGAACAATATCAGTGCTTTTCTGATATTGTTAGTATTGTGTTTGTGCAAGTAAAGAGAATCTGCTAACCACACTGAACACATTTTTTTCCTTAGTATCCAGTAGGTTAATGTAGCTTAGCAAATAACCACATGTGGCTCTGCTCACAGAATTTCCCTAGTGTTTTCAATCCTCTCCATGTATATAGCTCAGAAATCTGATTTTCTGGGCTCAGGTCTTCTAAATGTCTGGTCTATCCCAATGGTAAATTAAACATCTTAGAAAAAAAATTTCCTCTCACATGGTGCAGAAGATAATGGTCTTTCAGCAAAAGCCAAGACTATTTTTAATAGAAAAAAAATCTATTTCCTCCGGAAACGAGTACCCATGACTAAGACCATAGCTTTGGTATTGGGTTTTAGTCCTCTTTCCTTTACTTTTGAGGAAGCATGACCAAGTTATTCACCCTCTCCAAGGTTTCATCTTCTTGTGTGAAAAACAAAGTAAGCTTAGCTGTCTCATAATGATGGTCTGGATGTTAAAACAATAATTTATGGAGAGCTCTTAGCACAGTGCCAGGCACAAAATTAGAGCTGAGCAAGTGGTATCTATGATCAGATGAGCTCCTGCACAGATCAGCCTGGCAGTTCCCTGATAACTGAATTTATGAGTAAAGTTTTTTACTAAATTAGAAACATCTGAACACTCTTTAAAAATAAATAGTGTTTCGTTTTATTTAAAGATAAATATACAGAGAATACAAATAGCTGGCCATCATTGCTGGCTTTATGTCCTCAAAGCAATATTGTTAAAGGTCAGATCAATTAATAGGTAAGCTATACAAATAATTCAATGAGTCACTTCTCTATAATTTACATCTGCAGACCCTTTTTATGTACTTATGTCATTCCACTGTTACTATTGAGCACTGTTAGGACACAGCTAGGCACTGAAGAAAATATTCTTATTAGCTGTGTGTATTGTGTAATTATACGCCAGCATCGTGCTTAAGACTATTCATTCATTATCTTATTTAATTTCCACCCCAACATCCTGAGATGAGTCCTTGTGATTTGAGAGCCCAATCCTGAGTCACTGTGCCTCACTGATTATCCTTTTCACTAACTCACCGTGGGGCCAGTTTGGGGACAACTACCCACGGTATCTGGCAGCCCAGGGCACATCTTGAGTAGGAAAGGGAGCACCATGACTCTGAAGCATTCATACTCTCTCAGATCAATTCCAGCCTGAGAATCCTATTGGGAATCCCAACCCCGTGTTTTCTCTACTCCACACACCCAGGCTCCCTATTGCGGCCAAGTCACCTCGTCCCAAGTAGCCCTGAGGGCTGGAGCCAGCACTCTCACCATTCCTGAGAGCATGTCCTGGGGGATTCGTTCTCGGAATGTTCTGCTTCTTGACACTCCTCAGTTGTCTTGGAGCAGTCTCAGCTTTGAGACATGCCATTCCTTTTCTGCTTAGGACCTTGTTTGGTGTATCTGGTTATTTTACCTTTTTCCTTAGAATTCCATTTCTACCAGATCCTCAGTGAAATATAGTGGCAACCATACTTTGGTAAAAACTGCTGTTTGAATTTTAACCCTGCTAAGTCTGGCTCTTGCATCTGATTAAAACACTAGGTATTTACCTCAGCTTCCAGGTGGAGACCTGGAGGCTAAGGCAATTTTCCCTTGCCTGGGACCAGGACCGCAGGAGATTAATTCCCACTGACTCAGTAGCTTCAGGGATAGAAACTGTAGATAACCTTTAGAGACTAACCGCTGAGCTCTGCTTCTGTGTTATCGGCTATTGCAAGATAGGGCCACATTCCAATGTCCAGCAGGTTGTGACTGGGAACCAACCCTGCGGGCTATCCCCAGTCTTTAGAATTTAGTCTTTAGGATTTAGAATTTAGAACAAAGGAAAATTCCTGTGGTTTGAACCTTTAAAAGGGACTGCCTATCCCTGAAACAGTGTAGTAGTGTGAGACCATCTTCGTGTGGTGCTCTTGCGGCTGTCCTGGCCAGTTATTTCAATAAATTCTTGTCTGCTTTTTATTATTATTATTATTAATCATCAGCCTCCCGTGGTCTTATTCTGAACCCAGGTTTCGACCCCACAACACTCAGGTTGCTGTCTGGATTTTTATTCTGTCCTAACTCTTAGCCATCTCTTCAATTAAAATGGAATTTTATTCATGTCTCCATTCTCCCCTAAGCAGCAAAGGTTAATCTATGAAACATAAAGAGAAAAGAAAATGTAAGAAAAGGGAAGCCTCGGATATTATGCATTATGTTTTGAATAGTATTTTCTATATGATTCCTTTCCTCTCTCTTCCCACTTCAGACCATGAAATGTGAGGTGAAGGAGCAAAACTTTCATTTACTCTGAGGTCTTAACTCCAGCTAACCAACAAGATCAGATAGCTGAAGAATTTCAGATGATCTGATGTTTCTTTCTGCTCCTAATCCTTCTTTTTTCTTTTCTCTTAATAACCTTATCTCTGGACATTTACCTTCAGAACATTCTCTCTCATAGAACCTATTTCTGTCTGCATCAACCTGTGGACCCTATTCTGTTCTTTGATTTAGCTAAAATTTCAGTGTGTTGATGTAGACAGTCTGTCTTTCTGCTAGGCTAAAATTAACCCATAGAACAAGGAGTAGTTAGAAACAGCACTTACCAAGCTTTACTAATTTTTTAAAGATTTTTCTGAAAGAATAGGTCCTTTTAGAAACTGAATTCTCCCCTGATCATTTTCCATACACATGCCAGTAGCCATATGAAGTACTTTAGGCAACATACTATAGGAACCAAGCACTATAGGAACCAAGATCACAGAATTTAACAAATGGTTACACTTTAAATAAAGATATTTAATTAAAAATGCTCTGTGCTGATTCTTTAAGGATAATCTTCTTAAGCATATATGCAAGGAGCTCCTCGTCTGTGTGTTTTCATTTTGGAAATCAGCTGTTTCTAACAGCCACGTAGTAACCGGCTAAATAATAGAGTGAAAATTCTCTGTAATGGCTCCTCCTCAGACAGGTTTCCTGACCCTGTACTTTTCTCAAAGCTTGCTCACAAGCGACCCCTCTGGTGCAACAAGAGAAACATGATGGCCTTGGAGATGATGGGAGACTTTAATGTGGGAGCAGTAACTGTTTCCCAGAGGCCTCTTGATCCACCTTCAGTATATTCCAGCCAGCAATGGTGGTGGTGGTGGTGGGGTGTCATCAAAGGGACCTCAAAGGCCTCTCTGGCCAAAATCCTCACTGAAATTTTGAGAAACACGACGCAAGGAGGGGAGGATAAAGTCACTTACTCAAAATAACATGTTAAATGGAGGAAATAAAATGAAAATCCAAGTCTTCTAAGGCATTAAGCGAGTAAAGGCAACTGCTGTAATAAGCCAAATCGTTGTGAATAAACAAACATGACTGTGTGCTGCATGTTCTCCGTGAGCACACACACTCAGGCTGACCGATGGCATGCGATGGAAACAGCATTGTGCCATTTCTCAACCTGTTCTGAGAGGACGGGCAGCTTCTGCTTTGCCCTCTGGAACCCTGACCAACAGCGAAAGAAGTCTTACTGTCCCAGCACCTCTGTGTGCTGAGAAACCCAAGCCACATGGAAAGGCGCTGTGGAACTGACACTGTATTTACCAGCCCAACGGAGCCCTCAGCCAATAGTTAGCTTCGACTTCCACTCCTGAGGTCCAGCTCATTTGATCCTTCATATGACTGAAGCTCCAGCCAGGATTTGCATGAGCAACACCAAGGAAAAAACATATAAGCAAACCTAGTCAACTCACAGGACCATGATAAGTAATAATAAACTGTTATTTTAAGCCCCTGTCTTTAAAAGAGTTTATTGTGCAGCAGTAGGTAATCAGATGACTAGCTGATAAACCACTGAGACATTTTAAACAGGAGGGTAATAATAATTCAGTTCATAACTGAACATTTTGAATAGGTGGGGCCTGAGGGATCAGACGATTTAGAAAGTAGGAGATAAACACTTTCTTTGTCCCCTGCTCTCATACACATTCCAGTTTATTTGAAGTTTGAGGGCTACTGGATGGAACTGAGTGACATTTCTCCTCCCAGGACATATGGTATTTATCACATAAATTCTGAAGATATCAGAGAGAAAGACAGGGAGAGAAAGAGAGAGAGAGAGAGAGAGAGAGAGAGAGAGAGAGAGAGAGAGAAGAAGAAGAAGAAGAAGAAGAAGAAGAAGAAGAAGAAGAAGAAAAAGAACCAAAACCCTTACACAGAACTTCTGACCCATGACTGATAAAGTACCAGGTTCCAACTCTGGTAGCAAGCTTTGAAGATAACACCAATGATCCCTGCTTCCTGGTACTCACACTCTTATGCTTATGTGATTCCATGCCATATCAGACAGGGCTGACCCATGTAACCAATATGATATTGCAGAAATGGCCATGCAACGTGTGAGGTTAGGGTTTAAATGACATTGCAAGTCTTGCCTTGTTCTATCTTGGATAGCTCATGCTGGTCAAATTTGCTATCCCCATGTCTATATTACTTTATCGTAAAAAGCCTTATGTATAGTCAAACGAAATTTGTTACCACATTTTTATCCTCAGAAATTTGTTGCCTATTCTTGGTCCTTTGTTTTCCCCTCTTAATGTTTAAATTCGTTTATGGAATCATAACAAAACCTTGTTTGTGTTCTAATTGCATGTCTATTGATCAACATCATAGTAGGAAACATCTTTAGACTATTGACTCTTTCTCTTTTCAAACATAATAGATTTCTCCATATATTTAGGTCTTCTTTATAGTTAAACATATTTTTTGTGAGAGTTTAACTATTTTTTATCAGCTATATTCTTAAGTACTTTATATTTTTCTTCCTTGGTAAAACTGGGATCTCTTAGAAATACTTTTTCTAAATCTGTTACTAGAATATAAAATTCAACTGAAATTGATATGTTGACACCATATTCTTCTTGCTTACTAAATTCTCCCATTTACTCTAACAATTAATTTGGAGATTCTTTGAGTTTTAGATGGTGAAAACATACCATTTGCACATAGTAATAATTTCATTTACTCTCTTACTATGTCTAAATTTTCTGGTATTTTTTTCTAAGTACTTTCTACAACATAGTACACATGTAGTTGAATAGAAGATATCTCCGATGGTGGAATACTTTTATCTTTCTGATTTTTAAGGAAATGTTTTCCTTTTGAGTCTCTGTAGTCTTCTTTATTATGTTAAGGAATTCCTTTTTTCTTCTTCTTTGTTAATTTTGTATCATTCATTAATGGGTGTAGAAATTCACCAAATATTTTTTTTTCCTTTTATGATGATCATGTATTGTTCTCCTTTAATTTCTTAATGATTATACTAATAGTTTTTCATAACCCTTACATTTCTGAGACCAACTTCTTTTTCTTTTCATTTATTGTATACTTTGGTGAATTTGATTTGCTTAGTATTTGCTGGGTTAAATGCTAAAAATTATTAAATATCAAGATACTTTGAAATAACAGGATACTGTAATATTAACCTGAGTTTGCCTCATATGGAGAAACTAGAGAATGGATTTGAATATGCTAATGATAAGCGTTGTATTTTATTTAAAAGTAGAGACCAGGTGCACAAAATACGTGCACTTGCGGGGGTGTGCGGGCATCCCTCAGCCCAGCTTACACCCTCTTACAGTCCGGGAGCCCTCAGGGGATGTCTGACTGAAGGCTTAGGCCCACTCCCTGAAGAGTGGGCCTAAGTTGTCAGTTGGACATCCTTAGCACTGCCACTTGCCAGCTGTGAGCCTGGCTTCTGGCTGAGGGGCACTCCCCTTGAGGGAGCGCACTGACCACCAGAGGGCAGCTCCTGCATTGAGCGTCTGCCCCCCGTGGTCAGTGAGCATCATAGCGACCAGTTGTTCTGCAGTTCCATTGATTTGCATATTATTATTATTATTATTATTATTATTATTATTTATGATCTCTTAAAATGTGAATGTGTTGCTAATTTGAGGAAACATGTTACCTGAATATTAAGGTTCCTAAGGGTTAAAAAATTTAACTAATTGGAAAGAAATTATGGTTTTGTTGTCATGTTGAAGGAAAAGGAAAGTGGATTCTGAAAGTTGTAAGGTTTGGGAGGAAAGGAAGTTATATAAATGACACAGGCCAGTAAGCCAGGACAAGTGGAACAGGGAAACTGAGATAGTTAAACAGTAATTTGGAGCCATTATTACCGGTAAATCCCGTCTTCCGTAAACCAAGGAGACTTAACAGTAAATGATTTGCATTTTGCTTCCCTAACCAAAGGTCAAATCACTTATATCTACAAACTCAGGGAAACAGATAGCAGAAATCCAAATAGTGTCCATTGCTGGCCACACCCAAGGACAAATGAAGTTAAAACTTTCTTTCATTTCTTTTTCTTTTCTTTTTTTAAATATATTTTATTGATTTTTAACAGAGAGAAAGGGAAAGAGATAGAGAGCTATAAAGGTTGATGAGAAAGAAACATAGACCAGCTGCCTCTTGCACACCCCCTACCAGGGATGTGCCCACAACCAAGGTACATGCCCTTGACCGGAATTGAACCTGGGACCTTTCAGTCCGCAGACCGACGCTCTACCACTGAGCCAAACCGGCTTCGGCTGAAGTTAAACTTTCTTGACCTAGAATTGGCTTTAAGTCATTCCAATAGGCCCTGGGATACCTCAAGATCTTTGTACAATGGAGACTAGGGACCAAGTTCTTAAGAAGAATGTGCTGAATATCTCTTCTACTTTAATCTCTCTCAAGTTAGAAGGCCTCCTGGCCCAAGCCCCTCCTCTTGAGTTCCTGGCTCATCGCCATTCACCAGGAGACTGTTCTGGTCAAGACATGGAGGGAAACAAGTTTGGACTCTCCTGGGAAGAACCCTACCTTATCTTGCCTACACTGAGACTGCTGTTCAGACTGCAGAACGAAGGTTGGGCCCATCACGCACTGGTTAAGGGCTGGCCACCAGCTTCTCTGGGTGGAGACACCTCAACTTGGATGGCCATACCAAGACATAACCCCTTGAAATTAACACTAAAGAAACTATAAGCTGTCTATTTGCTTTAGGGTTCTGGCAAATTGCGGGGGCTTTTACAATGTGGGCTGGGGAAATGTGCACAGCAATCTGTATCATGCTTACCCAGTTAAGTCTAGATAATTTGAATGACTTGGATATTTCAGCTTTTAGGCCAAGAGATTGGCCAGGGCTAGGTTTAGGAGCAGATGTTGCAGGAAAAGATCTTCTAGGAAGGTTTGCTCCAAGACTGGTAGCCCCAGCCTCTACCATGCAAATAGAAGTAGGCTATAAGGAAATTAATGTCTGGGTGGGATAGACTAAATATTCTGTACATGCCCTAAATGAAAGCGAATGTTACGCTTGCGTGGCAGGAAGGCAGGAGGCCCACGTGGTCCCATTTCCATTCAGATGGACCTTAGACAGTAATGGGGTGGAATGTGTGCTTGCTCTGTGTCAGGAGAAACCTGCCTGAGAAATGCTTCCTGTAAAACTCTCTCCCCATTGTTCCCATCTCATAGAGGTAAAGAGAAGGATCCCCCAAAACCGCCCAGCCCCGTCCTCCAATGTAAACTATACCTCCTGTCCCTCAAGGGGGGAAAGAGGACTTGGAGTCTATGGGAAATTTATCCCAGCTGTGTAAATGGCCGGTATCCTCAGAAGCACTGTGGATACCCGCGGCTGAAGTGCGATGGTGTTATGGGGACCATTCCTTGTGGCCTTGCCCAGCACCTGGAGCAGAACTTGCACACTCATACAGTTGGTTTCCCCCTTCACTTTGGCAGATTGTAAACCTTTTTCAACGGACAGACTAGGAAGAGGACAGAGAGGCCAGGGAGCGCCTTTGACCCCATATTTACACAGATCCCACCGGGGTTCCAGGAGGAGTGCCAGGGAGTTCAAGCCTAGAAATCAGATTGCTGCAGAATTTGAATCTGACTGTTCTGGTGGTCCACTGTAATCAAGAATGTGGGTTGGATTCATTATATTTACTATAACCAGCAAAGAATTGCTAACTATACTCGAGATGCAGATAAAGGTACAGCCAAACAACTAGATGGCACCAGCAGGGTGACTGGGGGAATAGGTTGGCCTTGGAAAGGGTTCTGGCAGAAACAGGAGGAGTGTGTGTCATGTTGGGGGGCCAGTGTTGTACATTCATTCCTGACAGCCCAGCCAGCTGGACCATCACTGAGCCTATACTCTCAATTCCAATAATTGCAGGCTGTTGTTGTACCTTGTGATTAAGCCCCTATCCCAGTGGTCGGCAAACTCATTAGTCAACAGACAGCAAACCATGGCTCTCGAGCCGCATGTGGCTTGTGAGCCACAGTTTGCCGACCACTGCATTAGCGCAATGGTTCAGAGAGTGGAAGGGAATGATGGTATCCATGCTCACTGCTCTGATGATCAGGTTAGGAGTTCCAGTGATGGTGTATCAATCATCCCATGCATGAGGGGTCTTATGCAAAGGTTAATGGAAACTGTTGGCCAAACAGCAAAATAATCTCCTCTTAAACACTGCAGAGCGGGAATGCTAGTCAAGTTTGAAGAAAAGAGTTAAATAAGAAAAGTGGGGAGTTGTGGGAATAAATAAGTAATCTTTTCTGTCAAAGAAGGGATTTTTAGGCAGCTGCCATTTTGGCCCTGTGACTTACAGCTTCCTGGGGCCGCCATTTGAAGCAGCAAAGGTCAACCCCTCCCTTTTTCCTTTAAATTAGCCAATGGCTCAAGAATGTGAGCCTAAGCTCTGGCCAATCAAGAGTGAGGGACAGATGACCTTGACATGTGTCAGACACAAAATTGCGAGCAGACGGCCTGCTCAGTGGGCGTGCTGCCAGACCCTGTGTGTGCACGCCTCCTGCAGGGGAAAGGTATTACCTTGCTGTCTGGCTCCTGAGTGTCCTTTGTCTTCTGCCAGGAGCCCTGGTTTGGGGGCTCGCCTTCTTTCTAACACCGTGCAGACCCCACTCTCAGTGAACTGATGGCTGCAGCTGGAACAGAAACCCTGGGCAGCACCTTAGCCCTGCTTAGGACACCGCTGGGCTTTTCCTTGGTGAGGTGAAGGGAAACGGGACTTTGGAAACTCAAGGATGTGACTTCATGCAAATAAATGCCACTCATTCTCCCATGGGAGTCTCAGAAAATTCCTTTTCTGGTGACATTGCAAGGGCCCCACCTCCACCAGCAGCCAGTGGGGACACAGAGAGCTCCCCATCGATAGCATCATATTTATTTTTCTCCATTTGCTCTGTTCACATCAGGATCTAAATAAACATGCTCCACACATTGCATTTGAGTGATACATTTCTCAAATGTTAAGAATGTAATATCGCTTTATTTGTAAAAATTCATTTGCTGAGGAAATGGAGTCATAACATAAAATATCTTCATCCCTGATACTTCCTGAGCATAGCCTAATGTTAATCCGAGGTTCTCAAAGTGTTTTGACCTCATGATACTTTTACACTTAAAAATTATTAAAGACCTCAAACTATTTTTATTCATATGAATTATTGATATTTATAATATTAGCTGTTAAAACTATTTTTAAAATATTTTTTTACTATCTAGTTTTGATCATTTTCAAAAAACTTCCTCCAAAAATGCCCATATAGAATGACAAGTTTTTCTCTCAGTCCATTTTTCAAGTAAGAATTGTGATTCGTGAAAACTGTAGATTAAAACTGTTACAAATACGTTTTCTTAAGACAAACATTATATTTTATTGTGCAGACTTCCCATTTAGTCATAGAGAATGTTGAAATAAATATATCCAAGGTTTCAGACTTGATAAAATTATTTTTACCATTTCATCAAGTTCACACAGGACAGTTTTTCAGTAAAAATGTCTTGTTTCTTGCAAGTGCATGGAGAACACAGGCTGATGCTGCTGCCTTGATTAATGCTGGTGCATCAGAACTTTTACTCACCAGTGGGTGTGGCTCGGTGTTTGATCCATCTTGCTTTCGTCCCACAGTGCGAATGTCAGCACAGTAAAAAAGACAGAGAATACTTTAGTATCGTTATGAAAGTTACTACTTCACAGTTTCCCTGGAAGGGTCTGCCGGTCACAGCCTGAGAATGCCGCTGTGAAGTGTCCAAAGGCCTCACCTGCTGTCCTTCCTGGCTTCCCCGCTGAGTCCAAGACCCTGTGACAGCCCCTCTGAACCACTGCTCTTCCCTGGTTCTAATTGTTTCTTTTCCCTCAGCCAATACTCGGTTCTCAGCAATAATTCCTATTTCTACACCCACCTGACTTTTACTTAGGTATTTCTTTTTATTTATTCTTAAAATACAAGGTTTAAAGAAAAACATAGATACAGGAAAAAATGAAACATATTCCTACATATGCAAAAAAATACAGTATCAAAGTTTTTCTTATCTATTCAATGCCACATTTCTAAAGCACATAACGTAAGGATTTGTGCCAAAGGCTACCTTCATTCCAGGAAATTTTTCAGAATAAGAAAACAAGGCATAGGATGATAAAGTCCAAACTGCAACCGTTCCCGGTGCCCCTGTCCTGGTCCACGTGCCTGCTATTCATTCCAAGGCCACACCCTCGGACTCTTATAAAAGCCGCATCTTCTCTGACTTGACCAACCATCCCAGACACAGTACCTGCAAAACAGGTGAGTGGGAGCTGAGAGGAGGTGAGAGCCATGGCGGGGGTTTGCCTCACACATTTGGGGAGAGGCTATGGGAGGATTCTGGTCTTCAAAGAACATCAGTCTGAGGGATAAGAGGGTGTACGGATTCTCCAAGTATTTCCAGAATCATAAAAGGGATAGATCAATTTATTTCTAGGCGTGTTGTCAAAGGAAAAGACAAGAGGGAGAACGGAGGGGTCCCTCCATGCCCTCTCTCTGACCACACTTCCTGAGTGATCTCTGCTTGCTTCCCCAAGTCACAGGGATTGTACAGCGCTGCCTGCCATGGCCCTGCCCAGCGTGTCCTGGGTGCTGCTCTCCTGCCTGCTGCTCCTGTCTCAGGCGCAAGGTGAGCTTTCTCCGCCTCCGGCACGGCACGGGGTTTCCTGGGAATGCTCAGGGCCAGGAAGTGGAGGAAGCCTCCGGGAGGCCCGTGGCGATGGTGAGGCGTCTCCTCACACAGTGAGACTGCCTGCCATCCCTCCGTCCTCACTCCCCCCTTCGGGGTAACTCCTGGTGGGGGCACCACGGTGATCCGTTCACAGTGGAATGAGATGGTTCTCATTTTGTGAGTGGACTTGGGCAGGAGGAAGAGAGAAAGCAGGAAGGGTCAGGGGTGAGAGAGGCAGGAGAGTGTTAGGAGGGCTTGGTGTGAGAACCTCAACGCAGAGTGGGGTAAGTGTTGGACTTTTGACTAAAGGGGGAGGGTAGAACGGAAGGGATGCTTCTTCATTTAATGGAGGTAGTTCAAGATCAAGAAGTCCTGAAAGTGTGGGAAACGGTGAGAGGTAGGCAAGAGTTTGGTGTTCATTCCCCCAAGAACGGGCTCCCAAATATTCCCAAAGTCAGTCCCAACACCCATCCCCACACTGTGTCCCACTCCATTCCTCTCTCTTACCTCCACCCACCCCAGGTGAAGAGTCCAAGAAGGAGCTTCACTCTCCACGGGGCGCCTGTCCCGAAGGCTCCTATTCCTATCGCTTCAACTGCTATGCTCTGTTCATGACACCCAAATCCTGGGCCGATGCAGATGTGAGTAGGTGCATTTACAGGTGGAAGTATTACATTTGGGACAGGATGGGGAGGGTATGGCCTCCATTTTCCAGATTTTTTGAGGGTGAGGATGAGCACCCTCATCTTTTACACACACACCTCTTCTTACCCCTCAGCCCTGCCCCATCCCTATGACGTCTCAGCCGCCTCCTCAGTCTCTCCTCCCCACACAGATTGCCTGCCAGAAGCGACCCTCGGGGTTCCTTGCGTCTGTGCTCAGTCCCTCTGAGGCATCCTTCCTGGCTTCTGTGGTCAAGAGCAATTCAAACAGTTGCCCAGACGTCTGGATGGGGCTTCATGATCCCACACAGGTGCGATGGCATCGCCTGCCTATTATCCCTGAAGCTGCTCTGGCCATGCAGGCCCACCCCCTGGCCCTGCGCCTGCCCAGAGAACTCCAGAGCTTGAGATCTGCAGGGGCATTTGGGAAAAGGGGAGGGTCTGGAGGTCAGGTGAGGAGCTGAGTTCTGTGAAGGTCAGTAGTCTCCAGCTGAAGTTAATCTGCCTCTGGTAGAGATTTGTATACAATTCAGACATGACACCCTGTAATTCAGTTCTCTGAGCTTCAGTGAGAAATCCTACATGAAAATGAGATTCATTTTTCCTTATAGAATAGCCATGGCCTCTGAGATTCAGGGTGTAATTATAAATTCGCTGCCAATTATTGTCCAGCAGGGAACATGTTACTCCGAGCGGTTCCATTGGTCTTTGTGATTATTGACTTTTGGACTTACCAATGGGAGCAAGGAATTAGGGAAGGGGAAAGCAGACCAAATTCCGTGATCCTTAGGAGAGGACCAGGTGTTCACCGGAGGGATCCTGCATAAAGAACTCTAGTGACCACTCAACCTTACCAGGCTCCATCTCTGCTCTGTAGGGCTATGAGCCCAATGCAGGTGGATGGGAGTGGAGCAATAATGATGTGATGAATTACGTTGCCTGGGAGAGAAATCCTGCCACCAATTCTGGCTACTGCGGGAGCCTGTCACGAAGCGCAGGTAAGAAAGAGAAGAGCTACCTTCTGGCCAACCTTTCCATCCCCTCGTCCCCCGTTTCTGGGCCTATCCTTCAGGGAATTCTCCTGAACCAGAAAACACAGTGTTGGTTTGTCTTCTCCCACCTCCTTTCATTTCTTTTCTCTGTGAGTTTCCTTCTCCTGGAGAAGGTCACTGGTGATGATGTGGGCAGGGCTTTGAATCCTAGGCCAGAGTCTAGACATGCTTACATGTCTTTCCTTTGAGCTCTGAGATCCCCTAGCCCCATTCATCTTTTCTCTCTCCAGGATATCTGAAATGGAAAAACAATAACTGTGCTCAGAAGTTACCCTATATCTGCAAGTTCAGTCATTAGGTGAGTCCAGCAGGTGTGGCTCAGTGGTTGAGCATCAATCTATGAACCAGGAGGTCTCAGTTCAATTCCTTGTCAGGACACATGCCCAGGTGGCGGGCTCCATCCCTGGTGTGGGGTGTGCAGGAGATAGCCAATCAATGATTCTCTCTCATGATTGCTGTTTCTCTCTCTCTTTCCCTCTCCCTTCCTCTCTGAAATAAATTAAAAAACAAAAACTAATTAGGTCAGGTGGGAGCCAGCGGCCTGAGTTTGGGATGTAGCTCATCGTGGGACCAAGTGAGGACCCGCCAGAAAGGAATATTTTTCACACACCCTCAACCTGGATCTCTTCTTTCTCATCTTTCCTCCTCCTCACCCTCACTTCAGGCTTCCATGTGTCCCATGGCCTGAAGTCCCAGACAGTAGAAATAAATATTTTACTCAATTCTTGTGCATTCTTGTATTTCAGTTTCATAGCAAGACTGAGGAATCAGTGGGTGTGGGAGAAAACCTAGGTGCTGCCCTTGTTCCGTTTCCTTCAGGCCCCTGGGACAGTGACTGCAGGGACGTCCCCACCAGCGTATTTGCAATAATCCCTGTTCACATGGGATTCACATGCCCTCTCCTGCACCCGCCTCCTGCTGGTGTGGCGCCACAGCATCGTGGGTTCCTGTTCGCCTCTGATGCTATGTGACGGCACTTCTGACATCACTGGCCAGAGGATTGGTGGTTCTCTTTAATTTGCAATCTAAATTGGACCATAGGTTTTATAAAATATTAACTACTTGGACGTGGTAACAGCTAAAATGTAGAGCATTAGAAGTTGTTCCTCTTCGTGAAGAAAAAGTCTGAACAATTTGAAAACCAACAACTTTTCCTGCACCCATCACCCTGATGCCTGCCGAGGCCCCAGAGCACAGGCCTTCTCGTTTCTGTGGGAGCCGGAGCTGCCGGCGCCTTGAGCTCTGAGGAACGTTAAACGGTAATTGTGACAGATTGCTGAACACTGAGTGTGGATGCGGTTAAGAGAGAGAAACTGCAGGAGGCTGTGGTCTTAGGGAGGTCGCTTCTCTTTCGTGGGTTTTACTTCTGGAACCCCACCACATTCTTGTGATGAAGAATCTGTCCAGATAAAGACACCGCAACGGAAGAAAACTGCATGTTAATAAACTTGATAGTTACAGGTGTAAAACTCCTCAACAAAACGTTATCAAACCGATTTCAACAGAACATGAACAGTGTCATATACCATGACCAAGTAGGAATTATTTCTGGGATGCCAGGAAGGGTCAACATATGCAAATCAATCAATGTAATACACCACCTAAAGGCCAAAAATTCCTCGGTCATATCAATAGATGAAGAAAGAGCTCCGAGAATCTATGGCACAACATCACATCCGTAGTTAACAAATAAGGTGTTGTTCACTTAAATATGTTAAGAGGGTAGATCTCATGTTAGGTGTGTTAGCACAAAAAGAAAAACCCATAAACAAATAGTAGAACATAAGGAAACTCTCAGAGGTGATGGTAATACCTAATAACTTGGGTATGGTGATAGCAACATAAGTGTTTACATAAATCCAAACTCCTAAATTGTATACATTACATATGTGCATTTTGGTATACTAGTTATACTTCCATAAATCGAGGGTGGAAGGGGGTGAGGAAGGAACATAATACTCAGAAACTAGGACATCCCTTGTACCTTGGTCTTGGTTCTAATGTTATTCTCCAATAAAAGAAACAAGAGCTTCTTGAAGAAATGGTTGAACCTAACACAGAAGGTAACATCCTATATAATAATCCTATATAATAAAGAGGTAATATGCAAATTGACCCTCACGCCCTCACACAGATGGCCACCCCATATTGTCACAAGATGGGAAGTTGGGGGTGACTGGGCCAGCAAGGGAGGGCAGTTAGGGGTGATCAGGCTGGCAGGGGAGGGCAGTTGGGAGCAATCAAGCAGGCAGGGAAACAGGCATTAATCAAGCTGACAGAGGAGTGGTTAGGGGATGATCAGGCTGGCAGGCAGGTGAGCGGTTGGGATCCAGCAGTCCTGGATTGTGAGAAAGATGTCCAACTACCAGTTTAGGCCCGATCCCACAGGGCATCCCCCGAGGGGTCCCAGATTGGAGAGCGGACAGGTTGAACTGAGGGACACCCCTCCCCCTCCCCCGTGCATGAATGCATGAATGCATGAATTTTGTGCACCAGGCCTCTAGTATAAAATAAAAGCAGAGCATCTTAGTGTGTCAGAAAGTAAGGAAATGTAAAAATAAAAACCTAATATTGGGATTGTTTCAATGGAATAGAGGACCCAACTGAAAGCACTCCTTAGGACCAAAGCTGGGAATAATTCAGCAACAAAAGAAATCAAATAGTATTGTACTGTAACTAAAAGTATAATGCAAATATCCATGAATCAATTAGTATAGAATTACTTACATGTTAATACTAGAGGCCCGTTGCACAAAGATTCTTGCAATAGGCCTTCCTTCCCCTGACTGCCAGCACCAGTTTTCCTCTGGCAACTGGGACCCAGGCCTTCACTCTGGCCACTGCCTTCCATCTTCGCTCTGGCCAGAGCCTTTAGTCTTCGCTCCAGCCAGAGCACCACTCCTATAGCTCCCTCTGCCCGCCTGCTCCCCTGCCCTCCCGGCCACTCCATGCCTGCATGAGTGCTGCCTAGAGAGAGGCTGGGGAATGGGACTGCCACCATCTTTAATTTGCATACTCACTCCTAATTGGCTGGTGGGTGTTGTGAAGAGATGGTCAATTTAAATATTTCTCTTTTATTAGTGTAGGCTAGAGTCCTGGTGCACAAAATTCATGCACGTGTGAGTGTGTCCCTCAGCCCAGTCTGCACCCTCTCCAATCTGGGACCCCTCGAGAGATGTCTGATTGCCCGTTTAGGCCTGATTCCAGTAGGATTGGGCCTAAACGGGCAGTTGGACATCCCTCTCACAATCCAGGACTGCTGACTTCCAACTGCTCACCTGCCTGCCTTTCTGATTGCCCCTAACTGCTTCTGCCTGCTAGCCTGATCACCCCCTAAACACTCCTCTGCCAGTCTGATTGATGCCTAACTGCTCCCCTGGCAGCTTGATTGGCCCTAACTGCTCTCCCCTGCAGGCCTATTGACCCCTAACTGCCCTCCCTTGAAGGCTTGGGTCCCCCACAGCTGCCCTTCCCTGTAAACCCAGTCGCCCCCAACTTCCCTCCTCTGCTAGCCTGGTCACCCCTAACTTCCCTCCCCTGCAGGCTTGATCACCCCCAACTGCCCTCCCTTGCAGGCCTGGTCCCTCCCAACTGCCCTCCTCTGCTGGCCATCTTGTGGTGACCATCTTGTGTCCACATGGAGGCAGCCATCTTAACCACATGGGGATAGTCATCTTGTGTGTTGGAGTGATGGTCAATCTGCACATTACTCTTTTATTAAATAAGATAGTATTAATATTTATTTATGATAATATGTATAATAATATATAATATTATATTCATCTATTAATATGTATGCAAAGACCAGTATTTCATGCAGAAAAAAATTCCAAATAATTTATGAAGCTCCTCCACATTTATATAATTCTGTAAATCTAAAATTATTCTAAAAGTTAGTCTTTTTTAAAAGAATGACTAAAAACAAAATATAAAACAAAAATGTGGATATATTATTATACAAACTCATTTTTAAATGCCATAGACAAAAATCATCTATCAAATTATTACAAAATTTTCTAAAATCTTATTTCTGCTTTCCATCTTTACCTCACCCTAGACAAGACAATAACAATTTGAGAACCACACCATTAGTTCTTCATCCCTATGGTTGCTGATTGGAGTTACTTTCCTGAGTATTAGTACAGAAAGGGTCTCAATGGATTTCCTGTCCTGGGGCCTGGAAACATTCCAGCCTCAATCAAGACTGAACTTGGGAAGTCTTAACATCTGGCAGGATTTCTATAAATAATTATTGAATGAATAAAAAAATTGAATAAGTGATATTTCTCTTGAAAAGCACCACTTATGCAAGTGAAGGAGAATTTTAATGAAACAAAATATTTTTAGATCACCGTACTATCATTACCTCATTGTTGTCACCTTTCCAGCCTCATATGTGTAAAAATAAAGTATTTGGTCAATTCCCTCAACTGAAAGGGGGATGGGACTTTGGCCAAAATTTTTCAAAAGGGCCTGGAGCAACTCAGCATTTCTACCCAGGGAGGGCTGCCAGATAAAAGACAGGACGCCTCGCTAAAGTGGAATGTCTACTAACAAATAGGCTGTTAGTAAAGTATACACCAAAGATTACATCGTTGCTCATTCTGGCAGATATTGCATATTTGCAAATGCCGCACTACAGGTGAGGTTTTCATTCTCAAATAAATAGATGAAAGGAATAGCTGGCCTCTACTGGTCTCTGCTGTTCGGAAAGTTTCCTGCACCCTTTCCAGGATAGGCTGCCTGTCTCCAGAGAGAGAGGACCGCCAGTTACATCTGAAACGCAACTAGAAGCACATCGAGTCCTTCATGTAGAAAATACCTGTCTGTTATTACCTGTCACAGTTAGGGACTATTTCCTCTTTATTCTCTAAAATAGTTTGTTTGGGATTATATCTTTGTATGGCAAAAAGTATATTTTAGGGAACTTTGGCAGAAGTTTTCGGAAAACTCTCTTGACCTAAGAGATTTTAAAAAGATATAGATTAAATTGCTTAATAATTATAGTAGCACTTTTAAACTTGTCTTAATTTCCTCTAAAATAATTAGCAAATTTTCAAGTGCAGCCACAAAAAAAAAAAAAAAAAAAAAAAAAAAGGTGCACATTAGAAAAAAAAAAAAAAGTGGCAATAGTTCTTGGCCCCTGGCAGTCCAGCTCCTTCTGCTTTAAGGGGTGACTGAAAAAGACAACCCTCCATCAGCCCGATGTGTGAGTGTCTTACAAACACAGCGTCAATAGTCCCTGCAGTGCTCTGTGCTGCCCAAGTGGCCACATTCTCAGTACCGAGAAAGTCCGATGAGGGAAGATAGGTAGATCTGTGGCGTGTTAGGCTAATAAGTGAGTCCATGCAGCTGCAGCAGTCCAGGCCATTTCCATGACTCAGCAAGCACGGTGCTTCTTTCTCCTTTGGCCCATCGCAGCAAACCCAGGTCTTCTTAGTCATTGTCTTTAAAGTTTCTTGCATGGGTGGAGGGGTTGGGATTCATTGTGTTTGAAGGAATTGATATCTTTTTAAATAAATTGACATATTTTCCATAAATATAAGACAGAGAAAAAATATCAAACTACTATTCATTCAACTACTTTTTGTTAAAATTTTAAAATTTGATTAGCATTTTAAAGTGATAGTCTCTAGGAGAGGGTCACACCCACAGGAGATCCAGTAGACAACAGGGAGACATGTCTGTATCACAGGTAAACTTTACCCCTCTATTGAGGTTTCCCTTGCTCTCATTTCACTCTCATCGAGTCACAAATTTTATAAAAAAAACCAAAATATGAAGTCGGTGACTTGATAGAAAATAACATCTCCTCAAATAAGGTCCATTTGTCTATTTGGAATTATCAGCCTCTGCATTATCTTGCCAGGAGGGCTAATGGTTTGTGCAGAGTTTAGCTGCAAGGTAATTTAAGAGGAGCCAAGTAAAAGGAATTTTGAGCACATCAGTAAGGTTGATATGGGAAGCCCTGGGATCTTCCCAGGACTGATTCTGATTTTGGAACTCACCTTAGTCTCCTTTGCTGCAGCTTTAACTGAACAATGGCTATCAAGTAGAAAAGGAATTGGACCAGAAGCTGGTAAGCCAGATTTTGATTTCTGCTCTACCTCTTCTTAGCTGTGTATCTGTGCTGCCCCTCATTATTTAAATGAGACAAACTCAGTACTCCTTTTAGACCAGGAAGGTATTGAACTCCAGCAGGTATTGAAGCAATTTCCCGGAGCCTCTCCTTCCTGTCCAGATTTTCCTTATTCCAGCTTTGTGAATGCTTTGTTCCTGTTTTCCACTACTTCAAAGATTGTTGCTCTCAATTAAAATAGAGATTCCTGCTATCTCCACACTAAGTGTTTCATGTGCTTTCCTAGTTGGATTAAAAGACATATAATAACACTCTTATCTCTAATACTAACTTACAACAAAAAGTGCTTGGCAGAGATTAAATATTAACATTCTGCATTACAGATCCAGGAAGTATTCAACCGGGTAGCGATTTGCATATTATCATCAGATGATACCATTAATGACCCTGCACTCATTTGTTCACTTAAACGGATTTAGGAGTTCACGATAAGGTTATATGTTTGCTTCAAATCATCATGTTTTTGAAATTGACTAGAAACTCAACTATGTCTTCAAGAATAGCACAGCACCTCCAGCTCAATCCGGCACAATGCTGAGCACGGGAACTCAAGTGCAAACATGTCTCCGTTCCCTGGATTTGCTCATATAGACCATTGTTGACTCCAATCTTTAACTTTTATATTGGGTGACCTCTGTCATTTTGCTTAATGTGTGACTTTGGTCTTCCTAAGGCTTTCCTTTTCTCCTCTAGATTTGTCTCTGCTTCCCTGCTGTATCAATTAGGATACTTTTGGCTATAACAGAATATCCAACCTAAAGCAGTTTCAATAACACAAAGATTTGTTTATTCACTTAAGAATTGAGGCAACGGGATTTTTCAGGGTTGACCAGAAGCCCAGAGATCACAAGGCTCTATCTAGATTCACATCTGCCTGGTTGTCTTGACCTTTCCTCATTGACACAAAATAACCACAGCCTCCTGGGCATCATCTGACAATTTCCAACCCAGTGAACAAGGGAGGTGGGGGGACTTCCTTTGCATATTTCATACACTCTTTCTTATTATGGAGAGACATGTTTTCTCATAACATTACGGTTGATACAATCTTACATCTCATTGGCCAAAGTTGGGTTGCAGTTCTCTTCTCTAGTCAACCACCAGAAAGGGATTGAGACTGCCATCATTTACTTTCAATCAGGATTTATTTCTTGGGACTGGATTTATTGCCTTTCATAAAAAATCAGGGTTTTGTTAACAGAATTTTAAAGGAATAGCTCTTGTCAAGACAATCAACATTGTCTACTATACAACCACAGAGGATAATTTGCTAAATTCATAGTCATTATTTATGACCATTTTCTGTCTTGAACCATTTTATAAATTTTCTCCACCTGATGAATTCTCATGAACCTTTCCATCTAGAAGTCTAGGACAGAGGTAGACAGTCAGTCTCTATTTGTCTCTTCCTGTATCCATTCAGTCCCACTGAACCCTCCAAATTTAATGCCTTCCAGGCAATCAGGACTCTACTTCTATTACCACAGTTGATTAAAAAATGTCTTGTCTATCACTTTTAATCTCTTATTTTCTCTCACTAAATATCTACTCTCCCTCAATTTGAGAGAGAAGATGGAGGTACTACAATTTGTATGAGCACCCAATTTTTAAAAACTTGTACAAGAAACTTTCTGTTATATCTAATATCTGAATTGCCCATAATTTCCTCCTATTGGGTTGCGGACAGCTCAAAGGTACCTCAAAGGCACCTGAGATAGGGCTCAGGCTTCTTTTAGGTTGCCTTAGCTGTTTGGATATAAAATGCTGACATGCATTCTAACTCACTAAAGCAAAATGTGATGGTTTTGGAAAGACACAGTTTATCTCAATGTACCCAAGATTAGGGCATATAGCTGAGTCTCATGAAGGACTAGGGGAAGGAAGAACAAAGCCAGAAAGTGAGATTACTCTCTCCTTCCTGTTTAATTTTGTAGCTTATATTTGCTTTGGAAATACTAATTTAAAAGTTAAATTAAGAAAAGGCAGCCTGCACTGGATGGTTTTGGTAGGTGGTTGGAGTGTCAGCCTGAGGACCAAGGGTCATGAGTTCAATTCCAGGTCAAGGAGCATGCAGGAGGAACCATCCATGTGTCTTTCTCACAGCAATGTCTCTCTCTCCCCCTCCCTCCCTTCCACTCTCTCTAACATCCTTGGGTGACCATTAGTTGTGGGCTCAACCCCCAGATTAATGTTTCTCTCTCATCAATGTAACTCTCTATCCCTCTCCCTTCCTCTCTTAAAATCAATAAAAATATATTGGAGAAAAAAGAAAACACTAAGTTATGCAAAGCTAAGCAAGTTTGCTTACTGCATGGATTTTCCAAGTCTATGTAAGCAAATGTGTGAAATTCAAAGAAAGGAACAGGGTGGGAGGCTTATCAGGCACTTGGCTACACATTTTTGTGTGCATGTTTTTGTTATCTCTCTTTGGGAGAAATACCTGTTAATAGATTGCAAGATAAATTCAGATTTAATAATAATCTAAAACACTGTTTTTCAAAACATGGGTTAAAAATGTTAGCCATTCAAATAGGTCTGTAGTGACACCTCATTGTGATTTTAATCTGCCTGTCTCCAATAATGAATGATGTTGAGAAAGTTTTCATGTGCAAATTTACCTCTGTGTATCCTTTTTGGTAAAATCTTTTGCCCACTTTGTATTAAATTGTTTGTCTTGTTATGGGGATACAAGAGTTCTTTAAGTATTTTAGATAAAATTTCTTCTTTAGAAATATTTGGAGACATTTTCTTATGAAAAGACAGTGTCCCATGAAGAGCAAAAACTTTCATTTTGATCATGTTCAACTTTATCCATTTGTTCTCTAATATACTAGTAGTTTATAAATTTGGGAAAAAAAATCTTTGGTTAACTCAAGGTCACAAAATTATCTCCTATATTTTCTTTTCCAAATATTATAAAGTTACATTATATATTTAGATCTACAATCCATTTTAACTTCATTTTTAGCAAGATGTCAAGGCTAATTTATTTTGCATATGGAAATCAAATTGTTTCTGCCTGCACCATTTCTTAAAAAACTCTCCATTGAAAAACCTTTTGGTAAAACTATTTTTCCTAACTTTATTGTTGTATAATCGACAAATAAAAATTGTACATATTTAAAATGTACAGCATGACATTTCAATAAAATTGGAAGGAACCCAAGATAGAATGCAAATGACACCAAGTGAATTTAACTTTTTCACAATGAATCACACAACCATACTGAAAGCTGCTTTAAATAACTTTGGAAAACAATATTTTGGACTGGATAATTATAAAGACTAAAGACAAAAATTCTATATACTGTACTCTAGTAGGTAAGTTAAATTCTCACAAAATTCAGGATAGCAATGTGAAACAAAGGTACATGTACTAGTATACTAGAGTTGGATAAGTATATGCAACAGAAAGAAGTCCCTCCTTCTCTCCAGCTCTCCCGGTGTTGACTGGCATGCTCAGTGAGGAGGGCAGCTTCCAAGCTTTGACCTTCTAACTAAGATCCTCAGCATCACCTGGGAGCCTGTTAGAAAGGCGGAGTCTTAGGTCCAATCGAATCATAATGTTCATTTAAACAAGGTTTCCAAGTGACTTGAGTGCATATTGAAGTTTGAGAAGCATTGTTCTAGAGGACTAACGTTTTGGTGAGATAAACTGACCCCTGATGCATGACATCAGGCTGTGGACCAGGCGGGGAAGCATCTCTTGGAGATGGACCATGGTCTGGGCTTTCAGATTCAAGAGAGTCCACATCTCAGGGTAATTAATCTTCCTTTTTCTACCCTTCTCTCCTCTTCATAGTCTTTTAAACATAGCCTGGTCCCGGCTAGTACTGAGATCACTTAAGGAGTGGTCTCTGCAGAGGGCCACGAGACACACAGTAGGCAGCAGCAGGGGCCCCTTTCTCTGCTCTCAGCTCAGGGCCACTGTGGGCTGCAGGCCTTGGCTGAGGCCCTGTCATCTCTAAGCCAGCAATGACACAATGAGTCTTCCTGCTGCTTTGAATGTCTTGACTTCCCCTATGTCGCCAATCAGAGAAAACTGTGTTTAAATGGCGTCTGTGCTCAGACGGGCCCACTTCAGTCATAACCCAGACATCTCACTTTTTATTCACTCACAGCCAACTGAACAGTCACCTGATCGTATCTTCAGGCATCCCTTTGCCATATAACATTACATAATTTAGATGTTGATATCTCATTATGTTACATGTTTATTCACACTCAAGAGGGATATTATATAAGATCAAGTGTCATTGGAGTTTTGCGGACAGCATCTCTGGTTAACATTTTCTTGATAGAACATTTCTTGGCTTTTAGTTAACTTAATGCCATTATATTTGTATATTCCTCAGTGCAACGTTTTTCAGCTAAAGTTTATGCAAGAAAAATTTACATATGCATTTCCAGATCTCCATATAAATATTTTTAGGAAAATTATAAATGAGATAAGTCTCAAGTTATATTTCAAACACAATTGCTAAAATATCCGAATTACATGTTCTTTAAAAAGAATACTTAAGGTCAACAGAGGGGACAGATGTTCTGGTGCACAGGGAGGCATAATGGGTCATGGCAATTCAGACAAATAAATTAAAAAAGGCTTAAACACACTCATTAATTGTCTACCAATCAGAAAGTGAGTTTTAAAATTTTTTCTATTGGGCCGAAACCAGTTTGGCACAGTGGATAGAGCGTCAGTCTGCAGCCTGAAAGGTCCCAGATTCGATTCCAGTTAAGGGCATGTACCTTGGTTGTGGGCACATCCCTGGTAGGGGATGTGCAGGAGGCAGCTGGTTGATGTTTCTCTCTCATCGATGTTTCTAACTCTCTATCACTCTTTCTTCCTCTCTGCAAAAGATCAGTGAAATATATTTTTAAAAGTTTCTATTGGAACATGACAGTTTCTTACTTCTATATGATATCTGTTTTAGATAATTGATTGTGGGGTTCGAATGGAAACCTACTTTATTTTCTAATTTTTAAAATAATGGGATATAAGCTCACAGGTAGAATTGTTACACTGAAGTCAGATTTTTAGGAAATAGAGTTCGGTTGATTAGAAGGAATATTATCTTTTTAAAAAATCATCCTACCTGGTACCATCAGATTCTACATAGGTAAGTACCAGTCATTTTCATGAGTTTGGGAAAAAAAAGAATGAATCAGGAGATGAAATGGGCTGTCAGCAGGAGGAATGGTCTGTCTACATTTTTTATTTCCCCCTTAGTAATGTTTTATGGTTTTTTTTTTAAATTAAATATTTATTGTTGAAAGTATTACATATATCCTCCTTTTTTCCTAAGTGAACTCTTCTAGGCACCACTCTCCTGCTCCAGGCCTTCCCCACCCTATTGTCTGTGTCCACGGGTTGTGCATAGATGCATACAAGTTCTCTGGTTGATCTCTTCCCACCCACCCACCACCTTCCCTGTGAGATTCTACAGTTTGTTTCATGCTTTCATGTCTCTGGATCCTCTCTGTTCACCAGTTTATTTTGTTCATTAGATGCCACATATGAGTGTGATCATGTGATACTTGTCTTTCTCTGACTGGTTTATTTCACTTAGCATAATACGCTCCAGGTCCCTCCATGCTGACTCAAGGGGTAAGAGATTCTTCTTTGTTACTGCTGCACAGTATTCCATGGTGTAAAGGTACTACAACTTCTTTATTCACTCATCTACTGATGGGCACTTGGGTTGTTTCCAGATCTTAGCTAATATAAATTATGTTGTTATGAACACAAGGGTGCATCCATTCTTTCTGGTTAGTGTATCAGGTTTCTTAGAATATTCCTAGAAGTAGGATCACTGGGTCAAATGGCAGTTTCATATTTAATTTTTTTTATGAAACTCCATACTGTTTTCTATAATGGCTGTACCAGTCTGCATTCCCACCAGCAGTGTATTAAGGTTCCCTTTTCTCCACATCCTCACCAGCACTTGTCATTTGTTGATTTGCTGATGATAGACATTCTGAAAGGTGTGAGGTGAGGTGATACCTCGTTGTTGTTTTAATTTGCATCTCTCCCCGCCTCCTCTCCCCCAACCACCCCACTGGAGTGTGGCCCCTGCATGGTTCCCCCTCTCTCAGCCTCCCCGCCTCCTCCTTCCCTCACTTCCTCAGCACCCACCGCTGCTGCTGGTCACCCACATGTTCTGCACCGCCCCCTGGTGGTCAGCACACCCGATAGTGAGCGATAAAACAAACTCCTGGTCTCCCTGTTGAGCTCCCGAGGGAGCAATTTGTATATTAGCCTTTTATTATATAGGATAGTTTTGGCTCTGTAGACAATACCATCCTGGTCATAGCTACTCAACTCTGCCATTGTAACATGAGAGCAGCCAAAGACAATTTATAAATGAAGGTGCACGTCTGAGCCTTACTCAGATATTATGGGCACTGGAATTTTAATTTCATATTATCTTTATGTATGGCAAAATATTCTTTTTATTGTTTTCTAACTTTTAAAAAATGTATAAAAATTATTCTTATCACATGGGCCATATGAAAACAAGCAATAGGCCAGATTTCGCCCACCCACCATAATTTGCTGGCGCCTGGTATCCTATATGATAACAAGGAGGTGGTATGCAAATTAACCCTCATGCCCATCACAAAATGGCTGTGCCCACAGCGGAGGTGGGGTTCCCATAATGAGTGATCACCAGGGAGCTGAAGCTGCGTGGTGCCGGGCCGAGGCAGGAGACCTGAGGCCATGGCCCCTGCCCAGCGGGGCTTTATGGGGGACCTCAGGGCACAACCCCTGCCCTGGGGGACATCAGGTTGCACCCCAGCACCTCCTTCCCCAGTGCTAGGCCAGGGGACCTCAGGCCATGCCCCCCGCCCTGGCACCAGGCCAGGTGACCTTAGGCTGCACCCTCTGCACAGCTAGGCTTGCTGGGGGACCCGAGGCTGTGCCCCCCACCTGGCAGGGCTTAACACGGGTGGGACCAGCTGGGTATGGGACTCACCCAATGGGGTGGGGCCTGCTGGGTCTGGATGTTGAACAATTTTGAGGCATGAGCAGGTGGGAGGGACTTGACTCTGGCTCCCATGGTGTGCCCCAGTCTCTGACAGGAGGAAGATTTTCATATACATTTTACTAATTTTCTTTCATCTCTGACACTTCTATTATAGAGAGAGGGAAAATACCAATATTAAAATATTTCCTCTAATTAATTCCCCTTTAATGTGCATGAACTTTGTGCCCTGAGCCATTAGTATGTGTAATAAAATGACATGCTTTCCTTTATAACATCTGTCAGTTTCCCTAGATTTTACCCTCCTTTTCCTCCTCCCACTTAAATCCATCATATACTGACTCCCCAGGTTTTCCTCTTGCCTTCTATTAATTTTCTTATTCTCCTCTTATGACACCGGCTAATTCTTCCCCAGTATTCCCCCACATCCCTTCCCTTCCCCTGTTTTATGACACCTGATGGTTCTGCAATAGTGTCATAAGCTGTCTAAGAGCAAGAAGCTCAAAATATACATTTCTGTCAACCTCACTTCCCCAGTATGGACGCTTCTGGTCTCTGCTGCCTGCTTAGGGCGGGAATGGAAACTGGGCCTGGAACAGAGGACCTCGTTTGAGTGAGGTCCCTGCATCCAGACAAAGACTCATCCTTCAAGTGTAGAGGACCATGCTGGCCATTCCTATAATGTGGACAAATGCCATCTAGGTTCAGAATTTTAATACTTCCTGATAGGTTGGTTTTAAATATAATTAGTCCATATGCTTCCCCTATTATTCACATCTCTGAACATAGGATTTGTGAATAGGAAAGTTATAAAAACTTAATAAATTAAAATATGGTCAATGGATTCACTGTGATAAAGTCAGCCCTTACCAATTGTTACTACTAAGGTGATATGGTCAGAATTAGAACTTGGATTCATAATTCATGCATGTAAGGATCTACAGGAAGCCTTTTTTGGTATGACTAAAAATCTACAAACTATAAGAGGATAAATAAATATTTTGCAAAAACATTATATACATATTTAATGTAAAATAATAAAATAAACAAGTCAAAAGCTGGATGAGCTACATGATGATAGGAAAACCAGTGGTTCTTGTCACTGACTTGGCCAAAATACAGAAGTGTCCTGTCTTGACGTTTTTCTGCAGGGGGTGGACTGTCACTAACAGTGGTGGAAACAGTAAACAACGAGGAAGGAGAAGGGCATGAAGAAAGCCAGGCACGCGGTACCGTGCAGAGGCCACACCAGGTGGTGCTGCAGGGCAAAGGCGTCTGGCAGGTGGGGGAACAGCTAGGAAGGGGTTTGGGGAGAGTCACATGACCTGCGGGGTTTTCTTTGGGGAGTGTGGAGAAGACACCAAGGCCCAAACTGGCTCCTGTGGAAGCCACTGCTGCTGACTTTTCTTCCTTCTGATTATGGTCTATGCATTTTTCTACATCTAAAACCACTCCCCCGCCCCCCATTTCTTAAAGTACTATTTTGTTTGTTTGTTTTATTGAGAAGTATTTGATATATACCACCGCAGAAGGCATGATGGTTTGATTTACATACATTGTGAAATGACCACCACATTGGCCTCAGCTAGTATCCATCTAAGATGTGACAAACAAAATTGAATTCTCTGATGGAGCAATTTGAATTAATTTTCTCTTCAAAGTCAAAACCACAATTCTTACATTCTATTATGCTATTTTTTAAGATTGTACTGTTTCGAGAATGAGAAAAGAGTGAATGGGAGGAGGATCCAAGATGGCTGCTCGGGTAGACATCTAACCGCAGCAGCACACAACAATTTCAATGGAATACAACTAAAATGTAGAGTGGACATCGCCCAGAGCTACAGGTAGTCGACTGACTGAAAATTCTACAACAAGAAGGAAAGAAAAAACCAGAAGGAAACTCAGAGGAGCTGAAAAAAAGCCTAAGGTACGGAGACATGCTGCGCGCTCGCACGCACGCTCGCGCTGAGAGGTCGCAGCTGGAGAGGAGGAGAAGGCTGGGTGCTGCCTGGCGTTCCCTAGCAGGAAGGAAATAGAACCCCCAGCCTGGGCTGAACCCCCAAACCGGCAGCGCTGAGCCCCAGTTATGGGCCAGACCCTGGGGACCCAGGCTCCGGCAGGGGGAGACGGGGCTGTGAGGTGGAATTCCAGGGGAGCAGCGAAAAGCAGGGCCCCCAGAGTCGCACGCACATTGCACGCAGAGGACTGAATGTTGACTCTGATGCTGGATTACCCTGGCGGGAAGAAACAAAGCCTCCGGCGGCCCTGAGCCTCAGTCCGGACTGCTCTGAACCTCAGTCCTGGACCAGACCCTGGGGACCCAGGCTTGGGCAGGAGGAGACGGGGCTGTGAGGTGGAATCCTGGGAGAGCTGCGAAAGGCCGAGCCCCCGGAGTCGCGCACATTGCTTGCAAGGGAAGGAATGTTGACTCTGATGCAGGATTGCCCTGGAGGGAAGGAAACAGGAGCCACGGCCGTGTTGGGACCCAGCTTCAACTGCTCTGAACCCCAGCGGCGAAAAGCGGAGCCCCCAGAGTCGCGCACATTGTGCGCAGAGGACAGTCTGTTGACTCTGATCCTAGACTCCCCTAGCGGGAAGGAGAAAAAAAAGCTCCAGACTGGAGGAATGCGGCGAGGAGCAGAAGCCCCTGCCAGACACCGGCCAGCCGGGCACCAGCAAGGAGCCGGTCGACCAGGCGCCCGGGGGGGGTGCTCCCGAGCCTTCGACCGCTGAGCGGGGGCAATGGAGCCAAGGCCGGGGGCTGCTTCCTGGGCGGTGCCAACCCCAGCGACAGGCTGAAGCAGCGCAGGAGCCCGCGGAGAACAAAGGGGTGCCACAGGCCAACCTGCTGAGCTCCCAGGACAAGGAGGAAGAAACCAAAGAAGTTCTCAATGTGAAGAAATCAAGTGAGAGCAAAAGATAGTAAAATTACTTAAGAAAGAATACAAAGAAGATCTTGAAAAAATCAAAGACTAAGTCAGAACTCAACTCACCAGCCAACATTGCAACATAAATGCATTAAAAAAAAAACAAAGGACAGAATGTTGAAACAGTGGCAGCCAGGCCTAGAGTGGCCAGGCACAAGGCAGTGGCAGCTGGGCCCGGAGCAGCAACAGCCAGGCCCCAGAGCAGCAGCAGCCAGAACCAGAGCATCAACAGCCAGCACTGGAGCAGCCAGACCTGGGGCAGTGGCAGCCAGGCCTGAGGCGGAGGCGGCCAAGCCCAGGGTGGCCAGTCCAGGAACATCCAGACCCAGAGTGGCCAGGCCCGGAGAAGCTGGACCCAGAGCAGCCGGGTTGGGAGCAGCCGGGCCCAGAACAGCAGTAGCCAAGCCCAGAGCATCCAGGCCGGGAGCGGCCAGACTCGGAGCGGCCAGGCCCAGGGCAGCTGGGCCCAGAGCAGCCGGTTGGGTGCAGCCAGGCCTGAAGCAGCAGCTGTCAGGCTGGGAGTTGCCAGGCCCGGAGCAGCCGGGTCTGGTGTGGCCAGGCCCGGAGCAGTGGCCGCCAGGCTGGGAGCGGCCAGGCCCGGAGCAGCCGGGTCTGGTGCGGCCAGGCCCGGAGCAGCGGCTGCCAGGCTGGGAGCGGCCAGGCCCGGAGCACCCGGGTCGAGTGAGGCCAGGCCCGGAGCAGCAGCTGCCAAGTCCAGAGCAACTAGGTCGGGAGCGGCAGTGACCAGACCCAGAGCAGCTGGTTGTGGAACGAACCAGAGCAACAGAGGCCAGGCCGGAAGCAGCCAGGCCCGGAACAGCTCGCTCCTCGCCTGCCCCTGCCCCACAGCTGCCTCTCAGACATGGCTGGAAACTTTTGTGGGAACTTGAGGGTCTGCTGGGTCAAGTGATGAAGGCTTAGATCTGGATGTGTTGAGTTAGTGTAGTGCTGGGTCGTTGATCTGTGAGTGCCTTGGGTGGGGCCTGGATGAGGCTGGTTGACCTATTTGGAAATGTCTTTTGTGTGAAGTGTATCATTGGGCATGTGGAGGTATTATTGATATGAGAAAGTGCTAAGTAACTGATTTACCATCTGAAAAGGGATTTACTATCGGGGAAAGGGAGGGAGGAAGAGACTGAACATAAACTGTGCACCTATGAATGAGGACAATGGGGGATGGGGAGGGGGCGGAGGGTGGGGTGGGAACCTGGTGGAGGGGGGAAGAAATGAGGAACCTTTGCAATAACATGAACAATAAAGATTGATTTAAAAAAAAAAAAAAAAAGAAAAAAAAGAAGAAAAAAAAAAGATTGTACTGTTTCTTAAGTTTCTAAAGTTAATATTGGATCTTGTCTTTGGACCCAATTTCATAGTTTGCCCAGTTTTATATACTAGAATAAAGTTCTTATGACATTTCTAATAAGGTTAAGATGTTCCTGAGTGAGACTTGTGTGTAGTCAAAGGTGGGCCGACTTCCAAGACATATCGGTGAGGGCAGAAATTATTTGTCTTTATATTTGAGGTCATTTTGTCTGGCGGGTCCCATGCCCGCAGCCCTGTGACGGTGTCACTCACAGTGACCGATGCAGGGAGAGGGACCTGGCAGAGGGGCAGAGGTGAGCAGCCTCAGAGGAGTGGACGGCTTCCGTGAGCCGTTACAGGTGCCTTGCTCCCCACATGGCTCACATACAGTGGGCTCTGTCGGAAAGTTCTAGCCTCTCCCCCTGCAAATCCCCACTTATTCTGAGCTCCTGGAGGAGCAGAGACTTGCCCACTTCTCTCCCTCATTCCTGCCTGTGTGTGTGTGTGTGTGTGTGTGTGAGAGAGACTGTGTGAGAGTGACTGTGAACATGTGTGTTAAGCATGTATGAAGATGTGTGCATGTATATGTGAAAGTGCATGCATGGATGTTAGTGTGTGTGACAGATGGGTAAATGTGTGTTTTTAAGTGTGTAATGGGGAGTGTGTGCATGTGTGTGGAAATGTCAATGAGTATGAAAGTGCATGGGTGTCTGTGTTTGAATGTGTGTGACTGAATGTGTATAAGCATTTGTGATGGTGAGTATATGTGTATATGACTGTGAATGTCCATGTGTCTAAAGGATTGTGTATGGGTGTATATGAATGTGCTTGTGTGTGTGTATGTGTGAATGTTTGAATGTGTGTGACTGAATGTGTATAATTATTTGTGAAGGTGAGTATATGTGTATATGACTATGTGTGTATGACTGTGAATGGTGTAACTAAAGGATTGTGTATGGGTGTATATGAATGTGCTTGTGTGTGTCTGTGTGTAAATATTTGAATATTTGAATGTGTGTGACTAAATGTGCATAAGCCTGTGTGAAGGTGAATATATGTGTGTATGACTGTGAATGGTGTGTCTAAAAGATTGTGAATGGGTGTATATGAATGTGCTTGTGTGCGTCTGTGTGTGAATGTTTGAATGTGTGTGACTGAACGCATAAGCGTGTGTGAAGGTGAGTATATGTGTATATGACTGTGTGTGTATGACTGTGAATGGTGTGTCTAAAGGATTGTGAATGGGTGTGTATGAATGTGGTTGTGTGTCTGTGTGTGAATGTTTGAATGTGTGTGACTGAATGCATAAGAGTGTGTGAAGGTGAGTATATGTGTATGACTGTGAATGTCCATGTGCCTGAAGGATTGTGAATGGGTGTATATAAATGTGTGTGTGTGACTGTGAATGTCCATGTGTATGAATGGTTGTGAGTGGAGATATATGAATGTGCAGCCCTGGGAAGGCAGTTCTTTCCTTGTAACCTCAAGGCCTTGAATGTAGACCTTTGGTCTCCTCTTCAGATGAAGTTAAACAGTCACAGCGAAACCTTGAACAGGATGCCATCCGCTCCTAACACGTGTCCTGTAATGGACACATCACAACACAGCCTGTGAGGCAGTACTTTAGAAAGTCAATTCTCCAGTTTTCTGTGGTGGCACAGTTATCACATGAAATCAGTTATTTGGGGCTCAGATCTTTATGAATGTAAACACTGACATCGGCCACCATTTGAAGCCCTGCTGGCGCTCTCAGCTGGCTTCTGCAGGGGGCTCCGTGGGCGCTGGCAGTGGAGGTGCCTGCAGGGTCCCATCCTCAGCAACAGGCGGCTGGGCATCAGGCGAATGCTCTGCTGTCATCAGAGGTGTGCCCGGCCAAAGCCTGGGTGTGCACCCTCCATACCCCAACGTACAATGGCAACCCCCATGCAGCATCCCTTGGCCTCTCAATAGGCCTGGGAGGTCAACAGGAGAACCGAGGCTGGTCCAGCGCTGCCCATCGGACCTCACACCCAGGCTCCGCTCATCACTGGGTGTCCAGAGCCTCCTGAGAGTGATTCAGGCAGTCTGAGCGCATCACACCATGCTTCTATTTTAAGACCTGGCCTTCTCTTTCTTGTTCTTATGGATTGCTTTATCCCAGTAAATATAGACAATGAAATTTACCCTTCCCACCATTTTTCAGTGCCCAGTGCCGTGGTGTTGAGAACATTCGTACTGCTGTGGGGACATCACCACCATCATCTCCATCACTCTTCCCATCTTCTCCCACTGAAATCTGTCCCCACTAAAGGCCAACTCCCTATCCCACTTCCCATCACTGGTACCCTCCCTCCTACCTTCCTTTCTGCCTGCGATGGGTCTAGGGACCTCCTGTGAGTGGGGTCACTCAGTATTTGTTTTCTTGTGAGTGGCTTTTGCACTGAGCACGTCTTCAAGGCCCACCCAGGTTGTAGCATGTGTCACAATGTCCTACCTGTTTTTTAATGGAATCTATTGGAGTATCATTGGTTAATAAAACCGTGTATGTTTCAGGTGAACAGTTCTATAACACATCATCTGTATATTATATTGTGTGTTCATCACCCCAAATCAAGCCTTCTTCCACCGTTTACCCCCCTATACCCTCTTTCACCTCCCTCTCCCCTTCCCTCTGATAATCCCTATAGTGATGTCTGTGTCTATGAGTTGTTGTGTTTCTTTGCTTAATCCCTTCACCTTTTTCACTCAGCCCCACAACACTTTCTCTCTGACAGCTGTCAGTCTATTCTCTATGAGTCTGTTTCTATTTTGTTTGTTAATTTATCTTGTTCATTAAGTTCCTCATATAAGTGAAATAATATAATTTTAGTCTTTTCTGACTGGCTTATTTCACTTACCATAATACTCTCCAGGTCCATCCATGTTGTCACAAATGGTAAAATTTCCTTCTTTTTTTTTTTTTTTTTTTTTTTTTTTTTTTTTTTACAGCGGAGTATATTCTGTTGTGTCAATGTACAGAAGCATTTTTATCCACTCACGTACTGACGGCCATGTGGGCCACTTCCAGATCTTGGCTATTGAGCATAGAGGTGCGTATATTCTTTCCAACCAGTGTCTCTGGTTTCTTGGGATGTATTCCCCAAAGTGGAGTCGCTGTGTTATAAGGAAGTTCCGTTTTAATTTTTTGAAGTAACTCCATATTGCTTTCCCAGATGCAGTGCATAAGTGTTCTCCATTTCTCCACATTTTCACCAAGACTGTTGCTTATTGATTTGTTGGCGGTAGCCATTGTGGCAGGAGTGAGGAGATACTGTATCTCATTGTGGTTTTAATTTGCATTTCTCTGATGATTAATGACATTGATCACCTTTTGATATCTATCGGCCATCTATATGCCCTCTTTGGAGAAGTGTCTATTCTAGTCCCTTTTTAATTAGAATTATTGTTTTGGGTGTTGATGTTTATAAGTTTTTTAAAATAAATTTTGGATATTAAGCCCTTATCAGATATATGGGCTTCCATTTTGGATTATCCATTTTCTTCCATTCATTGGATTATCTTTTTCTTCCATTCATTGGATTATCTTTTCATTTTGTTGATGGTTTCCTTTGTTGTGCAAAAACTTTTTAGTTTGATGTAGTCTCATTTGTTTATTTTTTGTTTCCCTTGCCCAAGGAGATAAAGCAGAAAAAAATTTGCCACAAAAGATATCTGAGGTTTTACTGCCCATGAATTTTTATGGTTTTAGTCTAACATTTGTCTTTAATCCATGCTGAGTTTATTGTTGTGTATGGTGTAAGAAGGTGGTCTAGTTTTATTTTTTTCATGTAACAGTCCAATTTTCCCAACACAATTTATCTTTACCCCACTGTATGTTCTTTCCTCTTTTGTCCAATATTAAATGAGCGTAAATTGGTGGGTATATTTCTGGGCTTTCAATTCTGTGCCATTGCTATGCATCTCTCTTTTGATACCGGTACCATGCTGTTTTATTACTATGGCTTGATAGTTTGGTATCAGATAGTGTGATGCCTTCAACTTTGTTCTTCTTTCTCAAGAGTGCTATTGTGATTTGCTGTGTTTTTGTTGTTGTTTTGTGGTTCCATATAAATTTCTGGAATATTCATTGTAGTTCTGGGAAATATACCATTGATAACTTGATAGGAATTTCATTGAATCTATAGATTTTTTTTGGTAGTATGGACATTTTAATAGTGTTAATTTTTCCTATATGTGAACACTTTATATGGCTCCACTTATTTGTATCTTCTTCAATTTCTTCTCTTTTTGCTGTTGTTAATGCTCACCCAAAGATATTTTTTCTATTGCTTTTTTAGAGAGAGTGGAAGGGAGTAAAGAAAGGAGGGAGGGGAGGGAGGGAGAGAGAGAAACAGATATGAGAGACACACTTTGATTGGTTGCCTCCCACATGAGCCCTGACCCAGGCTAGGGATCAAAGCTACAACCCAGGTGCATGCCCGTGAACAGGAATGGAACTCATGACCCTTTGGTGCGCAGGCTGGTCCTCAAACCACTGACCCACACCAGCTAGGGCTTCGATTTCTGTCTTCAGTGTCTTATAATTTTCTGAGTACAGGCTTTTAAATCTTTGGTTAAATTTCATTTTAGTTTTTTTTTTTTTTAATGTATTGTAAATGAGATTGTTTTCTTAATTTCTTTTTGGAAGTTCATTTTTGTCAATAAAAATGCAACTGATTGATGGATATTTATTTTGTATCCTGCTACTGTACTGAATTCATTTATTCTAGTAGTGTTTTGGTGGAATCTGTTAGGAGGTTTTTGATAACTGTTTAAATTTCATTAGTTGTAATCAGCTTATTCAGATTTTCTGCTTCTTCTTGATTGAGTTTTGGAAGATGTATATTTCTATTAATTTATCAATTTTGTTCAGATTGTATAATTTGTTGACATATAGTTGTTTGTAATGTTTTCTTACAATCCTTTGTATGTCTATGGAGTCATTTGTTATTTTTCTTCTTTCATTTCTGATTTTATTTATTCTGGTTTTCTCTTTTTTTCTTGCTGAGCCTGGATAAAGGTTTGTCAGACTTTATCTTTTCAAAGAACCAATTTATCTCTCTCTCTCTCTCTCTCTCTCTCTCTCTCTCTCTCTCTCTCTCTCTCTCTCTTTCTGTTAATTCTCACTTGAGGATATTTTTCCCATTGACTTTTTAGAAAGAATGGAAAGGACAGAGAAGGGAGAAGGAAAGGGAGGGAGAAACAGAGAAACATTGCTAAGAGAGAGACACATCAATTAGTTGCTAGTATGGCAGGTACATACCCTTGACCAGAAATCAAATCCATGACTCATTGTTCAATCCATTGAGTGACAGCAGCCAGGGCTTCAATAATCTGTTGAATTTTTTTAAGTATCTAATTTGTTTATTTCTGCTCTGATCTTCATTATTTGCTTTCTTCTACTCATTTTGAGCTATGTTTGTTTTTCTTTTCCTAGTTCCTCTCAGGGTCAAGTTAGATTTTTTTATTTGAGATTTATCTTATTTCTTGAAGTAGGCCTACAAAGCTATGATTTTCCCTCTTAGGACTACTTTTACTGTGTCCCATCGATTTTGGGTTCTTGTGTTCCCATTTTCATTTATTACAAGATAACATTTGATTTTTTCATTAATCTCATTATTAACCCATTCATTGTTTAGTAATATGGTATTTTTTCTCCATGTCTTTGTGTTTCAGAGTTTTATTTTGTTTTTATATATTTTTATTGATTTCAGAGAGGAAGGGAGAGGGAGAGAGAGGCAGAAACATCAATGATGAGAGAGAATCATTGATTGGCTGCTTCCAGCACACAGGATCCAGCCTGCAACCTAGGCATGTGCCCACTGAGCCAAACTGGCTAGAGCCATGCTTACTGACTCTTTAAGTTCTTACTGATTTCATCCATTCTTTTCTTTTTTAAATATATTTTATTTATTTTTCACAGAAAGGAAAGGAGATAGTTAGAAACATCGATGAGAGAGAAACATTGACCAGCTGCCTCCTGCACACCCCCTTCTGGGGATGTGCCCACAACCAATGTACATGCCCTTGACAGAAATTAAACCTGGTACCTTTCAGTCTGCAGACCGATGCTTTATCCACTGAGCCAGACCAATTTCAGCTGATTTCATCCATTCTTCCCCTAAGTACCTTTGGCATCCATACCCTCCCCCCTTTTTTTAACTCTATATCTGGTAGATTGCTTGCTTCCACTTCACTTAACTTTTTTTTTTTTTTCCTGGAGGTTTGTCCTGTTCTTTATTTTGGGGCATTTTCTTTGGCTCTCCGTTTTGGCTGCCTCTGTCTTGGTAGTGTGGCCTTTTCTAGTGGGTGTCCTATGGTAACCCTCTTTGGAGGGTCTCCTGTCGCCTCAAAGGGAAAGTCCCTATCCCTGTGCCCATTGCCCTCCATGGAGGGTGCCCTGTCCCCCCTGCCCTGCCCTTGCCTCTCTATGGAAGGTCCCTGTCCCCCTGCTCTGCCCCCACCCATGGGGTTCTGACCCTGCCCTGTCCAGTCGCCCTCAGGCTTCTGAGAGGTGTGTGCTCAGGTCCCCAGTCCTCACCCGTCCTGCCTCCAGGCCGTGTTTCCACTGTTTGTACCTGAAGCACATCTTATTCATCTTCATCTATCTCAACCCCCCTCTCAAATGCCATTTTAAATGCCAAATCACAGAGTGATCTTTAAAACATATAAATCCTACCATGTCATTCTCGTGCCTAAAAGCCATTGTCAACCCACCCAATGGCCTTCATTGGCCGGCCCACCCTCTCCTCACCCAGCCAGCCCGCTCTCCCTGCCCGGGGGCACTTGTGTCCTTTCTGTGATGGCTTCCCAGTTCTCCATGTGGCCAATTCTATTTCCACAGCACGTCTGAGTTTAAATATGACAAGATCTTAGGGAGCCCTTCCCTGAGCCTGCTGGGGAGTCACCCCACGGAGGCCCCACCGCACAGAGGCCCCACCCCACGGAGGCCCCACCCCACAGAGGCCCCTACCCAGCCCTGTGGGGTATCACATGATGACAAGTCACAGAACTAAGACAGGCCACAATGGTAAGACAGGTCATAACCCTGGCAACCGTCCAGGGTTACCCAGGTGAATGAAGTTAACAAGCTGTTTTTTTGTTTTGTTTTGTTTTGTTTTGTTTTGTTTTGTTTTGAATCAGTGACAGAACACTTATTGAGCACCAGCAACCCCCAGGCCTGTACCAAACGCATGGACAGTGCAGCCCCACGGGGTCCTGGCCTCAGTAACGAGGTGCTCTTGAAAGTGGGAAGGGGCAGGAGGGTGGGTCACAGGTGCCCTGGGAGGGACTCAGCCCCCTCGCTGGCTCTGAGGCTGGAAGAAGGGACACGGCAGAGGTTTCCGGGGGGTGGGGGTGGGGCCGGAAGCTGGCAGTGGTTCTCGCAGGGACACAAGGGAACTGTCCCATAAGGAGCAGATTCTGCCAGCACCCACCAGCATGGCAGGGCCGGTCCCTGGGAACCTCCGGGGGGGGGGGGGGGGGGGGAGAGCAAACCCGCCCGGGATGTGACCGCAGCACCTGCAGGGGACCGCACACTTGGCATGGAGGCCCCTGGAGGCCATTGGTGAGGGCAGTGATAGGGACCCAGTGCGGTCCCTGTCCTCCCATCACAGCCCCGGAGCCCGTGCGCCCCGCGGCCCTGAGCCCGTGCGCCCCGCGGCCCTGAGCCTGAGCCCGTGCGCTCCGCCGCCCTGAGCCTGTGCGCCCCGCGGACCGAGCCCATGCGCCCCGCGGCCCTGAGCAGCTGCTGAAATAAGGGGTTTCTTGTGCTCCTGTCTGCTCCCGGGCCCCTCCGCTCCTGAAAGGTGACCTGTGAAGGCTCCGCCCGGACCCAGGTCCAGGGAGGCCCCAGAGGAGCACACGTGTGCCACGAGTTCGGGACTGAAGGGCTCTTTCCTGACTCCATAGAATAGGGGTGTCGAACTCAATCAGAGAAGGGGCCAAAATCTAAAATCCAGCCTAAATCACGGGCCGAATGGTTTACTGAACAGTCATAAACTGTCATTGTGATGGAAACGCAGCGGAGTGCAGTGATGACAGCGGGCCACATTGCAAGGCCTGGCGGGACGGATTTGGCCCGCGGGCCTTGTGTTTGACACATGTGCCATAGAATGTTATTTTTGTAATAAAGCTGATTCGTTAACATACAAATACATATGAGTTCTTAAACTTCTTTAGGACATACCAAACATAAATTCATGTATGTAAATATATATAATTAATTAATTAATTAATTTATTTTGTCAAACCTGTGTCTCATTTTTGTTCAGAAATGCAGTAGCCGCTTTGGGCGCTGCCTCGGGAGGGAGAGGGTCCTGACAGCAGGCCAGGTCCACACTAGGCTTGGCCTTCTGTCCGCTGTCCCCACGCGCCAGCCCTTCGGCCTCTGTGGCCAGATGACACCTCATCTCATGTTCACCCCCTGGTGCTGCTTCTGGTGGAGCGGGGGCTCCCATTGGGGCTGTGACCACACAGCTGCCAGGCGGGCTCATCTGGCTTCTTTTTTCTCTCCTTTCGCTCACCCACTGCTCAGTCATCGTTCTACCTCACTGGTGAAATACACCATTGGATCCCAAATAACCTGGGCTCTTGCTTCTTCCTCTGAAAAATTCAGAGGTGAATTAGTTAGTTATTCATTTGAACTGACCTGCTTCTTAGGCTTCTGACTTATAAGGTCAGTATTCTGCTCCAGGTCATGTCCTATTCTCATGGGGCCCATCGGAATCACTGTGCGCAGCCTTGCTGTTAGCCAAGGAGATGAGAAAGGAAGCTGGGGAGTTCCGGGCGCTTTGGAACAAGAGCATCAAATGTGGGATGGACTGTAAATGTGTGTAATTACATAAATAATGCATTCGTGTAATTGTCAAGTAAGAGGTGTGCTAATGAATCAATTATTTTTAATTGTAGGGTGCTTGATTGTTTCAGGAATATAATTGATTATAATCCAGAATCAATTAACTGTTGATAGTAATGATGTTCATCAGGCTTAAATACATGACATTACAAAGTAACTGCTGCAGGAAGAAGGAACAAGAATGAGGTTATTGTAAGAGAAGGGGGAATTGCTCACATTGATGCCGGTGGCTCGGCGGTGATGGGACCACTCGGGAATGAGCCGGACAGAGAGGACTGCAGGGCTCCTCCAGGCTGATGAGGGAGGACTCCTGCAGCTGTGAGCTCATCGCATCCGAGTGAACATTCTGCCATGGGGAGTGTCCACATCAGAGACTCTAAGACGGAATCCACAGGCCCACGGAGGTGTGGGCACTGTCAGGTCCTGGCCCAGCACTGTTCTCAGTGAACGCTGTGTCTTGGGCTTGCAGGTGAGCTTGAGCAAGGCGCTCTCCATGCTGAGAATGGCTGGCGAGAGCCCAGGAGCCAGTGCAGGGCCAGGAGGGTCCCTGGTGAGGGGTGGCCGCAGGTGGTGGCTCTGCCCAGGCACCTCTGGGTGCCTTACTTTTGAGTGACAGGAAGTGAACAATGAGGAGCAGCAATCTTGTGGCTCATAAAGACTCAGTAGGTTCCTACTAAAGCCATCATTGTTCTTTCTTCCCAGTGAGGGGCTGTGGAGCTCCAGGTGGTGCTGGGCCACAAAATAGACCCACACACATACACTCACACACACACACACACACACACACACACACACAAATATGAACCCACATGCACACTCTCACACATGCAGGCACGTACTTATTTTTTGGACTCCGAGCCCCCAAAGCAGAGGCCCTGCTGCTTCTCTTTGTGATCAGGTTCTGCCTCTTCCTAGGAGGCTGCTGACTGTGTGGCACTGAGCCACGCCACAAGGAGGCTCTGTCCCCAGGGGACAGCAGACCCCTCCTACCTGGCCAGGTGGTCAGTTGAGAGTCAGCCCACAGAGGGGCGGCAATGGGGCCTCACCAAGGGAGGGTCAGGGAGATGGGGAGAACCTCCAACAGGGCTGGGAGACTGGGCTCTGCAGTGAAGAGGGCACCCAGGCCTCAGTGCCCAATAGCTCTTTCAATTTGTTATAAAATTTGCTTTAAGAATTGAATTCATTGAAAAATGAGGTTGATTCACCATGAAGGTGAAGACAAACAGCCCTTGAAAGAGAATAAGCTTTCATCAGATTGGGGTGGCCTTCGGGTCCTGCAGACCTGCAGCCAGGGGAGGAGTGGGCTGCGGCAGCTGGCCTAGGGCTTCCCCTGGACCTGTCAGAAGACTCCCTGTCCTCTGACTTCTCACTCAGCGGGAGCAACCGCGCTGAGACTCTCCTGCTGCTGCTTCTCTCAGGCCTTCCTTGTTTCACCGTCCCCAGCTTTAATACAATAAATGACCTCTCAAAATAAACAGTAAATAAGTGATGAAGTCAGTGAGGAAAGAGACAGAGTACCCTGGGTGTCAGTAGGAAAAAAGACAAGGCTAGGTGATAGACGCAAACGGGGAGAAGTTACTGAAGGAGACTAGGCCCTTTCAATGTTGAGACATAGAACATACACTGAAAATTTTTATTTTCTCGGTGACCTGTTGTCAACATTACACAATTTACTTGCAATTACATTATGCCCTTATTTTTTTTTTCACAGAGAACATTCCATTTACCATATAGCTCATCATCTTCTGTTTATGTTCTATATAATACAAGCGTGTCAAACTCACGGGCCACAGGCTGCATGCCTCATGTATTTGGCCCGTGTTAGCCTTTGAGTTTGACACGCTTGATGCAATATAATGGTTAGCACAGTAGTCTCAACTGGACAAAACTTACGGCCAAGAAAACTTGACTTTAATTTGCCACATATTTCCAGTGGCAACCAATGACCAGGTGCTTCAAGGTTACAGATTTCAATTCTTGCATACTTCACATCTTTCCAAGTGTGACTGTTCCTGTAACACATTAAGGAAGTTTTTACACTGAACTTTGGAGTTTTGCTGTAGATCCATTCCCAGGTTTGCAGTTCTTTGGCTTTGCAATTTATTCCAGGAAGCAGTGCCTCGTCTGTTGGGTTTATTAGGTTGATATGATTATCAATGCGATAATAAGCAGCAGACTCTGCAGCAATAGCATTTGTCAGTACTTCACAGGTCAGAGTGGGGTCTTTTTCCTAAGGAAGGGATGCAGCAGTGGCATTGCTCCTGATCCCCTGGTAAGGGCTCCTGGGCAAAGACAACAAAAGGGTCCCATCAATAATACACAATGAAAAGTCTGGCCAATCTTAGAAGCTGTTCCAGAGGTTTAAAAATGCCCATAGAGGAAAAGGTCAAACTTTTAGATAGGCTGCAAGTCAATAAAAAAGAAGGATCTCTTACCCTTTGAGACAGCTTGGAGGGACCTGGAGATTATTGTGCAGAATGAAATAAGCCAGTAGGAGAAAGACCTCACTCATATGTGGAATCTAATGAAAAAAATAAACCGATGAACAGAATAGATACAGAGATAGAGAAGCAATCAACAGACTGTGGAACCTCAGAGGAAAGGCAGGGAAGGTGGATGGATGGGGAGAGATCAAAGAACTTGTATGCTTATATGCACAACCCCTGGGTGATGAAGGCCTGGTGCAGGCCATGGGGGCAGGCTAGAAGGGGTTAATGGGGAGGAGGGGGACATATGTAATACTTACAAAAATAAAGACTTAATTAAAAAATAATAATAAAATGAAATACCTCCTGGAAAAAAGAAAAGAAAACCAAGACTTTAGGATTGCACAGGAGTGTGTCGCAGGGGAGAGGCAGAGGCACTGTGAAAGGGTCAGTTGGGGCAGGATTGAGCACTGACCAGCCTTTGGGTTTTCTTTGAGGGAAGACATTTTTCACTCTCTTGGCTCGAGAGAAGGAACTCAGTAGTCCTTGATATGAAAAAAAGAAAGAAAAAAAGAAAGAAGAAAAAAAAGAAAAGAAAATCTTCATGCCCTGGTTAGGCTATAAAATGATCTTTTCTCTACATTATTTCCAAAGAATCTTCAGTAACATCTAGGTGGCATGCCTAAATGCTTAAGGTTTTCTTTTTCCCCAAGGAAAGTATTTTCTTCCCTTTTATATTAATAAACCCCTTATCATCCCCAAATCTTCAACACTGAGAGTTTTGAAGTTTGTATATTTTTTCACTATTTCTTTGCAATAATAATAGATAATAACCTTTTATTAAAAATAATCTTAGTATCTGAAGAAAAATGAGATTATACATTGTTCTCTCTAAAATAACTTTTCAAGTTGGCATTTGAGAACTCATGCCTCTTTGTAACTTATTCTATCAGGTGTACACCATAATTATAATTCAGAGGAAATATACCTCTTCAGACCTCTGACTTTTTTTAAAATAGACTTTTATTGATTTCAGAGAGGAAGGCAGATAGAGAGAGAGATAGAAACATCAATGATGAGAGAGAATCATTGATCTACTACCTCCTGCACCCCCCCCCCCAACACACACACACACACACACACACACACACACACACACACACTGGGGATCGAGCCTTCAACCTGGGCATGTGCACTGACTGGCAATCAAACTGTGATCTCCTGGTTCATAGGTCGATGCTCAACCACTGAGCCACCCCAGATGGGCAGGATTTCTGGCTTCTTTAGCTAAAATAGCAACAACATTCAATTAAATTTTTTGGTAGCTACCTGTACTTACAAAGTATGTGATGTCTCAAAATAAATGCCACAATATAAGAAAATGTAATGGCACACACATTGATGATAAAAACAGCAGAGAATGGAAGGACGTGGCACTTATATTTAAATGTATTTCTTTGAAGAAATTTGTTCTAAGGTAAAATTTGTTTATACCTGTCAATGACATATTGTAGGGAAATGAGTGCTTACCTGGCAAAAACAGAATTGTCTCCAAATGTGAGATTACTTTTTGAAATGCATATGGGAATACTAAATCAGAATCATTAGAAAGCAGCTTTTACAGCCTCGTTATCTATTTCATCTGCCGAAGAGACAGGGAGATCAAGCCACCTTTGCAGCTGAGAAGCCCGTGGGCGATTGAAGAAGGTGAGGGCTTTCCAGTGTGCCAAAGAGGCCGCTAGGTGCCTGCTCAGCTCCAGGGAGGCCGGCCCATGCAGTGGTTCCACCGCTCTCTGAGAAAGGCTCTTACAGTCTCCGCTGAGGCCTCACACCCTGGCCTCACACGCAGAGGCAAGAAGAAACCGGGAAGAGAGGCAGCCACTCTCCTGGTTTGGAATTTCTCTCAACGAGTATGTCCTGAAGATACCCCAGGACTCCCTGCCGACCTGCCTCGGCTGGCCCATTGCCTCTCCATTTCACACTGGGCCAACCTGGGAAATTGTAACAGAGGGTTCAGATGGTGGTGGAGTTCAATGCCTTCTAAAACCGAGCTGGACGTTACTGCTAAATTGGGGAACAATCACCCTGAAATACTAACTGGAGAGGAGACTTGCCCAAGGACTCCAGAAGCCACATCGAGGCTGGTAGGAAGGGGGAGTCAGAAAGAGGGGGTCAGGAAAGGGACGGGCAGCACCCCAAGGATATGGAGGGATACCTCGATTCGGGGGGTTCCCCTGAGAGGTGAAGCCTCACCCCCAGACCGCGCTCCCCAGTCCTGAGTGCCAGGGGCAACAGGCGACCATGTAGCATTGAGCTGGGAAAGGTGGTGTGTGTGTGTGGGGGGGGGGGGGGTGGAGAGGGGAGGCAGGGGGAGAGTGGTTTCTGTCCAGAAAGGAGAGGCTGGGCCTCTGGAGTCAAAGCCCCCCGTGAAGGGCCGATGAGAAAAGCGTTTGTTCACAGACACTCGGGCTGTGGTGGAGGGGAGGCGTGGGGAGACGCTGGGGTGGGTGGCTTTGGGGAGACGCGTGGGGAGCAGCCACCAGGATCACGGCGTTAGACCATCTTCCTGTCTCACAGCAGCCACTCCAAGGGCAATAGCCTGAGGAAAAGCAACTACCCCCACCGTCCAGCCTGCGGCAGGCCCAGCCCTCTGGATTCCTCTGTGCCCGCCCTGCATGGTAAGCCCTGGTGAGCTGTCAGCGAGGCTGGGGAAGGCTGGAAAGTCTCAGGGGTTGTCAGCGACTTGCTTTGAGACAGGACCATTTCCCCAACTTTCAAGGGAACCGCATGGGAAATCTGATAGAAATACCCACCCCCAGCCTCCAGCAAACCCAAATTCTGGGCTTTTTTTTTTTTTTTTTTTTTTTAATATATTTTATTGATTTTTTACAGAGAGGAAGGGAGAGGGTTAGAGAGTTAGAAACATTGATGAGAGAGAATCATGGATCAGCTGCCTCCTGCACCACCCCTAATGGGGATGTGCCCACAGCCAAGGTACATGCCCTTGACCGGAATCGAACCCGGGGCCTTTCAGTCCACAGGCCGACGCTCTATCCACTGAGCCAAACCGGTTTCGGCTTTCTTTGCTCCATGGCCTGACCAGTAGGGGTTTCCCCCTGCTGAGGTCAGGGAAAAATCCAGGGCAGACTCAGGTGGGTGGGGCAGGGGCAGGGAAACACCCAATATCTTCCCTTAAGTCTGAAAGGCGACTCCCCATCATGGGAAACCCTAATTCTGCCTGGAGCTTTTCAGTGTCTAAGCCAGGCAGCCAGCCAATAGGCAGAGCAGGCCGAAACAGTCCAGGGGGTCCTTGGGCGTTTGCTGACCCGTCCCTGGGCCCAGGGCCTTAGAGTGAAGCTTGGTTTGCCCTGGGCTCAGCCAATCCCAGCAGACAGAGGTAGCCACAAACTGTGGTAGCTTGTAGCTGCAGACCAAGAACCTGCAGACCAAGTGTCCAGCTTCAGACAGCATCAGAAAGGATCCAACACTTTCCCTTTTCTAGTTTGCTCCTGTTGTTTTTCTTGTCTTTTTCCCCATAATATTGCATATTTCTTTCCTTTCTAATTCTATTTTCTTTCCTGATGCTTTTTTTTTCTGGCTTTCCTTTCCTGATCTTTTTTCCTTTTTCTTTTCCTTTTTTTATGATTTTCTCCTCTTATTCTTTTTTTCTATTGACTTATTATTCTTTTTTATATTTTCTTATTTTGTTGTTGATGTTTTTGTGTTTTGCTTTCTTTCTGTTGTTTTGTTTCTTATTTTCCCTTGTATTTTTGTTGTTGTTGTTGTTTGTGTGTGTGTGTGTGTGTGTGTGTGTGTGTGTGTTTTCTGTCAAGATCTATACAACAGTTTTCTTGATGTGGTTGGAGTTGAGCCTCACAGTCAGCCACCTTGAAATTGATCCAAAACATAAACATGCCAATAGCAATCAAAATGCAATTACAACAGGAGGGCTCACATAATACACATCAGTGACATTCCTAGACCATCAGGAGATCAGGGAGGCTGCACCATTGGGTCCCACAGGACACCTACTCCATAAGGCCACCCCACAAAGACTGGGAGTCATAGCAGATCTATCTAATACATACAAGCAAACACAAAGGGAGCCAAAGTGGGGAAATAATGAAACAGGCCCCAAATGAAAGAACAGGATAAATCTTCAGAAAAAGAGCTCAATGAAATGTAGGCAAACAATTTCTCAGATATAGAGTTCAAAGTAATGGTTATGAGGTTGCTCAAGGAACTTAGTAAGAATTACAAGGAGCTTACTGAGAACTACAACAGCATGAAAAAGGAAGTAGAAACCACCAACAACCAGCTGAAAATGATGAGTAGCATATCTGACCTCAAGAATATACTGGAAGGTATTAAAAGTAGATTGGATGAAGCAGAGGGTACAATCAGAATTGGCGAGAGAAAAAAACAAAACAAAGAAAAAAACTAGAGCTTTTCTTTTAGAGCTTCCAAAATAAAAAATTATAAAGCAGGAGAATAAGTTTAAGGAAATTTTGTGATATGAAATGTAACAACACCCACATCATATGGGTACCAGAGGTGAAAAAAAAATGAGCAAGGAATCCTAATCATAATGAGAATCCTTTGAAGAAATCATGACAGAAAACTTCCCTAACATAGTGAAGGAAAAAAATCACACAAGTTCAGAAAGCACAGAGAGTCCCAATCAAGATAAACCCAAAGGCCTACACCAAGACACATCATACTTAAAATGACACATGTTAAAGGCAGAGAAACAATCTTAAATGCATCGAGAGAGACAGAGAAGGTCCCATTAGACTGTCAGCTAATTTCCCAGCAGAAATATGTCAGGCAAGGAGAGTGGCAAGAAGTATTCAAAATAATGACAAGCAAGGACCTGAATTCAAGACTACTATATCCAGGAAAGCTATCTTTTAAAATTGAAGGGGAAATAAAGAGTTTCCCAGGCAAATAAAATAAAATAAAATAAAGTTAAAGAGTGTATTACCACCAACCCAGCATTGCAAGAAATGGTAAAGGGAATGCTTTAAGAAGAAAAAAGCAAAATGAAAGAGAGGAACATAGGTATCAAGAAAAAAAAATTGCAATAAAGAGGTACCTATCAGTAATAACCTTAAATGTAAATGGATAAAATGTTCTAATCAAAAGACATAGGGTAGCTGAATAGAATAAGAAAACATGACCCATATCTAGGGATGGGAAAAGTAGGCTTACAGCTGTTCATATGGAAAAAGACATGCAGAATGTGATTATTACAGTAGCTTTATTAACTCAAAGGAATGTCACAATGACACTGCACTTAGGTACAATCTTGTAAGTGCTCACATTGCTGGCCTTCATTATTTACACATTCTTATAGTCTACTTGACATACTCAAGTACACTTTGGCACAAAGTTCTTTATTGTCACCAATAAACCTATTTTGCCTACCCTACATATTTTTTATTCTAAAGCACATATTTATATACATTTTACCATCAGGATTTAGTCTGTGCCTTGTAACTTAAAGCACTTTACAAAAGAGTTACCTAAAATAATGGTGCAATTTACAACTGTATTCTGTGAGTTCACCATAGCAGGAGATGGGGAAAACATAAATAAATTTTGTGGAGGGTATTACAATGAGAACCCCTTCTACCCATAATAAGGAATCATTTCCAAAGGGGAAAAGATTTTATCCTCAATTCACTGCAAAAATACCACAAGTTGCTCTCACTTGACATTATAGAAGTCATTATTTCTCTAATTCTCAGCAGAGAAGCAACTCAGATGATTTCATAGAGTATATTCATAATATAGAATTCATACTTCAACTCTTTCAAATTGGGTCAAAATGTCCCCTAGTGAGATATTTATGCAGGGAATACCAAAATAATATAACAGCCCAAGTTGAAAATTAAATGGTCTGAGTACTTAAATATGTACTATTTAAATAAATGTACCAAAAGTAATTATATCTAAATATACATACAGATATCTATCTAATAAAAGAGTAATATGCAAATTGACTGCCACTCTAAGACATAAGATGGCGGCTCCCATATGATCAAAGATGGCTATCCCCATGTGGACACAAGATGGTCACCACAAGATGCCTGCAGGGATGGCAGTTGTGGACCATCAGGCCATCAGGGGAGGACAGTTAGGGGTGACTAGGCCAGCAGATATGGGTAGTTGGGGGAGACCACACCTGCAGGGGAGGACAGTTAGGGGCAACCAGGCTGACAGGGAAGGGCAGTTAAGGGCAATTGGGCCAGCAGGGGAGCAGTTAGGCATTGATCAGGCTGGCAGGGAAGTGTTTAGGGGGTGATCAGGCTGACAGGCAGAAGCAGTTAAGGACAATCAGGCAGGAAGGGAGATGAGCGGTTGAGAGCCATCATTCGATTGTGAAAGGGATATCCCAGATTGGAGAGGGTGCAGGCTCGGCTGAGGGACACACACCTTGCCCCCCGTGCACTGGGCCTTTCATATAATTATATCTATGTCAATATTTTCAAAAATCTGTATTTTTATCTAATATAAAGATATCTAATTTAACTTCAGAGGAAATAGAAGAAATGAACTGTGAGCTGGTCACCGCAATAACCCTACTATCAAAGGCATCACAGCTGCTTCACCTCTTTGTCCCCAAGCCTAGATGTGTGCGCCACCTGCTGTGTGATCTTCTTCATGATTCTGCACAGGGAATTCCACAGGAACTTCTGACCTCATATTCACACTTACCTGTTCCCCCTCCTCCATACATCTCCCTACCTCCCCCACATTAACGGAAAGGGAGAAATATCTCCTATTTTGATTTCTAGCATCCGACAAATCAATTGCTTAATTTTCTATTACACTCTAATCTGTGTCTACAAGCTTTGTTTTTTCATAGCTGTAACTGAAATACAAACTTATATATTCTGCTTTTATAAACATAAGCCTTTCTGCTGTTACACTGCTCATAATTTTTATAGCAGTAAAGACATCAAGTGGATATACCCTTACTTAACCAACGTAGTTCCCAATTATTAGACAGTGAGATTGGATACTTTTGCTATTAAAAACAATACTGCATAAAAATCTTATATTTTTTTACTACTCCCTTAAGATACCCCCAGAAACATTTCTTAGAATGTTGAAAATAAAGTAAAATTCAATATCTTATTTATCCCTACAGTGAAAATCAATATGAACTCTATTTTGGACATTTGTGGTAAAAAAAAAAAAAGAAGTCAAATTCTGTGTGTGTTTTAAAGTAAACCACAATAAAAATAGAGGATGATTTTATCCTCAATTCACTGCAAAATACTGTATAATGTCCTCACTTGTTATTAAAGATGGATTCCAGTTAAGCAATTGATTAGTATACTGTTATCCAGGTTCACAATGAAAACTGGGTTTATTTTAAAGTGTTCTCCCAGAACATTTAGGTTTCAAATATCTGTGTGTTGATCTGACCATTCCAGGTGCTCTCTGGATAAAACAACTGGTGCGTTACATGGGTGAAAGATCATTTCTAGCAGATTAGAATGCATTTTTAAATGCTACATTTTACTGATGGAAGGAAGAACAACTGAGTTAATGTCCCTTGTTGTCACCCAGATCCATGGAACCTCCATTACAGTCGGGGACAAGCTTTTAGGAGGAAATCTCGGGGCATCCAGTCCAACCTCATCCACAATACTTTCCTATTGGAATCATCAGAGAAGTGTACCTGAAGCTGTGTGCACATATGAATCTGAAGCAACCAGGACTGAAAGATGTCTTTAAAAAAGAGCCATCTAGTAACTAATCTTTCAACAAAGCCCTCCTCACCATGCCAGACAGTTACCAGAACGTTTCTGAAGGATCTGCAGGATGGTGCCTGTACTTTCATCTTGGTAACCGTCCTTTCTCAGGTGTGAAGGGACTTCTGAAGTCTACCTAAATATCTCTCCTGAACTGAGTCATCGCTGGTTCACCCCTCCCCTTTGATCTCTCTATAAGGTGCGGGGTGCAGGGTGCGGGGGGCAGACAATAAATAGAACTCATGCTACCTAGTCAAAGACTCGTTTTTATCAATATTCAACCTAAATCTACAAAGTAATGAATAACCTGATTTTTAAAAGCAATTGAAGAAGAACATTTTTATGCACAATTTTTGAAAGTCACTGAGAGCACTACTAAATCCCAGCAACACCACCACCACCACCACCACCACCAAAAGCCCTCTTGGTCAAGTGAGAATGTTTACATTTTTTTATCCTCACCTGAGGATATGTTTATCTTTTTTTTAGAAAGAGGAAGGGGGAGGGAGAGGGGTAGAAGGAGAGAGGAGGGATGGAGGGAGAGAGAAAAGAGAATGGAGGGAGGGAGAAAGAGAGACATAGAGAAAGAGAGAGAAATATCCATGTGAGAAACATTGATCAGTTGCCTCCTGTACACGCTTGAACCTGGGATGGAAACTGCAACCTCCTTGGTGTTCAGGGTGTTGCTCCAACCAGAGCTGGCCCTAGTCCACGGCCCCCAATCCTCGTTACAACAGACTATTGCCAAGCTGGGAGTCTCTCTGAGGAAAAGAGGTCTGTTATTAGAAGAGCTGGGGCATCCCGTTAGAAGTACACCTATTTTGAGTCTATGTTAGCCTAAATAAAACTTAACTGCTACTCCACACCTAATTTTGAGTCTTTCAAATAGCGACAAATATGTTTCCTCTAAAAAGTTTGTTAGATATATTTTGGGGACTTAAATTCTCTATGCACTTTAATTTCTGCAAATTTCAGAAATTTGGCTTGAAGTATAGCTATATAATAATAAAAGCATAAACAACCATTCTGGTGGAACAACTAGAATGACTGGTGGCTATGATGCGCACTGATCACCAGGGACAGATGCTCAATGCAGGAGCTGCCCCCTGGTGGTCAGTGCGCTCCCACAGCGGGAGTGCCAATGGGCCAGAAGCCAAGCTCACAGCTGGCAATGCAGAGGCGGTGGGGGGCGCCTCTCCTGCCTCTGTGGCAGCGCTAAGGAGCAGCGAGCAGGTGGGCAGTAAGGAGTGAGGGGTCCTGGGCTGCAGGAGGGATGTATGACTGCCTGATGGCTGAGGCCCGCTCCCCACGTGGGCCTAACCAGCAGAAGGTCATCCCCCAAAGGGTCCTGGACTGCGAGAGGGCAGGGCTGGGCTGAGGGACACACCCCGCCCCCCACCCAGTGCATGAATTTCATGCACCGGGCCTCTAGTTGTACAGTGTGTGTCTTTGTAGCCTTTCCACTTTGCTTCTATTAAAAATACACACAACCGGCCCTAGCCAGTTTGGCTCAGTGGATAAAGCGTTACCTTGTGGACTGATGGATCCCCATTTGATTCTGGTCAAGGGCACATGCCTGGGTTGTGGGCTTGATCCTCAGTAGGAGGTGAGGAGCAGGAGGCAGCCCATCAATGATTCTCTCTTGCCATTGATATTTCTATCTCTCTCCCCCTCCCATCCTCTCTGAAATCAATAAAAAATGTATGTATTTTTAAAAATATATACACAACCCTTAAGAAAGCAATGAAAAAACCACCACCAAAGGTATATCAAAACAAACATGTGCAATATGGACACTATCTTTTCTGAGAAACTTCTAAAATACTATAAACTTTAAATAAGTCCTACCTACATGTCATGATATTTAGGGTAAGGTTATGATATATCTTGCTTGTTTAGTAACTTCACTAGTTCCTCAAACTCAAAAATCCCAAACTTTGTTTAGACTTTTCATTAGTTAAGCAGGAAAATAAATGTACACAGATTTAAAAGAAAAATTAAAACTTATAAATCATAATAATCTGGCCACTCGGTGTATATAGGGTTAAAATGCATAAATATGGGCATCTAGGTGGTGTGGGGAGACCTCCGTGGTAGTGACATGGCGCCTGCTACAGTGTCATTGCTGGTAACAAACCAGCACAGGACCTCGGAGCTGTTCCTGCCACTGATGGACACAGTTCCAAAAGCAGCTAATTCAGTAGCCCTGAAAGTGGCAGTGATTATCAGAGTTTTAATGTTCTAACTTCAGACAATTTTGAATATCACCATAGATAAAGTAGTATTAGAAAACATTTATTTACATAAGTTATAAATGTACATATGACTCTACTAAACCATTTGCATATCTATAATTGCAAGTATTAGGTGCAGTAACTTTCTGGCAAAGGGTGCTGCTGCTCTAGTCTTATTCTCTATCACAGCACTTTAGTAGGGGGTGAAGGTGGGGAGGGGAGGGGCTGAGAGCAGAACAACATATTCCAAGAAAAGGTAGTAACAATCACCAGGCACATTTATTGCTCCAAAATTCACAGAATAATTAACACATTTCTCACCACATTTAAAACCGCCTTTAGGGTTTTTATTCTGCATGATTATCTAAAATTTTTATCGTCAAGTCAATTTTTTAAAAAGGGCTTACAGCATAAAAATTTGCTAAACAGTAGGGGGAGCAAGTGGCCAAGGGATGTGGGAGGGGAGATAGAAGGAGGGCTCCCAATCCGGTTTTATCTGGTTCTCCCACTGACCCTAAAGCGGGTCCGAGCAGGTTGGTACGTATATTAAGAATTGTGTACAAATTGAAATGTCTGTGTATTGCCGAAACCGGTTTGGCTCAATGGATAGAGCGTCGGCCTGCGGACTGAAAGGTCCCAGGTTCGATTCTGGTCAAGGGCACGTACCTTGGTTGCGGGCACATCCCCGGTGGGGGGGGTGCAGGAGGCAGCTGGTTGATGTATCTTTCTCATCGACGTTTCTAACTCTCTATCCCTCTCAATTCCTCTCTGTGTAAAAATCAATAAAATAGATATATTTTTAAAAAATGTCTGTGTATTGATCCTCAAAACAATAAAACCTCAATTATGAAAGAAAAATACATTTGTTAAACAGTCAATAAAATTAATATAAACATTTCCATTTTCATAATTAAATATCCAAAGAAGATACTTAAAATTAATGTCCAGAATAAAGACATGCTAGAAATAAAGCTATTAGGGGAGATATTTGAACTATGAATTCTTTGCACTTTTACTTCAATCATCTATAATTGAATTAGAACTAAATAATTTCAAAATCCCTCTCTAACTTTAAATTCTTTGATTAAAAAAAGTTGAGCCCAGCTGGTGTTGCTCAGTGGTTGAGCATCAATCCATGAACCAAGAGGTCCTCATTCAATTCCTGGTCAGGCACATGCTCTGATTTTAGGCTCAATCCCCTTTAGGGGGTGTGCAGGAGGCAGCTGATCAGTGTTTCTCTCTCATTGATGTTTCTCTCTCTCTATCCCTTTAAAAACTTCAAAGATGTGAAGAAATTGGAACCCTTATACACTGCTGGTGGGAATGCAGAAATGGTCCAGTCACTTTGGAAAACAGTTCCTCAACAAGTTAAACAGTTACCATATGATCCAGCAATTCCACTTGTAGGTCTGTGCCCAAGAGAATTGAAAACATGTGTCCACACAAAAACTTGAACACAAAAACTTGCTGCATTATTCACAATAGACAAAAAGTGGAAGCAACCCAAATGACAACTGAGGAAGAGGTAGAAAATGTGGTATAGTCATACAATGGACTATAATATTATCCTATACTAGAGGTCCAGTGCACGAAATCTGTGCACTTGGGAGGGGGGTCCCTCAGCCTGGCCTGTGCCCTCTCACAGTTCAGGAGCCCTGGGGGGATGTCTGACTGACGACTTAGGCCCACTAAGCTATAAGGCCCACATCCTTAGCATTGCCACAGAGGCGGGAGAGGCTCCCACCATTGTTGCTGTGCTCACCAGCCACAAGCCTGGCTTCTGGCTGAACGGCACTCCCACTGTGGGAGCACACTGACTACTAGGGGGCAGCTCCTGCACTGAGAGTCTGCCCCCTGGTGGTCAGTGTGCATCCTAGTGACCAGTCATTCCACCATTCCACCATTCGGTCATTTGCATATTAGCCTTTTATTATATAGGATACAGTGTAGATGAGGCCCCCTAGAATCATAAGAAATGCAAAAAATTCACCATTATCTCATTCTTGAATTGCCCCCAGTTAAAACCAAATTGCCTCCCCACTCTCGCATGGGGCATGAGTTGCATCTTGGGAACCATTGTACTGGCCGTTTCGCAGCTGTACGTGCTGAGGGCAGGGCTCCAACCTCCTGGAGCGGGGGTGGGGGGGCAGGCCAGGGCAGGGCCAGGTGGGCTAGGAGGGCAGGTTCAGTCGTGGCCCGAGGTTCAGTGCATTTCCACTGCAGAGATGGCACTGCTGCTGCCAGGGGCAGGGGGATGGGCCTGACCCTGGGGTTTCGCTCAGGCCAGCCTCCACCTGGGTCTGGAGCTGTAGGGAGGAGATGCATGCCCGGCCCCAGTGGAGGGGGTGGACAGTGGTGGGCCGTGGGCCCCAGGTGCCGGGGGAGGGAGGGGGCTGACGGGTTGTTGCCAGCATGATATTGCTGTGGGCACCGCTGGTAGAGGTGGCAGGGAAAGAGATTGGGAGTCAGGGTACGGACTGCAGCTACCCCAAGGCTGGCTCTTCTCCTCGTCAGGTCAGCCTCCCTGTCCCCCGGGGGTGTGGGGTCTGGGATAGGGTGTTGTGCAGGGGGATTGGAAGAGCTCCCATGGCCGCTTTGTGGCTCCCTGCCGCCCCCTCCCGACTGAGCTCTCCCCGGCCACCGGCCTGTCATGAGGCTGCCGGGCACTCTGCCGTGGGCAGCAGATCCTGGGGCGTGAGGCGGGGGTGGTGAAGGTGTGGGGAGCAGCTCCAGTATAGTTTAGTAAACCCCATGTCTGCATCAAGATTTGGCTGCAGGGCGAGGGGAGTCTGCCAGAGCTTATGGCTGCGAGTGCAGCAGCAGTGGCAGGAGCCTCTCCCACTTCCTTGGACATCCCCTGAGAGCTTCCGGGCTGTCAGAGGGATGTCTGACTGCCAGCTTATGTCCAGTCCCCTGGGGAGTAGGCCTAAGCTGGCAGGTGGACATTCCCCAGGGGCTCCCGGACTGCAAGAGAGTCCAGGCCAGGCTGAGGGACCTCCAGGGTGCATGAATTCTTGTGTACTGGGCCTCTAGTCTTATATAATAAAAGCCTAATTTACAAAGTGTCCAATCATCCACTTTCAACCAATCAAAGTGTAATATGCTAATGATATGCTGAGGGTGCTCAACCACTTGATATGATGTGCACTGACCACCAGGGGGCAGATGCTTCAACCAATTAGGTTAGCTTACTGCTGGGGTCTAGCCCATTGGGACTAAGCAAGACAGGCCAGACACACTCTGGAGCCCTTTTGCGGTCCCTCCCCAGCTGGCTAACCTCCCGCTGTCCCTCCCAGCCCCGATCATGCATCGTTGGGGTCCCTCAGCTTGGCCTGCTCCCTCTTGCAATCTGGGACCCCTCGGGGGATGCCAGAAAGCCAGTTTCAGCCTATCCCACAGGCCAGGCCAAGGGACCCCCCTGGTGCACAAATTTGTGCACTAGGCCTCTTGTTCAGAAATAATAAAGAAATTCTGATATATGCTACATATCACATGGATGAACCTTGAAAACATTATGCAAAGTGAAAGAAGCTACATATTGCATAATTCTATATACATGTAATATTCAGAATAGGAAAATCTATAGAGACATAAAGGAGATTAGTGGTTGCCAGGATGTAGTAGGGGATGAATGGCCTTGATAAAAAAGATTCTAAAATTACATTGTGTAACTACAAAACTGGGTTACAGAACTCTGTGAATATACTACAAACCACTGAAATGTATACTTAAGTGGGAGAATGTTATGATATTGAATTATGTCTCAATAAAATTGCTTTCTAAAAAAGAAGACACTTAAGAACAAATGAAGTAAATGTCAACATTTTACAGAAGATTGAGGTAAAACAGGTTATTTTCCACTTAAACTGCATTCATACTCAGTGGCGATTACTTCTCATATCAAAATTTCCTGTGATGACATTAAGATGAAAATAAATAATGCTACTTTATAAGATGCTTTCTGAATATTAATAATCTCAAATAATTAATAATGAGACATAGAGAGATGAGAAGGGCATATTTCTTGAACAATCTACACAATATGTTTACCAAAATCTTAAGTTTATTCAACTCATGGATTAGAAGACTTAACATCACTAAAATGTCTACACTACTTAAGCAATCTTTAGATTCAGCTCAATCCCTATTAAAACACCAATGGCAGATCTAGAACAAATAATCCAAAAATTTATATGGAACCAAAAAACACATTGAATAGCCATAGCAATCGTAAGAACAAAGTTGAAGGGATTGCAAAATTTAACATCAGATTATACTGCAAAGTTTCTGTTATCAAAACACCTAGGCACAAGAACAGGTATATAGATCAATGGAACAAAATAGAGAAATCAGAAATCAACCCAAGACATTACAGTCAATTATTATTTGACAAAGGAGGCCAGAGCATATAATGAAGTAAAGACAGTCTCTTCAATCAATGGTATTGGGAAAATTGGACAGGTTCATGCAAAGAAATGAAAGACCACAAACTTACACCATACACAAGAATAAACACAAAATGGATAAGAGACTTAAAAGTAAGCTATGAAGCCATGAACCATAGGCAGTAAAACCTCAAACATCTCATGGATCAGTATTTTAATGGATACATCTCCAAGGGCAAGAAAAAAAATAAATGAATGGGAGTACATCAAACTAAAAAGCTTCTGCACAGCAAAGGAAACCTTCAACAAGATGAAAAGGAACCCATTGTGTGGGAGAAATATTCATTATTGACACATTGGCTAAGGGGTTAATTTCCAAAATATATAAAGATCATAGAACACAGCAACAGGAAGACAAACAATCCAATTAAAAAATGGGCAAAGGACAGGACGTATCGATGGCCAGAAGACATATGAAAAAGTGCTCAATGTCACTAATCATCAGAAAGGTGCAAATTAAAACTACAATGAGATATCAAAAAGCCGCAAGTGTTCCAGAGCTTTGGGAACACTGCACACATAGGCCTGCGCATGCGCGTTACATGCAAGTGCCCCCAGGGCTAGCCCCTGGTTACTAGGAGACCGGACGCTCCTGTGGAAACGCTAGGCGCTGGGGGGCATGCGCCTGCGCGGCGCGGATGGACCTAGAGGAGGCCTTCCCTAGGCACCTGCTAGGCCTGGCACGTGAACGTACGCGACGCCACGTGCGTGGCTGCGCGCGCAGGGCTCGTAGTCTCTGTGAGAGGGCGGGTCAAACCAGGTACGCGTGCGCACAGGGACTAGGGGCACGCGAGGCCACAGCGGAGCGAAGGCGCCAGGAAGATGGAGGACAAGCGCCCCTCAGGTACAGAGCGTGAGGGCGGAGTCGAAGGCGGCGCGGGGCGGTGCTAACCGCTCCGCCTCCTTCCCGCCAGGTTTCCTCTTCCACCACCTGCACCCCCGGCGGGGCGGGGCCGGGCCATTGCGGGTGGGAAGGGCGGGGAAAGGGGCGGAGGATGGGGATCGGGTGGGACTGGAGCCCCGGCGGGAGGCGGGGCCTGGCAGTCCAGGATGAGCTCCGAGGAGGCTGCGGGGCTGACAGGTCCAGGGAGGGACCCGGAGCTCCAGGTAGAAGCGGTGATGGCCGGGCCGGGGCCCAGCAGTGTCCGGGCCGGAAGGCTCTGAGGCGGCAGCTGCAGGAGGCAATGTTTGGGGTCGGGCGGGGTGACCCCGAGGCCGGCGTTCACCGCCCGAGGGGCGGCGGCGGGCGGAGCTGCGGCCCGGGAAGCCCGGGAGCCACCGTGGCTCCCGCTGCCCTGTCTCCGGAGCACAGGCTGAGCCAGTTCCTATGGTGACCGCTTCGCTGGCCGCCGCCCTGGCCTGGTTGTTGGGGGGACTGTTGGGTTTGGAGACGCTCTGGAGCTGAGCAATTGGAAGTCAGATCTGGGACTTCACCCTGGCTCATCCTGGTCCCAGCCTCCACTTCTAAGCTCTTTATAGACCGCGGAGGCCAAGGGCTGAGATGAGGTAGCTTTCCCCTGAAAATCTCATATAAGTTCGGTGCCCAGGAGAGGCAGGGTAAGCTGGCTTTTGTCTGAAAACTAGTGGAGGCAACCGAGTAACTGAGAGTCATGGACCTGATACCTAAATACGCTCAAGAATACTAAACAAACTATAAGCAACAACAAGAATAAATCTTAAAACAATTTCCAGTAAAGAAACAAAATGCAAAGGAATAGGAAATTTTCATTTATATAAAATGTCATAAACCAAACTAGAATGTGCATGTTGCTTATAGTTTGTTTAGTGTTCTAATGTAAGAATTTATCTACTCTTCTCTTTAAAAAAAAAATATTTTATTGATTTTTTACAGAGAAGAAGAGAGAGGGATCGAGAGTTAGAAACATCAATCAGCTGCCTCTTGCACACCCCCTACTGGGGATGTGCCCGAAACCAAGGCACATGTCCTTGACCGGAATCAAACCTGGGATCCTTCAGTCAGCAGGCCAACGCTCTATCCACTGAGCCAAACCAGTTTCGGCTATCTACTCTTCTCTTGAGTGAACACTCAAGATTTTACAGTTTTGGTGATGTGAAGAACACTATTGTGAAGTTGCTTATACATGTTCCCCATGATACCCTTTTCATTTATCCACGGTAATCTTTTGATTACTAGTTAGTAAGGCAATTCCATATCTTAGTTCTGCTATAAAATCACTTTATTTGTTATTAAATTCTTTTAGTTCAGAAAAGCCTTTTGAAAACAGCTATTTTAACCCCTTATGTTTCAAAGAGTTCTTGATAAGTGGTACCTCCCTTAAGGCCTTTTATTTATGAACTTTTAAAACACAAGTTATTTCTTTACAGTATAATTTGATTTGAAGAGAAGTGAGAACTTTGGATTTGAATGCAATGCCTAGGAGAGGTTATTTCATTTTCATAGCAAAAGTTAACTATTGTGCCTTTACTATTTTGTTTGAAGTGAATTCCCAAAACGTTTATTATAAACACAATTGTTTATAATATCTCAAAATTGTCATAAATTTTTGTGTGCTTTCTCTATATCTTTCTGTTAGTGAAGCTATTCCTACTTCAAAATGTCTGTATAAACATTTGGGGACAGTTTTTTTAAAAAACAAAACACCAAGTTGACCTTTAGCAAAATCAGAATCTCATATAAAATACTCCAGTATTTTTAATTCTATCAAAATATTCAGTAGAGCCGAAACCGGTTTGGCTCAATGGATAGAGCTTCGGCTTGGGGACTGAAGGGTCCCAGGTTCGATTCCGGTCAAGGGCATGTACCTTGGTTGAGGGCACATCCCTAGTAGGGGGTGTGCAAGAGGCAGCTGATGGATGACTCTCTCTCATCGATGTTTCTAACTATCTCTCTCCCTTCCTCTCTGTAAAAAATCAATAAAATATATTAAAAAAAAGAAAAAAAAATAATACAAAATATTCAGTAGAGATTTATTGAGCACATATTATATACCTGATATTTTGCTCAGCATTGATGATACTTTTTAGCACATGACCTTATCTCCTTTTTTACTGAAAAATTAAAATTCTACCAGGCAGGAACTTCTTAAAATTTCTACCTCTATCTTAATCTTTACCTGACCTTTTTTTTTGTTTGTTTGTTTTAGAGGAAAAAATTTCTACCCCTTATCTAACCTTTCACCTGAACCTCCTTTTCTTTTTCTTGTCTCAGAGGACAGTGCTGGTGGCTGTTTTTATATTGTTTCTTCTTTGCAGAGTGTCTAGGGAGGAGATGTGGCCACGGTTTCCAAGGCCAACTTCCAGGAGGCCTGTGGCATTATTGGGATTGTGCTGGGGGCACTGATCCATCGGTGCCTGGCCAGTTCTCTGGAAATTGGACCTGCAGGACTGAGGGACTGAGTGGCTGCCGCTGGGCTGGTGGGCTGCTGGGAAGGGTCAGTCAGCTGAGCAGCACTCTGCTGTGGGAGCACACTTACCACCAGGGGTAGCTTCTGCGTTGAGTATCTTTTCCCTAGTGGTAAGTGCACATCATAGTGACAGTCATTCACTCGCTTAGGCTTTTATATATATAGAAAATAGGCCTGAGACCCTGCATGTCTTAAAAGCTTCTCAGCAATCTTTATTTGGCTAGTACAGAGACTAGACCCATAAAAAGTTCCATGAAATGAGCAGTGAATTAATATTTACTCTTCATCTTATTTTAAAATAGGCCTCAGGCCCTAGCAGGTTTGGCTCAATGGAAAGAGTATTGGCCTGCTGACTGAAGGGTCCCAGGTTCAATTCCTGTAAAAAGCATAAGCCTTTCCAGGCTCTATCCACAGTAGAGGTCATGCAGGAAGCAGCTAATCAATGATTCTCTCTCATTATTGATATTTCTATCTCTTTCTCCCTCTCCCTTCCTCTCTAATATCTATCTATCTATCTATCTATCTATCCACACACACACACACACACACACACACACACACACACACACTTTAAATAGGCCTCAGCCCAAATTAATTCAGGGAAATCAAGTAAAGTCTAAACCTGCCTAATACTGAGTTCTTCATAATTCGATCCCTTCCTACATCTCCAAATTTATCTCCTCTAAGAGCTCCCCTGTTAAGGACAAACTATTCCAAATTACTTCACATATTCTTTATACATTCAGAATCATGTCATCTTTTATTCATAAGCTTTGCCCTTACCCCTTTCTCTATTTAATTAAAGATACTTCTAAGGTTCAGCTTGAATTCTATATTTTCTAGGAAGTTGTCTTTGTCTTCTCCATCAAATAGTAATCATTTCTTCAATGGTTCTTTGGTATCCCGACTACTGGCACAAAAGTCAGGGGGGTGGATCCCCGGCCTGTAAGGGCATCCCACCACCTGCCTAGAGGGCTGATTGTATCCCACACCCTTCCTCACCCCCTTGGGATGGGTGCCACATTCAGGGCTCGTGGCTGGTGAGTGCTGCTGCTGCTGAGGCATGAGTCTCTCGTGGTCAGGACTGACTGGGCACGAGCCTGCAGCAGGCGGTGCGGGACCAGGAGGAGCAGGAGTGGCAGGCAGGAGCACTGGCAGCGGTGGGTTGCCAGTCCCCACAGGCCATGTCAAAGGACCACACGCATGCATGAATTTGTGCACCGAGCCTCTAGTTGTGGGAAAAAATCTGCATTTTAACAAGATTCTCAAGTGACTCGTATATTCACTAAAAACTGAAAAATATGGCTATAGTGAGGAATCATTTGATTTTGTTATTCTAAGTGAAATATTTATAACATATTTTTCAACAGAAACTGTGTAAGGAATGGTAATTTGGATTTCAGCTAATGCCATAAAGGCCTAAATAATTCATAATTATAAATGCTATGTGGGAGCTAAAACTTAAGTTCCAAATGAGGCAGCAACTGCTGAAATGAAAACCAAAAAGCACACTTGTATTTTGCTTAGGAAAGGGAAAGAGGAAGGTTAATTTGTCACACTGCTAAGAGATTGGACAAGGTGTGACTCAAGGTCAGTGACTAGGGAATCCTGATCCTGTAAAACCTGGGGCAGAGGATAACAGCTGCATTGCTAGGAGAGACCTAGGACGCTTGTAGCAAATTCTCTCTTCCATAACATACAGGCAGCCTTGATTTAGAAAAAGAACTGATTATTTTCCTAAATTACGCAATCTCTAAGATACATTGTCAAGTAAAAACAAGCACAGTGCATAGTAATATGTATAATATGCTAAAGTGAAATATTTGGTTATTTTTCACATGAAAAAATGTACACACCAGAAAAAAATTCTAGAAATGGAATTATTGTTATGTTGCTAGATTTTATATAATTGTTTTTCATAAATTTTGTGTCAATTTACACTGCCACCAAGGACATATAACAATGCTACATTATATATCCAATTATTTTATCTTTGCCAAGGTGAGTTAAAAAATGGTATCCAATGTTGTTTTAATGTGTATCTCTCTAAATGGTGAGATTGAGTATCTTTAAATCTATTTAAAAGCCATGTATGTGAAATATCCATATTCTTTGTCACTTTTTCTATTCGGGTATTTCTTTTCCTTTCTTATTTATAGGAACTATTTATATATTAGAGAGAAGTCAGCCCTTTGTGATATGTGTAGCAGACTTTTTTGGGAAACACAGGCCTAGAGATAGACTACTTAATTTGCTGCTGACCCAATATTTTCTTAGTACAGTGATTACCAAGGGGATAGGTTGGGGTATGTCTGTTTTGAAAAGCGTGTTCATATTATAGCTTTATATTTGGAAAGCACACAGAAAAAGTTTTATAACATAAAGTGTTAAGAAGGTGAAGCTTGCTAAATACTCTTTGCTGGTGTGACAAGGTTAAAACCAATTGGAAATGTATCTAAGAATGTGGTTAAATTAAAAAAATTATTGACTGTTGTGAGAAATCACAAAGCTGTTTTAAAAAGTATGTCCTGGTATTATTTCTGTTTTTTCCACTAGGTTACCACCAAAGAACATGATTTTGGTCTAGGGGCTCCAGTTTCCAAAGCTGGAAAATACCACAATACTCTCCAGCTAGAACAACAAGTGAGAACTCAAGATAAATTCATCTCTACACTGAAATTACAGGTTACATTTAATTTACATATGTATTTATTTCCCTAAATTAATCTTGGCTGGGGCCTATTTTAAAATAAGAAGACGGAGAACATTAATTCAGTGCTGGCTTACGGTTTTTATTTTATGGGTCTAAAATCACTTCATTTTTATCTTAGCCATTTTGATGCACAGAGTCTGAGTCAGTGAGTGCAAACGGTGTGCCAGGTGCTTTATTATTTGGTGCTTTCAAGTACATCATCTTACTTCATCCCAACCTTGTGAAACCATGTCGTTACTTCTATTTTACAGACATGGAAGCTGAAGTTCCAAGAGGTTAAAGAATTACGATACTGGACTAATGAATGACAGAGCTAGGATTTCTCTGAATTCTTGAGTTAGTTAGGATTTGAATTCTGTTCTCTGAACTCCAAGTTCAGCATTGTTTCTCTTCTGGTGCCTAATCTGTGGGGTAGCTATTAATTAAGGTAATTGAAAGAAATTGCCTCTGGTAGGAAGAAGGAGTAGACTTACTTTTCTATAATCCTCTTACTAAGTACAGCTAAAAATCCTGAACATTATGTATAAAACAAGCATAGAACACTGAAAGGCGGGAAGAAGAAGGAAGACTGACTAGGGACCCCAACACACCAAGAATGACACGTGACACAAATTAAGTAGTCTATCTCTAGGCCTGTGTTTTCCAAAAACACAAGAATGACACAAATTTAGTGAGTTCCTAGATTTTCTTTTGGCCCCACATATTCCAGACAGAAAGCGCAGAAACAACTATGGGTGCAGACAAAGAACAGTCTCAGAAAAGCGGTCTGTCTCTAGCCAGAGGACTAGGAGAGGGACAGCCTAGTAAGGTAGACTCCTTTTAGACCACAACTGTCTGCTCTAAGCAACACAGTGGAAAACCTATAGCCCCATTCCTGCCCGCAAAGGCTGAGTAAAGAGCCTAGCCTGTTATCCTTGCCCGGCTGTAACAAGGAGCCCCAGCTGCGCCTCATACCGCCCTCTTCCCCACCCCCCCCAACTTCTCCACCCCCACAGGTGGTGGCAAAGAAGAAGGCTGGTGCTGGGAACCACAAGGCAGTAAGGGAAGTTCCCAAGCCCATTGTGTGTGTGAAACACATGGGCAGCCTCAAGCACCAGCCCCACCCCCACGGGTGGTGTGAGTGCCCCCTCTCCTCCCTGCTGCATGGTGCCCCAGGAGAATGTGCAGTTAGGGCATCACCGGGACCCAGCAGGAGCAAGCCCACCGCCCACAGGGGCAGTGGTGGACACATGAGAGCAGTAACGGGGCAGCTCTGCTCTTCCTGCTGCTGTGGTTTCAGCAGAGGCCTAGTGAGGAGCCTGAACGTCCATCCTGCCTAGCAGGAACAAGGAGCCTCACCTTCTCCAGGAAAAACTGGACCAACCCCCCACCCCCCCACCCCCAGCAGGAACAAAGCAGTGTCCCCCTTTTCTAGCTGGAGCAGTGTCACAGGAAACCCACTAGAACACAGGATCCAGAGTCTTAGAATGCCAGGTTTCAATTGAAAGAAAAAAAACCAAAACACTCCTTATCCTAAGAATCAGGAAGATTCTCAATTTCAATGAGAAAAGACAAGATATGCCAGGACCAATATGAGTTAGATATTACATTGATCTGACAAGCATTTTTAATCAGGTAAGAATTTTATGAGTGCTTTAGCAAGCAATTTTGGATATTTCTATGGCACACAAAGGAAAATAGAGGTAAAGGAGAACCAAATGGAAATTACCAAGTTGTTCTTCAGTAAGTGAATGGATAAGCAAACTGCGGTGCATCCATAGAATGGAATTATAAAAAGAGATGAGTTGTTAAGCCACAATAAAACACAAAGGAACATTAAAAGGAGAGAAAAGCCTATCTGAAAAGGTTACATATTCTGATTCCAACTATATGACTTTCTAGAAAAGACAAAACAGAGAGATATTATAGAAAGAACACCCACTGCTAGTGACTTGGGGGGAGGGAGAGATGAGTGGAACACAGGTGATTTTTATGACAGTGAAACTATTCTGTATGATAAAATAATGATGGATATATGTCAGTATTATTTGTCAGAACCCAAATAATGAACCCTAACATAAGCTATGGACTTAAGTTAGTGATAATGTATTGATTTTGGCTTATCAATTATAACAAGATGTAAATAAGAGGGGAGAATGGGTGTGCATCTTTGAGGTGGGGAAACAAAAGGTATGTGGGAAATCTGTAATTCCCTATCACATTTTCTATAAACCTAAAACTGCACTAAATTTGTGAGTACAAGTCTTCTACCTCCTTGGTTAAGTTTATTCCTAGGTATCTTACTTTTTTGTTGCAGTAATAAATATGTGTGTGTTTGTTTTTTAATTATTCTTTCTGATAGTTAATTATTGGTGTGTAAAATGCTCCCAATTTCTGAATTTTAATTTTGTATCCAGCTACTTTGGGAAATTATTTATTTTATCTAGTTTTTTGGTGGAGCTGTTTCTATGTACATCTAATGTGCAAATAATGGAAGTTTTACTTCCCCTCCTTTCCAATTTGGATGCCCTTTATTTCTTTTTCTTGTCTAATTGCTATGGCTAAGACTTCCAGTTATATGTTGAATAATGTGGTGAAAATTGAAATCACTGCCTTGTGGTACACTTTTAGTTTTTGCCCATTGAGTGTGATATTGGCTGTAGGTTTGTCATATATAGACTTTATTATATTGAGGTATGCTTCCTCTATTCCTATTTTGCTGAGAGTTTTTATCATAAACATGTGGCCCAGTGCACGGATTCATGCACATTGAAAGGAAATTAATTAGAAGAAATATTTTAATATTGTTATTTGCCCTTTCTCTATAATACAAGTGTCAGAAGTGAAAGAAAATTAGTAAAATATATATGAAAATAATATATAAATTGATTAATAATTAAACAATAACAACATGATATAACAACACAAAGACATGATATAGAAACAATAAAACATGATATAAAAATAACATTGATAAAACCCATGACTGATAAAAAAAAAGACTGATAAATTGATTAAATTTATCCTAATATCTCCCTGTATACCACATTAAGAGTAAAAACACTTCCAGAGTGCTTGACTAATTTCCCTTGTGATGAACTTTTACAACTTTAATTTTAACGTCACAGTTCTTTGAACTCAAGAAAAAGCAACATATAACTGACCATGTCCAAAAATGGGTTCAGGTAGGAATATTTCTACTCTGTCTAGATTGGCGCCAGTGAGAACTGTATATGTACCACAAATGAGTAATCAACTTAGCCTTTCATAGATATAGAATAAAAACTTGCTTAAGTAGACATGCTTTCTGATTTAGCTTAACTTTTTCCAGCCAGTGAAGCATCCCAACTTCTCTTTCAGGTATCAGGTAATTGTCAGAAACACAGCAATAAATATCAACATGAAGCAGATTATTATTGTAGATCATGCAGGGAAAACATATTTAACTGCAGCAGTGTTTGACTGTATTCTGCACAGTGAAAAAACTTGACATCATTTTCAGAGTCCACCATTTCTTACTTCTTTTCAGTCAGGTCACATTTCTAAGCTTTCTAAATCTCCATTTTCTGGCTAATGAAAAGAAAATAGGATTCCATTGAGTTTCCTATCTACCTACTTCAGGACTTCTGTGAGGAACAAATGAAATGAGGCAGGGAAAATGCTTCACAGACATTTGGTTGTAGTGTAAAATGTTCCCACCTGGCTATGAAGCAAGTCATATTCCTGGGCTGCAGAAACTCCAAGGAGGCTAGTTGCTAGGGACAGGAAGCTGGGCTTTGCTACATGATATCTACCCAGATAGACACTGAGAATATTAGCCTTTTATATATATTCTAGAGGCCTGGTGCATGAAAATTCATGCACTGGAGGGGTGTCCCTCAGCCTGGCCTGCCTCCTCTCACAGTCTGGGAGCCTTCAGGGGCGGGAGGCGTCCCAGTGATCAGGGGAAGGGATGCCCCATCACACCTCTGCTGCTACCACTGATGGGAGCATAAGCCTCAGCTGGCACTGGTTACTTGAGCCTTGGGAGGCTCTGGGCAGCTGGGGAGCCACCATCTGAGGCTTGTTTACACCTTGGGTGGGCCCTGGGCAGCTGGGCAGCCAACATCTGAGGCTTGCCTGTGCCTTGGGCTGGCCCTAGGTGGCTGGGGGACTGAGGGAACTGGGGGACTCCAAAGGCAGGCACTTAAGTGAGACTGAGGGGACTGGGCACTGCCATCTTGTGGCTGTGGGCACTGCCATCTTTGAGGGTGTGTCAGTCAATTACAATAGTCCCTCCTTATTGGCTGTGGGTGCCACTATTTTTGAGTGCAGAGCAGTCACTTAGCATATTCCCTCCTTATTGGCTATGGCTGCCACCATCTTTGCGATGGTGTGAGGGTCAATTAGCATATTCCTTCTTTATTAGATAGGATAGACTGGTGCTGGATTTCATCAATGTTTTTTCTGCATCTATTAATGTGATCATGTGATTTTTATTTTTCATTTTTTTTTACATGATGTATTACATTTATTGATTTGCAAATATTGTATCTGTCTGCATCCCTGTAATAAATCTTACTCGACTATGGTGTAGGATCTTTTTAATGTATTGTTGGATCCAGTTTGTTAATATTTTATTAAGGATTTTAACATCAATGTTCATTGGTGATATTGTTCTATAATTTTCTTTCATAGTAGTATCTTTATCTGGTTTTGGAATTAGGATAATTCTGGTCTCATTAAAAGATTGGAATACTTCCTTACTCTTGAATTTCTTGGAACAGTATCAGGATAGGTATTCTTCTCTGAATGTCTGGTAAAATTCCCTTGTGAAGCCATTTGCTCTAGGACTTTTGCTTGCTGGGAGTTTTTTGTTTGTTTTTTATTACTGCTTCAATTTCATTAGTTGTAATTAGTTTATTCAGGTTTTCTTATTCTTCCTAGTTTATTCTTGGAAGGTTGTGTGTTTTTAGGACTTTATCTATTTCATCCACATTGTCCAATTTGTTGGCATAATACCGTACTTTCTTACAATCTTTTGTATTTCTTTGGTGTCAGTTATTACTTCTTTCATTTTTGATTTTTTAAATTTATTTGTGTCCTCTCTCTTTTTCTTGATGAGTCTAGTTAAAGGTTTGTCAATCTTCTTTATTGTTTCAAAGAATCAGCTTTTAATTTTATTGATCTTTTGCATTTTTTTTTAGTCTATTCTGTCATTTATTTCTGCTCTAATCTTCATTATTCCCTTCCTTATATTCTAGGCTTTGTTTTGTGTTTTTTCCTAGTTCTTTTAGGTATAGGGTTAGTTTGTTTATTGAAGAATTTTCCTGCTTCCTCAGGTTAGATTCTAATGCTATAAACTTCACCTCCAGGACTGCTTTTGCTGTGCCCCAGAGATTTGGGGTTGATATGTGTTTATTTTCATTTGTTTCCATATAATTATTTATTCCTATTTCTCATTGTTTAATAACATGCTATTTAGAATCCATGTATTTGAATGTTTTTCAGTGTGTTTTTTTGTATTACAATTGAATTCTAGTTTCATGTCTTTGTGATCCAAGAAAATGCATAATATGATTTCAATCTTCTTTAACTTGTTAAGACTTATTTTGTGTCCCAACATGTTGTCTATCTTTGAGAATGTTCCATGTGCTCTTGAGAAGATTGTATTTTCTGCTGCTCTGGGATGAATATCAATTCAATTCATTTGATCTAGCTATCATTTAAGGTTGCTATTGCCTTGTTGATTTTTTTGTCTGGAAGATCTATCCATTGATAGTGGGGTTTTAAAATTTCCTCCTATGACAGTATTGCTATCAATCCCTCCCTTAATGTCTACCAAGATTTGCTTTATATATTTAGGTGCTTCTATGTTGGGATGCATATATGTTTACAAGGGTTATATTCTCTTGTTAGATCGATCCCTTCATATTATGTAATGACCTTGTTTGTCTTTTTTAAAAATATATATATATTTTTATTGATTTTTACACAGTAGAAGGGAGAGGGATAGAGAGTTAGAAACATGAATGAGAGAGAAACATCAGTCAGCTGTACACCCCCCACTGGGGATGTGCCTGCAACCAAGGTACATGCCCTTGACTGAAATCGAACCTGGGACCCTTGAGTCCGCAGACCAATGCTCTATCCACTGAGCCAAACTGGTCAGGGCTGTCTTTTTTTTTTTTTTTTTAATGACCTTTGTTTAGAAGTCTAGTTTGTCAGATATAAGTATTTTTTATTTCATTTTTTTATTAAGGTATTATATGTGTACATATCTTACCAATCCCCCCACCCCCACTCCCATACATACAGATAAAAGTACTATTACTCCAGTTTTGTGGTGGTGTTTTTTCTATTGGCATGAAATATTTTTTCCATCCCTTCACTTTCGGTCTATGTTACTTTTATTCTAAAGTGGGTCTTTTGTAGACAGCATATATGTTTTCTTAGTAAAAGATATGCTGTATCTTTTTATTGGAGTGTTTAATCCTTTTATATTTGAGTTTATTATTGGCTAGAGGCCTGGTGCACAGGATTCATCCACCAGTGGGGGGTGTGGCCTGCGGGGATCTGCCTGCTGTGGGAGCACAGCTCATCCTGGTCAGCTGAGCGGCTGTGGACCCGCCCTCTGAGAGGCTGCTCCTAGGTCTGGCATCTTCCATGGAACCAGAACACTTGCCTCTCCAGGGGACCCGGTCAGGACTGGGCTCAGGGACAATAGCACTGAGAGGAGATGGAGTAGGCCTCAGTCCCACGGCTGCCACAAGCTGCCTCCCAGCCCCTGGGGTCAGCTCTGCGAGTCTGGTGTCAGCACTGCACAGCCTGTGGGCATCATGAGGAGGTAGCAGGGAGCAAGGAGGAGGAGCCTGGGGTGAGAAGGTGATGATTGCAGCCTGGATTCCTGCCTGTTGGCCAGGGGTTTGCAGCAGGAGCAGCCACTCATCCTTGTCAGCTGAGCTGTGCTCCCACTGTGGTAGCACACTGATCAGCAGGGGTCAGCTCCTGCATTGAGCATTTGCCCTCTGCTGGCAGCATGCATCATAGTGACTAGTCGACGTCGTTCTGGTTGTTCCACCGTTCAGTTGCTGGGTTTTTATTATATAGGATAGCTACTTATTTATTGCCATTTTATTCTTTATACCTATGTTTCCCCTCTTAATTTTTTTCCTTTCTTTTTCTTAAAGTAGGCCTTTTACATTTCTTATAATACTAATTTGGTGGTAATGAACTTTTTTATTTTATTTTGCCTGGGAAGATCTTTATACTGACTTCAATTTTAAGTGATAGCCTTGCTGGGTACAGTAGTCTTCTTTGTTGGTCCTTGTTTTTTATCACTTTGAACATTTGATGCCAGTCTCTTTTGTTCTGAAGTGTTTCTGTTGAGAAATCAAGTGATAGCCTTATGGGAGCCCCTTTGTAGGTCTTTCTGATTTTTAAGATTATCTCTTTGTCTTTAATATTTGGCATTTTAATTATGATGTGTCTTGGTGTGGGGATCTTTGGGTTCACCTTGATTGGTATTTTCTGTGCTTCCTGAACTTATGTGACTTTTCCCTTCACAGGTTATGGAAGTTTTCAGCTGTTATTACATCAAATAAGTTCTCTATCCCTTGTTTACCCTCTTATCTTTCTAAGACCCTCATTATGTGGATATTGTTATGCTTGATGTTATCAGAGAGGTCACTTAGACTTTCTTATTTTAAAAAAAAATTCTCTTTTCTTTTGATGCTCTGCTTGGGTGCTTACTGTTATCTTATTTTCTAAATCATAGATTTCATCCTCTGCTTAACCTAACCTGCTGTTTATTCCTTCTAGTGTATTCTTTATTTCAGATAATTGTATTCTTCATTTCTCACTGGTTCTTTTTTAAGGATTTCTTTATCCTTTTTAATGCTTAGGTTTCTTTAAGTTCTCACTGAGATCATCCATTCTCCCCCTAAGGTCTTTGTGCATCCTTGTAACCATTGTTTTAAACTCTGCATCTAATGTTTTGGTTGCTTCTTTTAATTTAATTCTTCTCTGGTGATTTCTCTTGTTCTTTCATTTGGAACATATTTCTTTGTCTCTCCATTTTGTTTCTGTGTATTAGGTTGATTTGTTATGGCTCCCAAATTTGTTATGATGGCTTTATGATGAAGGTGTTTTGTCAGGCTCAGTGGCACAATCTTTTAAGTCACCTGAGCTCTATGTTTCTTGTGGGTTATGTGTATCCACCTATTGTAATTGAGTCTTGAATATTTTTGGGCCCTACATGAGTGGAGTTAATTCTTCAGGCTGCCTGACTGTAAGGGGAAACCTCAATCATCCTGTGTGAGACATTGTGCAGAAGTGTCCCTCTCAAAATAGAGTTGTTCCCTGTAGGTTCTGGTACCTGCCCGAATCCCCTTTTGTGTATGCCACCTGTATGGCTAGTTGGGACTTGCTCTGGTGTGGTCTGATGCTCATTACTGGTTGTGTTGGTCCTGGGTCCTCAGGCGAGGTTCACTTACAGGTACAAGTCAGACATGGTATATAACTGGCCTTGGTCTACCTGTCTGGAGTTACCACCCAGTTAACAGTTTGTGGTTGTGTCTACTGGGCCTGGGTGTGTATTGGAGGGGCCAATCTGAATATAAGGTTTGGTGTCCTTTAGTTTAGAGTTGGGGGCAGATCCGTAAAAGGCCTGAGGCTTCCTGAGTCTGGCTTCGCCTGTCAGTTACTCCAACTACTCCTGAGGTTGCCTTGTCTTCCTCCTGCCAAAGAAAGACTGTAGTGTGGGCTCAGACTGGCCACAAACTAGAGGCTCTTCCACAGATTGCAAGCCTGGTATGGTGGTGGGAGGACAGGACCAGTGGGTCCCCTACTTGGAGGTCATGAGGTCAGGCAACTAATGAGAGAAAGTGACCCTTCCTCCAGAGCCAAACCACTCAGTCCATACCAGAGTCTCTAACTCCAGTTCCCCCCAAAGGGGCATGCCACAAGTTCAGGTTGGATGCAGCCAACCCGCCCGCCCATCCACACGAGCAAACTGGACTCAGGGGGACAGATCAAAAGTCTCCCATTGGGGGTGATGCCAGCAGAGTCCACAGGAGGGATCTAAGCACATCATCCTGGTCCCAGATAACAGCCTCCAACTTCCTCAAACCTAGAATGTTCCAGCTCTGAACCATTCTCCCTTCCCTCATCAGAACTGAGACTAGCTGGGCGGGGTATCTAGGACTTGGCAGGGATGATCCAAACAGTCACCTTTTGGGGGTGGTGCCCACAAACCTGTAGGAGGGGGCAGGTACTTTTTCACCTTCTCAGGGTAGTGCAAGCTGAGCTAGTAAAGAGAGGGGAGTGGCCCCTGCCCTGGCAATGTGGTGTGTACCACAGCACCCAGCTGTCCTGTTGCTGTACAAAAACTTCCCCAGGAAGCATACTCTGAAGTTTCCAGCTCTGAATGGCACTCCCGTTTTCCCATGTAGGTAACTCAGCAGGACCGGACCCACCCAGTGATTCAGCATCCGGGGGGAAGGGCACCAGCTTTGCACTCCAGATGGGGAGACCTGCCCTCTTTCCAAAGCTGTACATTTTAGTCACTGTCTGGGTCTCCGCTGAGAACCCCCTAGAAAAAGAGGACCCTAAAGTCGGTGCTGGCTGCTGACACCTCCAGATGGCCTGAGTTTGGCAAAGTGCCGCAGCTAGCTCTTGGGGCCAGACAGTGCACTCCCCAGGCTAGTGCTGTAATAACAGAGGTTCTCATTCCTGGGAAGGTGGCATCTGGTCTCCCAGGCAGACTGAAGCCCCACTGGTTTTCACCACCAGATGCTATGCGTGCTCCTCTTCCCATCTTGGTTGCTCTGGGTTTGGGATCCCTGTGTGTGTGTTTGAGCGGGGGTAGGGAGTGGGGGGGGCGCATGCACAAGTTTTGCAACACAATATCCTCTGGCTTCTTACCCATCACACATGGGTATGGATGCTAGCCCTTTCCTTGCCTCTGCCCTTCTTACCAGTCTCTATGTGGCTTATTCTGTAAATCCTTGGTTATAATATTTCATTTGGTTATTCAAGTTTATTGCTCTACAAGTTAGCTGTAAATCTGGTTTGTGGCTGGGAGCAGGTGAATGTAGCTTCCACTTATTCTGCAGCCATCTTGGAATCCACTTTTAGTCATTTTTTAAAGGTCAACTTTTTAAAGAGTAACTTCTTCCATTATTTATTCCATAAAAATGTTTTGAATATTTATTATTGTGTTATCTATTACTATGTATCAAATATTCCCTAAACTTTAATAGCTTTAAATGACAAACATTTATATCTCGCAATTTCAGTTGCCACTTAGCTGAGTGGTTCTGGTTCATGGTTTCTTGGGAATTATCATCCAGATGACAGGACACAGTCATTGCTTGACTGTCCTGGAAGATTTGCTTTTACGATGCCTTACTCAGCTGGCCATTGGCTTGTGGCAGAAGCCTCAGTTGCTCACCAGGTGGACTCTCCCTCTGGCTGTTTGATATAGTCGTCACAGCGGCTGGCTTGTCTCCAAGCCTGTGATCCCAGAGAGACAGCAAGGAGGAATGGGTAATGCCTGTGCACCACACTCCCACCACATCCTGTTCGTTAGACGAGTGTCTCTGGGTGTAGCCCACACTTAAGGGGAGGGCAGGTAAGCTCCATTTTTTGAAGGAAGGAGTATTAGAGTTCATGGACGTTTGAAAACCATTACAACTATATGCCTCCTTTTATCTTCTCATTTTGAGGTGTTTGCCATTTATGTCTTAAAACAGTGTTTTCCAGATAAGTAAAAACACAATTTTTTGAAATATGGAAAAGCAGAATTGCAATTTCACCATTACTAGTTTATTTTGATACAATTTACATATATATATTTTAATATATTTTATTGATTTTTCACAAAGAAGAAGAGAGAGGGATAGAAAATTAGAAACATCGATGAGAGAGAATCATTGATCAGCTGCCTCTTGCACACCCCCTACTGGGGATGTGCCGGCAACCAAGGTGCATGCCCTTGACCGGAATTAAATCCGGGACCTTTCAATCCGCAAGCCGACGCTCTATCCACTGAGCCCAACCGGTCCCGGCACAATTTATATTTTTAATTAACTTAGGAGCCATTATTAGATACACACACACACACAAATATGCACAAGTCTCTTTGTCTTCTGCTTGCTTTATTTTTCTCTGTAGCACTTTCCTACTACTTTGTCCCTCCCTCTGCTCCAGCCACACTAGCCTCCTTATTATTCCTTGGAATTTAGTAGGTGTCTCTTATCTTTAGGACCTTTGCTGGAGGCTATATCTGGAGTTTTTTTGTTTTTTTTTTTTTCCCCCAGATTTTTATGTCTTTGCTCAAAGGACTCCTTTTCATGAGGACTTCCACAATCACCCTATGTAAAATTCCAACCTGTTCCTTCATAAACACCCCAGGAGCCTTAACTCTGCTCTTTCTATTGTACTATATAATTTATTTGTTACGTTTATTTTCTACCCAGCTAGAATATAACTTACCCAAAGGCAGGGATCTTGATTTATTTTGTCCACTTTTTTATATGTCAAGTGAAAAGAACAGATGTGAGTGCTCAATATATATTTTTTGAAGAACGCACTCACTATCTGACATATATTTTACCTAATATCTTTTGTTTTTCTCTTTTTAAGTAGAATGTCAGCTTCATGAGGACAGAAATTTCTGTCTATTTCATTCACCACTAGATCTAGCATATAGCAAAATGTCAAGCACATGGTCCTCATTAAACATTTGTCAAGTAAATGTTTTCATTTTGTTTTTCAAAGCAGAATCAGCATTATGTGTTTTATATGTAAAGTAATACGTATCTATTAAAATTTTTTATCTATATAAAATGACATTGACTGTAATCATACATTGTAATAACTAGATAAAATCCATCTTCCTTATATGTTATTAGTTTTCTTCCATCTGAATATGGGATATTTGTATATAAATTTATTTTTTACAAGCGTGTGTCATACTAAGTAAAACTTTTGGCCTTGTGGAGTTTTAATACTAATTTAGTATGGATATCAGTACACACAACTCAAATTATATCCTTTTTTTTAGTGTCTTCATAATAGTATAATTAAAGCACTGAAAATTATCTACACAAATAACTATACATAAGCTTACCCAAATTGTATATGATATGTCTCATACCACAACAACCCTTAATATTTCATAAAAATATGACTTCCAGAAACACCTTAGAAAAGTACTTTAGTCAAAAGAACAAATGAGGTACACTAATCCTAGAATATATTTAAAAACAGTACATTTAAAAAAGTTAAATAAAATATGGTACATTTAGAAATACACTTTAAAAATAGTACATTTTAGTTTAGAATAATGAGAGGTTTATAAATTGAGAAATAAATTTATTAAACTAGCTTACCATCTTTCAGCAGAGAGCTTTACAACTTTGCATAAAAACATAGTCACTGGCCTCTAGAAACATACAATTTAGTTATATACTAAACTATAACTATGGGGAACTATACCACGAGACTGGATATGTTTGATGTCATAAATCTACAGAAAGTTTTTGTGGGTTTGATTTAACTAAGCTATTAAGAATTCAAAGGAAAAGATAATCATTTATGAACATGGGTGATCTGGGAAAACTTTTGAAATCCTAGTCATTCTTTTATTTCTTCCATTTTATTATCTTCAGGATTAGTATTAACATTTTTTCTAGTTTGTGGGGAGTAATTTAAAAAATATTATCAATATTTTATACAAGACATTAGCTAATTCAAAGAAACTACTATACATATTCCTAGGTTCTTCTACCATCAAAAGTAGGTAAACAAAGCGGTAGAATATTGTTTCTTTTGTAAATTATTCACTGTCTGCATATTTTTATTTTTGAGTGGCTTGCTTTTTATATTCTCTTTTTCGAGTTAAATCAGTTTACATATTTAAAATCCAAATAACTTTTTTTTCTGGCTTGATTTTCAGATTGAACTCGTTTGCCAGCAAAATAATATAATAGTATTGGAAGATATAAGAAAAAGACTCAGATCTGTAAGTGCCTTTTATATGTTAGATAATTTTTATTTTTGTTAATATAGTAAAACTACAAAAAACTGTACATATGTCATGATTTTACGAACAGTCAAAAATGTTTGTGTTCTACAGTCAACCCTCTGCTTGGTGCACAGGGTACTCCCATGTGTAAAAGCAATGCTCTTCTTGCTCCATTTCATCATTACTCCTTGCTCTCCTAGAGAACTTATGGTTAGTTTTATTAATGCCCTTTGCTGTTAACTGATTTAAAATAACTGTGAGTAATTTAATTCTCAATATGTAAGATGCATTTGTCTACACATTTACTTTTCTTTTTCCTAGTAAGAAATATCTGTTATGTCAAATTTTGTTGTTTAATTCTAGGATATATATATATATATATATATATATATATATATATATATATATATATTTTTTTTTTTTTTTTTTAATTTTTATTGTTTAAAGAATTACATGTTTTTCCTTTTTCCCCCCACTTACTTTCCGCCAGCCTCCCCTACCCCTTGTCGCATGCCCTCAACCCATCTCCCTCCTCCCCCCGGGCAGTGTCTTGTGTCCATTGGTGTGCTTATATGCATGATATAAGTCCTTTGGTTGATCTATTTCCCTCCCTCCCCAACACTCCACAGCCTTCCCGCTGTAATTTGACAGTCTGTTCAGTGCTTTATTGCCTCTGTATCTATCTTTTTATTCATCAGGCTATAATGCTCTTTATTGTCCATAAATGAATGAGATCATGTGGTATTTTTCTTTCATTGCCTGATTTATTTCACTTAACATAATGCTCTCCAGGTCCATCCATGCTGCTGCAAATGGTAAGAATTTCTTCTTTTTTATAGCAGCATAGTATTCCATTGTAGATGTACCATAGTTTTCTAATCCAATCATCTGCTGATGGGCACTTAGGCTGTTTCCAAATCTTAGCTATGGAGAATTGTGCTGTTATGAACATAGGGATATATATATATATAGATATAGATATAGATATAGATATAGATATAGATATAGATATAGATATAGATATAGATATAGATATAGATATATAGATATATATCTCCTTTCTGATTGGTGTTTCTAGTTTCTTGGGATATATTCCTAGAAGTGAGATTACTGGGTCAAATGGGAGCTCCATTTTCAGTTTTTTGAGGAAACTCCATACTGTTCTCCCCTGGTGGCTGCACCAGTCTGCATTTCCACCAGCAGTGCACGAGGGTTCATTTTTCTCCACACCCTCGCCAACTTTTGTCGTTTGTTGATTTGTTGATGATAGCCATTCTGACAGGTGTGAGATGATACCGCATTGTCGTTTAGATTTGCATCTCTCAGATAATTAGTGACTTTGAGCATGTTTTCATGTGTCTCTTAGCCTTCCTTCTGTCTTCTTTTGAAAAGATTCTATTTAGGTCTGTTGCCCATGTTTTTTTTTTGGATCATTTGTCTTCGTTTTATTAAGTTGTATAAGTTGCCTGTAGATGTTGGAGATTAGACCTTTATCAACGATAACATTTGCAAATATGTTCTCCCGTACAGTGTTCTTTCTTGTTGTTTTGTTGATGGTTTCTTTTGCTGTGAAAAAGCTTTTTATTTTGATGTAGTCCCATTTGTTAATTTTCTCTTTAGCTTCCATTGCCCTAGTAGTAGTATCGGTGAAGAAATTCCTTTGGCATATATTTGAGATTTCTCTACCTGTGATTCCTCTAGTATTTTTATGGTTTCCTATTTTAGGTTTAATCCTGTATCCATTTTTGAGTTTATTTTTGTGTATGGTGTAAGTTGGTGGTCTAATTTCATTTTTTTGCATGTATCTGTCCAATTTTCCCAACACCATTTATTAAAGATTGTCTTGACTCCATTGTATGTCAATGCCTCCTTTGTCAAATTGAGCGTAGTGTTTTGGGTTGATATCTGGATTCTCTATTCTATCCCATTAATCTATATGTTTGTTCTTGTGCCAATACCAGGCTGTTTTGAGAACAGTGGCTTTGTAATACAGCTTGAAATCTGGTATAGAGATCCCACCTATAATACTTTGTTCTTCTTTCTCAGGATTGTTGTGGCTATTAGGGGTCTTTTTTTTTTTTTTTAATTCCAGATGAATTTTTGGAGAGTTCTTTTGAGGTCTGTGAAGTATGCCATTGGCATTTTAATGGGGAGTGCATTGAATCTATAGATTGCTTTGGGTAATATGGACATTTTAATGATGTTGATTCTACCAATCCATGAACATGGTATGTTCTTCCATCTGTTTATGTCTTCCTCTATCTCTTTTTTCAGCGTCTTGTAGTTTTCCACATATAGGTCTTTTACCTCCTTAGTTAAGTTTATTCATAGGTATCCTAATATTTTTGGTGCGATGGTAAGTAGGATTACATTTTTAGTCTCTCTGTAAATTCATTATTGGTGTATAGAAATGCCATAGATTTCTTGGCATTGATTTTTGTATCCTGCTACATTGCCAAATTAATTTATTAAGTCTATTAGTTTTTTATGGAGTCTTTTGGGGTTTTTATGTACAATGCCATGTCATCTGCAAATAAGGACAGCTTTACTTCTTTTCCAATTTGGATGCCTTTTATTTCTTCTTCTTGTCTAATTGCAATGGCTTATTCTTCCAGTACTATGTTGAACAGGAGTGGTGAGAGTGGGTATCTCTTTCTTGTTCCTGTTCTTAGGGGAAATAGTTTTAGTTTTGCCCTTTGAGTTTGATGTTTGCTGTGTGTTTACCATATATAGCTTTTATTATGTTGTGGTATAATCCTTTTATTTCCACCTTGTTGAGAGTTTTAAGAGTGTTTGGATTTTGTCAAATGCTTTTTCTACATCAATTTATATGACTGTGTGACTTTTATCTTTCAATTTGTTTATGTAATGTATCACATTTATTGATTTGTGGATATTGTACCATCCTTGCATTCCTGGGATAAATCCTACTTGGTCATGGTGTATGATCTTTCTGATGTACTGCTGGACCTGATTTGCTAGAATTTTGTTGAGATTTTTGTCATCTATGTTCATGAGGGATATTGGCATGTAATTCTCTTTCATTGTGTTGTATTTATCTGGTTTTAGTATTAGTGTAATGCTGGCTTCATAGGAGCTTGGAAGTGTTCCTTCCTCTTGAATTTTTTGAGGAGAATAGGTTTTAGTTCTTCCTTGAATGTTTGGTGAAACTCCCCTGTGAAGCCATCTGGCCCCAGGCTTTTGTTTACTGGAAGTTTTTTGATGACTGCTTCAATTTCTTCCATAGTTATTGGCCTATTGATATGTTTGAATTCTTCCTGATTGTGTTTTGGAAGGTTATACTTTTCTAGATATGTCCATTTCCTCCAGGTTGTCCAGTTTGTTGGAATAGAGTTGTTCATAGTATTTTTTAACAATTGTTTGTGTTTCGGTGGGATCTGTTGTTATTTCACTTCTTTCATTTCTGATTTTGTTTATTTGCATCCTCTCTCTTTGCTTCTTGGTGAGCCTGGCTAGAGGTTCATCCATCTTGTGTATCACTTTAAAGAACCAGCTCTTGGTTTTGTTGATCTTTTGTATTGTTTCTTTGGTCTCAATGTCATTTATCTCAGCTCTGATCTTTATTATTTCCTTCCTCCTGCTTACACTGGACTTTTCTTGATTTCTTTCTAACTCTTTGAGTTTAAGAGTTAGGAAATTTATTACCATTGTTTCTTATTTTTTGTAGTAGGCTTGTAGTGGTATGAACTTCCCTCTCAAGACTGCTTTAGATCAACAAAACAACAAGAAAGCCCACTGTATGGGAAAACATATTTGCGAATGTTATCACTGATAAAGGTTTAATCTCCAACATCTACAGGCAACTTATACAACTTAATAAAATGAAGATAAGTGATCCAATAAAAACATGGGCAACAGACCTAAATAGAATCTTTTCAAAAGAAGACAGAAGGAGGGCCAAGAGATGCATGAAAACACGCTCAAAGTCACTAATTATCCAAGAGATGCAAATCAAAACAACAGTGTGGTACCATCTCACACCTGTCAAAATGGCTATCATCAACAAATCAATAAACAAAGTTGGCGAGGATGTGGAGAAAAATGAACCCTCTTGCACTGCTGGTGGGAATGTAGACTGGTGCAGTTACTGTGAAGAACAGTATGGAGTTTCCTCAAAAAACTGAAAATGGAGCTCCCATTTGACCCAGTAATCCCACTCCTAGGAATATATTCTAAGAAACTAGAAACACCAATCAGAAAGGATATATACACCCCTGTGTTCATAGCATCACAATTCTCCATAGCTAAGATTTGGAAATAACCGAGGTGCCCATCAGCAGATAATTTGATCAGAAAACTATGGTACATCTACACAATGGAATACTATGCTGCCATAAAAAAGAAGGAATTCTCACCATTTGCAGCAACCTGGATGGAATTGGAGAACATTATGCTGAGTGAAATAAGCCAGTCAATGAAAGGAAAACACCACATGGTCTCCCTCATTTATGGATAAAAAAAGAACATTATTACCTGATGAACAAAAAAGATAGATAGAGACAGTAAAGCAACAAACAGACTGTCAGAGGGAAGATTAGGGAGATGTGGGAGAGATCAACCAAAGGACTTGAATTCATGCATATAAGCATAATCAATGGACACAAAACTCCGGGGGGTGGGGGCATGTATGGGAGTTGGGAGTGGGCAATGGTAAGATAAGTACACATATAATACCTTAATAAAAAAAAAAAATGGGGGAAAAAAGACTTCTTTAGCTGTGCTTCATAGATTTTGGATTGTTCTCTTTTCATTGTCATTTGTTGCCATGATGTTTTTTATTTTTTTCTTGATTTCTCTAGTAACCCAGTCAGTGTTTAATAGCATGCTGTTTAGTCTCCATGTATTTGCTTTTTTTTTTTGGATTGTTTTTAATGTAGTTGATTTCCAGTTTTATGCCACTGTGATCTGAGAAGATGCTTGATGTGATTTCTATTTTCTTGAATTTGAAAAGACTTTGCCTGTTTCTAACATATGATCTATCTTTGAAAATGACCCATGTTCACTTGAGAAGAATGTATATTCTGTGGCTTTGGGTTGAAATGTTCTGAAGATGTCAATTAATTCCAGCTCGTTTAGTGAGTCATTTAGGATTAATGTTTCTATGCTGATTTTTTGTGTAGAGGATTTGTCCAGTGGTGATAGTGGGGTATTAAGGTCTCTTACTATGATTGTATTGCTGTCATTCTCTCCCTTGATATCCTCCAGGAGTTTTGTTGTTGTTTTTTTAATGTATTTCGGTGCTCCTGTATTGGGTGTGTATATGTTTACCAGAGTTATTTCTTCTTGTTGGATTGCTCCCTTTAGTATTATGAAGTGGCTTTCCATATATCTTGTTATGTCCTTCATTTTGAGATCTAATTTGTCAGATATAAGTAGTGCTACCCCAGCTTTTTTTTTTTCATTTCCATTCGCCTGAAAAACCTTTTTCCATCTTTTCACCCTCAGTCTGTGTGTGTCTTTTTTTCTGAGGTGGGTTTTTTGTAGACAGCAGATATATGGGTGGTGTTTTCTTATCCAATCTGTTACCCTATGACTTTTGATTGGGTCATTTAATCCATTTACATTTTAAATTGTTATTGATAGGTACTTATTTGTCACCATTTTTATTCTTTACCCCTGTGGTGTTCCTTCTTCGCTTCCTTTTTTATTTATTTTTTATTTTTATTACAGCAGACCCTTTAGCATTTCTTGCATTACTAGTTTGGTGGTAATAATTTCCTTAGTTCTTTTTTGTCTGTGAAGCTCCTGATTTCACCTTCAATTTTGATTGATAGCCTTGCTGGGTACAGTATTCTTGGATTCAGACCCTTCCTCTGCATGACTTTGTATATTTCATTCCATTCACTCCTGGCCTGATGAATTCCTGTTGAGAAATCATTTGCTAGTCTGTTGGGGAATCCTTTTTAGGTAACTTTCTCTCTCAGGCCACTTTTAAGATTATTACTTTGTCGTTGGTGTTTGCCAATTTAATTGTAATATGCCTTGGTGTCGGTCTTTTGGGGTTCATTTGGATTGAGACTCTGTGAGCTTCTTGGATTTGTGTGGGGTTTTTCTTTCCTATATCAGGGAAGTTTTCTGTCATTATTTCTTCAAACAGGTTTTCTATTCCTTGCTCAGTTTCCTCTCTTTCTGGAACATGTATTATGCGGATGTTGTTTTGTCCCAAAGTTCCTTTAGGCTCTCTTCCCGCTTTAAAAATTTTTATTTTCTAGAAGCTGCTCTACTTGAGTATTTTTTCTACTTTGCCTTCTAGCTCACTGATGTGGTCCTCCTCTTCTTCTAGTCTACTCTTTATGCTTTCTATTGAGTACTTTACAGCAGCGATGTAATTTTACATTTCTTTTTGGTTCTTCTTCATTTTCTCTTGGTTCTTACTCCTATTGTTGAAAATTTGTCTTCCATTCTTTTCAGCCACCTTATGATCATTTCTCTGAATTATTTCTCTGGTATGTTGCTTGCCTCCACTTCGTTTACTTCCTTTTTTGGTGATGCCTGCTTTTCTTTTATATCAGGGCTGTTTCTTTGTCTCCCTATGGTCTCTCTTCTCCAGGTGTCTGGTTATGTAGTTCTCTCTCTCCTGCGTTGATTTAAAGGCACAAAATACAATACAACCAGGTACAACTCACAAGGCACTGAACAGAAATGTATTCATGATATTAATAACCCCAAATAAAGGTGATGGCCAGAGAAATGCAAATTAGAGTATAGGAGAGAAAGAAGAAGAGAGGTAGAAAAAAAAGAAGTGCAAAAGTGAAATTGGGAAAAGGAAAAAAAATAAGAGAGAAAATCAAGAGAATAAGAAAGAAAAGGGGAATAAACTATATATGAGGAGAAAACTACAATAGAATAGCCACTAATCCCAACAAATGCCAACAACAAGTACCTGGAGATGAATACTAACTACAGACAACAACTAGTATCAAGCGAGGTGAGGGAAAAGAGAAGTAAAAAAACAAAAGAATACGCAAAACAATCTCACAAACAAGCATAAAACATTGATATAATCAACATTCAAGCAAACAACAAAAGGACAGAGAGAAAAACAATTTTTTGGATAGTGAAAACAGGAGAAGTGTATATAGAATTGGAGTAGGGTACTGGAAATTAGATATATAAGTAGGGTGAAATTTTAACAGGGAGTAGAAAGAAAGAATAGGGAAAATCTAAAGGAGGAGAAAGGTAAGAGAAATAGGACAACAAAAGGGGAAAAGTTAGGAAGAGTGTGATGTCATAAAGGTAGAGTTGAGATAGAGTAAAATGATGCTGAAGGAAAGATGAAAATAGAATGTGGAACACTAATCCCAAAGTAAAATAAAGACAAAATAAAATGACACTTAAAAAAAGGGGGGGGGGGAAATAGTAGTAGTAATAATAATGATTGAAAATAAAAATGTATTAATTAAAAAGGTAAAATAAAGTGAGGCTAAAGAAAAAAAATAGTTTCTTAAATAAAAGATGAAAAAAATAAAATAATAATAATAAATAAATTAAAAATAATAAAATAAATTTAAAAATATGCCGTAGTAAAGGTCATTCACTTCCTCTATTGTTCTGTTTGGCATGCCTGTTTCCCAGTCAAGAAAATATTGCAGTTCCCAGTCAAGAAAACACTGTTCCTCAGTGTTGTAAGCCAGTCCTGATTTTTAAGCAGGCAGTGTGTCTTAATTTCTTGTATTCCTTTATTTCTGATTACACAAGAGTCATTTTGTGATTCAGCCCCTGGGTGGCAGTGTTTCTGGATTTACCTCGGGTGTATAGGTCCTCTCTAGCCTGTGCTTAGATCCTGCTTTCCCTGTGGCACTCAATACAGGTTTGTGGGAGTAGGTTGCCCCAAAACTGGTTCTCTGAATGTTATTCCCCTCTCTGATCCCCAGGTTCCAGAAAAATAACTTTCCCCTGCAGTCTCTTAGGGTTTCCCCATTTGTAATCCTATGTATTGGGCTTAGTAATCAGAAGCAAGGATTTAAAGAGGAAAAAGCGTAAGTATGCGAACTCTGGGGCTGTGCACAAGTCTGTACAGTCTTTTTCCCCCCTTGTGTCTAAGCAGCTGGCTCACTCTTAAAATTTTTATGCTGACCTTTTGCATCAGATCGAAATCAGTTGCTTTTTAGAGATCCCTTCTGTTAGCAGCTCTGAGGACCCCCTTCTATTGTACATTCACTGGTCATGCCAGCCCCAACAGCCACGGATTTTTCTAGGTGCAAACATCACCTGGTCTTCAGCTCCCACCATGTATGCGTTTCTCTGTCCTGTCAGGACCAGAGACTCACCTTATCCCAAGCGAAATCTGACCTTTCTGTGGTGGAATGTAGAGCTCCTCTGAATCCACATGTTTGCACCAATTGGGGACAGGTGTTCTAAAGTTCACAGCTGTTCAGTGGGTGCTGTAGATAGTTGTAGATTTTCAGGCTTCTGATAACATCCACTTTCCCCTTCAGGATGGCGTGGTCTCTGCATCTGAGCCAGTGGCTCCGGGAGGGAGACCAGCTGCAGTGGGGGCTGCCTGGTCAGGGGAGCCCCGTCCAGCAGTCCCCCACCTTCTCTGGCATATAGCTGTCCCTTAACTCACCAAAAAACACTCCCCATGCGATCCTCAGCTGTTCTCTCTATCTGCTCCAGGACAAGGCTCAGGACACATCTGTCTATTCCACCGCCATTCCCCCCACCCCCCCACTAATATATCAATATTTTCTTTATCTAAAAATGTGAAATGAAAACTGCTCTGTTTAGAAATTTTAATTTTATTATTTAAAATATTTGAAATCCCTTATCTGTAACTATATCTTTTATTTCCTTCCAATATAGCATTGGTAAAATAAATATTATAAAATAAATGTTTCTAAATATACTAAAGTGAATAGGAATGCACTTGAAAGTTCTTATAAGTATAGAATATCCAGTATTTCTTTAATTTAATCATCCCTTGAACAATTACTGCACAAAACTTAGATGCTATACAAGTTTTTCTAAGAAAATTAATTTTATTTTAGTATTTGTAACTACATCTTTGGACATTTCTGGCCTCTCTGAAATTTATTTCTTTATTTTTTTCCCCAAACTTATTGGGTAAATTTATGAGTACTTTTAGTTAAATCAAAATATAGAACATTCAGAAATGCTGGGAAAGAACGAAAGCTAACTGCTTTTTTTAAAGTGTAATTTTTAAATGTTATAATATTTTTAAAGCACCACATTTATTGCCTTACCTGGTTTGGCTCAGATGATAGAGCAATGACCTGTGGACTGAAGGGTCTCAGGTTCAATTCTGGTCAAGGGCACATGCCTAGGTTTAGGGATTGGTCCCTAGTGGGGGATGGGCAGGAGGCAGCTGATCAATGATTATTTCTCATCATTGAGGTTTCTATCTCTTTCTCCCTTTGCTTTCCTCTCTGTAATCAATAAAAATATATTTAAAACAACAACAAAAACAGACCACCTTGATTATTTTTAAGGATCCTGTGTATGTTCAACTTCATGTAGAAAATGTTACTGTAGTTTAGCTTGAAATATTGGCCTGATATTTTTCTCCCTAGCAAGATAATTTTAGAGATTAAAACATCACAAAATAAATCTCCTTTTAGACTTGACTCCTTTATCAAGACCTTATAAGCAGACAAAGACTACAAGAGTGAAGCTCAAAACTTGAGAAAGATGATCAGAAGTAGATCTAAAAGTCCAAGACGCCTATCACCATCTTCCCGGGTAAGTTTTGGAAAGTTATAAATATTTTGGAATTTGTGGCTCAAACACTGACATTTATTCTTTGATTTACCTAATCTGGAAACAATTCAGGTTGATTAGTCCATCAAAGAGGTTGTGGATAGAGGTCTCTTTGATGGACAGTGGACCGTTGAAATTGGTTCTTTATCCCTAGTATTTGTCATTGTTGGGAGGTAATCAGATAAATGTAGAGCAATTTTGGATGAAGCTGTTTAAAAGTGAGGTGATTTGTAAACTTTTTTTTCATCATTTCATCAATATACCATCATGATTGCTTAAATAGTGACTGTGAACAGCCATCATATCAAAGAAGAGCTTCACATTTCTTATCTAATAACTGTAGGTTACACACTGTGATGCAGAGCTTTTGAAGACCACGCGAGACCGTGAAGAACTTAAGTGCATGCTGGAAAAATATGAGCGTCATTTGGCAGAAATTCAGGGTAATGTCAAGGTTCTTACATCTGAGAGAGACAAGACCTTTCTTCTTTATGAACAGGTAAACTTGCCTATAAGGAAACAAAATATGTAAGTAATAACAGTTAACTCTAGGGATATGTAATTATTTAGGTATACTTAAATCTGCCAATCAAATTAATGTAACTACCAGTTAGGAATTACCTTCATTCTTAAGATATGTTTAAAGAAATATATTTCCAATACAGTATATGTGTGGACATACATTTGTTGTCCCCATACTCATAAAAGGTCACATACATGCATAGAAATAGTTTGATTTTTGAAATAAAAAAATGGGGAAAATGTTAAATAGAAAGATATGTTGAGTTTAAGGTAAAAATATTTGAATTTGGAGATTAAAAAATTGTAACATATCATTTTAATGTACTATCAATCACTTTAGAAACTGCTATATAATTTAATTTCAGAGAGTAAAATCAGTTTATCTCTATTTTTAGCTTAAAATTAATACCTCTATTAACCAAATAGTTTCTTTATTTCAGAAATATTAAACACCATATATTACTAGAATAATTTATTTTAAAAAATATAAAATTCAATTAAGAATTACAGCTGCTTTGTGCAGGGTGATGGGCTTGCCACTTTAAGAAAAGAAAAAAAACACACCATAAGATGGAAACATTGCCAGTTTTTTTTTTGTTCGTTTGTTTGTTTTTTAAGTTTTAAAGTTCTCCTTAGTGGGTTGTATTTTAATTAAGTCAAGCTTACTCATCGCTTTTTATTTTATTTTTTAAATATATTTTTATTGATTTCAGAGAAGAAGGGAGAGGGAGAGAGAGATAGAAACATAATGATGATAGAGAATCATTGACTGGCTGCCTGTTGCACGCCCCTTGCTGGGGATCAAGCCTGCAACCAGGGCATATGCCCTTGACTGGAATCGATCCTGGGATCTTTCAGTCCATAGGCTCTACCATTAAGCCAAACCGGATAGGGCACTCATCTCTTTTTAAATAACTACAGTGACTTTGGATACCATGATTATGTGGCCTGTTTGCTTCATTTAATAAGAGAAGGCAGGGCTAATAAGGTTAACTATTTTGCCCAAGAACAGCAGGAATCAGTCCAGATTGTCTGACTCCTATTTGGGTTTGCTCTTTGCCATTTAATTAAGCTTGTTTTAGGAGAATTGGCCCAGGGGGATATAGATCTGTTTGGGCATATATCTTAATGTATAAAATAAATGCCCAGTGTATAAAATAAATGCCCAGTGTATAATATACCATGCCCAGTGTATAATATACCATCGCATAAATCCTTTTGGTTAAATCTTTCTTTTCTTTTCTTTTCTTTTCTTTTCTTTTCTTTTCTTTTCTTTTCTTTTCTTTTCTTTCTCAGCATTGTCTTTTATTATGCTTAAAGCTTTAAACATTATATTAGCTATTTAATGGATGACACATGATATTCTCTTCCATAATTAGCTTTCTTGTTTTTAGTTTGGGCAGTTTAAATAGCAGCTACCACTTCTTAGTGTGTGGGGTGACTACTGGGCTTTGATTAGAATTCCCTGGCATCTGTGTCTGTGCCATGCAACCTGAGTCAGTGAACGTGCACATGATTATAAGCCAGGAGAGTCCTTAATGAGAATGCTGTGCGTATGAGTATAAGATGGGAGATTATTTTACTGAAACCTCTGCTCAGAAAGCCTTGCATAAGTATACTTTGTTAATGATCCTCAAATTTTTGCTCTATTCCTTCTCTTCAGACAATTTTATTTTATTTTAAATATATTTTTATTGATTTCACTGAGAAAGGGAGAGGATTAAAGAGATAGAAACATCAATGATGAGAGAGAATCATTGATCAGCTATCTCCTGCACACCCTACACTGGGGATCAAACCACCAAAATGGACGTGTGTCCTGACCAGAAATTGAACCATGATCTCATGGTTCATAGGTCGACAATCAACCATGAGCCAGGCTAACTGGGCATAGACAATTTTAAATTGAGATTTGAAGTGTAAATTAGTTAATAAGCTAGTGTGAGCTACTGCTCTACTTCATTAACTCAGGGAACACAGTTTAAAAAAGTTCAGATACTGTTTTCTACATTTGCAGTCTTATTGGGGAGATAAAGTAAACTGTCTTTATTTGCTTTTTTGTTATTTTAGCACAAGTAATCTAAAGATATTTTTCTTTATGGTGATCACTAAACTATGTAGAGTATGAATAGGGTTTCTGTTATCTTGAAAAGGATAAGAAGGAACATTTAGATTAAAGAAATGATGTGAGGCACATGACAAAGGTAAGTGATTCAGTCAAAGACTAGCATCAAAGGTGCGTGACAGGAGAGGAAGGGGGAGCTGACACTTGAGAGGTAGATTGAACTAGAGCAGCTGTCTGCAAATGTTTCTGTGAAGACCCAGGTAATAAATATCTTGGGCTCTGCAGGCCATGATCTCAGTCATGGTGAGTCAGCTGTTTTTGTGAGGTGAAAGCACCCACAGATGATATACAAATGAATATGTTTGCTCTGTTACTATAATATAACTTCATTTATGGACACTGAAATTTGAATTTCATATTATTTTACCCATTATGAAATATTTTTCTTCTTTTGATTATTGTCAAATATTTAAAATGTAAAAATATTATAAGCTTATAAACTTACATAACACAGGAGGCTTGCTGGATTTGGCCTGTGAGATTTGGTGTAGGTTACCAGCTTCTGGACTATATGGTGGAGCCTGTTCAAGGGCATTCCAAGGAGTTTATACTTTGCTTTATAAGCAATGGGCAGCTTATTTTTTTAAAAGCAGAAGAACTATGACTAAAGCCTAATTTTTTACAATTTTAATCTGATAAGAATTTTATATTTTCTTCTTTATCTCATACACAATTTTTATATGTTATCTTTTTATATAACAACTAGTGACCCGGTGCATAGATACATGCACATTGAAAAAGAAAATTAATTGGAAGGTGACTGATGGGGTGAGACTGGGTGAAATGGTCTAGATATGCCCTGGAGCCAACCTCCCTGGCATCTGCTGAATGAGCGGGGTCACTCCAGCAGGTGGTGTCTTTCGGCTTGGCCTGCAGGGATTGGGCCAAAACCGGCTCTACGACATCCCCCCGAGGGGTCTGGAAGTGTGAGAGGGCACTCTGCAAAGTTGCTGTTGTATAGATTGTGGAACATAAACACAAGTGTGCAGTAAACCAGTGCCCCCAAACAGCATCACCCATAGCCAAATGTGGAATCATGTGGCCCCAAGAGAAATCAGGCTCCCTCCTCCCTGGTTTTGGGGCATCACCCAAGAACTCCCGCTGCCAAGTCACTGTAACTCAGCAGCTCCTGCGTTGAGTGTCTGCCTCCTGGTGGTCAATTCTCATAATAGTAATGGTTGGACAGAGGGAAGGACGCTTCGCATATTAGCCTTTTATATATGAAGATTTCTCCTTCAAGAGAACTAGAGGAGGGAGAATCCATGGAATCTTTAAAAGGCTGTTGTAGTAATTCATGCATGAGGCATTTATGGATTGGGCTAGGATGCTGCCAAGGAAGAAGTGACAAGATTTTATTAGAGCCAAAAGGAGGGAGGAATGGAAATGTCTGAAGTTTTTGAAAGACTGAAGGAATGTGGTTATAGAAAAAGAAATAGGGAAGTCATTTGTGATTTATGGAAAAAATGTGGTTGGTTCAGACAGATGGAGTACATTCAGGTAGGAATCGCCATCAGGCAGTAAGAAATGTGGGACGGGAGTAGGGAGAAAAGAAAGAGCTGAATATTTTGATTTAGAAGTCATCTGCCTAGTGATGAGTTTGGGGCCTTCAGAGTGGGTGAGGTCTCTGAATGAGAAAGCTATATATAGGGGGTCTTGGAAAGTTTTATTGGATTGGAAAGAGAGAAAGAAGACAGGAAGCAAAGGCAGGGAAAGGGAGGGAAGTATATCAAGAAGGATGTTCAAAACAATGTCAAATGTTACCAAAGTATCAAAAACAAGAACTGAGGAAAAGGCCATTAGATTTGTTAAGGTCTTTAGTTGAAATTCTGCAAAATTTGGGAGCCAGGTTATAGTGGGGTGAGAAAGTGGGTAGAAAGGAACAGGCCATGGTACAGACACTTAAAACAAAATTTGGCAAAGGTTTTGGAAAGCAAAATTCTGTTTGTATATAGCATTTGCATTTATTTGGATAAAGTCAAAATTATAACATTATCCTACTCTATGGCTGTTGATAATAGGTTTGGATTTCAACCAGCTGTATATAAAATTGTATTTGTGTCTGTCTGTCTATGTATTTAAATAATAGGCACAGGAAGAGATTGCCCGGCTTCGCCGAGAAATGATGAAAAGCTGTAAGTCTCCTAAATCAACAACTGCACATGCCATCCTCCGGCGGGTGGAGACTGAAAGAGATGTAGCCTTCACCGACTTACGAAGAATGACCACAGAACGAGACAGTCTGAGGGAAAGGCTAAAGGTTTGAGAGAATTTTATCTTTGTGAACATTTGTGAAACCTGACACAGTGACATTGAAAGCGCTTTGTTTTGTTTTTGTCTTTTTAACCAGATTGCTCAAGATACAGCGTTTAATGAGAAAGCTCACTTGGAACAAAGGATAGAGGAGCTGGAGTGTACAGTTCATAATGTAAAGTCGTTTTTGCATTTGTAGCTATAAACTGTCAGTGGCTTTCCCTTTTTTTTTTTTACTGTGTTCAGAGAAGTTCTTTTATTTTTCTACGATAGGGTTTCTAATCCTAAAATACTGAAGGTTGGGTGTGTGTGTGTGTGTGTGTGTGAGTGTGTGTGTATTAAACTCTTTATTCCAAAATGTGAGTATAATATTTTTTATGTTAGGTTGCAAAATGGCTTTAAAAAAACCATTAGGGGTGTGTTCTCAGGGATTTTAGCATGATTTTCATCTCCCTATTTCATTAAAGAGAACATTTCTAGATATAGGAAAACAGGATTATTCTACCTAAAGAGTACCTAGGGTAGAAAAAATTATGGTGAAATGAAAATTAATGAGAAAAATATATGTAAACTGAATTTAAATGTGAGGCAATACCTTTTTTATTAATGAAAGATTTGAGATGCTGTATTTGAGATATTATGACTATATAAACAGAATTAATGGAATTTGACTTTCTGTTACAAATTTAATTTAATGCATTTATAAATTCATGTGTACCATGTTTATATGAGTAAAAAAAAAGCAGTAGATAGGGGGGGAAATAATTTATTTCATAATTCTACTTTATAGCTATAAATTGTTAGGTTGAGCAACAAATATGAATTTTTTTGCAAATAGAATATGTATGCGGAAGTCGAATTGAACCAGATTGAAAATGTAGATGGATATACTATTCCTTTTTTAAATATATATTTTTATTGTTGCTGGTATTTCAGATATCTCTCGTCCCCTTCCCTTAATCCCCATATATACTATTATTGTTCCTACTCCACAACACTTTGTCCATATAGCCTGACATAAAATTCAAGCTTAAGCTGATCATCTCATTGTATCAATCTTGTCATCTACCAGTTTTTACAAATAGAGGCTTTTTTAGTGATGGCAGTAACCTGGTCATTTCACTTGTATAGCTTGATGATGAACGTATGGAGCAAATGTCAAATATGACTTTGATGAAGGAGACCATAACCACTGTGGAGAAAGAAATGAAATCACTAGCAAGAAAGGCAATGGACACTGAAAGTGAACTTGGCAGGCAAAAAGCAGAGAATAATTCTTTGAGGTAAACTAAACTGCCTTTGAACAACAAATAGTTTATTATTAATGACTCTGCTTTTTGTAGTTTATTTTATAATGGTAATTAAGTTATTTGTTGACTTTAATTTTGGAGAGGATTATTACAAAAAAGTTGTAGAAGCTTCGGCACACATTAAATGATTTCCCGAAGATCAATCACTGATTGGTAATGCCGCACCTAACCAGGACTCATACTGAGTAATCTCAGTCTTACATATGGAGAAAGCCTGAATGTTTAACTAAAATAGCTTTTACAAAGCCATTCTGGGCACACTGCATGTTTGACTTTAGCATTTGATTATTAATTTAGCTTTATAACTTAAATTATGTTCTAGGGTCTGAACAGTGTATGAACACACAAAGCACAGGTTTTAGAGTAGCTTAGTAAAGAGGTGGTTTAGAATATAGTAAAAAGTCATAGCAGAGAAATTGGAACATGTAGTGGAACTTATTAGCTGAATGTCAACTACTGTGCTTAGCCCATCCTACATACTGGTACAGTAGCAGAAGACATTCCACTAAAGCAGCCTACAGGCAATAAGTATAATGGAATCAGTTTTTGAGGACCTCCATGCTAGTAGATGTTTTATTTTAATTTAATTTTAGTTTAGTTTAGTTTTAGTTTTGGTACTTATTGATGTGAAAAATAGCGATTGTACAGATTCAGCAAGGTTGAATTTCAGTGGATATATTTGAAAAAATAATAGTTCATGTGAGTGTGAAACAAATTATTAAGTTACAAATAATACTTGATTTGCATGAGCTCTCAGAGTCTTCTCTTTGATATTTCAACCCAGAGTATTGGGTCTGTGATGCCTACATTGGAATCATTTGTCAGAATAGATAATCACTCAAATTCTTCCCTTCACCTACGCTTTTATTTCCTGCTTAAAAAGACATTGCAATCTCAGGTAAAATCAAAATAATCAATTCCTGATGATGTGGCTCAGTGGTTGAGTGTCAACCCAGAAACCAAGATGTCCCAGGTTTTATTCCCAGTCAGTGTACATGTCCAAGTTACAGAATTGATCCGCAGTAGAGGGCATGCAGGAGGCAGCCAATTGATGATGTTCCTCTTTCATCGATGTTACTATTCCTCTCTCCTTCTCTCCCTCTAAAAATCAATAAAAACATTTTAAAAAATGATAGTCAAATAAAACAGCATCAACAAAGAAAGCCTTTGGAAATAGAGAAAAGTGTAAAGAAAATTTAAATCTCCCATGATTCCATAACCCAGGGAAGATTTTTAGTAACATACATCTGTTTCTAACCAGAAATATTTTTATCTGTGTACATAATCTTTCAATGTAATTGACATCATCGCATATTAAGTTATATATTTGAGCCATTTCACTTAATTGTAAACCATAAGCATTTTCCCAAGTCATTGGAAGTTCTTTGAAAACATTTTAGTAGATTATTAAAATATTCTAACAGATAGATGTATAATTGGAGATATTTTTGGTGTACATTTGTATTAATGATATTAACGTTTGGTCAGTTTTGACACATGTAGTATGTACCTCTAAAACGATCATCACAATCAGGATAGTAGCCCTAACCAGTGACCCCAAAAGTTTCCTCATAACCTTCCATAACCTCTCTTTACCTTGAATTCCTAGGCTACCACTGATTTGCTGTCTGGCATAGGAAATTGTTTGTATTCTTTAAAATGTCATATAAATGAAATCACAGAGTATGTTTTCTTTTGCCAGGATATTTTCACTCACCATAATTATTCTGAGATTTATGCATGTTGTCACATATAATCAAGAGTTTAATTCTGTTTGTCACAGAGTAATATTTCATCGTATGTCCACATTAGACATTTTGATTGTTATTTGGGACTACACAAATAAAAGTGTTATGAATGTTCTTCTGTGAGTCTTTGTATGGACAAAAGCTTTTATTTTTCTTGGATAAATACAGTAAATACAGTGACTAAGTCACATGATGGATATTTAACTTCAGAAAAAACTGTAAACTGTTTCCCAAATTGGTTGCACTATTTTATTTTACCTTTGCACCACCAGTGTATGAATGTTCTAGTTGTTCCATATCCTCACCAACACTTGGTATGCGGAATCTAATGTTAGCTATTCTAATAGGTATATATTGTGGTTAATGATTTGCCTTCTTAATGACTAATGATTTTATGCATCTGTTCATGTGCTTATGGGATATATATATATATATATTTTTCTTTTTCTTTTCTTAGTTTCTGTTCAAGTCTTTTTCACGCTCTTATTGAGTTGTTTATATCATTAGTAAGTTGTGAAAGTTTTTTTGGTATTTTAGGTATAAGTTTTGTCAGCTATGTGTTTTGCATTTATTTTTCTCCCTGTCTCTGGATTGCCTTTTTATTTTCTTAACAGTGTCTTTTAAGGAGCATATATGTTCCTGATTTTGATTAAGTAAAATTTATTGGCTTTCAGAAATTCACATCCAGCTTTCTATGTTCTTTTAAAAATATCATTAAGCTTCAGGTAACTGAGATTTTTCTCCCATATTTTCTTCTAGCAGTTTTGTAGTTTTAGTTCTTACATTTATTTTTATTTTTTTATTTTATTGATTTTTTACAGAGAGGAAGAGAGAGGAATAGAGAGTTAGGAACATAGAAGAGAGAGAAACATCAATCAGCTGCCTCCTGCACACCCCCTACTGGGGATGTGCCCGCAACTAAGGTACATACCCTTGACCGAAATCGAACCTGGGACCCTAGAGTCTGCAGGCTGACGCTCTATCCATTGAGCCAAACCAGCTAGGGCTAGTTCTTATATTTAGATCTGTGATCCATTTCAAGTTACTTTTTGTGTATAGTACTAGATATAGATCAAAGTTTACTTTTATGCATATGGATATTTAATTAAAAAAATATCCTTTCTACATGAAATTGTTTTCTACCTTTGTAGCAAGTCACTTGTCCATGTATGTGAAAGTTTGTTTCTTGGTTATCTCTTTTGTTTGATGAACATCCTACGTAATAAAAGAGTAATATGCAAATTAACCACCACTCAGCTATACTCACAAGCCATGCCCACCAGCCACGCCCACCAGCCAATCAGAGTGAGTATGAAAATAAACCCAACCAAGATGGCTACAGCCACAGAGAGCAGGAGGGTTTCCCAGGCAACAGAGGAAGCCAAGCTTTCCGCCTGCCCTTGCTGGCCTAAGCTTCCACTCAAGGCTACAAAGTTTCAATTATAGAAGGTAAACAAATACAAACAGAAATGGTTGCTGCCAAGGAGCAAGCAGAAGACTTGGCTCCACTCCAGGCTACAAAGTTTCAATTGTAGAAGGTAAATAAATTCCAGATACCAGGGCCTCCGCTTGCATTGCCAGGAGGCGTGGCTAGCTGAAAACCACCACAGGCCCCTCAGGCCACCCCATGCCCCAAGGGAACCCCCACCCTGATTCAGACACCCTTCAGGGCAAACTGGCTGGCCCCTATCCCTGTACCAGGCCTCTATCCTATTCTAATAAAAGAGTAATATGCAGATTGACCATCACTCCAACACACAATAGCTGGCCCCATGTGGTCAAAGATGGCTACCCCATGTAGACACAAGATGGCAAGCAGAGGAGGGCAGTTGGGAGACAGCAGGCCTGCAAGGAAGGGCAATTGGAGGTGATCAACACTGCAGGGGAGGGCAGTTAGGGGTGATCAGGCCGGCAGAGGAGAGAGGTTGGGGGCAGACAGGCTGGCAGGGGAGCAGTTAGACATCAATCAGGCTGGCATGAGAGTGGTTAGGGGGTGATCAGAAGGCAGGCAGGTGAGCAATGGGAGCCAGCAGTCTTGGATTGTGAGAGGGATGTCCCAGATTGGAGAGGATGCAGGCTGGGCTGAGGGACACAGACATCCCTCCACCCCCCGGCCTCATGCATGAATTTCGTGCACCGGGCCTCTAATATTTATATATCATGATGCCAGATATGGTACAGCACTCCTGATGACTCTGTTTTGTCTTCAAATTAGGTAATGCTAGTCCTCCAACTTTGTTCTTTTTCAGTGTTCTTTTGGCTATTGTAGTTACTTTGCATTTTTAATTTTAGAATTAGCTTCATACATATGAAACAGCCTGCTTTGGAATTTGATTGAAATTGGGGACATGACATCTAAAGAATGTCAAGTGTTACACTCATGAACACAGGTTGTCTTTTCTTTTCCTTAGATATTTAATTTCCCATAAGTTATCTTATTGTTTTTAGCGTAAAAGTCTTATACTTTTTAGTCAGATTTCCCCCTAAGTATTTCCTATTTTTTGATGCTATTGTAAATGGAATTTAAAATTTCATATTTTGATTGTCTGTTGCTTGAATATAAAAATACAATTTTATTCAAATAAACTTTGTATTTTAAAATATTTCTAGATTTACAAAACATTATGTGGATACTACAGAGTTCCTACATTCCTCATACCCAGTTTCTCTGTTATTAGTATCTTACATTAGCATGGCATATTTGTTTCAATTAAAGAAACAACAGTGATACATTAATATTAACTGAAATCCATACCTTATTCAGGTTTCCTTTGTTTTCCCCTAATACCTTTTTTATGTACCAGGACCTGATCAGGGACACCATATTATATTTAGTTGTCATGTCTCCTTAGACTTCTCTTGGCTGTGACAAAAATTCCCTTATTTTGACGACTTTGACAGTTTTGAGGAATACTAATCAGGTATTTGGTAGGATGTCTCTTATTTGGGGTTTGTCTGATGTTTTTCTTATGATTAGAGTGGGTAACAGAACACAGAGATAATATATATCCAGGGTATTATAAATACATATTATCAATATGACTTATCACTGTTTATTTTGACCTTGATAATCTGGCAGACGTAATGTTTGCCTTTCTAGAATGCCATATAATTTGTATCATACAGTGTATCACCTTTTCATTCTGCTTCTTTCACTTATCAGAGTGCGTTTAAGGTCTGTCCATGTCTTTTCATACTTTAATAGCACATTTCTTCTTAGCATTGAACAGTATCCCATCATATGTTTCTACTACAGTGTGTTTAGTCAAACACCATCAAAGGATATCTTATTACTTCCAGTTTTGGGTAATTATGAATAAAGCTGCTATAAACTTTATTGTGCAAGTTTTTGTGTGGACATAAGTTCTCCAATCACCCCAGTAAATACCTTGGAGCACAGTTGTGAGTCATATGGTAAAACTATCTTTAGCTATATCAGAAAGTGCCAACCTATCTTCCAAAGTGAATGTACCATTTTGCATTTCTACCAGCAATGAATGGGTTTCTTTTCCTCCACAGCCTTGTCAGCATTTGGCATTGTCAGATTTTGTATTTTAGACTTTATGGTAAGTGTATAGTGATAACTCATTGTTTTAATTTTTGATTCTCCAATGACAGATGATGTCATATATTTATTTGCCATCTTGATATCTTCTTTGGTGAGGTGTTTGTTTAGATTTTTTGCCCAGTTTATCATTGTGTTACTTATTGTCTTAAGATTTTTTTTTTGTATATTTTGGATACACATTTTTGTCAGATAGATATGTGCTTTGCAAATATATTCTCCTAGGCTGAGCTTTATATTTTCATTTGTTTTTAGCAGTGTTTTTGCAGATGAGAAATTTTAATTTTTTGTAACATTCAACTTGTTAACTTTTCTTTCATGGATTGTGATTTTGGTGCTGTATTTAAAAACTCATCAGCAAACCCAAGGACACATATTTTCCCTCTCTGTTTTCTTCTAGCAGTTGTATAGTTTTGCATTTTATACTTAAGGTCTGTGATCTGTGTTGTATTAATTTTTGTGAAAGAGGTAAAATCTGTATTTAGGTTCACTAATTTTCATAGGGACACCCTAAATTTGTTCCAGCATCATTTGTTGAAAAACTGCCCTTTCTCTATTGTCTTTGCTCTTTTTCCAGTTCAGTTGCCTATATTTGTGTGGGCCTATATATGGGTTCTTCTTTCTGTTCAATTGATCTGTTTTTGTTTATTCTCTTGCAAAGCTATGTTGTCTGAAAAAGTTGTTATTACTTTGACTTCTTCAATATTGTATTGGCTATTCTGGATCTTTTGCCTTTCCATGTAAGCTATATAATCAATTTATTGCTGTCTACAAAATAGCTTTCTGGGTTTAATTGGGTTTGCATTGAATTTTAGATCAAGTTGGGAAGAATTGGCATCTTATCAATATGAAGTGTTTCAATTCATTAATGTAGAATGTTTCTTAATTTATTTAGATTTTTATTGCTTTCATCAGTATTTTACAGTTCTCTGTACATAAACACTGTGCATTCATTTTGGAGAGTTCTAAGACATTGCTTCAAATATTTCTCGTTTATTTTCTTCTTTTTTTCCTCCTCCTGGTATTTCAGTTATACCCTCAGTTCTTAGATATTCTGTTTTATATGTTTTTATTCTTTTTTTCCCCCTCATATTTCAATTAGGATGTTTTTACTGACCTGTGTTCAATCTAAGTTTTTTTTTTTACTTAATAAATCTTTATTGTTCAGATTATTACAATTGTTCCCCTTTTTCCCCCATAGCTCCCCTCCATCCAGTTACCTCCCCACCCCCTGCCTTTACCCTCCCCCACTGTCCTAATCCATAGGTGTATGATTTTTGTTCAATCTCTTCCCATACCTCCCACACCCTTTCCCCCCAAGAATTGTTAGTCCACTCCCTTTCTATGCCACCGATTCTATTATATTCACCAGTTTATTCTGTTCATCAGATTTTTTTATTCACTTGCTTTTTAGATTCACTTGTTGATATATACCATATTTTCCGGCGAATAAGACGACCCCCTAATTTTACAGTTAAAACATAGGTTTAGGCCTATATTCTCTGTATAAGACTACTCCCCACTTCCGAGGCAACACCAGTTCTTTTTTTAATTAAATTTTTAATGAATGACATTTTTCAAACATACCGTAATATACCGTACATTGATACGATAAATGGAAGGTCTCTTCAGAAATGGCAATGCCATGAACTTGACCGAGAAACAAGAAATCCAAAAGAGAACATTAACAATGATGGCATCATCTGGAAAGAAAATTACATGAAGAACTTGCAGAAAACACTTGTTTGTGACTGACTGGGATGATAAGAGGTTTTCCTAGGCAGAGGAGCATTGTGAGCTTAAAACCCTTCAAAATCCTCATCATGTTCTTCTTCTGACATCATAAGTTCATCAATGACCTCTTGTGGTACATTTGTAAGACAGTCATCATATGGATCAAATTCTGAATCAGATGGTGTGGCTTCAGCTTCGGCTTCCCCTTCATCTTGCCACAAGAATTCATCATACTATCCATACCATCCAAAGAATTTGATATGCCACACTTCTTGAAAGACCTGATTACTGTTTCTTCAGTAATATCATTCCAGGCTTTTATGACAAAGTTACACAAAACATCCAATTGTGGCGCACATATGTTTCCTCCTTTTGTGAATAACTTTTCACCGCTAACCATCCACTCATTCCACTGTTCTCTAACGCGATCTTTAAATGGCTTGTTTAGGCACACATCCAGTGGCTGTACCAATGATGTCAATCCTCCAGGAATAACTGCCGCATCTGTGTTTATTCTTGCCAGCCTGTTCTTTGTGCTGGTAGTTAAATGAGCCCTGAACAAATCCCACACCAGTAGGCTAGGTTCTTGACGAAGTCCACCTGGTCGCCTACTCCATACATTATCAAGCCATAGCTTTACTCCTTCTTCATCCATCCATCCTTTTTCATTCACATGTACAAAAACTCCAACAGGGAACTTGATTTTCGGCATTGTTTTTCTTTTAAAAATAATCATTGGTCTTAGTTTGGCACCATCAGCTGTACATGCTAGTACCACTGTAAAACTGGACTTCTCATGTCCTGTTGTTTTAATTAACACTGTTTTTGCACCTTTTGGATTAACAGTTTTATTTCCAACCATATCAAAATTCATAGGAGTTTCATTTATATTTCTGATCTGACTTAATGCATAGCCATGTTTCTTGCGCTGTTGTATTACATATTGATGGAAAAGACTTACTTTGCCGTCAAAATCTGCAGGTAATTTTTGTGCAGTTTTGGTCTTTTGCCTCAGTACCAGATTGTGCCTTTCCAAGAACCTAGTACTCCAGGATACAGTGGCCTTAAATCCTTTGCTGTTATCTGGGTTAGATTTGGCCCACTGAAGTGCAAACATACGTATTTTGTTTCGTGTCACTACATAACCATTTTGACGATGCTCAAGAACCATGTCTGCTACATGCTTTTCGAGTTCTGGCCAATAAGGGGTGCCTCTTCTTAATGCACACTTACTCCTTGGCATACTCTTTAATGCATCTTCATTTGCTTTCCAGTCTCAGACCATCTTTTCTGTTACTCCATATTGTCTTGCTGCAGCACAGTTATTGTGTTCCTTAGCAAAGTTTACAACTTTCAGTTTGAAACTGGCTTCAAATTTCCTTCTTCTTGCTGGAGCCATGATGGGTTCTTTTCTACCAGCCATTTGTTGTACACCCACTAATCTTTTAGGCCGGGGTTATTACAGTACTGTAGCTTCAACTACACACAGAATGTTCTATTACGGTACCTTTTAACTCACTGTATGTGTTCTGATACAGCAGCTTTGGCTACACAGAACGTTCCTGTGCTGCAACAGTATGTACCACTGTGAGCCAATCACAACAAGCAAAGGTTCAAAGTCGGGAGCCTCTCTGTGCACTTCTCTGACTCTGGCCAATCTGAGCAGGCTTTTTACTAGAACACAGTGTAGCTTTGGGTACAGAACATGTATAATTTGCATGCATAAAAAGCCTGCTTGGATTGGCTGAGTTAGAGAGGCGGTCCGAGCAGCCTTGCAGTGATTGGTGCGGAATCGAGTTGGAAAATTCATTTAGCGGCATATCCAGATGATTTTTGGGATCGAGTTGGAAAATTCACTTAGCGGCATATCAAGACGTTTTTCGGGATATACTCGGCGTATGAGACGACTCCCGATTTTTGGTTGACTTTTTTTCATTTCAAAAGTTGTCTTATATGCCGGAAAATACGGTATGTATTTGATGTTCATAATTTTTATCTTTACCTTTTTCTTCTTCTTCCTCTTCTTAAAGAATACCTTTCAGAATTTCATATAATACTGGTTTGGTGGTGATGAACTTCTTTAACTTTTTCTTATCTGTGAAGCCCTTTATCTGACCTTCAATTCTGAATGATAGCTTTGCTGGATATAGTAATTTTGGTTGTAGATTCTTGCTATTCATCACTTTGAATATTTCTTGCCACTCCCATCTGGTCTGCATAGTTTCTGTTGAGAAATCAGCTGACAATCTTATAGGTGCTCCCTTGTAGGTAACTGTTTTTCTCTTGGTGCTTTTAATATTCTCTCTTTGTCTGTTGCTTTTGGCATTTTAATTATGATGTGTCTTGGTGTAATTCTTTTTGGATTCCCTTTGTTTGGGGTTCTCTGCACTTCCTGGACTTGTAAGTCTATTTCTTTCACCGGGTGGGGGAAGTTTTCAATCTATTTCTTCAAATAGGTTTTCAGTATCTTGTTTTTTCTCTTCTTCTAGCACCCCCATAATTCTGATGTTGGTACATTTGAAGTTGTCCCAGAGGCTTCTAACACTATCTTCATATTTTTGAATTCTCTTTCCTTTTTGCTTTTCCAGTTGAGTATTTTTTGCTTTTTTGTATTTCAAGTCTTTGACTTGATTCTTGCGATCTTCTAGTCTGCTATTAGATCTCAGTATAATATTTTTTATTTCAGTCAATGTATGCTTAATTTCTAGTTGGTACTTTTTCATATCCTCGAGGGTCTCATTAAATTTATCAGCCTTTTCTAGGAAATTCTTGAAAAACCTTATAACCGTGGTACTGAACTCTTTATCCAGTCATTTGCTTTCCTCCACTTCTTTCATTTGTGTTCTGTTTCTTTGTCTCTGCATTTTGGCTGCTTCCCTATGTTGATAGAGTGGCTTTGTGTGCTAAGTGTCCTATAGGGCCCAGTGGCTCAGCCTCCCCAATTACCTATGGTGGACACTCTTGGTGCATCCCTTTGTGGACTGTGTGTACAGTCTTGTTGTAGTTAAGCCTCAATTGTTGGTATCACTAGGAAGAATTAACCTCAAAGCCAATTGGCTGTGAGGATCAGCTATGTCTACAATGGGAGAACTTCTGTGCTGGAGACAAGACTTGCAAAAGCCTCTGTGCTCAGCTTGGATGGGGCAGAATCTCAGGGGGGAGCAGACAGAATTGGTTTCCTGTCAGCCCTGCCATAATAGGCCCCTGTGTCTTAGTGTCCCATAGTAATTGCTACAAGTACCTCTGAGAGAAAGTCACCCTCGAGTTCTACCCACTGCCAGACAGTCCAGTTTCTCCTTGAATGAGTCGGGGTCCCCAGAGTCTCGCCCGGAACTGTAGTTCAGTGTAGTCGGGAGCTTTTGTCTCTCTCCTGCTTGAGAAAGCCAGCTGCATACTCAGTTTCCCGCCCTCTCTGTGCACGTCTCAATACCTCTGTCTCCTGCAGCTCCTCTGAGTCTCAGTGTGCTTTTCTCTTTCCTTCTAGTTGTAGGATTTCCACTCAGCCAGCCTTCCTGTGGTTCTGGATGATGTCCGTTTTGTCTTTTAATTGTAGTTTTGAAATTGTTGTATGAGGCAGCAGTTTAGGTGTTTACCTATGCCACCATCTTGTTTTTTTCCAGACCACGCTAAGTGTTTTATTCTTGACTTTGTTCAGTCTACTGATGAGCCCATCAAGGGCAATTTTCATTTTTGTCACAGTATTTTGTTCTTTTTAGCTTTCTTAGTTATTCTCTCAGACTTCCTGTATCTCTGCTTACATTATACATCTCTTAGTGTATATTATTTACTTTTTCCAGTAGTGCCCCTAAGCAGTTAATCATAGTTACTTAAAATTTTTGGTTGGATACTTCCCATTCCATGCAATATCTGAGTTTGTTTCTGACCCTTCATGGTTCTATTTTTGCATGATTTTTTATGTCTTATAATTTTTTGTTGATTATAGTGGGTATTGGTTAATTGAGGTTAAATGTGAATGTTTATGTTACTTGGCTATAGTTGAGTTGTGTTCAATGTTTGGTGTAGCTGTTGGTTCCAGAGGCTTCAGATTCCTCGATTGTCCTGATTTTTTAAAAATATATTTTTATTGATTTTTTACAGAGAGAAAGGGAGAGAGATAGAGAACTAGAAACGTCGATGAGAGAGAAACATCGACCAGCTGCCTCTTGCACACACCCTACTGGGGATGTGCCGACAACCAACATACATGCCCTTGACCGGAATTGAACCTGGGACCCCCCAGTCCGCAGACCGATGCTCTACCGCTGAGCCAAACTGGTTTCGGCCTGATTTTTTTTTTTTTTTATCTCCTCTTGACTTTAGGTTTTCTACCTTCTCCTCCTCAATAAGACTGAAACCTGCAGCTTTTTCAGTTGTAATTCATGTGATTATCCTGGACTCCTATTAGTGTGCTTGTTAGGAGAGGGGGAAGGATTATCTATATATATAAAAGGCTAATATGCATAGTGTCCCTTTGGGAGTTTGATTGGGAGAACAGGAGTTTGATCACTTGCTATGACATGTGCTGACTATCAGGGGGTGGTGTGAAACATGGCAGGTGACCAGCGGCAGTGACAGTGGGGTGCTGAGGGAGCAAGGGGAGGAGGAAGCAGGAAGGCAGGGACAACCACATGGTGATGGGGCATGGGTGGTGAGGGACAGAGAAAGCTGGGATGTGGGGAGGCAGGGGGAGGGGAGAACCATACTGTGGTGGTGTGTGGGTGGTGAGGGAAGGAGGAAGGCAGGGAGGCAGGGAACCTGATGGGCCCTGATTGCTGGCCAGACTTAGGGACCCTACCCATTTACAAATTTTGTGCACCAAGCCTCTACTGTTCTATTGTCATGTACTTTAAATCACAGTCTTTTAGTGCATCAGTATCTCTGGACTCTGATATTTCCTGTGTTTTTCAATGATATAACTTTGTTTGTTTGTTTGTTTGTTTTGCAACTACTTATGTGAAACGGGAAGGCTAGAGGTGGTAGAGTGGAAGGAATACCCTTTCCCAGGTGGGAATAACTCTGGTAAAGTTTTTTCACTTGAAGAGTAAGCCTTATTATGGGGGATGTTCTGGGCATATTTTACAATAAATACTTATTTTCTATCAGAGACACAAGAAATCCTTTTTCAGTTCTTCACTATAAGAATCAAGTGTAGTTCCTGAAGGTAAATATGGGGCCATTCTAAGAATGTGGCCTCTACAATCTTCTCACTCTCATGTTAATGCACACTCAGTTTCCATCAATGTATGAACATTGTCATTTAAATGCTTTAATCATTTGTGATTTCAGTGGCTTCTGTTCCAGGTAAGCATACATTAGTTGTGACTCTCTGGATTTGCCTTTCTTCTCATATCTTAGGGGACCAACTCACTCTGTACCTCACTATTCTGATGTTTTCACAAAAAGTCTTTGATTTTCAGTTTAGTCATCTTTTTCTTGTTGAAACTATGGGAATGATGTCTTTTAAGTTTTTTACATGTCAGAGCTGAGACCAGAAGTTTTACAATTTTTATATATCTATCTGGTATTCTACAACCTTGCTAAATTTACATGTTAGTTCTAGTGGCCTTTTTGTAGATTACATTTTGTTTTCTGCATACTGAGTTAGATCATCTGTAAATAAAACAATTTTACTTGTTCATTCTGCATGTTTTTTGTTCTTTTCTTGCCTGTTGTGCTGGCTAGAATATCAAGTACATCGTTGAATGGAAATGAAGTGCACATTCTTGAGTATTTTCACGTCCAAGAGGGAAGCTTTCAAACTCTCAGTAATACATGATATTAGCTGTACATCTGTCATCTTTCATAGGTGACTTCTATCAAGTTGAATAAGTTTTGTTCTAGTCCTAAATTAATGGGAGTTTTTTTTAGTATATTTTTGTATTATTATTATTATTATTACTATTTTTTTTTTTTAGGAATGATGTCCTTTGTCAAATCAGGGTATATTATATTATGATTTTTATATATTTCTAGTCTCAATTAACTAATATTTTGTTTAAGATATCCACATCTATTTTTATAATTGAGATTGGCCAACAATTTGCCTTATTGGGGTTTTTAAAAATGAGAATTTGCTATAAAGTAGTGTAAACCTTATGATAATATTTCCAATTCATTTTGTTTTCTTTCAATACCTGGAACAATCTATATAATATTGGCGTTTTAGTATTTAGCAGTGAAGCCATTTGAGTCTGAACTTTCTCTTTGAGAGAAAATTTTATTTAATTAACTAGATGCCCAGTGCATGAAATTCATGCCCGGGGAGAGGGGATGGTAGTGTCCCTCAGCCCAGCCTGCACCCTCTCCAATCTGGGTCCCAAAGAGGGATGTCCAACTGCCCTCTCACAATCCAGGACTGCTGGCTCCCAACTGCTTGCCTGCCTGCCTTCCTGATTGCCCATAACCGCTTCTGCCTGCCAGCCTGATCACCCCCTAACCACTCCCATGCCAGCCTCATTGATGTCTAACTGCTCCCCTGCTAGCCTCTTTGCCCCTAACTGTCCTCCCCTGAAGGTTTGATCTCCCCAACTTCCCTCTTCTGCAGGGTTGATCACCCCCAACTACCCTCCCTTGCAGGCCTGGTCCCTCCCAACTGCCCTCCCCTGTTGGCCATCTTGTGTCCACATAGGGATAGGATCTTTGACCACATGAAGGCAGCCATATTGTGTGTTGGAGTAATGGTCAATCTGCATATTACTTTTATTAGATAGGATAAGAGGCCTGGTGCATGGGTGGGGGCCAGCTGGTTTGTCCTGAAGGGTGTCCTGGATCAGGGTGGGGTTTTCTTGGGGCGTAGGGCAGCCTGAGAGAGGGGCCTGTGGTGGTTTGCAGGCTGTTCACACCCACCAGCGACCCAAGCAGAGGCCTTGGTATCTGGAATTTATTTACCTTCTACAATTGAAACTTTGTAGCCTGGAGTGGAGCCATGCCTCCTGCTTGCTCATGCCTCATGCTCGCCTTTTCTGTTTGGATTTGTTTACCTTCTATAATTGAAACTTTGTAGTCTTGAGTGGAAGCTTAGGCCCAAGGGCAGGCGGAAAGCTTGGCTTCCTCTGTTGCCTGGGAAACCCAAGCCTCCCTCCTGCTCTCTGTGGTTGTAGCCATCTTAGTTGGGATTAATTTGTATACTCACTCTGATTGGTGGGTGTGGCTGGTGTTTGTGGCTTGTGGGTGTATTGGAGGTATGGTCAATTTGCATATATTCTTTTATTAGATCAGATGGATAAAGGAGCATTTAGAAATTTCTTCTTATGCCATTCAGTGTATTTTTTGAGGCATGTCTTCATATTCTGAAAATTAGAAAATATGTTTTTTATGTGACATTATCCTTTACCATTCTAATGTCCACAGAATCTGTAGTGATTTCCTCTTTCTAGTCTGTTGTTTTAAATAGTCTTTTCAAAGGACTAACGTTTTGCTTTGGTGATTCTCCCTTTTGTTTGTTTTATTATTAACTTTTGTTTTTTATTATTTCCTTTTATTTCTCTTCAGATTAATACAGTATTACTTTTCAGGTTTTCTTTTTTTCTCATATGTATATTTAAGGCCATAAAATTTTCTCTGTTCATTTAGCTGTTGGCCTAAAACCTATATTTTTATACACACATATCTTATCTAGTTGATCCTATCTTCAAAATGTATGTGAAGCTGAGGTTTTCTACCACTTCTGTTACAACCTTGCTGATATTAAGGGATATTTTGGTAGGTAGAGAATGCTAAAAGTTGGGAATTATTTTTATTTTAACATTTGGATAATACTCTGCCACTATCTTCTGACATTCATTCTTTCTTCTGAGAAGTAAGCTCCAAATTTATTTTTCAAATATCAGTAGCTTATACTTTATAATGCACTCACATTTATCATAGTTTTCCTATTTACATATAAAAAAGACAAAGTATTGCAAATAACCTACTTAGGAGCTGTAAAATCCAACTATTAATACATTCAATATAATAAAATATTGTTCTCTTTTTTGTCGATTGATGAGAAAATGGCTAATTTTATTCTACTTGTAAACTCTACTTATTAAAAGTTGAGTCTTGAGAACAGTTCAACACATGTCTAGATTTCAATATTCTAAATAGAGTGCATGTTCCAGGCCAAATCAGACAAAATGAAATGCATCCATTGCAGTTTGGGTTTCACTGCTAATAATAAAATCCCCAGGGTTTCAAAGCCAGTATTCATTATTTGTGTTTCAATACTGCTTATATAAACTTTGTAAATAGGTGTAGTATTTTAGTAGCAGAATTTTTCTGTTTGAATTTTCATGTCAGATAAATTAATACTTGTGAAAAGCTGGCATGTTTTGAGAATACTTACTAGAAGCAGATTATAAACAAAAACAAAACAAAAAAAAGTTCATGTTTCTGCATCTGTGCATCAAACATCTCAAGGCCAAGAAGTTAAAATTCTCCATATAGTTGAATGACTTACAGAGTTATCTGTTAATAAAAAGTTAGTTTGGGTCTCTGGTTTCAGTGATTTCCAGACAGGTTTAATTTGAGTTTGAGTACTTCAGCCTAAAAGAGATTTCAATATTACAATCTGTTCTAGGTAATATGATATTCTATGTAGAAAATCTAAAAGAATTGACCACAAAAATATGGAGCTAATAAGCAGTAATAACAAGGTTGTAGGATGCAAGGTTAATATACAAGGTCAATTGCTTTCCAATACCAGCAGTGAAGAAGTGGAATTTGGTAGCCCTGAAAATGGCTGGTGCTGGAGCATCAGGCCCATAACCTGCCATTGCTGGTTGGTCAGAGTGGAAGCTGGGGTAGCAAGGGTGCTTCTGCGTCCCTGCGGAACGCAAATGCACTCTAGGCCGTGAGGAGTAGAAGGACTGCTGAGATGGGCCTTGAAGCCTAGGGCATGGGCACGGGCAGAGCAGCTGCAAGTACAGATCTTGGTGAGGAATTTACCTAACCCAGCAGATATTGCAGGCAGGCCTAACAGCCACTGGATGGCATGGCTTCTCTGCCCGAAGGGCACATTGGATTCAATCATGGAATTCTGGCCAAGGCAGTCAGTAACTATTCTTGTTCTGTTTATGCAAACAATCAGGCCAAATTCAAAGCAATAGATACATTGGTCTTAATTTGTCTATTTAGTAAAATTATGAGTGATTTTGAGAAAAAAATCTATTTCAATAAGAAATTAGAACTGAAATGTGTTTTTTTTCCCCCTTCCACCAGACTATTTATTGTAACTCTTGCTGTCCTAATTGCTCAATAATACTAAATTTTATAGCACAGTTTGTCTCCATCAGGTCACAAGCCACCTCCTTCTATGCTCAGGCCTCATCGTCCCTCTGACAGAGAGCAAGGATCTCTTGGCTCTGAAAGAAAACTTTGCCCCTCCTCAGCATGGCAGCAGTTAGAGGAGCCCACTGATGCCCACTTTCCCTGAAATAATTCAGAGCCAAGATACTTGAGGAGATGTGTTAGGCAGTTAGACAGACATGAGCAGAGCAAGGACAATGGGCCAACTGGAGGAGAGATGGGATCATGAGATACGCTTCTCACTACGCCAATAGCTCTGAAGGCAGAAATGAAGAAACCTGTGTAGATTCTCTATTCCTTTTTCTAAGAGAGCCAACAGGTTTTAGAATAATTAATAATCAGTAAGTCCTGAAGCCCCCGATGTTACTGCAGACCAGATCTCTAGACTGCCATTACAAATCTGTTGGGTGATGAAGATGAAAAAGGCTCCAGCTGCTGAACGCCCTACTCCCTAGCTTTGAGTCTTCAATTGAATCTAAAAAGCTGAAAATCAGCTTGAGGACCAAGAGGAGGGAATGAGGAGGAATATATCTTGGCCCAACAGGGGTCTGGCCTAGAGTACTTTCCCATTTGATCTTTTAGTCTAAATAAAATTTGGAAGGCCCTTCTTCTTTGCCTTGCTGAATATGGAAGACTTTATTGAGGTTCTGATACCAGGGAGCTGCTTCCTCAACCCCTTTAATTATTAGTCCCCTGAGAGGTCTCTCATGTGTCCCTATGGGTCTTGTTAAGGTCCCACTGGAGCTCCCAGGTTTGAAATTTTATATTTACTGAAGCACACCAGGGTCAGCCAGGTGCTCCCTGTCCCAGATAGCCATAGCCAGCCCTCAACTAACTCCCCCTTCTTTTCCTGAGAATAGTATTCCCAACATAGACATTAACTTGGGTCTACGTATATACTTGTGGGCCCAAAAATGGGCCCAGCTGGTCATCTAAGCCACATGGGTCTTCCAGGAGAGGTTTTAACTCTTTTTTCCCACTGCTCCAACTCCTTTTACAACCAGAAAAGCTGGTTTAGGTGGCACAGAGGCCTTGGATGAGGGAGAGGCTGGGATTGTAAATCACCGTCTTGGCTGTTCCCTCAGATTGTCTCCTCGTCAAATAGGGAAGAGAAGGCAGGACAAGGGATCTCATTTCTCTGTGTGCCCATGTTCTCTTTTAGGCTTCTCTGCTTTTACAGGGAGAAGGATGACTGGCCCCTTCCTCCAACAGAGAGCACAGTCAATCTATTGAGTGACTGGACTTTTATTATTAACATATTTATAATTACTGAAAAGCTTTATCACAAATCCTTCGTTTTAGTTACATCTATTTATTATATCTTAACAACTTGGAAATTTTAAACCCAATTATTACCAAAAGCATTTTCTTGACCAGTTTTGTAACAGGGAGTAACTCAGTGTGAAAATACCATTGTATTTTATTTTCCTTATAAAACCAGGAGTGGCCCTGCTTTGAGCCAGAGGGTACTTCTACAGATCTGTTCCTCCCAGTGTTGGGGAAAAACAGAACATTGGGAACCAATTACAGTTATGGGAAACATTATTTATGCTGTTAAACATGATTGCCCTTTCTGTTCAAAGAAAGGACGTACTAATCTGCCCAGGAGTCATGCCCCCAGGACCTGGGAATCATCCATGAAATGTGGTACATCCTCATTCGAGAACTGCCCATTATCATGAAAGCATTAAACTTGTTGCCCAACCCAGCCTGCAGAGCTTATTTCCTTATGTAATTTAAAGTATATTGTATTGGTCTAATTTAGTTCAAAAATATTTCTTTTTAGGGAAAGAGAGTAGATCTTTGTGTCATCTCAGGGCCCTTTAGATGTCACAAAGTTATCTGTCACATAAATACCCAATTTAAAGATTATCAAAACTTAAACTGATTTTAACATTAAAAATTTGGTCTTGACCACAGAATTAATCTTTAAAAATATGGCTAATGTTATATTCTAGTAATTAATCTTTTTTAACATGGCTAATGTTATATTCTAATAATGCTACAGAAGTACAGAATATACTTTGAATGTTATAGAGAAAACGCTGGGAAGACACACCTACTGCCCTCCCAATCCTTTGCTGCCTTTCCCCCAAGGGTGCAGAAGTGGTAAAGCTGTGACGTCCTCATAGTGACCTCCCCTAAGTTCCATTTCAGCCAGCCTGGGCAGATTTGTGACGTCACAGGCAGGCACAAAATTACCTATTGGTCTGGCTTTTGTTTAAACTTCCTTGGGTTAACATATATGCAGCCTTCACAAATTTTACACTTTCAAATTAGAATCTTAAAACTTTAATGCAGCACAGCATAATGACCTTTGGTTCTGAGTGGCACAAAGCCTACACAGAGAGTTCCCTATATTCATAAACGAGGGAAGAGCAAACTAAAGTCCCTAAAAATTAGAAAGCCAAAATTACATTGTAGATATACAGGGGTCTCACCAAGAATAAGGATTTTTGACAGCTGCTGGGACATTCTTCAATCTCTGTCACGTGTTCAGCCTCACCACATACAACTGGGCTTCCCCCAAACCGGACTTGCCCCATCTTTAAACAAACAACAAAGAGAGATAAAATATCAACAAACACTAAAAGTTCATATCAAGAGCAATGTCTTCTGTCCCTGGTTCAGGAACTACCTTTCCCCAGAATCTCAGCATTCTCCCCAATAGACTATTTTGGGAGACTGTATCTCCTAGGCCAGGAATTTATTTCCTAACCTCTGCCATAAGCTGGGGCCCCTGATTTCACAGAAAGGAATCTGCATTGCAGGATCGATCTGGGCCCTTCTTAAAATTCTTTAGCATACATTCTAAGATAATGGGTTTAGAGAAACTACTTCCCATGTTTGAAGTTAAACCATGTAAACCCCCCCAGTTAACACAAGGTAACTCATTTCATGCAGATTCTTACATTCACGTTCACAAACCAGTCAGTCCAAGCTTTGAGTTCCACCCACGGAAAGTCCTTGAATTGAGGCAAATATTTTGGGTAAGTGGTGATCAGCCACTTCTTCTGTCCCGAATGACAAGCCTGAACTTGAACTGGTCCCCTGGGGGAAACTCACTGGTCAGATGTCTGGTTCCAGAAAGGGCTTTCCTGTCCTCCGTGGAGTACACTGGGTCTCGAGTGGGGGTCCAGGTCACTCAGGCCCGATGAGGACTGGGACCCAGTAAGTCACTGGAGACGCACCTCCCCATCATCAGGGGCTCAGTTGAGTGGGCCCACCCGCTGGTCTTGTGCAGCGGTGCCTCAAAGGGGCAACTTGGCTGTGTGTTTCTTGGTCAGGGAACAAAATTATGTTGCAGAATTTACCAGGCCACTGGGAATACACTACAAGTGCTTGGACATGCAGGAAAAACCCTTATTTAAAGCAGAGATGCTGGCTCAGGCTATTCCAAGATCCAAAGCCTGAACAATTGATACAATGAGATTACTATATATATATATATATATATATATATATATATATTCCTAAATTCTTTGTTTCCTTACTTTCAGGCTTTTGCAGCCCTACCTAGTAAGTTAGAATTTGGAAGTAAGATTACAGCTGAAGGCCTGGCCTGGGTGGTGCTAGTGACCTCCCCTCTGGCTAAGCTGTTAAATTCTTCGTTTGTGGCCCTTGTAAACTGGGAGCATTTAGGAAAATAGATTATCGCCTAAGGAAGGGGCAGTGACTTAATTATAGGCTAACCAGAATGTGGGCTAGGACACCAGTCACTGGCACAGACTCAATTGCTACCCCCCCACCCCCAGATTGCCCCCTATATTTCTCCTTATTGAGACAGGAAAACTCCAGTCATATCTAGCATAACATCAGTTCATAGTCTTATGGTTCTAATTTGGCTCCAGGGGGCTTCCCTTACAAATTCTTACAAGTTTAGCTATACATATAAAAGGATGCTTCTTTATATTGTAGGATCCTTCTTTATATAAATTATATATTTTGTTTATTTCTTTATTGACTAAATTTAATGAGGGCAAGACTGGTGCCCACCAAGTTTGCTATAGGTTCCTAAACATCTAGTTCCTGATATATATCAGACACTTAATAAATGTGGAATGAATGAAATGCTGTTCAGTATAGACTTATTTATAATAGTGACAAACTGAAATGAATCTAAATGCCTAATAGTAATAAAATACTGAAGTAAATGTTTATATTTACCTAAAAGTAAATGGCTATAGCTCATATAATTTTTTTAAGCAAAAAACGATGATTTGGAGGACTGTGTTATAGACAGAAAATTATTAAAGATTATGTGTAGGTGAAAAAATTGGATTCAATTTTTTAAATTTATAGTATGGTAACTTTAAAATATTATAACACTGGATATGAAAAATATGGAAAAACATTGAATAATGAACACCAAAATGCTAATAGTAGCTTATATTGGAGTGGTGGATTGAGGATCCCTTTTTACCCTTTATTCTTTAAACTTCCTATAATGTGGCTTTAGGAAGATACTAAAAAGAAAAATGTTTATTAGTGTTCTTTAAGTTTTTAGATTTAAATACACTAAGAGGTTGATAATAAAATGTTTACAGAGTTTTATATGAAAATACAGAAAAAGACCTTTCTGATACTCAGCGGCACCTTGCTAAGAAAAAATATGAACTTCAGCTTACTCAGGAGAAAATTATGTGCTTGGATGAAAAAATTGGTGAGTTATTTTTTTCCTGATACTACTTTCTTTACATCTGCTAGAAAAAAGCTTTCTTCTCTCAGTTATAACAAGATAAACTTGGAGATGGGCCCTTCAATTAAAAGTTTATGATTCCGATCATGGAAATATGTTTTTCTTTTGATAGTAAACTTTTTACTTAGATCTAGGACCATAAATACTTAGACATGGCTTCAGATTTTTCAGTGAAGTAATTACAAATTTTTATGTGATATTAAGCTATTGTAATGAAATGAAGTTCACATATATATTACTATCATTAGAAAGTGTTCATATATTTGGCTATATCTATGATATTTCTTGGATTTATAGAGAAAATTATTTTTATAAAGTCTCCTATTTATGTTAGTTGCCAGTGATCTCTATGAAAATATGGTCATAATTTACTCATTTTTAAACTGTAAGGTAAAACTTCTATTTTATTTTATACTAGAGGCCTGTTACACAAAATTCATGCATTGGGGGGTGCGGTCCCTCAGCCCAGCCTGCACCCTCTCCAATGTGGAACCCCTTGAGGGATGTACTACTGCTCATTTAGGCCTGATCCCTCTGGGCAGTCAGACACCCCTCTCACAGTCCAGGACTGCTGGCCTCCAACCGCTCGCTCGCCTGCCTGCCTGATTGCCCCTAACTACTTTTGCCTGCAAGCCTGATCACCCCCTAACCACTCCCCTGCCAGCCTGATCGATGTCTAACTGCTCCCTTGCTGGCCTGATTACCCCTCACTGCCCCCTCTGCTGGTCTGTATTCCCCCCAACTGCCCTTCCCTGCAGGCCTGGTCTCTCCCAATTGCCTTCCTCTGCTGGTCATCTTTTGGTGGCCATCTTTGACTTCATGGGGGCAGCCATTTTATGTGTTGGAGTGATGGTCAATTTGCATATTATCTATTTATTATATAGGATATTTTATTGATTTTTTACATATTGGAAGAGAGAGGGAGAGAGAGAAACATCAATGAGAGAGAAACATTAATAGGCTGCCTCCTGAACAGCCCCTACTGGGGATGTGCCTGCAACTAAAGTACATGCCCTTGACTGGAATCAAACCTAGGACCCTTGAGTCTGCAGGCCAACACTATCCACTGAGGCAGGGCTGTAAAGTAAAATTTTGATTAGGAGTAGAGCAGAGCTCATTTTTAAACAGAGGGAATATTGTTAACATTAGCTGTAATAGAGTTTTGAACTACAATTGAATGTTTACTTAATTGAATATTTTATTAAGATCTGTTACCAACTTATATGCAACAATGATTCTAGTTTAGAGAGAGGGAAAATTGGGGAAGGGGGTAATGGTGGTTTCATTATTCCACCCAACTTCATCCACCTATAGTCTGCCCCACAAAAATGTGTTAATTATACTTTTACATTTATGAGTCATTTAGGTGCTTTATATTGAGATGGGAAATACTAAAAGGTAAATATTAAAGGACATATTGAAGAACTCATTTTGAATATTGTAAGTGCAAGTAAAAATGTAAGGTAAACTGTTAAATAGATAAGTTTTTACCTCAGAAGTTAAAACCTAAGCTAAAGATATACATTTGAGACATATTGGCATATAAATGATATTAAAACCATGAAATCGCCTAGAGAAAATATAGAGAATGAGGAGAAGAGGATCCAGGACTAAGAAACCAAAGAATTAGGAAGAAAACCTATAAGTGAGGTATTTTTGTTGTTGTTTGTTTTGTTTTGTTTTGTCTTATTTTTTGAGGAGGCAAGCGAGCAAAATGTTTTAAGAAGGAGGGTAGAATCAAATATCAGATACTTTCAAGAACCTAAGTAAGATTAAGATGAAGAAATGTTGATTGGATTTAGTACTTTGAAGGTTTGGGAAACAATGACCAAGTTTGGATAGAGTGTTGGATGTGGAAAATGAAATAGTTGAGGAATGACTGGGCAGTGAGAAAGTAGAGACAGGAGAGAATAGAAGTCTGTTAAGAAGTTTGGCTACCAACTCTAGCAGAGCTTCCCTAGTAAAGCCCTAGACCAGAGGTTCTCAGACTGGGTGTGGTCAGAATCTGCTGGAGGGCTAGTGCAGACCACTGGGGCCAGCTCCTGGGGTAGCAGATGGCCAAGGCATGTGTGTCTTTTCCAGTTTGCTCAGGCGGTTCTCAAGCTGTTGTGCATTAGAGTCACATGGGAGGGCTGCTTGTTAAGACATAATTGCTCTGCCCCGTCAGGGTTTCTAATTCAGTAGGCTGGGGTTCCCAGGTGATGCTGATGGTGCTGGCTGAGACCACAGTTTGGGAATATAGCAGCCATTAGGCCTTCAGCATTGACATTGGCTTGTCAGTGTTTTCACAATCAACTCAGACGTCCTGGGATGGTTTTTTTTTTCCCTAGGAATTTTTAGGAAAAATTTAGAGAGATCAGAGTAGTAGAAGACATTTGTCTCTGAACATGATTTAATTAAATATTTTATTAAAATCTGTTACCAACTTATATGCAACAATGATTCTAGTTTAGAGAGAGGGAAAATTAGGGAAGGGGATAATGGTGGTTTCATTATTCCACCCAACTTCATCCACCTACAGTCTACCCCCCCCCCCAAAATGTGTTATTCTTTTACATTTATGAGTCATTTAGAATTTCATGATTCATCTTAGTTTTTAATCACTAACAACAAAAGCCATGCTTTTATTTGGGATACTATACTTAATTTTAGGCATTGAATGTAATATAGGAAAAATTACTTTGAAAAGTATTTCAATACACTTGAAATGGAAAAATTTATCTTGACTAAAAATGCCTTTATGTTACATATTTAGATAATTTTACAAGGCAAAGTATTGCCCAGCGAGAAGAAATCAGCATCCTTGGTGCAACTCTCAATGATCTGGTTAAAGAAAAGGAATGCCTGCAAGCATGCTTGGATAAAAAGTCTGAGAATATCGCATCCCTTGGAGAGAGTTTGGCAATGAAAGTATGTTCTGAAAACTGTGGTTTAAAAGAAGTGTTTGCACTGGAAGCTGAATAAAATAATAGGATTCTCTCAAATTTTTTTCTAGAGAGCTGAAACTTTAAAATGTGATTTTGAAATATTTCAGTATAGTCTTAAAAATGTGTTCTTTCTCTCATCACTGTGCAGTTAACATGCTGACAACTAATTCAAATATCCAATATTCAAATGAAAAAGAAAGCAGTGAGATTGATTTCTTTTTAAAAGCATACCAGAACTTATATCTCCAGGAAGCCACTGTGGGAGGCAATATGTTTATTCCATTAAAATTGCCTTTGTAATTGTGTTCAGAACTAGATTCAGGTTTTTACATCATGCTTAGCCATTGAGACTAGACCATATGGAGTTGGTAAGTAAAGCTGGGTGATAATCTCCCTTCCTCATTTTTTACTGTTCAAACAACAATATAAAAGCTGTAGCCAAAATGGCAGGAAAATATTCATACCCTCTTTTTTTTTTTTTTTTTTTGCTTGTAAAGTGGTTCTGAAGGCAGTTCCAAAACTATTTCACACAGATGTCATAAGCAAAGCAGCATCATTGAAATAAGGCCTTGTCTCTCTCTAAGGGAACCAATTCATTCATTTATCTATTCACCCATAAAACAAACATTTATTGACAAGTACCAGGTATATTATGTTAGAAGTAAGGAGGAGTGAACACGCCTTCCAAAGCCTGCAGTATAATTGGGAAACAGATAAGTAAAGGTACTTTATGATAGAATGTGCTGTGTATGCACAATGTGCAGTCTGGCAGACGCACAGTTGACTTAACTGTGGGTTGAATTAGGAGAGGAGAAGATCTAGAAAGCTTTCCAGGAGATGATAGAACCTGGACTGCCCTGAAAATTGACTAGGAACCAGCCAGGAAGAGACTTAGAGAAAGGCTAAGTGAGAGGAAGGGTGATTCAGACAGACAGATATCTATTAGAGAAAGGGAACCCAGATGGGTAGAGCAACTTAGGAGAGCCCAGTGGCATTCACCAGAGAGTGTCACAGGGTTTCTTGATAGTTTATAATGCCAGAGCATAGAGTGCAGAGAGGTAAGCATGGGGTAGGGTAGGTGGCAAAAAAAATGAGATGGATAGGTAAGCAACAAATTTAAAAATGTAATGTTGAGTGTAGAATATCATCATCGATACAGTGAATCAATGAAAGCATGTAAACAAAGCATTATAATTAAATTCTTATTTAAAAGAAACATTCTGGAGAGGGACACATGAATAAATGGAGATGACATATACCATGCACATGCACACACGACTAAACCATCCTGATGAACAGGAACTGAACTGGTTGGAAATATTGGTTTAGGTTTTCAACTTGATGCCTTGATTACTTAGAATTTCCAACTTCAAAGGACAAAGTGAAATCTACCATTTCCCCAAAAATAAGACAGTGTCTTATATTAATTTTTTCTCCCAAAGTTGCACTAGGTCTTATTTTCAGGGGATGTCTTATCTTTCCATGCGCTAGGTCTTATTTTTGGAGGATGTCTTATTTTCAGGAAAACATGGTAGTTATTTAGTGAAAGAACAGGACTAATGTTAGCCAAAGTGTCTGTGAATAGTATCTTTAACCATTTCACCATCAACAAGCATTTTCAAAGGAGGAAGTGTGGGAATAGTATTGATGGCATGAAGATAAGCACACCTATTTCAGCTTTGACTGACTCCTGAATCTCCCTCACCACACCCTTGAAAAGGGAGAAGAATATCAGTAGTTTATTTTATTCACTTTTTACTCTAGGTCTAATATTTACCTCCTTATTTAATTGACACCTAACTAAAAATATACTTTTATAAGTAACTCCATTTTAACAGCTTTTGGAAGATGTTATTGATGACTTTTAAGAAATTTAAGTATAATATAAATAATATACTTCAAGTTATTAAAAAAAAAAAAAATATATATATATATATATATATATATATATATATATATATTTCAGAGAGGAAGGGAGAGTGAAAGAGAGATAGAAACATCAATGATGAGAGAGAATCATTGATTGGTTGCCTCCTGCACTCCTCACACTGGAGATGGAGCCCACACCTAGGCATGTACCTTTGACCCTTCAGTCCGAAGGCTAATGCTCTATCCACTGAGCAACCTGGGTAGGGCTAAAGTTATTTTTAATATTCACTTTCCTGGGTTTTATAACGTGTCCTGAGGAAGTGAATCCGTCTACTCCCCATGGAGAACGCCCTGGTGCAAACAACTGGTCTGCCTCCAGGTACAGAGCCCTCTGGAGGCTCTGTTGTTGGGGGACAGCACAAAGCCTAACAGAGCATTTGACACATTGATCTCATATCAATACACCCAAGTGTAGTCTTAATGAACATAATTGATTGTTTTTGTCTAGTACAAATATTGGCATTGATATATCGGGTCTAGTAATAATTAATGTCGTTTTTAAACATTTGTTTAAAATCTTGCTTGGCGTTGACTTGTATTGACATAACCTTCAAACACGTGGTATCTACAGAACGTGTGAAGTGCAATTAACAAGTTTTGCTTGAAAAAGTTTGCGTTTGGTTTGGTTTTTGTTGCAAAACTAGGGCTAAGAAGATGGCGGATGAAGAGCATATTCGGCACTGCATGCTTTACGAGTTCCAATTAGGAAGAAAAGCAAGTGAGGCTGCAAAAAACATCTGTAGTGCTCTTGGTCAAGATGCAGTTAGCGCCAGAAAATGCCAGCGTTGGTTTGAGAAATTTCGCAAGGGAAATTTTTCGTTAGATGACAAGAGTGGTCGAGGCTGTGTGTCCAATTTTGATCAAGAAGCTCTTCAAGCTCTTTTGGTGCAAAATCCTCAAATTACCCAACAAGAGCTTGCGACAACTTTAAATTGTTCACAAAAAACAATTTCCAATCAATTGCGTGCACTTGGCAAAGTCCAAAAGTTTGGAAAATGGGTTCCTCATGAGTTGACCGACAACAACCATAATCAAAGAGTCACAATTTGCAGTTCGCTCCTCTCTGGTCAAAACCGTTTGCCGTTTTTAGAGCAAATTGTTACCGGAGATGAGGAATGGGTGCTGTATGTTAATTTGAAAAGGCGGCCTCAATGGTTGGACAAAAATGAGGCTCCGCAGCCCACGCCAAAACCTGACTTGCATGCGAAAAAAGTGATGTTGTGTGTTTGGTGGAATTTTAAAGGAATTCTTCATTATGAACTTTTACCATCTACCCAAACCATTACAAGTGCAGTGTATAGTGCCCAATTGGAAAGGTTAGCCCAAGCTTTAAGAGAAAAAGAACCCGCGCTGATTAATCGGAAGGGCGTAATTCTTCACCACTATAACGCACGACCGCAGACTGCAAGAATCACTGCTGAAAAACTGCGCCAGTTGGAATGGGAAGTTCTCCCTCAACCTGCATATTCTCCTGATATTGCCCCTTCCGATTACCATTTGTTTCGTTCTTTGCAAAACTTTCTTCTTGGAAAAAAATTTAATAATGAAGAATGCCTCAAAAATGCATTGACCGAATTTTTTGCATCAAAATCACAAGAATTTTACAACAGAGGGATTAAAATGCTTCCTGAGCGTTGGGCACAAGTAGTAGAAAACAACGGCAACTATATTGTTGATTAAATTTTGTTGTATTGTTTAAATAAATTCGATTTAAAAAAGTATTAGAAAACTACATTAATTATTACTAGACCTAATACTAGGCTTTAATTTTAACGTGTAGGAAAGATAAATAGAGCATAAATGTTTAAACCCAAATGTAAATGAAAATTGATTTTTGTTCATTCAGTTTTAACAGAAATAACAGTTTAAGATAATTTTTATGTCATACTTATATTACTTTTCAAGGAAAAGACCATTTCAGGCATGAAGAATATCATTGCTGAGATGGAACAGGCATCAAGGTAAACCACTCGTCAACAAGAATTTGAGTACATGTTTATTAAGGGCAAGGTACTATGTTAGGTACAAAGATTGTAAGAAACGGGGGCTTAGTGTTACATTTAGGGTGATCCCTTTCTGATGTTGGAAGGAGGCCTAAGACTGTGTAGGGAAGTAAAAGAGGATATGGCGTCTGCCAAGGAAAGGACAGCAGAGAACCACAGACCACATAAAGTTCAGGAGCCTGGTGAATGCAAGTAGGTGAGTGTTGGAACCCAAAGTGAGAGAGGAGGTGTGAAGGGAGGAAAGGCTAAACACAGAGGCCTGACTTATAGACAAATGAGTCTAGATTTTATCGTTTGGGAAATAAGAAATCATTAAGGAATTTGAAGAGAATGTTGTGTTAGAAAGATTACCCACACTGAAGAATGATGACAGATTGGGGTTGGCAAGTGTCGTCAGGGGTGAGGTGCTTCAGAGGAAGAAAATATAGGAAAATGCTAGGTTTTGAGGGATGAATCCTGGATGTGTAGAGACTATGGAAAGCGATGGCTTTCCTCTGAATTGGAAAAGCCTTTGAGACCTTGTATATCTGTCTCATACACGGTTAAATATGAGAGTCTGGAGAGTAAGGAGGAGGCCAAGGCTGGAGGTAATGATTTCAGAGTTTTCAGGGTATAGACGGGGGTGGGAGCCATGGATATGACTAGTACTTGTCTGAGCGATGGCAGAGAGTAAGAAACAGGAGACTGAGTTGAGCCCTCAGAACGCTTACATTTTAAGAGGGCAGAGGAAGAGGAACCTGCAAATGAAACTAAGCCATGGCAGCTAGAGGTCAGAGGAAAGCTTTCTTATATTTGAATGTCAGAAGTTTTGAAATACTTAGGTAATATTTAGACTGTTATGTGTATTCAGCATCCTTTTTCCATAGTGAAATGTTGGCAACACAGAGAAAATGGAATGCACTATTTTCACAGTATTTATTCATATAAATTTAAATGTGTTTAAAACTTCTTCAAATGTTTTTATGTTAACTGTCCATCTTCTGTCATGTGAGAATTTGTTTTTCTGTTTTGGCAAAATGACTCTTCTGACATACTATTTGATTTGTGCAATAGACAGTCTACTGAAGCGCTAATTATGTGTGAACAAGACATTTCCAGGATGCGCAGGCAGTTGGATGAAACAAATGATGAATTGGCTCAAATCGCCAGGGAAAGAGATATCTTGGCTCATGAGAATCACAATCTCCAAGAACAGTTTTCTAAAGCTAAACAAGAGAACCAGGTATATTTGTCCTAGTCTCTTTTTCTCCAAGAAAACACGTTTCCTCTGAGGCGCGATTCTCCTTTCATTCTGTAGAAAAGCTCAGGCTCTGGAAGCAGCCATTTTCCCCTCTATTACACAATATGCCACGTAATTTTTAAATGAGACTCTCAGGCATAAAATGTTAAATATTAAGGAGAGAGAGAGCAGGGAATATGATAGATGTATATTCAACCTTAGAAGTACTCAACAAATGAAGAAAAAGCTTCAGAAACTTTTAAGAAATAGTAGGTTTACTTCAGGGACTATTATTCTAAGTGTGAGTGTATGAACTATGCCACATTTTTTGGTTCTTTTGAGCACTAAATCTTTTCGGGAAAATTTCTTTTATAATAACTTCCTCCCTACATCAATATACTTTATCTACATTTCTCATTTCCAATATCATTATTTTAATTTCACCATTAAAAATAATTCTATTTGGAAGCTTTCCTCTCAAGTGGAAATTCTTCAGTCCAAATGATATCCCCCATGTACTATCACTCTCCATGTTTTGTTTGCATCATAAAAGTCTGTATTTTAACTGTTAAAAATTTTAAATTTATATGAATAGATACAGATACATTTTAATTATGAAAAATTGCCTGATAAGTTAAAATACTATTTCCAAAATTAAATGAATAATGAAATCCTGTAACAAAAATGGCTAGCATATAAAGATGAAAGAAGTCTGGGCCCTGGCTGGGCAGTTTAGTTGGTTAGAGTCTTGACCAGACAATTCAAGGTTACAGGTTAATTCTCTGGTAGGGAACAAACAAGAATCAACCAATGAATGCATAAATAAGTGAAACAACTAGTTGATATTCCCCAACCACTGTCCCTTTTCTCTCTTTTTCCAAAAAAAAAAAAAAAAAAAAAAAAAAAAGAGTAGTAAATAAAGAAATGCAAGAAATCTGAATAAAATATGTACTTCAGTTAATTATTTGTTGATTTTGGTTCATTAGTTGGGATAAGTATCCCTCATGTAAGATGTTAACAAAAAAGGGAACTGAATATAGAGTATGTGTGGGCTCTCTTTACTATTTTCACAACTTTTCTGTGTATATAAAAGTATTCTAGAATAAACTTTACTTTTAAAAGTTAATGAATAGCAATGAAAACTAATATGTGAATTTATAATTTTGTGTACTCTGTACCTACAGCAAATAGGCTAAAGGAAAATAAGACCTATATTTATGAAAAACTAGATTAAAAAACACATTTTGTACTGGTTTTCAGTGTATTTTAAAAATATTTTGTAATGATTTCCAATGTATTTTTTAAATATTTATTATTTTACATGAACTTTTTATGTAGCTGAAATAAAACCACATGCCCCTTTACATAATCATTTTTCTACATGAGGGGGCAGTAGAGAGGAGTGGTTTAGACTCACAAGAGTTTGAATCCCCCTGCCTAGCTGTGATAATATCACTTAACTTCTCCGAATCTCAATTCATCATCTGTAAACATGGAGAGTAAGTGAGAATATACCTAGAAAGCACTTATCAGAGAGTCCAGCATAATCATTTTATAAATATTTTGTAGGAATATTATAAGCATTTACCTGCATTTTAAATTTTTTATAAACATTTTGTACAATTAGAAGAAAATTGGTATCACAACAATTTTCATATGTTCAAGAGTAGTTCATTTGGGTCATGGACCCAAGGGTAAAAGATGGATCCTTCTTTGGACCAGAAATTAAGAATTCTATCACAGAAGATGTGGAAAACAGAATCCTACCGTAGTACCCCAATTTTTAACAAATTGGGATGAAGTATTTTTAGTATTTTTTCACTAACTATTGATGACATTTTCCTCTATAATTAAAAATTACTTCAAGCATTTCTTATAGAGGCATAATGTTGTATGTGGTCTTATCGTTATATAGATACTATTATTTGCTGCATCACTCAATGTGAATAAAATATTGTTGCCATAACGTATAATGCCTTAATGAACATTACTTTTCATTACATTTTGCTAGATTTAATTTCAAGTTAAATCACAGGTTATGAAGTTTTTTAAAATTAGGTGGACATTTTCAAATATAGTGAATACATACTTATACATCTCTCATCTTCAACAAAAAGCAACATATTTATACATCACTCGTTAGCAGACCACACATTTGCTGATTGCAAAATTACATTTACTCCAATGGTAACATGGAAATGTCCATTCTTTGCCATAACAAAATAGCTTCAAATACTTGCTAACTAATAGGCAAATAGTATCTCATTGTCTTAATTAGCATTTCTTTGATTACTAGTAAATTTTTAACTTTTTAAAGTATTATCCATTTGTGCTTCCTTTTTATGAATTATCTGTTTGGGTTCTTTGCCCATTTACAATTTGGACTCATACTTTCTCCCTGTTTTTATATGAGCTTTATATATTAGGCATATTAACTGTAATAATTATTTAAAAATGTATGATGATTTAGAAATATTAATATATCATTTTTAACTTTTTAATTTTTTTAGTCAATTTTAGCTATCTTTTTCTCATAGGCCCTGGCTAAACAATTGAGTGATACTCATAATGAACTTAATGATATAAAACAGAAGGTCCAAGATACTAATTTGGAGGTTAACAAGCTGAAAAATATATTAAAGTCTGAAGTACGTATATACATTTTTCCCTCCTTTCTCATGATACCTGAGTTTTCAATAAAGTTACTGACCAGTTACACTCAGGGGAAAACTGAAAGAAGTCTTCTTTTAAGGCACAGCTTATTTTAGTGTTGTCAATGATGAGTTAACATCACCAATGTCCAGAAAGATAACTCAAGAATATGCCCCTCTTAGTGTGCTATCAGCCATTCTAGATATGTAAAATCTTCCAAACTGGTAAAGGACAGGGGGCCAGAATCAACTTTGGTTCATTCATATTTGAAAATGGTAGAGATTCCAGGTGCAAACTTGGACAAAAGAGGCTCCACATTGTGTAGCAGATCAGAATTGATCACACTGTTATGGGACCATTTATTTCTTAGGATCGGAAGGCAGATGGCTCTTCTCGCCACTTCTCTTCCAGTAGCCATTTGTCCAGGTGCGTAGATGCTTAAAGTAAATTTCAGGGCATGTGTGACAATCCTGGAATAAACAGAAGCTTGATGAACGATATTAGATGTGTCCATTTAGTAAAATGTTATATAAAATAGTGTAGTTTGGTTGATTAAAAAGTATAATTGGATTATAATAGGTGTAGTGTTTGTTACCTACATACCACTGAAACCATTAATAGAAACTCACCCCAAGAAAATCTGTTTATTTTATTTAACATATTATTTCATACTAGAGGCCTGGTGCATTAAATTTGTGCATGGGGGAGGGTGTCCCTCGGCCCAGCCTCCACCCTCTCACAATCCAGGACTGCTGCCTCCAACTGCTTGCCTGCCTGCCTTCCTGATTGCCCCTAACTGCTTCTGCTTGATCACCCCCTAACAACTCCCCTGACAGCCTGATTGATGCCCAACTGCTCCCCTGACAGCCTTTTTGCCCCTAATTGCCCTCCCCTGCAGGCCTGGTCACCCCTAACTGACCTCTCCTGCAGGCCTGGTCCCCCAACTGCTCTTCCCTGCAGGCCTGGTCGCCCCTAATTTCCCTCCTCTGTCAGCCTGGTCACCCCTAACTGCCCTCCCTGTAGGCTTGATCACCCCCAACTATAGTCCCTTGCAGGCCTCCCAAGTGCCCTCCCCTGCTGGCCATCTTGTGTCCACATGGGGCAGCCATCTTTGACCACATGGGGCCAGCCTTCTTGTGTGTTGAAGTGATGGTCGATTTCATTTCATATCACTTTTATTATATAGGAAGGAGGATCAGTCCACAAACAAATGTAGAGCATGTTTAGGATCTTGAGAGATAGTGAGTGTAAGGCAGTGGTTCTCAACCTTTCTAATGCCACGACCCTTTAATAGAGTTTCTCATTTTGCTACTGTTATGAATCATAATGTAAATATCTATGTTTTCTGATGGTCTCAGGTGACCCTGCTAGTGGTTCTCTACCTGTGGGTCCTAACCCAAAGTTGAGAACCACTGCTGTAGAGCCTAAGACCATCGGAAAACACAGATATTTACATTACGATTCATTAACAGTAGCAAAATTACAGTTATGAAATAGCAATGAAAATAATTTTATGGTTGGGGGTCACCACAACATGAGGAACTGTATTAAAGAGTCGTGGCATTAGAAAGGTTGAGAACCACTGGTGTTAAGGACTCCTAAATTGCAATCTTTGTTTTTAGGCAATAGAGCAGTGAGCTTACACTGACAAAGCAGGCATTTCCACACTTCTTGATTTTAGAAGCCAGCATGTAATATCACGAATGGACAGGAGCTCTGGAATCAGATAGGTCTGACTCCTCTTCTCCTTAATGGCATGGACTTAGTGGGCTACTCAACCTCTCCTAGTCTCTGTCCCGCTGTAACTGGGAAGAACACCCAGGTCAGTCAGCAGATCTAGCCCAATGATCCATTTAAGTCTAATCTGGAACAGGACAGAAAATGAATAACTGAATATCTTAGCAACATTGAGCATAGTTAACTCTGAATTAGTGTAAATCAGCCCCCCTCTTCTCCCTACCCTGTCACATTAAGGATTGGGGCTTTTAGATTCTGGAGTTGTGTTTTCAGACATCACACATCAGGTTTCTCTTAGCTTTTAGCATGCTAGGATGAGTTCTTTCACTGGATTTCATTTCACAGCACCATTGGATGGATCCAGGCACCCCTTTCCCCAGAGAGCACAAAGCACGGGTGGCCTAGTAAGAACTGTCAGGTGCATTCTTCATTCACTCCTCCATTCAGCAGGCAGTGTGCTAGGTGCAGAGGTGCCAGAGATGAAAACTGAAAGGAAACAGAATGGCGCCCCAGGCGGTGGGGACAGCATCAGCAAAGGTGTTAGGGGGAGTAGTATGTCCTGTAGTAGAGTGGCGTGTATAGGTGGGTGATAGCAGAGAGGGAAGAAGGACTTGTTAAATGCCATTTTCAGGAAGCTTTTGTTTAAACAGAAGTCATTTGAAGAATTACTTTTTAGAAAGATTATTCTGGAGATGTTGGGAAGAATAAAACAGATGGGTAAGAAAATCACAAGGATAGAGAGCAGTTAGGAGAGGCTGTACCCATAATTCTACTACCTAAGATTTGCTTTTCAGGAATCTGAGAACCAACAAATGATGGACCAACTCCGAAAAGCCAATGAAGATGCTGAAAACTGGGAAAATAAGGCCCGGCAAGCAGAGGCAGATAATAATGCCCTCAAATTAGAACTTATCACTGCTGAGGCAGAGGGGAACAGATTAAAAGAAAAGGTAGATGCCCTCAGTAGAGAGGTCGAGCAGGTGAGTTTGGGAAAGTGTGCTTGTAGTAAATCTTGCATCCTTTTGAAGACTGTAGTTTGACTTTCCATAAATTAAATATATAAGCAAACACTTAAATTATTTAAATACTAGAGGCCTGGTGCATGGATTGGTGCACATTGAAAGGAAATTTAATTTGAAGGTGGCCAGAGGGGTGGGACTGAGCGAGAGGGATCAAATATGTCCGGGAGCCAACCTCCCTGGCTGGCTGTGTCTGGGGCAGTGCTGGGGCTTGGAGGGCATCAGCAAAGCAAGCAGGGTCTCTCTGGCAGGTGGGGTCCCTCGGCCTGGCCTGCAGGGATTGGGCCAAAAGTGGCAGTCCAACATCCAGCAAGAGGTCCCAGAGTGCAAGAAGGCACTCTGTAAAGGTCCTGCATTGAGTGTCTGCCCCCGGGTGGTCAGTGCGTGTCATAGCTACCAGACGGTCTCCCAGTCAGCAGGTTGCTTAGCCTTTTATATATATAGATACTGTGAGTTGTAGCCTGATAACTGTTCTTGTATTCACTCTGGTTCTCTTCTAATCTATTACCTGCACTACCAATAGAATAACCTTTAGCATTTTTTTAAAAAATAGAAGCTATCACAAACATATGAAAAAGTGCAAAAAACAAGTAATATAAAAGACATGCTTATATCCCTCCTCACAGGTTTAAGGATGCTAACATTTTGCCATAATTGCTTCAAGTCTCTATTTAAAAAAACAAAACATTACAGGATCCAACTTCTTATCTTTTCCCCTTTTCCCCCTCTAGTGTTTGGCATGTATAAAATTCCTGGTTGTATAGCTCTTTTGCATATGTTTATATTTTTCTACATATCTCTCACCCTCAGGTGATTCATAAAGTTGTTTTGTGCACTGTAAGTTATTACATATTACAGGTATCCATTGGCAACTTGCATTTTTGTTCAATATTATTTTGAAATTTATTAATTTTTATACAGTGTATATCTAAACAGTTGTATCTATATTCATTGTATAAATATTTTCTTTTTAAAAATTATTCTTATATTAAAGGAAGTTTAATTGTCTTCATTTTCTTTTTTATATATATTTTATTGATTTTCTTTTTAAAAAAATATATATTTCATTGATTTTTTTACAGAGTGGAAGGGAGACAGATAGAGAGTTAGAAACATCGATGAGAGAGAAACATTGATCAGCGGCCTCCTGCACACTCCCTAATGGGGATGTGCCCACAACCAAGGTACATGCCCTTGACAGAAATTGAACCTGGGACCATTGAGTCTGCAGGCTGACGCTCTATCCACCGAGCCAAACTGGTCAGGGCATGTCTTCATTTTCTTAATATAAAATGCTACAACATCCTTTTTTGTTTCTCTTTGGATATTTATTTCTGTAGGTTTATGACTAAAAGTGGAACAACTGTATCTATGTGCAATTTTAACTTTGTGCTGTCAGATTACTCTCTAAAGTATTACTCTTCTACCAGAAATCATGCAGTTATCATTTTCTCAAATATGAATCAGTACTTGATATTATCAGACATTTAATTTTTTTCATACTTTTTGTTTGTGTTTTCTTGATTACAAATGAAAGTCTTCATATTTCTTAGCCATTCAGAATTACTCTTTTATGAGTTTTCTCTTGATTTGCTGGAATGAATTTCTTAAACTCTCCTACTTTTCTATTTAGTTGTTTATATTTTTCATATTGATTTAAAGGTATAATCTATTCTAGATAATAATCCTTTTAAATACATTAACATTTATCTGTAGCTTGTCTTTTCACTGTGCTTGCAATATAAATAGAAATTTTAAATTCCGTGCTGCTGGTATTAGTCAATGCTTTACCTGTGGTTAATGATTTTATGTCTTCTTTAGGAAATCCTTTACTATCCCAAGAGCAGAAAGATGTTTTTTTATAATTTCATTTTAAAAATGTTCTAAAAGTATGTGAAAATTTGCCCTTTATAATTAGATCTTTAAGTTATTTGAGATTGATTTTGTATATAGCTTCAAATAGAGGGATAATTTCATATTTTTGTGGATAAATCTGCCAATCTTTTTTCACTGAATTATAAGTCTACTTTGTCATAAAAATAAGTCCCCATCCATTCTGCTCCATTGGTCAGTTTCTCAATCTGCTTCCCAAGAATACAGTCTTAGAGCTTCTATAGTTTGGTTAAGTGTTGATATTTGGTTGGATTCATGTTTCCCAAAATATAGTGACTATATTTTGTCCTTATTAAACCCTTAAATTAATTTTAGAATAAAGTGATCACATTCCATGATTGAACATATGTTTATCTTTTATATGCATTTAAGATTTATTTTCTTAATTTAAATATTATCTCAAAATATTTATTTGGCTATATCCCACAGTTTTGAGGTAATTCTGTCATTGCCATTCAGTTTTCAATATCACCCAATTCTATTATGATTTATTTTTGATCCCTGAAGTTATTTTAAAACTTTTCAGTGAACAGAGGACCTAAAATGATTATTCTATTTTTTATTTTGTTGTGTTTTATGATCAGATAAAATACCTTATGTGATATTAATTTTTGGTGTCTATGAAGACTGACATGGTGAATATTTGTATTCACTTATTATAAGCTATGTGAGTGTATGTATGTATGTATGTATGTGTATATATATTATGTATACGTATATACGTATATGTAATATATAAATAGTATACATTATATATTTATATACCTGATTATATTTGTTAATAGTGTCATTCAATTCTTATAAATCCTTACTAAGTTTGTATTTTTCATCTTTTAGTTAGTGGAAGTAATGTTTTAAGATCCTCCTCTATTATTCTTATTTGTCTGTTTTTCTCTGAATGATTTTCTTGATTTTTGCTTTATTTCTGAGCAGTCATTAGTTTCATACCAGTTTAGTATTTATATATTTCTAAAGAAAATATTCTAAATTTGTGTAAGGATTCACTTGGATAACTAACACTATTTATTTAGAAGTATGTTTTATATATTAATATAGCTATCTATGTTTTTATTGTTGACAAAGTACTGCTATATTTCATTTTTAGTCAATTATATTGAAGTACAATTTATAAGAAATAAAAAGCACTCACTTTAAGAGTGTGATTTGATGAGTTATGACAAATGAACACACTTGTACAATCATCACTACAATCAAGTTATAGGACATTCTATCATCTCCTTAATTCCCTCAAGCCTTTTTGCAATCAATCCATCCCAACTGGTAGGCAACTGCAGATTTGCTTTCCCTATTATTTTATGTAAATGGAATCACACAGTCAGTACTTGTTGTGTCTTGGCTTCTCTCACTCATCAGAATGATTTTGAAGCCATTTTTTAGTTCATCCTATATAATAAAAGCATAATATGCTTAATGTTCAGTCGACCCCTTGACCGGTCTCTATAATGCACACTGACTACCAGGGGCAGACTCTCTGACCATTAGATTAGCTTGGTGCTGGGGTCCAGCTGATCAGGACTGGGTGAGAGGGATAGACACTCCCTGGAGCCTTCCAATGGTCCCTCTCTGGCCAGCTGGCCCCCTTTGGCCCCAGCAGGGACTGGGTAAGATGGCTCTAATCAGCCCTCATCAATCACTGGCCAGGCCAAGGTACCCCAACTGTGCACAAATTTGTGCACTGGGCCTCTAATATTGTAATAATATACCACTGTCTAGCTATATCACAATTTGTTTACTCACCTGTTGATGGACAGTTAGTTTGTGTAGAGCTGCCATAACAAAATACCACAGATTGGTGGCTTAAACAACAGAGATTTATTTTCTCAAGATCTAGAGGCTAGAAATCCAAGGTCAAAGTGCCACAGGTTTGGTTTCTTCTGAGACCTCTCAACTTGGTCCACAGATGGATGCCTTACCTTTGTGTCCTCCCACATTCCTCTTTGTGTGTGCATCCCTGCTGTCTCTCTCTCTCTCTCCTCATTAGGACACCAGTTATATTGGATTAGGACCCCCTCCTTATGACCTCATGTAACCCTAATTGCCTCCTTTAAGGCCCTGTCTCTAAATACAGACACAGTTGGGGCTAGCCTTCTACGTGAGTTTTGAGGGGACAGGTTCTTTCTATTTTGGACCATTATGAATTAAATTGGAGTGGACATAGCGTGTAAGTCCTTGTGTGCACATGTGTTGTTATTTTCTTGAGTAAATAGGAGTTGAGTTGCTGGATCATATGGTAATTGTTCTCAACTTTGCAAGAAATCAACAAACTTTTCCAAATGTAAAGTGGTATCACTTCACACTCCTATTTGCAGTGTATGAGGGTTCCAGTTGCTCTACATCTTTCCCAGCACATGGTATTGTTAATAGATGTGTGCAGTTATCATACCGTAGGTTTAGTTTGTATTTTCTTCATGACTAATGATGTTGGGCAGCTTTCCATTCTGTTTTGATTGTCTGATCACTGTTATATCTCCTTTAGTGAAGTATCCAAATCCGTGGCCCATATTTTTATTAGGAGTCTTGTTATTCAGTTGTAAGAATTTTTTTTTTATTGCTCTAGATGTTCCTTTGTGTAATTTTGAATGTTTTCTTCCAGTGATTGGCTTTTTTTATTATTACTTAATTAATTCTTTTTAAGAGCAGGTTTGAAATTTTTTTAAGTCCAGCTTATCAGTTTTCTTTAATAATTTGCACATCTTTGTCCTATCTAATAAATCTTTACAAATACCAAGGTGCATAAGTTTTCTTCTGTTTCTTATAGAAATATTACACTTTTTATATTTATATCTAAGATATATTTTGAAGTAATATTTGTATATGATGTAAAATGGTTAAGGCTTATTTTTTAAATTTATTTTTCAGTTGACATACAATATTATATTAGATTCAAGTATGCAATACAGTGATTAAACATTTATGAAGGGATCTCAACAAATCTAGTACCCATCTGATATTATACATAATTATTACAATATTATTGACTATATTTTCCATCCTCTACTTTATACCCCTGTGACTATTTTTATAACTGGCATTTTTACTTCTTAATCTCTTCACCTTTTCCACCCATCTTCCCTCAATGCCCCTCCCATATGACAATCATCAATTTGTTCTCAGTATCTATGAGTTGTTTTGTTTGTTTATTTTATGTTAGATTTCACATGTAAGTGAAATCATATGGTATTTGTTATCTCTGTCTTATTTCACTTACATAATACCCGCTAGGTCCATCCATGTCAAAATGGCAAGATTTCATTCTTTTTTATGACTGAGTAATATTCCATTGTATATACTAGAGGCCCAGTGCTTAAAATTTTTCTTTCTTCCTTGAAAGCTCAACTATGAATTACATATATTCATTTATTTATTTGACTGATGCATGACTCCCCTATAGTCTAAAAGTTTTGTCAAAGAAGAGACCATTTTGCTTACCATTGGATATACATTTAAGCATATTGGCTGGAGGATGATTTAAAAAATAAGTGAGGCTTTAGCCAGTTTGGCTCAATGTATAGAGCATCATCTTGCAGACCGAAAGGTCCAGGTTTCTATTGATTCCAGTTGCAGGCTCCTCCCCCACCCAGACCCTGGTCAAAGCTCAGGAGGCAACCAATCGATGTGTTTCTTTCACATTTATATTTCTCTGTCTTTTTCACTCTCTTCCACTTCCTCTAAAAATCAATGGAAAAATATTCTTGGTGAGGATTAAAAAATAATAATAATACTTAAAAAAAAAAAAAAGAATGACTGAGAAATACAGTGAGTGAGAAGGAAGGGAGGGAGAAAGGTAGAAGTGAATTGTGACCAAATAATTTTTTCCAGGAGCAATATTTTAGTGCTTTGTACTTTTAACAGGAGCTATAAAAGTAGAAAAGTGTCTTTATTTGCCTCTCAGTTCTGTTATCTTCACATAATAGCAAACGCTTCTCTGTAGGTGGTAGTGTACTTAAGACTTTTTTTCTGAAAAAAAGGAGGCATTATCTTGAATGTTTGAAAGCATTTATATAACTTGAATGTCATTTATATAACTTGAATATCATTTTTAAAACATGCTCTTATTTCTCATAATGTGGATTTATTCTTAATTTGTACTTGCCCAGAGCCTTTTTCTTTAAGGTATTAGTAAGTGGTAGAGAGTTAATAGTCCTCATTTTATTATATTACTAGAGGTCCAGTGCATGAAATTCGGGCATTAGTAGGGTCCTATCAGCTGCCAGCTGCCAACCGGGGTCTCCCACTCTTCCCCTGGCCAGCCCAACCCCGGTTGAGCTCCCAGATGAACTCCTAATGGAGGGGACAATTTGCATAATATGCTTTTATTATATAGGATGATCAATATCAACATATAGAGGCCTGATGCACGAAATTCATGCTCTGCCTCAGAACCCACGTGCTGCAACTTTGTCTGGAAGGTCGTCTAGAACAGTGTTTTTCAACCTTTTTTGGGCAAAGGCACACTTGTTTCATGAAAAAAATCACGAGGCACACCACCATTAGAAAATGTTAAAAAATTTAACTCTGTGCCTATATTGACTATATATAAAGTAATTCTCTTGAATAGGAATCAAATAAACACAAAGAAAGTATTTTATAATTACTTTATTATGAAATACTAAGTAAACAAAATAGTGAAAAATTATAAAATTCTTGTCTTGTCTGCACCTACGGCACACCAGGCAACATCTCAGAACAGCGGTTGAAAAACGCTGGTCTAGAAAACATCTGGTCTAATTAGCATAGTACCTTTTTATTAGTATAGATAGTTTAAGAATTGGAAAATGAGAATTACGAGTAAATTAGTGGTTGTTTCATTTGTCACTTTGTGTTAAATACAATAATATTTATATTCTAGAATAATAGAAACTGTGGCACACAGACACAACTATAGATCAAACATATATCTCAACCAGCTTTGGAGCTGAGACTTTTAAGTGGGAAAAGTTGTTTTCCAAATATTTTGACCATATAACTCATGGGTATGTGTCATGGTGTTTTGTACATATATTACTACCTATGGCATCTAAAGTTCCTTATAATGTAAGTGTATTATCGTTAAAAGATTTGCCCCATTTAGTGCTCTATGTTGTAGTTTTTTTTCCAAGTTAAAAACTATAATAATTTTGTCTTTGTAGCACTTGAATGCAGAAAGGTCTTACAAGGCCCAAATTTGTACGTTGCATAAATCTCTTGTGAAGATGGAAGAGGAGCTTCAGAAGGTTCAGTTTGAAAAGGTGTCTGCCCTTGCAGACTTGTCTTCCACAAGGGAACTTTGTATTAAACTTGACTCAAGCAAAGAACTTCTTAGTAGGCAGCTGATTGCTAAAGATCAAGATATTGAAATGGTATGTAATGCATTTAAAATGTTTTATTTTTTCCATATTTCTAGTATATAAAATTACTACAGGATTAGAAAAAAGTTCTGTTTTTATTATTACACCAAGCCTGTCTTTCACCTTTAAATTTCTTTTCTAAGACCCAGAGATTAGCTTAACAGCTATATTCCAACAATTCAAGTAAGTTACATAACTCTTCCTTTGAGCATTTAATTTATATTTACTTTTGGCTAGAAGAATTATAAAACATCTTTACATACCAATCAGTAAAGAACCACAAGGTAAAAAATCAACAAAAAAAAAAAAACCCATGAGGTTGAGGTCTATCCAGCTAAATTATAACTTTAATGACATTCTTTTAAGCTAAATTTATTTACCAATTGGGTTGTTTTAAACTGTAATTTGATTGATTATATCTACCATGTGCCTGACATTGTGTTTGCCACTATGACTATAATGTTCAAAAGATACAGGCCCCTATTCTCAAGGAGAGGGAGACGAAACTCAAATCCTAAAGTATCTGTATCAAGTTGCATAGTGTAACTGAAGAATTAACAAATTTTGGTCATGTGTACATTTCTATTATTTTCAAATCCTATTGAAATTTTAGTTTTCTTAGTCTAAAATGTAGCTAGCTGGTTTCTATAATAATTCACTGTTTATATTTTATGAGTGAAGTATATGTCAGTATGTTAAATTCTTTCTTTAATTGTTTTTTTTTTATTTCAGCAAAAACATTTTAGTGATGAAAGTAACTCATAGATAACGATTCAAATAATATGTCCTTAATTTTTTCTTTAAAAATACTTTTTACTTGGTGTTTTCAAATTGGGAAAATAATACATGTAATAATTGAAACATTTGTTTTTTATAGTTTTGTTTTTTCTTTTCTTTTTTTTTTAATAATAGCTATTTTAATAGTTGTCAAGTGGTCAGGCTAATGCAGCTTTTAATATTCTCTCTTTGTCTTTCACCTTAGCTATTTTAATTAGGATGTGTCTTGGTGTGAGTTTCTTTGGCTCCATATTGTTTGGGGTTCTCTGTACTTCCTGGACTTGTATGTCTTTTTCCTCTACAGTTAGGGAAGTTTTTGTCATTATTTCTTTGAATAAGTTATCGATCCCTTGCTCTCTCTCTTCTCTGTCTGGTATCCCTATAATGCAGATGCTATTATATTTCATGTTGTCCTATAAACTAGGAATAGAAGAGAATTTAAATTAATAAAGAGCATCTGCAAAAAAAAAACCAAAAAAACAAAAAAAAAAAAACCCCACAATTGACATATACTTAATGGTAACAGAGTGAATAGTTTTCATTGTTCTTGTCAGTAATACAGCAAATATGTTATCCTCCCATCTTGCAGTCAATATTGTATGGAAGTTCTACCCTGAGAAATAAGGCTAGAGAAAGAAACAAAAGGAATCCAGATTGGTACAAAGTAAAACTATCTCTATTTACAGATGATGATCTTACATATAGAAAATCCTAGCATCTAGTTAAAAACTATTTTAACTAATGATACATTTATCAAGTTTACAAGATATAATATTAATCTACAATAATCAATTATATTTTTATATGAGTGATGAATAATTCAAAAATGGAAATAAGAAAACAAATACATCAAATGGTATTACATGAAAAAGGGTGGTGTCAAGAGAGGATAAAAAACTTAATAATCAATTTAACAAAGAAGTGCAAAACGTGTACTTTATAAGTCAGAAAATCGTTAAAAGAAATTAAAGAAAACTTAAATAAATAGAAAAACAACCTATATTCATTCATCAGAAGACTTAAATTAACATTGTTAAAATGGCAATACTAACTCAAATTGATTTTTTTAAAAAAAGATCAATACAATGCTTATCAGAATCTCAGCTGGCTTCTTTATAGAAATTGACAAGATGATATAAAGTTAATGTGGAGTGCAAGAGACTTAGAATAGCCAAAACAACCTTGAGAAAGAAGAACAAAGTTAGAGGACTAACAATTCCCAATTTCAAAACTCATTACAAAATTACAGCAATCAAGACAGTGTAGTACTAACATAAGGAAAGACATATTGGTCAATGGAACAGAATTGAGAGTCCAGAAATAAACTCTTATATTTATGGATAAATGATTTTCAAAAAATTGATGCCAATACAATTTAATGGAGAAAGAAGAGTTTTCCCAACAAATGGTACTGAGACAACTGAACATCTACATGGAAAATAATTAAATTTAATTCCTATCACATACCACATGCAAATAAAATAAAATATATTATAGGCCTGTAGTAAATTTTGTGACCTTAAATACATATAGGAAGCACAGCAACAAAAGAAAAAAAATAAATGAAAAGGACTTCATCAAAACAAACAACTTTTGTGTTGCAAATCCTACCTAATAAGAGTAATATGCAAATTAATCATACTCCACTACACCCACAAGACACACCCACCAACACACCCACCAGCCAATCAGATCAAGTATGCAAATAAACCAAACCAAGATGGCTATGGCCACAGAGAGCAGGAAGGAGGCTTGGGTTTCCCAGGCAACAGAAGAAGCTAATCTTTCTGCCTACTCTTGCCAGCCTAGGCCTCCACTCAAGGCTACAAAGTTTCAGTTATAGAAGGTAAACAAATCCAAACAGAAATGGCGGCAGCCACAAAGCTGGAGAGAGCAGCCTAGGGTTGCCCGCAGCAACAGAGCAAGCAAAGCTTTCCGCACACCCTGGCTGGCCCAAGCCTCTGCTTAAGGCTACAAAGTTTCAATGATAGAAGGTATATAAGTCCCAATAGAAATGGCTGCCCGCCACAGACAAGCAGGAGGCTTGGCTCTGCTCCAGGTTACAAAGTTTCAATTGTAGAAGGTAAATAAATCCCAGATACCAGGGCCTCCGCTTGGGTCGCCACAGGGCATGACTGGCCTGCAAACCACCACAGGCCCCTCTCTTAGGCCACCCTATGCCCCAAGGGAACCCCCACCCTGATCCGGGACACCCTTTAGGACAAACCAGCTGGCCCCCTCGCATGCACTAGACCTCTATCCTATCTAATAAAAGAGTAATATGCAGATTGACCATCTTTCCAACACACAATTTGGCTGCCCCCATGTGGTCAATGATCCTGCCCCTATGTGGACACAAGATGGCCACCACAAGATGGCCAGCAGGGGAGGGCAATTGGGAGCAATGAGACAAAGAAGGGCAGTTGTGGGCAATTAGGCAAGCAGGAGAGGGCAGTTAGGGATGACCAGGCCAGCAGAGGAGGGAAGTTGGGAGCAAATAGGCTGGCAGGGGAGCAGTTAGACATCAATCAAGCTGGCATGGGAGTAGTTAGGGGGTGATCAGGCTGGCAGGCAGAAGTAGTTAGGGGCAATCAGGAAGGCAGGCAGGTAAGCAGTTGGGAGCCAGCAATCCTGGATTGTGAGAGGGATGTCCCACTGCCCATTTAGGCCCGATCCCAGGAAACAAGCATTCGGACATCCCTTGAGGGGTCCCAGATTGGAGAGGGTGTAGGCTGGGCTGAGGGACCCCTCCCCAGCCTCATGCACAAATTTCATGCACTGAACCTCTAGTAATATCAATAAAGAAAAAAGGCATTGCACAGAATGGGAAAAAACATTTTCAAATTGTTTATCCTTTAAGACAGTAGTTCTCAACCTTTCTAATGCCACGACCTTTTAATATAGTTACTTATGTTGTAGTGACCCCCACTGTAAAATTACTTTCGTTGCTACTTCATAACTATAATTTTGCTACTGTTATGAATTGTAATGTAAATATCTGTGTTTTCTGATGGTCTCAGGCTCTACAGCAGCGGTTCTCAACCTGTGGGTCACGACATAAATCTTTGATAATCTGTCAGTTAAGTGAATGAATGAGAATAAGTATAGATATCTTCCTATTGTTGTACAGATGGAGAATGAGTTAGATTCTGCTCGGTCTGAAATAGAACTCCTTAGAAGTCAGATGACAAATGAGAGAATCTCCATGCAGAATCTAGAAGCTTTGCTGGTGGCCAATCGGGACAAAGAGTATCAGACTCAGATAGCGCTTCAAGAAAAAGAATCTGAAATTCAGCTGCTTAAAGAACACCTGTGTTTGGCAGAAAATAAAATGTGAGTTTCTTAGCAGTATCATAACAAAGTCATATTCCGTAAGTGTTTGATACTTTATTGGCTAGTAGAATTTTAAAGCTGGAATTTATATAATTTAAGCATCCATAATTAGCCATTAATTAAACTGAGCACCAGAAATATTGTGATTTGCCAAAACTTTAGTACTAGTTTCTATTACATGTTTAGCTAAATTGATTTAAGTTTAAGTTTAACCATTGTGTTGATTGTTTCCAATGGAGCTTTGGGTATAATGTCTAATTTATAATATTGCCTTTAGGAAATATTATAACCAGATTAGAAAAACAAAACACTTCTGAAACCAGAAGAATTTTTCTATATATGAACCCACCTGGTATTTCTCCTTAATCTTCCCACTTGTCACACGGTGTTTGCTTTTGTACCTATAAGGTACATACTAGGTACCTGGAAGGACTCCTGCATTCACAGAATACTGAAGACTTCCCTTAGAGCAGTGGTCGGCAAACTCATAATTCAACAGAGCCAAATATCAACAGTACAACAACTGAAATTTCTTTTGAGAGCCAAAATTTTTAAACTTAAATTTCTTCTAATGCCATTTCTTCAAAATAGACTCTCCCAGGCAGTGGTATTTTGTGGAAGAGCCACACTCAAGGGGCCAAAGAGCCACGTGTGGCTCGCGAGCCACAGTTTGCCAACCATGGCCTTAGGGCGTTGATTGTGGCTGCTGCTTTCAGCATCCCAGCACCATTAGCAGCTTATTCCAGGACCCTGCTGGAAGGGTGGGTGGAAATACCTGCCTGGATAGTGAGTGTTCTGTTGTTAAACTTAGTCTGTTGCTAACCTCTCACCAAAAACAGAAGCATGGGGACCGTCCCCCAGCCTCTGATCTGTTCTCTCCTCTAGAACACTTTTTCACCCAGCCTCAACTCTGCCCTTCTGTCTGAGCTTGGGGCCTGGGGAGGAATAGGAACCACGATCTCAGGAATCAGGCACTCACAGGAGCCCCTGACTGAGCCCAGCCTGCAAAGCCCAAGCCAGTTCCTTCAGAAAGTGTTTGCAGGTCATGGCAGCTGTCACTGAGTCCTTCTTAGTCGCTGCAGCTGGGCTGTTGTGCTACCTTTAACCGGTTCTGCCAGGTCACTTTCTCAAGCCGGAGTGGAAATCTCTTAAGAATGTAACCTTAAAGGCTGCCTTCTGTTCTAGACTGGCTGAGCAGTATTGTCCCTTACACGGGCAAACACGACCAGCTTGTGTGTCCTAGAGTGCCGTCCTGGGAACAAGCAGCGAGGGCAGAGCGCTCTTACAAGCAGCCTTCGTCTCCGTCGTTATCTTCCTGATGCAGGGCGCCATGTGGTGGGGTTTGTGGCATGGGTTAGCCCTAAAGGAGATCCTGTTAAATGGAGGAGAGTGTGTGCAGGAATATCAGATTTCATTCTGAGTGTACACAAAGCACATGGTTGATCTAATATATTACAGACCATTAGACTTCCAGTTTTGATTACTTGGTTATACCATTACTGAAGAGTATAATACTTTAAAGTACTTCTATGAAAATTACTAGAGGCCAGGTGCACAGATTCATGCACCAGTGGGGTCCCTCGGCCTGGCCTGTGGGGATTGGGCTGAAACCAGATCCCAAACATCCTCTGAGGGTCCCGGATTGCGAGAGGGCAGTTCTCCATTGACACAACCCAGAATCTGGTTCCCTCCTCTCTTCTCCCAATATTATGTCATTTTCTCTCTGCATCTGTCTCAGTCCTTTCATCTCACTTTATCCTAAGTTTAGTAGTAACTGATGACTTGTGGGAATTTAGCTGCAAAATGCATTAATTTAGCAAACAGGATTTACTTAGCCTGGAATCTAGTAGGCCTAGGGCAGGACTATGCTCAATGTCAGGCTCTGGTGCTGGCCCTTCCACCCAGGCAGAGTCCTGATGGGGTGGGAACCTCCTTCTTCCTACCTGAGCTTCTTCTCCCCCTCCTTCCCTCCTTGGTAGTTGCCTGCTGGCACTGCTGTTCACCTGGAAGGAGGGAAGCCACAGCCCCTTTCCCAGCCAAGAGTGGTAGTGGGAAAATTCACTGCCTCCACTGGAAATCAATATTAAGTGGATAGGCCAGTGCAGGCACCAGACAGTGGGGCCACAGCCAGTAGGTCCTGCATGTCTCATCATTTAGCTAATTGCGTCAAAAAGTTTCTGTTAGGGCCAGACCTCTGCAATGGGCTAGAGACCTGGTGTGGAGCCAGACCTGAAGTGGGGATCCAATTGGCCAGAAGCCCGTGCATGGATTCATGAGTTGGTGGGGTCCATCCGCCTGGTCTCTGGGGATCAGGCCAAAACCTGCTCTCCAACATCCCCTGATTGTGAGACGGCGGTTCTCAGGTGAAGCACCCCGAAATTGGGCTCTCTCGTCTCTGATTCTGGGTGCATCACCCAAGAACCGCAGCTGCCAAGTTACTGCAGCTCGGCAGCTCCTGCTTTGAGTATCTGCCTCCTGGTGGTCAGTGTGAGTCATAGCCACTGGTCAAAAGGTTGGGTGGTCAGTCAGTTGCTTAGGCTTTCATATATATAGATGTGCAGTAAATAGGTAATAGAGATAGATAATCCTATATAATAAAGAGCTAATATACAAATGGCCCTCATGCCCTTATGCCCTCATGCCAGAACTGCTCAGACACTCAACACTGGGGAGGACCAGCCAGGCACAAATGAGCTCACAAGAGAAGAATGGGGACCATGAGAGAGGAATGAGGACCAGCCACAAATGAGCTTGCGAGAGAGGAATGGGGACCAACCAGGCTGGGGCCTGGGAGAGGGACAAGCTGTCTGCCCCATGGTCCTGGGCACCTGCAGCCTGGCAGAGGGACAAGCCGCCCACCCCACTGACCTGGATGTCAGTACCTGCAGCTGTGGCCCAGGAGAGGGGCAAATCACCACCCCACAGTCCTGGGTGCCTGTGGCTGTGGCCCAGGTGAAGCCGCTGTAGCTGCAGCCGGCGTGGGCAAAGCTGGCCCAAGTCCTGGGTGCCTGTGGCTGGCCAGAGGGAGGGAAGCCCGGGTCTGGGTGCCTGCGACCAGCCAGAGGAGGGAATCCTTGGTCCCGGTTGTGGGACGAGGCAGAGGTGGTTAGGGATGATCAGGCCAGCAAAAGAGCAGTTAGGGACAATCAGGCTGGTGGAGGAGCAGTTAGGGGTGATAAGGCAGGCAGAGGTGGTTAGGGGAGATCAGGCAGGCAGGCAGGCGAGCAGTTAGGAACCAGCAGTCCCAGATTGTGGGAGGCAGTCAGACATCCCTAAAGGGCCCTGGATTGGAGAAGGTGAAGGCCGGGCTGAGAGACCCCTTGTCCCATGCATGAATTTTGTGCTCCTGGCTCCTACTAGATAATATTACTCCATATAAACACAAGGAAATTGACACGGAGAAAGTTTAACTAATTGAATGTAATTGGCATACCTTAAGCTTTTCAAGTAGGCTACCTTGTTCATTTACTACACCTAAATTTGGCATATCCTATCTAAGAAAGAGGGAATTTGCTAATTGACCCTCACACAGTCACAAAGGTGGCGTCCACACCCAGAAGGAGGAAATATGCTAATTGGCTGCCCCACCCTTAAAGATGGCAGTGCCCACAGCCAATAAGGAGGGAATATGCTAAGGGACTGTCCCACTCTCAAATATGGTGATGCCCACAGCCACAAGAAGTCAGAACCTAGTCCCCTCAGCCCCACCCAGTGGCAGGCACGTGGCAAGGCTGGGCCCAGCGTCCCCCAGGCCCCTCAGTCCACCAGCAGCCCAGGGCTGGCCCAAGGTGCAGACAAGCCTTGGATGGCAGCTGCCCAGCCGCCCAGGGGCCGCCTGAATTTCAGGTAACCAGGACCGGCTGAGGCTTGTGCTGCCAGCAGTGGCAGCATCAAAGGTGTAATGGGGACATTGCCTTCCCCTGATTGTCGGGTTGCCTCCTACCCGTGAGGGTTCCCAGACTAAGAGAGGGGGCAGGCCAGGCTGAGCCCCCACTCCAGTGCATGAATTTTCATGCACTGGGCCTCTAGTAAATCCATAAAGATCACAATTTGGCTTGGATCCAGCAAGGAAACATTGCCAGCATGGTTCAGAAAGTTCTAGGCTTTAAAAAAGTCTAATCACTCTCTCTCTTTCATTCTGCCACACAGGGCCATCCAGAGTAGAGATGTGGCTCAGTTCAGGAATGTCGTCACGCAACTGGAAGCTGACTTAGACATCACCAAAAGGCAGCTGGGGACCGAGCGCTTTGAAAGGTGAGTTGGTCTCTATGCAGCATTTAGGCTGGGAGCATTCTTTCTCAGATAACAACAGATTCTGGTTATTCCATGATGGCTAGGTTTTAAAGTGTGAATTGAACTTCAGTTTCACCACTGGATTAATAATGCCACTGAATACAAAATTCAAAAGTTCTATTTCAAACATTTTGCTTTAGGGATAGGGCTGTGCAAGAACTTCGCCGCCAGAATTACTCAAGTAATGTTTATCATTTGAGTTCTACACTAAAGCCAAATACAAAATGTCATTCACCGGAACGTGCTCTCCACCGATCTCCTGACCGAGGCCTGGATCGATCTCTAGAAGAGTGAGTGGTTTAAGGGTCCATTCTCTGGGGTCCATATAGCAGGATATACAGGAACTGTTTGAGGATGTAAGGAAACACAGTAACTGTCTGTCAAGAATAGTGCTATTGAAACATGATTAGTTATGTTCACATAAAAATGAAGTTTTTTTACTTAGTTTTATATAAATATTCTAAAGTGAAAGATCTCTATTTTATCTGATTACATAATTATATATTTTAAATCTGATTTTTTAATTTCTACATTAATTTGTATTAATTTTAATTGGTAAATTAATTTAATAAATTTAACTTTGATTAATAAAATATTGGTTCATTTTTATACCACCCTAAATGTGAACACTCTATGAAAGTAAAAAGTTAATATTAGAGGCAGAATTTTAGATACATTTCTATAAGTCACAAATTTGTAATAACATTTTTATTTGGAAATGATTTGAAATTTAAAATAAAATAATACAAAGGATATCTGTATACCATTTACCCATAATCTCTATTGTTAAAATCTTACCAAATTTGCTTTTTATGTGTTTGAGACAACGCATGTGCTGTCTCACGTACACTCTTGCACATGTTCCCTCTCTCTTTCTACATATACACATTTTTAAAAACAACAATAATTTAAATTCCAAACCATCCTCACCTTGCCTTCTTCCATTCTGTATTTGTAAGTCCGTTTTTCTACAGTGGGTACTCTATCTCATCAACACATTTACTCCATATAAGCATAGTTACTCCTTTGTTTAACCCCAGAATGCATAAAAAAAAAGTTTCGAAATTTCTCACCTATGCTATTACAATAAGCAGAGCAACATTTTTTAAAAGTTTGAGATCTAGCCCTGGCTAGTTACCCAATGGTTAGAGCATTGGCACAGAGACAGAAGGCTCACAGGTTTAATTTCCACTCAAGTGCATGTATCTTGGTTGCAGGCTTGATCCCTCGCCCCCACATGCAGAAGGCAACCAATAGATGTGTCTCTTTCATATTGATGTTTCTCTTTTCTTTCTCCCTCTCCCTCTTCTCTACTTTCTCTTAAAAAAATATATCCTGGGGTGAGCATGTAAAAAGTTCAAGATCTGTTTGCAACTCTTCCTTCCTATCCCCATATGTCTTATGGCCCAACTCTTCCAGGCATATAGTTAAATATTGTCTTAATAAATTACTCAATTACTTTTTCTCTTTCTCTGTAGTTATAGTACATATGTTTAAAATATCATTAGATTTATTTATTTCAGTTTGTTTTCATTTTTCCTCTTCTTATATTTTCCTTGATTTGATGTAATTTTTGAGTTTGTAGGTTGATATGCTTTCAAAAGTCAAGACTTTGCAAAAGTAACTCAAAGTGTCCCTCTCTCCTGTATGCTTTCTGTCCTGCCCTTCCAATGAGAAGGGTTTTTTCTGTGTTTTCATTTCATTTTTAATTTCTAGTTTTATTGCATTGGGGCCACTAATACATCTTATAAGGGCTTCAATTTCAAAAATATAAAGAATTTATATAACTCAGTACCTGATGGCCCCCAACTACCATCCCCAGCTGGCCTCATGGCCCCCAACTACTCTCCCCAGCTGATCTCATGGCCCCCAATTGCCCTCCTCTGCTGGCCTGAGAGCCCCTAGCCTCTGCCTCGCCCCCCACCACCGTGACTTTGTCTGGAAGGAAGTGGGATGTCTGAAAGATGTCCATTCTCCCTGTATAATTAGCATATTACCCTTTTATTAGTATAGATATGTTCTCCCATACAGAGGGCTCCCTTTCATTTTGTTGTTGATTTCTTTGCTATGCAGAAACTTTTTAATTTGATACAATCCCATTTGTTTATTGATTTACTAGAGGCCTGGTGCATGAAAATTTATACACTGGGGGTTCCTCAGCCAGCTGCACCATCTCAGAGTCCAGGAGCCCTCAGGGGATGTCCTACTGACAGCTTAGGCCCACTCCCCACCTTAGGCCTCCTTTTGCAGGAGGAGACTGTACTGATCAGGGAAAGGTGCTGCCCCCATCACACTGACACTGCTGCTGCTCCTGGCTTCCCTCTGTAGGAAGCAACCAGGCCAATCAGGGGAAGGCACTGCCTCCATCACCCTACTGCTGCTGCCACTGCCAGCTGCCGTGGCTGCCTGCCCTCTTTGGCCCTCATAGCCACTGTGGCTTTATCCGGAAGGATGTCCAAAAGACCTTGGTCTATCCAGTCTAATTAGCATATTACCCTTTTATTAGTATAGATTGATGAGAGCCATTATGAAGGTGTGAGGTGAAATTTCATTGTGGTCTTAATTTTCATTTCTCTGATGATTAGTGACATAGAGCATCTTTTTATGTCTATCGGCTATCTGAATGTCCTCTGAAGAAGTTTCTATTGAGATGTTTTGTCCATTTTTTAATTGGATTTTTTAATGGGTTGTCTGAGTGCCTTATAAATTTTGGATATTAATCCCTTATCAGCAGTATCATTGGTGAACATATTCTCTCATTCAGTGGGTTGACTTTTCACTTTGTTGATTATTTCCTTTGCTGTGTAAAAGCTTTTTAGTTTGATGTAGTCCCATTTGTTTATTTTTTCTTTTATTTCCCTTACCCAAGGAAATATGTCAAAAAATAAACAAACAAAAAACATTGCGATGAGAAATATTTCAGATTTTACTGCCTATGTTTTCTTCTAGGATTTTTATGGATTTTAGTCTTACACTTAAATCTTTATTCCATTTTGAGTTTATTCTTGTGCATGGTGTAAGAAGGTGGTGTAGTTTCATTTTATTTCATGTATCTGTTTAATTTTTGAACACTATTGAATAGATTGTCTCTATTCCATTCTATGTTCTTGCCTCTTTTGTCAAATATTAATTGACTATAAAGGCATGGCTTTACTTTAGGTTCTCTATTCTGCTTTTATGCCAGGACTATGCTGTTTCTATGTACTATGGCCTTGTAGTATAGTTAAATATTGGGTAGCATTATTCTTCCAACTTTGTTCTCTTTCTCAAGATTTATGATGCTATTTGGGATTTTTTTTTTTTTTTTTTTTTTTGCAGTTTCATGTTCATTTTTGGAATATTTGTTCTAGATTTGTGAAATATGCCATTGGCATCTTGGTAGGAATTGCCATAGTTTGCTTTCAGGGGTCCTTAAACTTTTTAAAATAGGGGCCAGATCACGGTCCCTCAGAGAGCTGGAGGGCCGGACTATATGAACTACTAATTCCTACTGTAACACCTTGGCTGCGCTCACTGCCCAAAAATCCTGGCGGGCCGGATCAGACTCCTCTGCGGGCCGCATGTGGCCCGTGGGCCGTAGTTTGAAGACGCCTGGATAGACATTTTAATGACATTAATTTTTATTATCCATGAACATGGTATATGCTTCTACTTTTTGTATCTTCTTCAGTTTCTTTCTTCATTTGCTTTTAATTTTCCATTATCATGTCTTTTAAATGTTTTGTTAAATTTACTAGTACATACATATTTTTTGATTAAATAGTAAATAATTTTTTTTTTTTTAGTTTCTCTTTCTGGTAGTTCATTATTGGTGTATGAAATGCAATTAATTTTTGGATATTTATTTTGTAGCCTGCTATTTTACTGAATTCGTTTATCAGTTCTAATAGTGTTTTGGTGGAATCTTAAGGGTTCTCTATGTACTGTATTACATCACCAGTAAAGAGTGGTCATTTTAATTTCCAATTTGAATACCTTTTTTTTTCTAGTCTGATTGATATTACTAGGACTTCCAATACAATGTTTAAAGATTTCTTAAACTGTCCTTATATAAAAAAATGATTTTGCTCTTTAAATTGGATATGTTCTGTTACCTTGTCTTCTAAATTGCTAATTTGCTTTTCAGCTTTATCCAATCTATTGTATATTCTTTCCCGTGTATTTTTCATTTCAGATATCAAATTGTTCATTTGCAACTGGTTATTTTTTATGGTTTCTACATTTTGTTGTTGATGTTTCAACGCTTGCTATTTCTTTGTTAAGTTATCACTAAGTTCCATGAACATCCTTATAACAATTTTTTTGAACTCTTCATCTAGTACAATGCTTGTTTCCATTTCATTTAGCTCTTTTTCTGGACATTTCTCTTGTTCTTTCATTTAGGTTTGTCTTTTTATCTCCCCATTTTGTCTGTCTCTTTGTATTTGTTTCTGTGTATTAGGTAGATCTGCTATGTCTCCCAATTTTGATAGGATAGTGTCCTGTGGAACTTAGTGGCACAGTCTCCTTGATCACCTGAGCTGGGTACTCCAGTAATATCTCCTGTGTATGTTATGTGAGCTCTTTTGTCATAATTGAGTGTTGAGTTTGCTATGGGCCTGTTTGTGTGTGTGCTTGATCCTCAAGCTTGCTGACTATGAGTATTGATCTTGACCACAGTGTATAAGCTGCTGTGCAGCTGCTGACCTCCTGAACCAGAATTTGCCTCAGCAGGATCTAATGCCTACTGAGAACAGCCTTTGGTTATGACACTTGTTAAGCTAATTGGATCCTGCTCTGATCTTGCCTGAATTTGGCCACTGAGTGTGTCTGTTCTGGTGCCTTTTGGGAGGTACACTGGTCAATATCAGACACTGTTTGTGACCTGCCCTGGACAACCTTTCTAGAGCTACAAAGCAATCCACAGTTTGTGACTAACTCTGCTGGGCCTTGTTGTGTGTGATGGATCCATACGTGCACCAAATCTGGCTTCCACCAATACTGAGCCTGAGGGCAGGTCAGCAGATGGCATAAGAGCCCAGAGATCCATCTCTGCCAGCCTTCACCTGCCAGCTGCTTATTAGGTTCAGTCATTAAAAGAGCCGCTAGGTAGGGGTGAGTGGTGTTCACCATATTGATATAGGTTGAAACTCATGCCAATGCTGGGTCTGAGGCCACTCAGCAAATGTCCCAGGTTATACCAAATCTAGCTACTCCCTGCCAGATGCCAATAGACCTTTGCAGTAGGTGGGGTGGTGTCTCAGGGAGTCATCAGCATGAGGATAGCAGATTTTATCCAGGCCAAACAGACCAAGATTTGGTCATTAAAGGAACGATTCTGGACCAGTTTGGAATGCAAGGGGGGTGGAAATGACCGTGTCCTAGAGCGACACAACACACAGTCTGTCCTAGATCCTGCCCAGACCTTCTCGGCAAGGTAGAGCTGCCTGGCATCATGGGAATGGGATCACCTGGAGTCTAGAGGGTAGGGCTAATGTATATGTTGTGAGAGGAGGCACTGGTCAATTTCATGGGAAAGTTGGGGGAATGGACCTGCCACAAAGCCACACAACTCAGTCCCTAAGTCAGCTCCTACATCTGCATCCTGGCCCAAAAAGATGACTTCTCAGAAGGGAATCCAGAGGATGGGGCTATTGTATACCCCAGACTGATGCCATAGGAGAGGAATCCTCCTCTGAGGAAAGATGGTGTCTGCAATGTGGAAGAGGGATTCAGCACAGAGATCCTGGTGGCTGTCCCGTCAGCTCTCTTCCCAGAGCCATACACCCCATTCTGTCCTCATGGAACTCTAGTCTGCTTTGCCCTCCCTTTATCAGTACTCAGGGTGAGTATCTGTGAACAAGATTTTATGTGTTGGCCCTTTAAGAGTGTACCTGGTCTGTTTCTTGTCCCTATAGTTTTGCCTTTTCCAGGATGTCATAGAAATGGAATCATATCATATGTAGCCTCTAGTGGCTAAATTTCACTCAACATAATATATTTCAGATTTTTCCAGGTAGTTATATGTATCAGATCTTTTTGAATATTCCTTTTACCCACCGAAAAGTATTCTACTGTACGGATCTACAAGTTTTATTTTCCTTTTTACTTAGAAAGAATTATGGACTTACCTGGAATTATAAAAATAGTTAAAAAGGGAGTTCCCCATATCCTTCCCTCGGCTTACAAAGTAATATCTTACAAACCAGGAATTTAACATTGGTAAAATATAGTTAATTTTATTTATTTATTTTTGAATATATTTTGATTTTGTATAAAGAGGAAGGGAGAGAGATAGAGAGTTAAAAACATCGATGGGAGAGAGTCATCGATCAGCTGCCTCTTGCCCTACTGGGGACATGCCCACAACCAAGGTACATGCCCTTGACTGGAATCAAACCTGGGACCTTTCAGTCCCCAAGCCGACGCTCTATCCATTGAGCCAAACCAGTTTCGGCAAAATATAGTTAATTTTAACTCACATTCAGTTTTCACTTGTTTTTTCATGTTTTTATTTATGTGTATTTATAGTTTTACACACCACCCATATTTCACCACCACAATCAAGACACCTACTTGTTCCATCAGCACCAAGGAACTCACTTTCTCATGATACCACTTTATAGTTAGTCAGAGAACACATATACTTTCCCCCAAGTAAATGTTAATTTCTGCTCTACCTCTATAATTCTGTCGTTTTGAGAATGTTATATAAATAGAATCACAAACACTATGTGACTTTTTGAAATTGACTTGTTTTTATTTAAGACATGTCCATGAGATCCATTCAAGTTGTATCTAATAATAGTTTATTCCTTTTTAATATTGAATATGATTCCAAGATATGGATGTATCACAGTTAGTAAACATTGAGCAAAAAAATATATTATATCTGTTTTTCTTCACAGAAGCTGGGGGAAAAATAGTATGTATTGCCAAAGTAATATTAGGATTTAATTTTGTACATGGTGAAATTGTGGAATTAAAAATGTTAACCTGCACAAATTTTTTTCTCTCTCTCATAGGAATCTTTGCTATAGAGATTTCTGATATGCGAAAAGATTCTTCACATCCTTGGGAAAGGTCAAAGTGTCAATCTGATTTTTTTGCTATATGATTGCATTTATCTTTTGAATCCTTGACAATCTTAAATGTATATATTAACTTTGTGCCTCTGAATCTCTGTTCTCATGTGCCATATTGCAGTGATCAGAGATGACTTACAAAAACAAAAATGCATGTGGCTCTTTCTACCCATACAGTAATAGTGAGTGTAAAACCCACTTACTTCACTATTGAACACTGTCCTGTTAACTCTCTGGTGTAAATAAAGCTTATAAAAAGAAGGAAAAGTGTTTTTTACAAAACTGATTTCCTTTCCTTTCTTGGTACCTCATATAATTGGATGGTTATTTTTCTTAGTTATTTATCCCTTCTTGGCTGGATAAGTTCTCCCAAAATAGGTACATTTTGCTCATACTGGCCTGGGTCCCAATATGCCACTTTGGACCCAGCCCGACTCAAATTCCAGGTCATAATCAGCAGATAGTAGGAGGGTGTCAGGATCTTAAATCCATAATATTGTACCACTGATTAACATACATTTCTGCAATTGTGTTTACCCATACTATTTTTAGAAAGGCAGGTGATGCTATATTTGTCAAGAATGTAAGATTTTTTAAATCTGTATTTTTAATAAGTTTTCTTTAAAACATTAAAGTACTGCAATCAACTTAATGGCCATTTTTATTTATTTTTTTAGTTTTTGCCTGTGGCAGGTGTTTATTATATATAGTAATAAATCCAGTGACTGTTCCTTATTTATTTCCACTAAAATTGCCTAAATCTCTTACCTTTTCTGTCCATTCATTTTGAATTAAGAGCCTAAATACTACTGCATTTTACTGACATTAGCTATTTGTATTCTTGCCATTTATTTAAACAATTATATCATTAATAGTATTTATAGAATATAGATAGTTTCTCACTGTATACAGTCACTATTCAGTATGACTACAGTAATACTGTACAGCAATACTGTTCAGTAATACAGTAGGATAGGGCCTTGATTTTTATCTTGTTTAATCATTAACACTGTGGTATTTTACCATAAGGCCATGCTACATATTTACTTTAGCTTGATTTTTAAAAACCTTGAGGTTTATTCATCTAGTTCAAGTTCTCATTACAGATTGGTTTAAAAATTGAATAATTTAAAATATGTCCTAGTATAAACATTTTAGATAATAATACACAAAGAGTTATTGGTAAAAGAAGTTGTTGGTGCTAATATTAAATAATGTATTAATAAATATGCAAATTTAACTTTTCTAGGTGATGCAATGACCTAAGCACTACGTCATTACAACATTAATTTTAATCTGTCCACCTCCTAGATTACTTGATAAGGAGCTGTCACCTGTCACTTGTACTTTACATGTTGTATGTGGAGGGCAGTATGTCAGGAAAAGGGCATGAGATAAATAAGAATGAAGTATGTAAGCAAATATTTCCATACTTGAATAAAAGTATACTATACTTGTGCCATTAATTACAGAATATTTAAAAGGAAAATTATTTGGTAAGTATAAAGGGGCCAATATTATCCAAAGGTATGGAAACCTCAACTTTATTCTATGTTAAAACTCAAAGAAAATATTTTTTCTTATAGTTATATTTAAGGACATTGATTATTTTAAATCAGATTCATGTCACATGACATAAATATATATTAGCCTATTGATAAGGTTGAGGTCACCTGATGCAATAAAATGCACAATAAAAAAACTATACCAAACATTATTTCTGTGATAACAAAGAAATCTGAAAAAGCTCTCAACTTTGAAATGCCATGTTTAATCCAAACATCCATTCTTACTGAAGAAAGGGTGTTTTGAAAGAGAATTGTTAACCCTCTGAGTTAAATATCTCACAGGCACTAAGTCTCAATACATCTAAACTATATTCAACAATGTGTCCTCTTGCAGTCTCTACCCTTGTTTCCCACATAGACACTATGTCAGATGCCTGAATCCTTAGCCCAGATGCCATTAGAAGTCACTCCCTTTCCTTCTCACTGAACAATTTAGTCAACCTACATGTCACTTCCTCCTACATATTGAACAAATTAAAGAAGATCTAAATAGTGGAAAGACATCCTGTGTTCATGGACTGGGAGCCAAATATTGTTAAGATGGCAATATTTCCCCAAGCCATCTTCAGATTAAATAGTTCTTTTTGAAATTCCAATGGAATCTATCTTTTCCCCACACACACACAGAAATAGAAAACCCAATCCTAATATTCATATGGAATTTTAAGAGATCCAAAATAGCTCAATCATGAGACGGAGAATAAAGTTGGTAGACCCACATTTCCCAATTTCAAAACTTACTGCTAAGCTACAGTTACTGAAATAGTGTAGTACTAATGCAAGGATAAACAAGGATCAATGGGATAGATTGAGAGTCCTGAAATAAACCTACTTCTATGGTCAGTTGATTTCAAGAAGGGTGCCTAGACCATTCATTCACTGGGGGTGCTGGGCCAATTGGAAAACCACATGCTAAAGAATGAAGCTGGACCCTTATCACACACAACTTATACAAAAATCAACTCAAAATGAAATATATATACCTACATTTAAGTGCTAAAACTATTAAACTATTCAAAGAAAACATACAGGCAAATCTTCATGACCTTGGATTTCATAATTGTTTCTTAAATATGACAGCTTCCAAGATAGATAAATTAGCCTTCATCAGAATTAAAAACCTGTGCATCAAAAGACACTACAAAGAGAGTGAATGAAGGACAACCAAATAATGGAAGAAAATATTTGCAAATCATATATCTGGTAATGGTGTAGTATCTAGAATATATAATTTTTATAACTCAACATTAAAAATGATTCATTTAAAAATGAGCAAAGGACTTGGGTAGACATTCTCCAAAGAGGATATACTAATGGTCAATAAGTACATGAAAAGATACCCAGTGTCATTAGTCATTGTGACAATTGAGATAAAAGTTATAACCTCTCACATAGTAAGATGGCTAGAATGGAAAATATGACAATAACAAGTATCAATAAGGATGTGGAGAAATTCATACATTGCTGGTGGAAATATGAAATGGTTTGGCCACTGTGGAAAAGTTGGGCAGTTCCTCAGTAAATTAAACAGAGTTAACATATGACCCAGCAATTCAACTCCGAGGTATGTACCCAAAAGAACTGAAAATGTGCCCAAACAACACTGTACACGAATGTCCATATTAGCTCTAATTTGAAACCACCCACCCAAATGTCCAACAATTGATGTTACATCCCTATGATGAAATATTATTCATTCATAACTGTGAATGAAGTACAGTATGGTTAGCCCTTGAAACATTGTGCTAAGTGAAAGTATCCAGACACAAAACCCAGTTTGTGATTCCATTCATTTGAAATATGCAAATAGGCAAATCCATAGAGGCAATGCAGATTAGTGGTTGCCAGGGACAATGGGGGCGGGGGGCTGCTTAGTGGGCACAGGGTTTCTAATTGGGTGATGAGTAAGTCCTGGAACTGTGTAGTGGGAATAGTTGTGCTGCATTGTGCTACTGAGCTGCACAATTTCAAATAGTTAATAAAATGTTAAATTTTGTTATTTTACCACAATTTATGAAAAAGTCATTTTCTCAAAATTTCTCTGACTCCTAGCATTGGTCTGACTGGGTCAAGTTCTCCTGCAAAAAGTATCTAGTATTTCTCCTTTGAAGGACTTACCAGAGTTGTAATTGATTATTTGTGTAATTATTTATCTATTATCTGTCTCCTTCTTTACTATAACATCCATCAGGGTAAGGGATCATATCTGTCTTCATTGTATCTCCTAGGGTATAGCACATGCTTGGTACATACTAGGTTTTCTGTATATACTATGGAACAAGTAAAGCAGGGGTGAGCAACCTTTTTTCTGCCAAGGGACATTTAGGTATTTATAACATCATTCATGGGCCATACAAAATTATCAACTTAAAAATTAGCCTGCTGTATTTGGTGAACCATTTAATTAACTCACCCCTACGGCCTTGGGAGGTCTTTCCTGACCAAATTATTTCTTGGGCCTTGTAGATATTTCCAACCCTGAAATGAAGGAACAAATTTCCCCCAATTCTTAACTATTATAGTATCTCCTAAATATCTCTGAAATAATCTACTTTCCTCTATTCTCACTTTAATCCAGACCATAGTAACATCTTAATCTAAAATGATGTGACAGTCTCCTATTCGCTCTCTCGGTCTAATTCATTCTCCACACTGTAATCAAAGAAGTAGTTTTAAACACTAATACAATCACATCTATCTCCACACATGTACCCTGTGAGTATGAAATTTACATTAGACTAAAGTCCAAACTCTTTATTTAGGCCTGGTGCACGAAAATGATGCTTTGGTGTGTGTGTGGGGGGGGGGGGGGGGGGTCCCTCAGCCCTGCCTCCACCCTCTTGCAGTCTGGGACCCCTTGGGGGATGTCTGCCTGCCAGCTTAGGTCCGCTTTGCCCCCCCCCCCCCCACCACCACCACACACACCCCAGGGAACGGGCCTAAGCCAGCAGGCAGACATCCCTCGCACAATCCCGGGCTCTCGCAGTTCAGTACCCCTCGCTCCTTACCACTCCCCTGCAGCGGAGGCGGGAGAGGCTCCCACTACGGCCCATGGCTGCTGCGCTCACCAACATGAGCCCAGCTTCCGGCTGAGTGGTGCTCCTCCTATGGAAGCACACTGACCACCGGGGGCAACTCCTGCATTGAGTGTCTGCCACCTGGTGGTCAGTGCGCATCACGGCAACCGGTCATTGTGACATTCAGTCAATTTATATATTAGGGTTTTATTATATAGGATTGCTTTCATCTCTCTGATTTGGTTCTTTATTTTTTTAATCTTTTCAGCCTCATACTGCTCCCTACCCACTTTACAAATATATATTATATTTATTCTGAATTGCATTTGATACCTGGAATAGTTTATTTTCTTGCATCTCTTGACCTTTACATATGCTCTTTCCTCTGCCTGGACCACTCATTTTTCTCTCCCAGTCTCCCTTCCAGCCTGGAAAAGTCTTGTTTGGCTAACCATTGCATCATCAGCACCTAGCACAGTGCCTGCCACATGGTATGTGCTTAATAAATTTTTGCATTTTTTTTAAAATTAAAGTCTTTTTATTTCTTGTCTAATTTCTATATATTCTTCTATTTGTTATAACTTATCCTGTGTGCTTCATTTCATTCTTATTGTATGGTCTTGTTTGTGAATCATACCTGTTAGGCAATGAACTCCATGAAAGATTGCTTATTTTTAATGGTACAGACAATACCAGACTCATGATGGCTTCCAGCTGATATATTTTCACTGAACAGGTATACAGTATAGGTGGTTAAGAGCATAGGCTCTAGACACCCATTGCTTGACTTTACATCATGTCTTTATACTTCCTAACCGTGTACTTGATTAAGTTAGCACTTAAGCTTTCTCTACATTATTTTCCTCATCTGTTAAAGGTATATATATATATATATATATATATATATATATATATATATATCTCCAACTTAAAATAGTATGTGGGTTATGCTCTGGTTTCTCTTCAGATCGTATAAATCTTTCACCTTTTACTAAAATAGTATGTGGATTAATCGAGATAATATACCTATAATACTTAGTCTTTGTATAGTGTCAGGTATAGAGTAGATAGTCAGTAGATATTTTTATTATTTCTGAAACTAATACAGAAACCTATAGGTTTGAGACTCAAGAGAGAGAACTTGGCTGGAGAAGAGTTTTGGTAGTCCTCAGCAGGCATGGTGAGGACAGTGGTCAGCAAACCGCGGCTCACGAGCCACATGGGGCTCTTTGACCCCTTGAGTGTTCTAACGCCACTTCTTCAAAATAGACTCACCCAGGCTGAAAACCGACTTCTGCGCATGGGCCACAAAGTTTCAATCGCACTGTACATGCACGCTCACACATGGTATTTTGTGGAAGAGCCATACTCAAGAAGCCAAAGAGCCACATGTAGCTCACGAGCCATAGTTTGCTGCCCACTGGGTTAGAGATCAAACAAATGAAAAACAAGATAGGGAAAACAAAAACCAGTTCAGGGAGGAAAAGATATCAAGGTTTACCAGATGGCTCAATTATGAATAGTGCTTCAGAGTCTTAATAATATGAGCACTGTATATACATCTAAGCAAAATTACAAAATTAATTGAGAGGATGAAGGAAAGGGAAAGCAGCAATATGTCATAAAGGCCTGGGAAGGAAATAAAGGTAAATTCTCTTCTTTCATAGTGGGGAATTAATTGATAATGCCTAGAATTGAAAAAGCAAAGCACAGTGATATAAGTATCTTACTTGGAGAAAAGGATAATAAAACAATCACATAAAACTGGTTGTCTCTGGGAGAGGAAAATGCATCATTGGGAATGAGGCTGGCTCAAAAATATTGTTTTGATAACCTTGTAGAATTTATTTGAATTTTTTTTACTTTTGATAAAGTTCAATGCATAAGTTTTCGTTTTAAGAGAGAATGTGAAAGTCAGGCCAGTAGCTAGAAAGGTTTTGTGTTTTCTCTAATCTCAACAATGCCAGATTATTTTATGCTTCTCTGACTTTCCATTAAAATGTTTTCCTTTTTAGGCATTTATCACACAATTCCTTGTAACATCTATTTGTGTACGTGCTTTCATTTTCTAATAGAATTGGAATGTTTTGAAATGAAGAAATATGAAGTTTTACCCATTTTTATGTTTATTTACAGCCTTCTTCTACTGAAAACAGTGCTTTGTACATGTGGCATGGATGACAGTATGTAGCTAAGTCCCCACTTCATGTATTTTTGCTTTTTTTTAATCAAACATAATACAGAGACCCAGTTTTTATGTTTTTCCTTTATTACAATGCTGAAAATATAACTAGGTGCTTAGTAAATGCTAAGTTGATTCAGAAGTACAATATCAGATCTCTCAACTTTGAACAAGATAACCGGATTCATCAGTAGATCAAACTAATTTTCCAAAGCAACCTACGGTATTCTAGTGTAAAATGGAACACATTTACACTTTTATAGCTTTACTACACTCTATTTAGTTACTCTCATTTATTTAATAAATGTTTTTTCTCTTATTTGTACACATCAGGTCTTATTTGTACACATCAGGGTCTATTCTCTGTTACTGAGAATACATGTCTCTCAAATCATTTACTTTGAGTGAAAACTCTAGTTCCTACTTCTGTCCCTCCTTTTCTTTCAATGGCTTTTTAAAGATATAATTCACATACCTTATAATTCACCAATGTAAAGATTTTATTATACTCACAGTTGTGCAACCATCACCACAACAATCTAATTTTAGAACATTTTGTCGCCCAAAGAGAAACAGCATGCACATTAGCAATTATTCACTACCATTCTCCTCTACATGCTTAACACCCTTCCCTTGGCAACTACTAACCAACTTTCTGTCTCTATGATTTGCCTACTCTGGAAATTTCACATAAAAGCAACTGTACAATATGTGGTCTTTTGTGACTGGCTTTTGTCATGTACATAATGTTTTGAGGGTTTTCCATACTATAGCAGATATTGGTACTTCATTTTGTTGCCAAATTAAATGCTATTGTGTGGACAGAATATGTCTTGTTGACCTACTCATGAGTTGACAAGCATTTGGTTTGTTTCTACTTTTTGGTTATTATGGATAATGTGCTGAAAGTTCATGGACAAGTCTTAGTATGATATGTTTTCTATCCTCATGGTTATGTACCTAGGAGTGAACTTCCTGGGTTATGCAGTATTATTTTTAGGAACCTTCAGCTTTCCAAGCATCTGCACTATTTTACATCAGCAACATACGAGGATTCCAATTTCTCCACATCCTCAACAACACTTGTTTTCTTTTTATTGTTGGCACTATTACAGATGTCCCCACTGCCTCCCCCTCCCCCATTTCCCATTTCTACCCAGCCACTACTACCCCCACTCCTTGCCCTGGTCTTACGCCTTTTTGTGTACATGCTTTGACTTGTCTGTGTCCATGGGCTATGCATATATGTTCTTTGGCTAATCTCTTCACCTTTTTTTTTTTTCCAGTCCCTCTACCCCCCATCCCTCTGACATTTGTCAGTCTGTTCATGTATCAGTGCCTCTGGCTCTATTTTGTTCACCAATATATTTTGGTCACTAAATTCCACATATTAATACCATATCATGTGTTACTTGACACTTCTGACGGGCTTAGTTTGCTTAGCATAATTATCTCCAGGTTCATCCATGCTGTTGCAAAGGTAAAAGTTCCTTCTTTTATACAGCTGTGCAATATCCCATGGTGTAAATGTACGACAGCTTTTTTATCCACTCATTTATGGGTGGGCACTTGTTGCAAATAATGTTGCTATGAACACAGGGGTGCATGAATTCTTTCTGAGTGGCATTTCAGCATTCTTACAATATATGTCCAGATGCGGTATCACTGTGTAAAAAGGGTGTTTCGCTTTTAATTTTTGAAGAAACTCCATACTGTTCCCCATAATGGCGTCACCAGTCTGCATTCCCACCAGTAGTGTTCTCGGGTTCCCTTTTCTCCACATCCTCACCAAGACTCGGTGTTTGTTAATTTATTGATAGTAGCCATTCTGACAGGTGGGAAGTGATACCTCATTGTCCTTTTAATTTGTATTTCCATGACTATTAGTCCCCTTGAACATGATTTTAAATGTCTATTGACATCTTTATATACTAGTACTCTTTAGAGAAGTATTACTCAGGTCCTTTGCCAATTTTTTACTTGGGCTATTTGTCTTCCTAGTGTGGAGTTATATATGCTCTTTATATAGTTTGGAAATTAACCCCTTATCAGATTATCATTAGCAAATATGTTCTCCCATAAGGTGGGTTCCCTTTTCATTTGCTAGGTTTCCTTTGCTGTGCAGAGCTTTTTAGTTGAATGTGATCCCATTTGTTTTTCTTTGCTTTGGTTCCCTTGCCCTAGAAGGTATACCAACAAAAGTAATGCTGTGAGAGATGGCTGAGGTTTTACTGCCTGTGTTTTCTTCCAGGATTTTTATAGTTTCGTGACTTACATTTAAGTCATTTTATCAATTTTGAGTTTATTCTTGTGTATGATATAATTTGGTGATTTAGTTTAATCATTTTTCATGTACCTGTCTAATTTTCCCAGCACCAATTATTACTGTATATATTAATTGACCACAGAGATGTGGGTTGATTTCTGGGTTTCTGTTCTGTTCCATTGATTTACATGCCTGTTCCCATGCCAGTACAAGGCTGTTTTGATTACTTGGCCTTGTAGAATCCTATATAATAAAACTCTAATATGCTAAGTGTCTGGTTGATGGGTTGGCTGTTCAACCAGTCAAAGCATATGCTAAGAAGGCTGCTCAACTGTTCACAATGACGTGCACTGACCACCAGAGAGCAGATAGTTGACTAGTCAACCAGTTGCTATAATGTGCACTGACCACCAGGGGCAGATTCTACAACCAGTAGGTTAGCTTGCTGCTGGGGTCCAGCCAATCGAGACTGAGTGAGATGGGCCAGACGTGCCCTGGAGCCCTCCCTCGGTTCCTTTTTGACTGGCCAGCCTCCAAATGGTGCACTGGTGGGTCCCCTGGCTGGGCCCGTGCCCTCTTGCAATCTGGGACATCTCAGGGGATGGCAGAGAACTGGCTTCAGCCCAATCTCCCAGGCCAGACTGAGGGGCCCCACTGGTGCACAAATTTGTGCACTAGGTCTCTAATAGTTTGATATTGGGTATTGTGACCCCTCCAACTTTGTCCTTTCTTAAGATTACTGAGGAAGGGATAAGGCAACATAGGTAAACACCTGAACTTGCTGCCACGCACAATCATATCAAAACTACAACTAAAAGATAAAACAAATATCATCCAGAACCATGGGAAGGCTAGCTGAGTGGAAATTCTACAACTAGAAGGAAAGAGAAAAGCATATTGAATCTGGTAGGAGGTGTGGAGGTGTGTAAGTGTGGAGGTATGGAGGCACTTACAAAAGGGCTGGCAACTAAGTAGGCTGTTGTCTTTTTCAATTGGGAGGGAGATACAAGCTCCCGACTGCTCTGAACTCCAGTTCCAGGAGAGATTCTGGAGACCCAGACTCATACAGGGAGAAACTGGACTGTCTGGCATCAGGCCAGAATACAAGGGAGGCTTTCTCTCAGAGATGTTTCTAGAAATCATTATTCTTGCACGGTACCTCAGGACACAGAGACCCAGAGGGCTCTTCGGGGCAGAGATGATGGGCAGCCATTGCTGTTTGCTTTGCCCTGGTGATTCCTCGAGACCCCACTCCACTCAATTTACAAACCCACCCAAGCTGTGTGCAGAGGCTTTTTCATATGAATGGCCTGGCCTTTTTCAATCTAAAATTACCTAACAAACTGCAGCTGGGTGATAGGGCACCAGAGATTCCAAAAGAAGGCACAAGGTTCCACAGCAGCTTGCAGTGCTTCACAGCTGGGCCTCATCGGTGCATCTCCAGACCCCAAACAAAGAGGAGGAATCTGCAGATCTCTCTGTAGCTCCTGCTTGGTGACCTCAGACAGTGGCTGACTTTGCACCTCCTTGGAGATCCAAGAGCCAGTGTACCCAGTGGTCAGAGTGAGACCATCCAGATTACAACTCTTCACATCCATAAGAGACATGCTTAGGGAGAAGAGTGCCAAAGCCCCACTGAAGCAAGTCCTGCCCCATAAAAGTGTCTCCAGCACAGAAGTTCTCACATTGTAAACACAATGGGTCCTTACAGCCAATTGGCCTGTAGGTCAATTCCTCCCAGTGATAACAACAGCAATCAAGGCTTAACTACAACAAGACTGTGCACACAGCCCACAAGGGGTGCACTAAGAGTGTCTACCTCAGGTAATTAGGGAAGCTGAGCCACTGGGCCCTATAGGACACCTAGCACACAAAGCCACTCTATCAACACAGAGAAGCAGTAAAAACGTGGAAACAAACATATCACAAATGAAGGAAATGGAGGAAAGCAAACTACTGGATAAAGAATTCAAAACCACAGTTATGAGGCTACTCAAGAATCTTCTAGAAACCTCTGAGAAATATAGTGAGACCCTAAAGGATATGAAAAAGGACCAACTAGAAATTAAGCATACATTGACTGAAATAAAGAATAATATACAGAAACCCAACAGCAGACTAGAGGAATGCAAGAATCAAGTCAAATATTTGAAATACAAAGGAGCAAAAAACACCCAACTGAAAAAGAAAAAAGAAAAAAGAACCCAAAAACATGAAGGTAGTGCAAGGATCCTTTGGGACAACTTCAAGCATACCAACATCCAAGTTATGGGGGTGCCAGAAGAAGAGAGAGAGCAAGATATTGAAAACCTATTTGAAGAAAGAATGATTGAAAACTTCCCCCACCTGGTGAAAGAAATAGACCTACAAGTCCAGAAAGCACAGAGAACCCCAAACAAAAGGAATCCAAAGAGGACCACACCAAGACACATCATAATTAAAATGCCAAAAGCAAAAGAAAAGGAGAGAATATTAAAAGCAGCAAGAGAAAAAGTTACCTACAAGGGAGCACCCATATGATTCTCAGCTGATTTCTCAACAGAAACTATGCAGGTCAGACAGAAATGGCAAGAAATATTCAAAGTGATGAACAGCAAGAACCTACAATCAAGATTACTCTACCCAGCAAAGCTATCATTTAGAATTGAAGATCAAATAAAGAGCTTAACAGATAAGAAAAAGCTAAAGGAGTTCCTCACTGCCAAACCAGTATTATATGAAATGCTAAAGGGCAATCTTTAACAAGAGGAAGAAGAAAAAGGTAAAGATAAAAATTATGAACATCAAACTGACAACAAATACATATATTTATTTGTTTTAAATATATTTTTATTGTTTTCAGAGAAGAAGGGAGAGGAAGAGATAGAAACATCAATGATGAAAGAGAAGCATTGATCAGCTGCCTCCTTCATACCCCACACTGGAGCTGGAGACCACAACTTGGACATATGTCCTGACTGGGAATCAAACTGTGACCTCCTGGTTCATAGGTTGATGCTCAGTCACTGAGCAACACTGGCCAGGAAGGATTCATACTTTTAACCAGAGCATCAGGTAAACAGTGTCTTCTATATGAGTCAGCATGGCCCTGACCTTGTCTGCTTAGGGCTCTCATCTCTAATGCTGACTAAAAGTGCACATCCCTGCCCCAACCCCTAGTATGAGCAAGCTGAGCAGGGTATTCTGAAGATCAGACACATGAGAAGACACTTCTTTGAAGAAAATCCATTGGCCATTTCACCTAGTTGAGCTTCAAAGTGTCCACAGAGTGGTCACCTGCGTCTAGGGCTAGCTTGTCATCAGCTTCTGCAGGTGTGGAAATCTCATCATAGCTTCCAGTTTAGCAGACTGGATTAAAGACATAAGGACACTCATTTATCAATGTGCAGTGTCTGATCTTAGGTACTCTAGTCCCAGGGTCAACTTCCTTTCGAGTCTAACTTGGTGTTGAATTGGCCCGAGAAAGGCAGAAATGCTCTGTGGAATGTTCTTGGTCTCCCTGTGCAGGGCCTGCCTTGCCAGTCTGTCTCTAGGGCATGCTGGATAAAAATAAATAGGGATATGACTCTTTATATTTTGGTTCTTTTGAATGTGACTGTATCATTATCTCTCTTTCTGTTGCGCGCCCCCCCTCCCCCTCCATCTCTCCACCTGGGTGTGACTAAAGCAGAAAATGCTGGCTGCCCTTGTGATGCAACTTGAGGAGGAGTGAAATGAGGAAAAGCAAAAGGAAAAAAGAATCCAAAAATATGAAGATAGTGCAAGGAGCCTCTGTGACAACTTTAAGCGTACCAACATCCGAATTATGGGGGTGCCAGAAGAAGAGAGAGCAAGATATTAAAATCTATTTGAAGAAATAATGACACAAAACTTCCCCTACCTGGTGAAATAAATAGACCTACAAAAGTTGGGGCTTGCCGAAACCGGTTTGGCTCAGTCTGTGGACTGAAGGGTCCTAGGTTCGATTCCGGTCAAGGGCATGTACCTTGGTTGCGGGGCGCATCCCCAGTGTGCAGGAGGCAGCTGATCGATGATTCTCTCTCATCGGTGTTTCTAACTCTCTGTCCCTCTCTCTTCCTCTCTGTAAAAAATCAATAAAAAAAAAATAAAAAAATAAAAAAGTTGGGGCTTGAGGAGGGTAGAAGCTTTGGAAGTCTGTGAGTAGGAGCAAACAGGACCAGAGTTATCACATTTATTATTTTAATTACAAAAGTGACACCTACAGAGCGTAGTAAGAAGAGAGAAACTAAATTTACACTATCTAGTGCCTGGGGCGGGGGGAGGGGCTGTTGCCAATAGCACCCTGTTTGCTCTCCTTTTAACACCTTGAGTCAAGTGGTGTAAATTTCTTTGCTGTTGAAATGAAATACCACTTTTTAACCAGAAGGTGGGGCTGGCTCCCTGGAAACAACTTCAGAGACCGCTCCTGGAAGGGCTCACTGAGAGGCAGGTGCTGGCATAATGTGGCATAAGGTTACATCCTTCACCACTGATTGATTCTAACACTGTGAGATGCCACAGGAACTTAACTCCTCTTTGTGCCCAATGGCCTGTGGTAAAACTGGTTTTGTTATATGCCGTGTAGCTTAAGAATCAGAGGAGGACATTAAGTGAGGACTTCGTGCACCAGTTTTTCAAATAGCTTCAGTCCATGGATATGAATCAGAATCCCATGGGCAGTCTTTTCCTGCCTGGCCCCACCCGGACATTCTGGCTTAATTGGTCTGGGGTGGGCGCTGGGTAGTGAGTCTCAAACTCTGCTGCACATTTAGTCTGCAAGCTTTTAACACTGACCACAACACCTGGGGCAGGAGCCCACCACCAGCATTTTCCAGGTGATTCTGTGTGCAGTCCACAAGGGGAGCCTCCCGGGTGATTCTCACCTGCAGCGGGACTGGCTCCTCTGCTGGAGAACAGACGTTCAGGGGCCTCTCTGGGTGAGGCTACCGAGGGAATGGGTGGGATAGGGTCAGATAGCAGGGTGACAGCCAAAAGACTCCACTGAGTCTCCCTCCATCTCCCTGCTTTCCATGCTGGGGTGGCCCAGGGGTAATGGATGTGATGTGAGCAGGGTCTTAGCAGAAAGGAAGGGGCCACGAACCGCCGAGAGCCAGGCATCATCCAGGACCCATTCCTGTCCCTGTCCCTCCAGCTTTGTGACAACCAGCTGGGCTCTGAAATTCTTGTTGGGCAGAATCCGACTTGGCCTTCCCAGCCTGGTTGGAACCTGGACAAGAACACCGTGGGCTGCCCACCCACAGTGGCGATGGGGTATCCAGTTGGCCATGAACACGAGTATTGCATCATCCGGGACACCAAACCAACCATTTCACTGTGGCCCTGCAGGTGAGGGTCACCCTGCCCAAAGCTGAGTGCCTCTGGGGCCCAGTGGGCGGTTCCGATCACTCCTACTCAGGAGTGTTGACAAGCCCAGGGTAACTGGGTTCAGTTATCCTAAAAGTCAGAGGCCTTTTTCACATCTTCTGGTGGGAGGAGCCCACAGAATCTGGGTGGGGGCAGCCTAGGTTGGGAAGTGACCCCCAAGCAGTGCTGTGCACTCAGATGCCACTTTGGCTGGGCAGGGGCAGGGGAAGTGAGAGGCCACCCTCAAGGGCAGTCTCACCAGCTGCTGCCATGCAGCAGGGCAGGCTCAGTGTTACAGACTTCATCTTCATGAGAAGCCAGATTATATCGACTCTATTCAACGTGCTGGAATAATTTTGTATTTCAGAGTAAAAGTCAAATTCTCTACATATTGTATCTTCATCATAGGCAGAATAATAGCCTCCAAAGATGTGTAAGATTGCAGATGGAATTAAAGTTGTTAACGAACTGACCCTGAGGGAGGGAGATGATATCAGACAATTGGGGTCACCAGAGTCTTCCTGAGTGAGAGGAATGTCACCGTGATGCCATGTGGGGATGACGTGTCTGGCTTTGAACATAGGAGGGGACCGTGAGCCAAATGAAGGCAGGAAAAGGGATGCTACCGAGAGCCTTCGGAGGGAATGCGCCCTGCTGCCCCCCCCCTTTTTTTTTAGCCCAATGAGATGCATTTTGAACTTCCAACCTCCGAACTGTAAGGTAATAAATGAGTTGCTTAAAGCCACCATGTTTGTGTTAAATTGTTGCAGCAGCAGTAGGAAACAGATATACAAAATGAAAATCTGTCACCTCAAACTCCTGTCTCTCTCACTCTCTTCGTCCCTCCCCCCGCCATGACCTCATCGCTGTTCCTCAAGCACATGCCATGCCAAACCCTCTGCTGTGTCAGGGCCTGTGCACTTCCAGTGTCCTCAGCCTGAAGCAAGGTTTGAATCACAAACCATTTCTGTTGGGGATGACTGATGACATGGGCTTGAGACTAAGAGGAGCCAGCTGATTTCTGCTTTCGGCCATGACACAGAGACAGGCACCAGATTTATCTTCATGCCCTGAACATGCTAAAAAAAAAAAAAAAAAAAAAAAAAAAAAAAAAAAAAAAAAAAAAAAGACAAAACACATGAAAGCATCGTTTTATAATACTGGACAGTAGGTGGTGCAGGAGAGTAATTCCCAACAGAAAGGAAATTAATAAGGTGAGCCCTTGAGTTTCCAGGCAGCGAGCAAGGAGGGGAACACAAAATGAGTCAGTTATTTAAGGAGTTTGGAAGATGGAGTTCAGAGTTTGTGGAGACTAAAGTGGCTAGAATTTGGAGAGAGGAGAGGAACAGTGAGGGAAAGCTCCAGAAAGTGGCAGCAGATTCCCCACAATTCTTTGTCTGAGTACTGGTCAGTGCACAGGTGTAAGGAAACTATGGCGACCTGGGAGCCAACCAGCAGAAGGGGAAGGCAGACACATGGCCAAGAACAGAAATCCCACCAGCCAGAATGGGAAGAACTCCTAATACACGGAGCACGACATCGAGTCCTCACAAAGATCTTGGCTTGGTAATGGGGCCAAACACTGTTTTGGACCTCACAAAGCTTAAAAGTCAGCTTCCAAAGCAGCTCTGACCAACACGTGGTATCTACAGAACATGTGAAGTGCAATTAACAAGTTTTGCTTGAAAAAGTTTGTGTTTGGTTTGGTTTTTGTTGCAAAACTAGGGCTAAGAAGATGGCGGATGAAGAGCATATTCGGCACTGCATGCTTTACGAGTTCCAATTAGGAAGAAAAGCAAGTGAGGCTGCAAAAAACATCTGTAGTGCTCTTGGTCAAGATGCAGTTAGCGCCAGAAAATGCCAGTATTGGTTTGAGAAATTTCGCAAGGGAAATTTTTCGTTAGATGACAAGAGTGGTCGAGGCCATGTGTCCAATTTTGATCAAGAAGCTCTTCAAGCTCTTTTGGTGCAAAATCCTCAAATTACCCAACAAGAGTTTGCGACAACTTTAAATTGTTCACAGAAAACAATTTCCAATCAATTGTGTGCACTTGGCAAAGTTCAAAAGTTTGGAAAATGGGTTCCTCATGAGTTGACCGACAACAGCCGTAATCAAAGAGTCACAATTTGCAGTTCGCTTCTCTCTCGTCAAAACTGTTTGCCGTTTTTAGAGCAAATTGTTACCAGAGATGAACAATGGGTGCTGTATGTTAATTTGAAAAGGCGGCCTCAATGGTTGGACAAAAATGAGGCTCCGCAGCCCACGCCAAAACCTGACTTGCATGCGAAAAAAATGATGTTGTGTGTTTGGTGGAATTTTAAAGGAATTCTTCATTATGAATTTTTACCATCTACCCAAACCATTACAAGTGCAGTGTATAGTGCCCAATTGGAAAGGTTAGCCCAAGCTTTAAGAGAAAAAGAACGCGCGCTGATTAATCGGAAGGGCGTAATTCTTCACCACGATAACGCACGACCACATACTGCAAGAATCACTGCTGAAAAACTGCGCTAGTTGGAATGGGAAGTTCTCCCTCAACCTGCATATTCTCCTGATATTGCCCCTTCCGATTACCATTTGTTTCGTTCTTTGCAAAACTTTCTTCTTGGAAAAAAATTTAATAATGAAGAATGCCTCAAAAATGCATTGACCGAATTTTTTGCATCAAAATCACAAGAATTTTACAACAGAGGGATTAAAATGCTTCCTGAGCGTTGGGCACAAGTAGTAGAAAACAACGGCAACTATATTGTTGATTAAATTTTGTTGTATTGTTTAAATAAATTCGATTTAAAAAAGTATTAGAAAACGACATTAATTATTACTAGACCTAATAATTTTATTAACAAAAACCGAAATAGACATATGTACTTAGTAGTTACTATTTTCAACAGGGCAGCTCTAAAGGATCAAAATATTTCTAAGTAAACTTACTGCATATCAGAACAAAGTCTAACTATATTTAAAGAAAAACAAAAACCTCCAAGCATGTAACAGTGTAAAATCTGCAATGTCTGGTAGCCAACAAAAAACTATGAGCTATGGAAACAAGCATACAAATATGACCCATAAATAGGAGAAAAAAGTCAGTTGATAGAAATAGAAACATATCTGGAAATGACACAAATGATATAATTAATGTGCACTGACCTACGGGGAAAGTGGTACAACGTCTTGGCAGCAAAGCTGCAGGTGTTACCTAGCTTTGGGAAAGCTGCAGGATGCGCATGCGCATTCCATCCAGGTGCCGCGGCCATGGAAAAGGAAACCCTGGTTACTAAGGAGACCGGACCTGGTTTCTGTGGAAACGCTAGGCGCTGGGGGGCGTGCGCCTGCGCGGCGTGGATGGACCTAGAGGAGGCCTTCCCTAGGCACCTGCTAGGCCTGGCACGTGAACCTACGCGTCGCCACGTGAGTGGGTGCGCGCGCAGGGCTCGTAGTCTCTGCGAGAAGGCGCGTCGAGCCAGGTACGCGTGCGCACAGGGACTAGGGCCACGCGAGACCGCAGCGGAGCGAAGGCGCCAGGAAGTGGAGAAAAAGCGCCCCTCAGGTACAGAGCGTGAGGGCGGAGTCCACGGCAGCCTCCTTCCCGCCAGGTTTCGTCTTCCTCTTTCTCCACCCCCGGCGGGGCGGGGCCGGGCCATTGCGGGTGGGAAGGGCGGGGAAAGGGGCGGAGGATGGGGATCGGGTGGGACTGGAGTCCCGGCGGGAGGCGGGGCCTGGCAGTCCAGGATGAGCTCCGAGGAGGCTGCGGGGCTGACAGGTCCAGGGAGGGACCCGGAGCTCCAGGTAGAAGCGGTGATGGCCGGGCCGGGGCCCAGCAGTGTCCGGGCCGGAAGGCTCTGAGGCGGCAGCTGCAGGAGGCAGTGTGTGGGGTCGGGCGGGGTGACCCCGAGGCCGGCGTTCACCGCCCGAGGGGCGGCGGCGGGCGGAGCTGCGGCCCGGGAAGCCCGGGGGCCGCCGTGGCTCCCGCTGCCCTGTCTCCGGAGCGCAGGCTGAGCCAGTTCCTATGGTGACCGCTTCGCTGGCCGCCGCCCTGGCCTGGTTGTTGGGGGGACTGTTGGGTTTGGAGACGCTCTGGAGCTGAGCAATTGGAAGTCAGATCTGGGACTTCACCCTGGCTCATCCTGATCCCAGCCTCCACTTCTAAGCTCCTTATAGACCCCGGGAGGCCAAGGGCCGAGATGAGGTAGCTTTCCCCTGAAAATCTCATATAAGTTCGGTGCCCAGGAGAGGCAGGGTAAGCTGGCTTTTGTCTGAAAACTAGTGGAGGCAACCGAGTAACAGAGTCATGGACCTGATACCTAAATACGCTCAGGAATATATTTTTTTTCTTTAAATAAAGTCAAGGATCGCGGCATCAGGAAAAGTTTGCAAAGATGACGAGGTCCGACTTTTCCTTCCTCCATACATGCCCTTATGCTCTGGTATTCGGTGTTTCAGATGTCCTCTACTGGCCATTCAACTACACTTTTTGTTTTGTTTTACCTGTAAGGAAATAGAACAACAGTCGGTTTTTAAGTAGAGGAAAATAGGTTAGTTATGAATATAAAAGTAAAGTGTCACATCATTCAAACCTGCCTCCAAGATAAAACTTTTTTATGTATTTTAATTAATCAACTAAATCCAAATTTTTAAAAATTTCACCCAATTTTTTTTGTGTGTATATATATATACATACATATATATGTATATACACATATATATCTATTTATATCTATCTATATATCTATATCTATATCTATATCTATATCTATCTATATCTAATTTCCTCAGAAGGATAAGTTTTTGATTTCTAGGGAGATAAGGGAAACATGGATGTGAGGAAGAAACATCAATCAATTGCTTCCCTAGGCCAGGCTCTAACAGGCGCCCTGATTAGGAATGGAATCCACAAAGGTAGATCTTCAACCAGCTGTGCCACCTGGCCAGGGCTAAATCAGTCTAGTGGGAAATAATTAGGAAGATACATTAATGAAATATTAATTTGAAATAATAAATTTTGACATTATTTAATGGCAGCTTCCCAAATATATCTTATTTAAAATGTTTCTTTTCTTAAAAAAAAAAAAAATAATCACTGCTTTAGCCCAGCGTATAATCAGTTGTAGAGATTTTCGTGCTGTCTTTCTGTCTTCTTCAGTTGCTTGGTACAGTTTGTTTTAGGATAATTTGCTCTTAAAGTACTCCAGATACAGAGGCAGTTAGAGCAGGTATTATTATACTTGTTCTTTTTTCTCATCACACACCCTTCTCCCCTGATGTATGCATTATGCTAGCCACTTCCTTGCTTTTTCTCCATCTTTGTATGTGAACATGCACATTCTAATTTGGCTTGCTTTTGAACTTATGTAAATGAAATTTTACTAAGTATTTATTTGAATTTTGCTTCTTTACTCAACATTGTTTTTAAGATTTTTCCTTGTTGTTGCTTATAGTTTGTTGTTCAGTGTTCTGATGTAAGAGTATACCACAACTGATCTACTCTTCTCTTGGTGGATGTTAAAGATTTTACAGTTTTGGTGAACATGAAGAACATTAGTATTGTTTTAGCTTCTTATACATGCCCCCCAGGATAATCTTTTTATTTCCCCACTAGAAGTCTGGTGCATAAATTCGTGGACTAGTGGGTCCCTCAGCCTGTCGACCATCAGGACCAATTGGGTTGGCCAGCCTGGGGGAGGGACCAAAGGAGATTGGCTATGGGAGCACACTGACCACTAGGCCCTAGTGACTAGGGCGCAGCCCCTGCATTGAGTGTCTGCCCCCTGGTGGTCAGTGTTCGCCATAGTGATTAGTCGACTAGTCATTTGGTGGCTTAGGCTTTTATATATATAGATGGTAATCTTTTGAAGTGAGCTAGTTAGTAAGGCAGTCCCATATCATACTTATGGTATGACATCAGATTATATATTATTAAATTCTGTAAGTTCATAAAAACCTCTTGAAAACAGCTATTTAACTCTTATGTACCCATGAGGTCTTGATAAGTGGTCCCTCCCCTAAGGCCCTTTATTTATGAACTTTTAAAACACAAGTTATTTCTTTACAGTATAATCTGAATGGAAGAGAAGTGAGAACATTGGATTTGAATGGAATGACTAGGAGAGGTTATTTCTTTTTTCATAGAAAGGTTGACTATTGTGGCTTTACTATTTTGTTTGAAGTGAATTCCCAAAACATTTATTCACAGGTTTTTATTATGAATACAAATAGCTATTTCAAAATTGTTCATAAAATTTTGTGTGCTTCTCTATATCTTTCTTTTAGTGAGGTTATCCCTTCCTACTTCAAAGTGTCTATCAGTTTAAACACTTGGAGACAGTTTTATTAAAGAAAACAAGTTGACCTTTTGTGGAACTAGCATTCAGAATCTCATATAAAATACTCCAGTATTCTTTTAAAATATTCAGTAGGCATTTATTGAGTACATATCATATACCTGATATTTTGCTCCACTAGTAATACATGTTAGCAAATGATTTTACCTCCCTTTTTACTGAAAAATTAAAGTTCTACCAGGAAGGAACTTCTGCAAATATAAATATCTACCTCTTGAAAAAAATGGCCCTGGCTGGTGAGGCTCATTGGTTGGGTTTCATCCCATGACTGAAAGGCCACCAGTTCAATTCCTAGTTAGGGCACATTCCCAGGTTCATGCTCCATCACTGGATGGATGGATGAAGGAGGCAGGCAGTTGATGTTTTGCTCTCACATCAATATTTCTCTCCCTTTCCCTTTTCTCTCTCTCTCCCTTCCTCTTTTTCTAAAAATCAATTAAAAAATCTTTAAAAACGTGTTTCTACTCCTTATCTTAATCTTCACTTGACCTTGTTTTTCACTTCCTTGTCTCAGAGGACAGTGCACAGCTTATATCTGGGTTTCTTGTTAGCCCAGCGGCCTTGCTCCATTAGTTAGTGTTAACCCATGTCTTAGAATCTTTATTGTGTTTACAGAACTGTAGGGTTTCGTAACATGTAGTACAAGAACCTAGGCAGTTCTTGAACCCCCTGAAATTGAAGTTGTGTATGTGTTTGCATTTAGGAGAGAACCCAGGGCTTTTGTTTAATTCTGGAAGCTTTCCTTGATATAAAGAGAATTAAGGAACAAGATTTTCTACTTTTGCCCTAGCGGGTTTGGCTCAGTGAATAGAGCTTCAGCCTGCAGACTGAAGAGTCCCAGGTTCCATTTCGGTTAAGGGCGCATGCCTGGGTTGTGGGCTCAGCCCCCAATAGGGGGTGTGCAGGAAGCAGCCAATCAATGATTCTCTCATCATTGATATTTCTATCTCTTTCTCCCTCTCCCTTCCTTTCTGAAATCAATAAAAAATATTTTTTAAAAAAGATTTTCTACTTTTGTAATGACTCTTCAACAACTTTGGTCTTCTAACCTCTTTTTACAATCATGCTTCCTTTAAGTGTACATTTGGTTTCCTTTTCCTTGGTACTATTTTATTAGTCCTCATCAAATTTGCTTCCACCCCATCCCTACCATTAAAACTACTTATTAGTTCTAGGGAACTCCAGAACTAATAAATCAGAAATTAAGAGTACAGAAAGATTAGTGCACATCAGAGGAATGAATGTGCATAGATGTTAAGGGAATACAGAGAAAAGGACTACAAAAGAGTATTTCTGAGTTCTACTTCCCTCCAAAAGACAGCATAGATTTTACATGTTCCCCAAAAATATGAACATAGCCTCCCTTTTTACTGCCTCCCTCTTTAGTGCAGGGAAAGTAGCAGCTCTAATGTGATAGTCTCTCGGCCTCTTCCTACTTTTAATTTTTAGATTAGTCTGATGGGTAATTTTATAGAACTCCCACTTGACTATTGAGTTTGACTATAACAAAAGATAAGAGCCTAGATCTCTTGGCACTTACCTTCTAGTAGGGGGGAATACTAGTGAAGAAATAAACGATATAATTTCAAATGACTAAAGTGTAAATAACCTAATAAGAGAGTGACTAGGAGAGAGGCTATTTATTTATTTAGGTAAGAGGTCAGGGAAGAGCCCAACAGCTGAGCTGGGGGTAAGATGGAGCCAGCTGTGGGCTGGGCCTTACCATGGAATGATATTGGTACAGTAGAGGAGCAGAAAGAAAACCGGTAAAGCTGGCAGGTGGAAAACGAAGAGATTATTAGGTCTATTTAGGAAAGTGAAGGCAGGGTCGAAATCACACAGGACCTTAAAATATATGGATTTTATTCTAATTGCATTGGGGAGTCATTGGAGTGTTTTTGAGGAGGATCTCATTGTTTTAAAGTGAGTCTTTTGATCTCCGTTTGGAAAATAGTTGTAAGGAGCAACATAGAAGCAGAAAGACCAGTTAGGAAACTTGTAGCAATCTGTGTGGCCAGATTATTATGATCTCTAAACACATAATAATCTGGCCACTCAGTGTGTGTGTGTGTGTGTGTGTGTGTGTGTGTGTGTGTGTGTGTATAATTTTAGCGGCCCAGTGCATGAATTTGTGCATGGGTGCAGTCTGACCAGCTTGGCCACGGGAAGGGGACATGGGTGGTCGGCCAACCTGCCTGCTGGTCAAACTCCTGGTTGAGAGGACAGTTTACATATTAGTCTTTTATTATAGGATATACACTGAGTGGCCATATTTTTATGCATTCAGAGATCATAATAATCTGGCCACTCGATGTATATAGACTTGTTTTAGCCAAGCACTTTCCTAAGTGCTTTACTTATATGAATCATCACTGCAGCTCTTTGAGGCCAGTACTGTTATCATTCCCATTTTATAGGTGAAGCCTTGGCCAGAGAAGTAACTTGCCTCTAGTCATACAGCTAAGAAGCAGCAGAACTAGCATGATGAACATGAACAGCCTGATGCTGATGAGCACATTCTTAACCACTATGCTATGTTACTTCCCAATTGAGAATGATTGTGGTTCTCACTTGGATGTTCATGATAACAATTTGCTGCTCACACAGTACTTTTACTTGCATTCTCTGATATCTGTACAGGAACACAAGTTCCATTCATCATCCTTTTAAAGATCATGGGAATGTTGAGAACATTCTGGGTGGCAGGCTAGACAAGGATATTTCAGATATATTAATTTCTCTCCCTTCTTACTGCCTCCTAAGCTAGTGCAGGGAAAGTAGCAGCTCTAATGTGATAGTCTCTTGACCTCTTCCTACTTTTAATATCTAGGTTAGTCTGATGGGTAATTTTATAGAACCTCCACTTGACTATTAAGATTTCCAAAGAACAGAAGGAATATTTAATTTTATCTGCTTTCGTATACTGCTTCTTTGTCACATCTACAAAATGTTATGATACCTTCCTATTATACAGACAGCTCTGTGCAGGTCGAGGCAGTACAGAGAGCTCTGGGACATTGCTTGTTCTTAACATTCTAATGACCGTATGAGGAAGATAATACATCCAGAAAAACCAAACAGCTACATAACTTGTTCTGTAACTACTATATACAAGTCTCATTGGAGAAATGATTACTATTTGATGGAGAAGACAAAGAAAAACTCCTAGAAAATATAGAATTCAAGCTGAGCCTTAGAAGTGTCTTTGTCTTTAGTTAAGTGGATGAAAGGGTGAGGGCAAGGCTTACGAATAAAAGATTACATGTTTCTGAATGTACAAAGAATGTGTGGAGTAGTTTGGAATAGTTTGTCCTTAATGGAGGGTTTCTTGGAGGTGTCAAGTAGGAGATAATTGGAGTCATGGGAAGGGACCAAATTATAAGAGCTCTGAATGCTCGGCAGGCTTAGACTGTACCTTATTTCCCTGAATTAATTTGGTCTGAGGCCTAGTTCACAATAAGGAGGTGGAGAACAAGTATTAATTCAGTGCTTGTTTTATGGGATGTTTTATGGGTCTAGTCTCTGTACTAACTCAATAGGGATCGCTGAGCAGCTTTATGGAAATTTAGTGTTTCAAGCATATTGTGAATAAAAATCTGCATTTTAATGAGATTCCCAAGTGATTTGTATATTCACTAAAAAAATTGAAAAGTACTCTAGGGAGGAGTCATTTGATTCTATTATTCTAAGTCAAATGTTTATAACTAGGAACATATTTTTCAACAGAAACTGTGTAAGGAATTGGATTTTAGCGTACCCCATAAAGGCATAAACGATTCATAATTAGAAATACTCTGTGGGATCTAATGCTAAGTTCCAAGTGAGGCAGTAACTGCTAGAATGAACAACAGAAACACAGACTTGTGTGTTGTTTGGGGAAAGGAAAAAAGGAAGATACATCTGTCACACTGCTAAGTGCTGGATCAGACAGTGTGTGACGTAAGGTTAGTGACTGGGGATCCTGATTTCAGAGTGTTACAGCTGTGTTGCCAGGAGAGATCTAAGATACTTGTAGGAAAATCTCTCTTTCTTAACATAAAGACAGCCTTGATTCAGGAAAAGAACAAATTATTTTTTTAAATTACACAGTTTCTAATACACTTTGTCAAGTAAAAATATACAATGTGGATTATTATGTGCAATATGTTAAAGTGAAATATCTTGTTATTTTGCACATGTACAGATATGTATGTGGGAACAAATCCTAGAAATGGAATTATTTGTACAGAAGCTATGTGTATTTATAATGTTTGTAGATTTTATTTAATTGGACTTCATAAGTATTGTGTCATATACACTACCACCAGTGATATATAACAATACTATGTTGCATATACAACTTTGCCAATGTGAGTTAAAAAAATGGTATCTAGGGTTGCTTCAATTTGTATCCCTCTAACTGGTGAGATTGAGTATCTTTAAATCTATTTAAAAGCCATGTATGTAAAGTACCCATATTCTTTGCCACTTTTCTTTTCTTGTTTATATGAATTATCTATATATTAGAGAAGCCAGCTCTTTGTGATATGCGTAGCAAACTTTTTTGGAAAACACAGGCCTAGGGAGAGACTACTTAATTTGCTGCTGACCCAATATTTTCTTAGTACAGTGAATAACCAGGGCATAGGATGGGGTATGTCTCTTTTGAAAAGCATGTTCATATTGTAGTTTTATATTTGGAAAGCACACAGAAAAAGTTTTATAACAAAGTGTTAAGAAGGTAAAGCTTGCTGAAATACTCTTTGCTGGTGTGACAAGGTTAAAACCAATTGGAAATGTATCTAAGAATGTAGTTAATTTAAAAAAATTATATACTGTTGTGAGAAATCACAAAGCTGTTTTAAAAAGAATGTCCTGGTATTTTTTTCTGTTTTTTCCACTAGGTTACCACCAAAGAACATGATTTTGGTCTAGGGGCTCCAGTTTCCAAAGCTGAGAAAAATCAGAATACTCTCCAGCTAGAACAACAAGTGAGAACTCAAGATAAATTCATCTCTACACTGAAATTACAGGTTACATTTAATTTACATATGTATTTATTTCCCTGAATTAATCTTGGCTAGGGCCTATTTTAAAATAAGAAGACAGAGAACATTAATTCAGTGCTGGCTTACGGTTTTTATTTTATGGGTCTAAAATCACTTCATTTTTATCTTAGCCATTTTGATGCACAGAGTCTGAGTCAGTGAGTGCAAACGGTGTGCCAGGTGCTTTATTATTTGGTGCTTTCAAGTACATCATCTTACTTCATCCCAACCTTGTGAAACCATGTTTTACAGACATGGAAGCTGAAGTTCCAAGAGGTTAAAGAATTACGATACTGGACTAATGAATGACAGAGCTAGGATTTCTCTGAATTCCTGAGTTAGTTAGGATTTGAATTCTGTTCTCTGAACTCCAAGTTCAACATTGTTTCTCTTCTGGTGCCTAATCTGTGGGGTAGCTATTAATTAAGGTCATTGAAAGAAATTGCCTCTTGTAGGAAGGAGGAGAGACTTTTCTATAATCCTCTTACTATAATAAGTACAGCTAAAACCCCTGAACATTATGTATAAAACAAGCATAGAACACTGAAAGGCGGGAAGAAGAAGGAAGACTGACTAGGGACCCCAACACACCAAGAATGACATGTTAGTAAGTTCCTAGATTTTTTTTTGGCCCCACATATTCCAGACAGAAAGCACAGAAACAACAATGGGTGCAGACAAAGAACAGTCTCAGAAAAGCGGTCTGTCTCTAGCCAGAGGACTAGGAGAGGGACAGCCTAGTAAGGTAGACTCCTTTTAGACCATAACTGTCTGCTCTAAGCAACAAAGTGGAAAACCTATAGCCCCGTTCCTGCCTGCAAAGGCTGAGTAAAGAGCCTAGCCCGTTATCCTTGCCAGGAGCCCCAGCTGCGCCTCATACCACCCTCTCCCCGCCCCCCCAACTTCTCCACTCCCACAAGGTGGTGGCAAAGAAGAAGGCTGGTGCTGGGAACCACAAGGCAGTACGGGAAGTTCCCAAGCCCATTGTGTGTGTGAAACACTTGGGGAGCCTCAAGCACCAGCCCCACCCCCACGGGTGGTGTGAGTGCCTCCTCTCCTCCCTGCTGGATGGTGTCCCAGGAGAATGTGCAGTTAGGGCGTCACTGGGACCCAGCAGGAGCAAGCCCACCGCCCACAGGGGCAGTGGTGGACACATGAGAGCAGTAACGGGGCAGCTCTGCTCTTCCTGCTGCTGTGGTTTGTTTGAAACAAATCCCCAAAAGATTGAAGCAGAGGCCTAGTGAGGAGCCTGAACGTCCATCCTGCCTAGCAGGAACAAGGAGCCTCACCTTCTCCAGTGTCCATGGAAGCCTCCGGGAAAAACTGGGCTTCCATGTCCCTACTCTCACCCCGGCCCCAAGCAGGAACAAAGCAGTGTTCCCCTTTTCTAGCTGGAGCAGTGTCACAGGAAACCCACTAAAACACAGGATCCAGAGTCTTAGAATGCCAGGTTTCAATTAAAAGAAAAAATCACTCCTCATCCTAAGAATCAGGAAGATCTCAATTTCAATGAAAGAAGACAAGATACGCCCAGGACCAATATGAATTAGATATTGCAATGATCTGACAAGCATTTTAAATAAACAATATTATAAATGCTTCCGCAAGCATTTTTTTTTACATACCTGAGATATACAAAAGAAAATAGAAATTCTCAGCAAAGAAGTAAAAGATATAAAGAGTTATAAACAAGAACCAAATGGAAATTTTAGAAGCAATCAAATTGTTCTTTAATAAGTGAATGGATAAACTGAGGTGCATCCATAGAGTGGAATTATAAAAAGAAATGAGTTATCAAAGGAATTTTGTGAAAAAAGCCAATCTGAAAAGATTACATATTCTGATTCTAACCCAAAAAAGACAAAAGATTGAGGCCTTGGAGGAAGAGAGTGATGAGATGGTATGTCAGTACACATTTGTCAGAACCAATAGAATCTACAACCCAAAGAATGAACCCTAATGTAAACTATTGATTTTAGTTAATCATAAGGTATCAATGTTGTTTCATCACTTGTAACAAATGTAGCATACTGTTACAATATGTAAAACAAAGGGGAACCAGTGTGTTTGTATGTTGGGGGGGGGGGGGACAAAAGGTCTGTAGGAAAGTTCTAATTTCTGATTAGTATTTCTATAAAACTGAAACTGCTCTAAAAAATAAAATTTATTAAAAATGTACAGAAGGGAATGTTTGTAAATTATATATCACATAAGGGATTAATAACTAGAATATTGATATATAGAGAACTACAACTCATCAGCAACGACAAAACCAATTCAAAAATGGATAACGGACTTCAGTAGACATTTCTCCAAAAATCTACAAATGGCCAATAAGCATATGAATAGATCACCAACCATTAAAGAAATGAAAAACCACAATGAGATATTACTTTACACCCATTAGGATGGCTATTATAAAAAATAAAAACCAACCAAACAAACAAAAAACAGAAAATGACAAATATTGGTGAGGATGCGGAGAAACTGGAGCCCTGTATGGTTGCTGGTGGGAAAGTAAAAATGGCGCAGCCATGTTGAAAAAAGTTTAGCAGCTGCTCAAAAAGTTAAATATAGAATTATAGTATATCCCCAGCTATCCTACTCCTAAGTGTATCCCCAAAAGATTAAATGCAGACCCTCAGCTGGGACCAGTTTGGCTCAGTGGATAGAGCGTTGGCCTGCGGATTGAAAGGTCCCGGGTTCGATTCCGGGCAAGGGCATATACCTGGTTGCGGGCACATCCCCAGTATGGGGTGTGCAAGAGGCAGCTGATCGATGATTCTCTCTCATCGATGTTTCTAACTCTCTATCCCTCTCTCTTCCTTTCTGTGAATAAATCAATAAAATATATTTAAAATAAATAAATAAATAAATAAATAAATGCAGACCCTCAGACAGATACTTGGACACCAATGTTTATATTGTAGTAGCAACATTCACAATAGCAAAAAGGTAGAAATAACCCAGATACTCATCAGCAGATGAATGAAGAAACAAATTGGTATGTACATACAATGTAATATTATTCACTCTTGGAAAAAAATGAAATTCTGATACAAGCTACAACATGGATAAGCCTTGAAAATGTGCTAATGAAATAAGGCAGGAACAGAAGGACAAATATTGTACAATCCACTTACATAAGGTACCTAGAATAGGAAAATTCATAGAGTTTTTGTTTAATGGGTACAGAGCTTCTATTTGGGGCTATGGAAAAGTTCTGGAAATTGATATGGAATGGTTGCACAACATAATGGATATACTTAATGCCACTTGTATACATAAAAATGGTTATAATGTTAAATGTTTGGTATGTCTATTTCATTACAACAAAAATAGTTAAAACAAATGTAGTAACTGAATTAAAAATTAAGTGTTCTCAAACAACAAAATATATAGGGAAAAAGGAATGAATCAGTGAACATGAGAACAGAAAAATAGAAATTACCTGAACAGTAGAGAGAAAATAGATTGAAAAAATGAACAGAGGTTTAGTACAGGTAGAACCATAACAAATGACACAACATTTGGATACTTGGAGTCCAGCAAGAAAGACAGGAAAGGGAGAGGCTGAAAAATGATTTGAAGGAATAATGGGAAAATATCCCCCAAATTTGGTAAAAAGACCTGGCAGATTAAAGAAGGTGAGTGGATGCCTAAAGGGATTCTCCCAAAGAAATCCATTCCAAGACACTTTTTATTTAAACTTGTGAAAACTAAAGACCACAAAAGTTCCTGAAATAAACCAGAGAATTCATTACCCAGAGGGGAGCATTTATTCAAATTACAATAGATCTGAAAACATGGGAGTCAGAGGAAGTGACACAACATTTTTCAAGTGCTGGAAAAACAAACTGTCAATTTAGTATTCTGTATGAAGGGAAAATCAAGACATTCTCAGAGGAAGAAACTAAATTGGTTGCCAGCAAAGAATAGCAATAGGGATTTCTCTAACTACGATGAAGACGATAAAAGGACATTTAGAAGGGTAGAAAGAAAGGACAACATTTAGAGCAAAAATATGAATAAATGTAATTTTCCTTTTTTCTAGTTTTTTAAAATATGTTTCAAATATAGTTCTCAAAGCATGCAGAGGATAATATTTAAGACAGTTATTAATAGAGGAGGATAAAGGAACACTTCACTCAAACTGGTAAAATGTAGGCTGTGATAAGTTGTGAATGTATAGGGCAGCCATTAAAAAGTTATACAGCCCACTCTGATGTGGCTCAGTTGTTAGGGTATCATCTTGTACACAAAACAGTGAACAAAAAAGCCACACTTGAATTATAACAAAAGTAATTACATTAAGTACATATACCCTATACCTAATTAAAAGATGGGAACTGACAGAGTGGGTTAAAAAACATGACCTAGCTTTATGCAGTCTACAAAAAATTCCCTTTCAGGATATAGCAAAGTTGAAAGGTTGAAAGGCACACAGACCTGAAATGAAGAAATAAAACTGTCTCTGTTTGTAGATTGCATGATCTTCTACTTTGAAAATCTCAAATGTACAATACAAAAGACAGAACTAATAAATGATTTTAGCAAGGTCAGAATACAAGACGAACATATTAATTACATTTCTATATATTTCTATATATAACATGTGACAATCAAAATTAAAAATGCATTACTATTTATAGTTACTCAAATAGAAAATAGAATGTTTAGTTGTAAATCTATTAAAAAACTTATGAGTTTGTATTCTGAAAAAACAAAATGCTAATGAAATCGAAGATCTAAACAAATGGAAAGGCATATGTTCATGGATTGGAAAGCCTCAATATAGTAAAAATGTCAGTTCTGTCTAAATCAGTCTATTGGTTTAATGCAATGTCTATCCAAGTTGTTAATCAGCAATAAAAAGGAATATTTTGATCCAAGTTGTTTTATTTATTTAACATTCTCAAATTACAGCAAAATCAATTTGGAAAAAAAACAGTCATTCCTTTTTTTTTCTTCTTTTTTTTCTTTTTAAAAAAATATATTTTATTGATATTTCTTACAAAGAAGAAGGGAGAGAAATAGAGAGCTAGAAACGTCGATGAGAGAGAAACATTGACCAGTTGCCTCCTTTCAGTCCGCAGACCGACGCTCTACCACTGAGCCAAAAATACGGTTTTGGCTTTTTTCTTTATTGATTAAGCTATTACATATGTGTCCTTATCCCTCTTTATTCTCCCCGCCCCCCACACACCCACTTATGCTCTCACTGCTCTGGTGTCTGTGTCCATTGTTTAGGCTTATACGCATTCATACAAGTCTTTTGGTTAATCTCTCTCTCTAACCCCCAACCTCCCCTTCCTTCCCTCTGAGGTTTGACAGGAGGTAAAAGACCTGTACTTGAGAAACTACAGGACACGGAAAAAAGAGATAAAGACATATACAGATGGAAGAACATACCATGTTCATGAATTAGTAGAACCAACATCATTAAAATGTCCATACTACATTAAAATACCAATGGCATATTTCACAGACTTAGGAACAACTCTCCAAAAATTCATCCGGAATTAAAAAAGACCCCAAATAGCCACAGCAATCCTGAGAAAGAAGAACAAAATAGGAGGTATCTCAATACCAGATATCAAGCTGTATTACCAAGCTACTGTTCTCAAAACTGCCTGGCATTGGTACAAGAACAGACATATAGACCAATGGAATAAAACAGAGAACCCAGAAATCGACGCAAACCACTATTCTCAATATTTGACAAAGGAGGCAAGAGCATACAATGGAGTCAAGACATTCTTCAATAAATGGTGTTGGGAAAACTGGACAGGTACATGCAAAAAAAATTAAACTAGACCACCAACTTTCACCACACACAAAAAGAAACTCAAAATGAATAAAGAACTTAAACATAAGATGGGAAACCATAAAAATATCAGAGGAATCCATGGGCAGCAAAATCTCAGACATATGCCAAAACAATATCTTCACCGATATAGCCCCTAGGGCAATGGAAAAAAATAAACAAATGGGACTACATCAAAATAAAAAGCTTCTGCACAGCAAAAGAAACCATCAACAAAACAACAAGAAAGCCCACTGCATGGGAGAACATATTTGCCAATGTTATCACTGATAAGGGTTTAATCTCCAACATATACAGGGAATTCATACAACTTAACAAAAGGAAGATAAACAACCCAATCAAAAAATTGGTCCATATTGGTCAAGTCATCATCTCCTTCTACACCAGGCTGCAGAACAAGAACCATGTGAATGAGGCCTTACACAGGGGCAGGTTCAAGTTCCCTGGCCACCAGAAGAGTCACATCTCCAAGAAGAAGAAGGCTTTACTGAGTTTAATGTGGATGAATTTGAAGATATGGAGGCTGACAAACGGCTTATCACAGATGACTGTGGAATCAAGTACATCCTTAATCATGGCCCCCTAGACAAATAGCTTCAGGCTGACCGCCCTTTACATCCACCAATAATCCTATTTCCTGTCCCCCAAAAGATAGTTAAAGATGGGGAGGGAGAGGATGTGACTTTAAAGGTGTTACAGGAGGGCGATCTTTGAGGTGATGGAATAGTTCTATATCTTATTGAGGTAGTAGTTACAACAATATACACGGGATAAAACCGTATAGAATAATATGCACACATTATACCAATGTAAAAATCTCTGAGTTTGACATTGTCTTATAATTAAGATGTAACCTTTGGGGGAAACTAGGTTAAGGGCATATAAGATCTCTCTATACATGTTTGCAACTTCCGGTTCTTCCGTTATCCTAATATATAAAGAGCCAGGGCCTGGAGCATCCAAAACAACCGAAGGACAACTGAATGGCAGACTGTGTGTGCAGCAGACTTGGGTGGGCGGGGACTGGCCAGTGGGCTGAACTGTTGATCACTTGGTCCCGCCTGGGTCACGGGTGCCATGACGACCCAGCACTGACTGCCCCCACTAAGACGGGTGTGATGCGATTGGTTGGGGGGGGGGTACCATTGACCCACAATTGCCCCACAGAGGGAGGCCCAGGCCACCAGCCAGGGGGCTCTGTGATAACCTCAAAGAGCTACCCAGGCGGCAGCAGTGGTCAGGGCCTCCATCTATGGGGCGATCAATTGCGGGGCTCCTGGCCTGCAAGAGGGCACAGGCTGGGCTGAAGGACCCTGCCCTGCAAGTGCATGAATTTTGTGCATCGGGCCTCTAGAGGTAAAATAAAAGGGTTTCCTTGTTTGTTTAGAAAAACTACTTTTTGAAATACGTATTACCTACCAGAAATTTTACTTGAACTTTATTTTTATTTTTTAAATAAATCTTTATTGTTCAGATTATTACAATTGTTCCTCTTTTTTCCCCACTTAGCTCCCCTCCACCCAATTCCCACCCTACGCTCTGCCCTTACCTCCCCCTACTGTCCTCACCCATAGGTGTATGATTTTTGTCCAGTCTTTTCCCACACCTCCCACACTCCCTTCCCCTGAGAATTGTCAGTCCACTTCCTTTCTATGCCCTTGATTCTATTATATTCACCAGTTTATTCTGTTCATCAGAGTTTTTATTCACTTGCTTTTTAAATACACTTGTTGATAGATATGTATTTGTTGTCAGTTTGTTGTCCATATTTTTATCTTTACTTTTTTTTTCTTTTTCTTCTTAAAGAATTTCCTATAATACTAATTTGGTAATGATGAACTCCTTTAGCTTTTTCTTATCTGTGAAGCTCTTTATCTGATCTTCAATTCTAAATGATAGCTTTGCTGGGTAGAGTAATCTTGATTGTAGGTTCTTGCTGTTCATCACTTTGAATATTTCTTGCCATTCCCGTCTGGCCTGCATAGTTTCTGTTGAGAAATCAGCTGAGAATCATATGGGTGCTCCCTTGTAGGCAACTAACTGTTTTTCTCTTGCTGCTTTTAATATTCTCTCCTTTTTTTTTGCTTTTGGCATTTTAATTATGATGTGTCTTGGTGTGGTCCTCTTTGGATTCCTTTTGTTTGGGGTTCTCTGTGTTTTCTGGACTTGTAGGTCTATTTCTTTCACCAGGTGGGGGAAGTTTTCAATCATTCTTTCTTCAAATATGTTTTTAATATCTTGCTCTTTCTCTTCTTCTGGCACCCCATAATTTGGATGTTGGTATGCTTGAAGTTGTCCAAGAGGCTCCTTACACTATCTTTATATTTCTGGATTCTGTTTTCTTTTTGTTTTTCTGGTTGGGTGTTTTTTGTTTCTTTGTATTTCAAATCTTTGACTTGATTCTTGCCATCCTCTAGTCTGTTGTTGGATCTCTGTATATTATTCTTTATTTCATTCAGTGTATGCTTAATTTCTAGTTGGTCCTTTTTCATATCCTTTAGGGTAGGGGTGTCGAACTCAATCAGAGAAGGGGCCAAAATCTAAAATCCAGCCTAAATCGCGGGCCGAATGGTTTACTGAACAGTCATAAACTGTCATTGTGATGGAAACGCAGCGGAGTGCAGTGATGACAGCGTGGTGCGGGCCACATTGCAAGGCCTGGCGGGACGGATTTGGCCCACGGGCCTTGTGTTTGACACATGTGCTTTAGGGTCTTACTAAATTTTTCGAAGGTTTCTAGAAGATTCTTGAGTAACCTTATAACAATGGTTTTGAACTCTATATCCAGTAGTTTGCTTTCCTCCACTTCCTTCATTTGTGATGTGTTTGTCTCTGCATTTTTACTGCTTTCCTGTGTTGATAGAGTGGCTTTGTGTGCTAGGTGTCCTATAGGGCCCAGTGGCTCAGCTTCCCTAATTACCTGAAGTGGAAGCTCTTGAAGCACCCTTTTGTGTGCTGTGTGCACAGTCTTCCTGTAGTTAAGCCTTGATTGCTGTTGGTATCACTGGGAGGAATTGACCAACAGGCCAATTGGCTGGGAGGATCAGTTGTGTCTATGTTGGAAGAACTTCTGTGCTGGAAGCACTCTTCTGGGGCAGCACTTGCTTCAGTGGGGCTTTGGCGCTCACGGAGTCTGCCCCCTGAGTGTGTCTCTTATGGATATGAAGAGTTGTAATCTGGATGGTCTCACTCTGACCACTGGGTGCACTGGCTCTTGGATCTCCAAGGAGGTGTAAAGTCAGCCACTGCCTGAGACCACCCAGCAGGATCTACAGAGAGATCTGCAGATTCCTCCTCTTTGTTTAGGGTTTGGAGGTGTACAGATGAGGCCCAGCTGTGAAGCAATGCAAGCTGCAGTCCAGCTTTGGGCCTTCTTTTGGAGGTTCTGGGGCTCCCTGATCCAGCTGCAGTATGTTAGATTTTAGACTGCAAAATGCCTGGCCATTCATATGCAAAAGCCTCTGCACACAGCTTGGGTGGGGTTGTAAGTTGGGTAGAGTGAGTCTCAGAGAATCACCAGGACAGAGCAAACAGCAATGGCTGTCCATCAGCCCTGTCCTGAAGAGGTCCCTGGGCCTCTGTGTCCTGAAGTATTGTGGAGGAACCATGCTTACTGCAAGCATCTCTGAGAGAAAGCCGCCATCATGTTCCTGATGCCAGACAGCCCAGTTTCTCCCTGCATGAGTGTGGGTCCCCAGTTTCTCACCAGGAACTGGAGTTCAGAGCAGTCAGGAGCTTGTACCTCCCTCCCAATTGAAAAAGGCAACAGTGTACTCAGTTGCCTGCCCGTTTCCAAGAGCTTTCGTACTTCCACACTTCACTTCCATACCTCTGCACCTCCTCCCAGTCTGAGTGTGCTTTTCTCTTTCCTTCTAGTTGTATAAATTCCTCTCATCCAGGCTTCCTGTGGTTTGGAATGATATATGTTGTCTTTTAGTTGTAGTTTTGAAGTGGTTATGCAAAGCAGCAAGATCAGGTGTTTACCTATGCTGCCATCTTGGTTCCTCTACTTGAATTTTAATATCTCTTTATATACATCCCAGCAAATTGTAGATAATATCTCCATTTAAGAGATAAGACTCAAGAGGCTTCTATTTATTTTTTTCTGAAATCAGGATGCACCTCTTAGGATCAAGAAAATATGGTAATTGCCTGATGTTAAGTTACTGGTAAAGGCTACAGTGGGATTTAAATCTGCCTGACTTAGTCCAAAGCCCACATCCTTTCTACACTGCCTCTTTCAAAGTATTTGTGTCTTGGAAATGTATGAAAGTAGAGCTTGATGTCAGAGGAAAGAGAAGAGTTTATGCATTTATAATTCATTTGTTTTATTTATTCATTTAACAGTAATTTGCTATGTGCTAAAAATATAATGATACAAAAATGAGAATTATGTTGAATAAGAAATTAGAGACACAGTCCATTTAAAGTTGCTTATAATTTAGTGGAAAGAACAGGAAAATAAAAATAATAATTATAATATATCTTGTAAAATACTAAGATAAAACTAAAATGCTTTATGAAAACACAGAGAGGAGAAGCATTTAATCTCTCCTGGTGCAGTGGATGGTTCGCCAGCATCTGTAGTGTGCTCTAATCATTCAGAAATCATGAGCAAAGACAGAAAGATACATAGAATAGATAAATGAAGTTCATCTGTTTATTTACCCCACATCCTCTAGTTAAAAATACTAATAATGAAAGTAGTAATAAGAATAGGGGGAAATAAACGGTGAAAGTGTGAGATGAGAATAGCAGACAGATTCATTGCACGGACTTCTGCATTAGTGCTCCAGATTGGCTTTGCACTTCTAAGAGGCAAAGGTGAAAAGGACTGTAAATAATTCACAGTCCACAGAATGGGAACAAACCGGGTATCCAGAAGAACTACATGTTTTTTTCTGAAATATCCAAAAGAACTAACAGTTTTCTCTGAGGATTCTCATAAAAAAGGGTTCAGTGACAGTATATCACATTTTCAATAATTTCCTTAATATAGGTTTTAAAATGAGTTTAGTGAGATTGTTTCCTGAGTGTGTCTGAAGCTTAGGTCTGTATAGGGGATGGTGGATAGGCCAGACAGGTCTGTAGGACTGGGATTACAAATGGCATTCTTTCATCTTATTCATTCGTAAGGTGATGAAGTACCATAGATAACAGGAGTTGCCTCAAATTTTCGTTTTCAAAGAATTTTTAGCTGTGTATAGAAGAAGGCCAAAAGAGAATAATAGAGTAGGGTGTATTGCTAAAAATTCAGGCCAGTGTGATAAGACTTAGCTAAGGAGATATGTGCATTTGCCATTTCCTTTTTTTTATTTTTTATTCTCCACATTTTTCTTATTTCCAGGATTTGATAATTCAAACTCTTTACCTCTAAATCTGACAAGTTAGTGTGTGCTTTACAAAATGCCAAAGGGAACCCGGCAGGTGTAGCTCAGTGGTGCAGGGTCAACCTATGAACCAGGAGGTTGCAGTTCAATTCTCAGTCAGGGTACATGCCTGGGTTGTAGGCCCGATTTTATGGCCCTTCTAGGTATGTATTGAGTATAATAAGTGCCATTGTAGTATAAATATAACTCATAATGTTTAAGATTTTTTTTTATATAGTGATGAATTAAATATAAAGATAAAGATTAAAGTTTTTTAAAGAGAACTGTTGATTTTCATGGATTAGAAGGAACTATATAATTATTTGAAAAGGGCAAGGTCAGAGCAAGAATAATGTTAGAACTAAGAATTAGATGAGGGATTTAGCCATTTTAGATACTCCTTAAAGACCAAGACTTTTTTCATTTGTCATTTCGCACATTTCAGGGTGTACTGAAACAGTGCCTTGAATATGTAGGTGTTCAATAAATATTGTTAAATATATAATGAGAGTCAAATATTATGGGAAAGCATCTTTGTTCCACTACTTTATCTCATAGATATGTCCTTTGTGGCAATTAACATATTGTGTTTGTATTTTCTCAAGTAAAAAGCTCTCTGAGGGCAAGTACCTACCTAGCTTTGTTTATTTTGGAATTTAACATAGCTCTCAGCATATAATCATTGTCCACTGGGTCTAATCAATGCATTTTCCCCTTTAAAAGCATTTGGACACCTTCATGATAGAAAGGCCCTTTTCTTCATCACTTGATGGTTTGAAGGTGGGCTGGGAAGGAAAGCTGTGGTCCTCTGTGTTAATCAGCAAATACTTGATTGATCGGATAGTTAGCTTAGTCAAGTAAGTTATTGATATGTTCAAAAGGACTTTTCTAAAGAATTAGCATATTTTTTATAACAATAAATAGAAATTTAATGGTAAAGAATGCCTATTAAGCCGAAACCGGTTTGGCTAGTGGATAGTGTCAGCCTGCAGACTTAAAGGTCACAGGTTGGATTCCAGTCAAGGTTATGTACCTTGGTTGCAGGCACATCCCCGGTAGGGAGTGTGCAGGAGGCAGCTGACTGATGTTTTTCTCTCTTCAATGTTTCTAGCTCTCTATCCCTCTCTCTTCCTCTCTGTAAAAAATCAATAAAATATATTAAAAAAAAGAATGCCTATTAATTATATTAATTATTATAATTAAATAATTTTAAGACTGTGGTTTCTTTTTTTGCAGATATAAATATCTGGCATTTTTTCTAATAGTTTGGTTAAAAATCAATATTAATTAAGTCCTTTTTTATTAAACTGTAAATTGTCTTGGAAGATACAGATCTTAACCTTTTGATTTTTATTTGTACTAGAGGCCTGGTGCACAAAATACATGCACTCAGGTGGGCGGGGGGGGGGGGGGCGTTCCTCAGCCTGGCCTGTACCCTCTCACAGTTCGGGAGCCCTTAGGGGATGTCCATCTGACAACTTAGATATCCTTAAAACTGCTGTAGAGGTGGGAGAGGTCCCGGCTACCACCACTGCGCTTGCTAGCTGTGAGTCTGGCTTCTGGCTGAGCAGTGCTCCCCCTGACGGAGGGCACTGACATCCAGGGTCCAGCTCCAGCATTGAGCGTCTGCTCCTTGGTAGTCAGGGCGTATAATAGTGACCAGTTGTTCTGACATTTGGTCAATTTCCATATAAGCCTTTAATTGTATAGCACTAGAGGCCCTGTGCAAGAAATTCGTGTCCCTCAGCCCAGCCTGCATCCTCTCCAATCTGGGACATCCCTCTCACAACCCAGGACTCCTGGCTCCCAACTTCTCACCTGCTTGCCTTCCTGATTGCCCCTAACTGCTTCTTCCTGCCAACCTGATCACTCCCTAACCACTCCCTAACCACTCCCCTGCCAGCCTGATCTTTGCCTAGCTGCTCCCCTGCCAGCTTGTTTGCCCTAACTGCCCTCCCCTGCAGGCCTGATCCCTCCCAACCCTCCCCTGCTGGCCATCTTGTGGTGGCCATCTTGTGTCCACATGGGGTCAGTCATCTTTGACCACATGGGGGCAGCCATCTTGTTGGAGTAATGGTCAATTTGCATATTACTCTTTTATTAGATAGGATTAGATAGGATAGAGGCCTGGTGCTCGGTTGGTGGCTGGGTAGTTTGCCCTGAAGGGTGTCCCAGATCAGGGTGGGGCTTCCCTGGGGCATGGGTCGGCCTGGGTGAGAGGCCTGTGGTGGGATGCCATGCCCCCCGGCAACCCAAGTGGAGGCCCTGGTATCTGGGATTTATTTATCTTTTATAATTGAAACTTTGTAGCCTTGAGTGGATGCCTGGGCCCTCCAGGGTGTGCGTAAGCTTGGCTTCCTTCATTGCTGGGGAAACGCAAGCCTCCTGCTCTCTCTGTGGCCCCAGCTATCTTGGTTCAGTTAATTTGCATACTCGCTCCTGATTGGCTGGTGGGCATGGCTTGTGGCTATAGTGGAGGCGTGGTTAATTTGCATGTTGTTCTTTTATTAGATAGGATATTTTTTCAGATAAGGAAAGTATTCACCTGGCACAAAATTCATAAAGTAAAGAAAGATACATGGTTAGGTCTCCTTGCCAGGGAAACAGACCTACCTTTTCCAATTCCAGTCATCTAGTTGTTCTACTCAAAGGAAAGCCAAGGACATATTTTAATGTGATTATTTTCTTTCTTATTATACAGATTGAAGATCTCAAGCAGACAAATCATGCCTTGAAAGAATATATTAAAAACCTCGTGAATAATAAGGAGGTGGTAAGCAATCAAATAGACAATTTAACCATCCACAATGAGCATCTTTGTAAAGAATTGATTAAAATTGACCAACTAGCAAAGCAATTAGAAAAACAGAAAAATTTTGTGGTGGATACTGCCGACAAGGAACTTGAAGAAGCCAAGGTATTAGACTTACCACTGATAGGATTTTTTAAAACATTGATGTATTATATAATTGACATATGTCATTAAAAATAATTTCAGGTGTACAACATAATGATTCAGTATATATATTGTGAAATGACTACAATAATTCTAGTTATTGTAGTTATCAAAGTGACTATTAATCAAGGTTTTAATTCTACTTTAAATATCATGTAATTATTAAATACAAAGGAAAAAGTGACATTCTCATATCATATAAAAAATTTTAGATTTGACATTATATTTAAATTTATGTTCTATGAATTGTTTTTTATCTTACATTTTTTTCTTTTAAAATTTTGTTGAGAAAATTTCCTAAATAAGATGTGTAATGGTAAAAACTTCAAGCAATAATAATGTTCTGTGTGTCAAATATTTCTCCTTCTCCCTAATCTTTCTCTCTACACAGATAGCTACAAACAAGATACATGTATCTCCATTCTTTTTTTCCTCTGTATCACATCCACTATATACTTCACACTTTAGAAAAAGTATTTTTAACCAAAGTTTAAAATTTCTTTGTAGTCATAGTTGTCAATATTTTTTAAAATATATTTTATTGTTGTTGTTGTTGTTTTTTACAGAGAGGAAGGGAGAGGAATAGAGAGTTAGAAACATCTATAAGAGAGAAACATTGATCAGTTGCCCCCTGCACACTCCCTACCGGGGATGTGCCTGCAACCAAATCACGTGCCCCTGACCAGAATAAAACTTGGGACCCCCGACACTCTATCCATTGAGCTAAACTGGTTTCGGCATCAATATTTCGATTGTTTTATTTCAGATGTTCCTTCTCCCTTTTAAAAAATTTGAATAGACTTTGTTAGTGCAGTTTTAAATTCATAGCAAAACTGCCTGGTTGGTGTGGTTTAGTGATTGAGTGTCAACCTATGAACCAGAAGGTTACAGTTCGATTCCCAGTCAGGGCACATGCCTGGGTTGTGGGCTTGAACCCCAGTTTGGGGCATGAAAGAGGCAGCTGATCAATGACTCTCTCATCATGGATGTTTCTATTTCTTTTTCCAGCTCCCTTCCTGTCTGAAATCAATAAAAATATATTTTTTAAAAATAAATAAATTCAGCCAAAGCAGGTTTGGCTCAGTGGTAGAGTATCAGTATGTGGACTGAAAGGTCCCAGGTTTGATTCTGGTCAAGGGCTTGTACCTTGGTTGCGGGCACATCCCCGGTAGGGGGTGTGCAGGAGGCAGCTGGTCGATGTTTCTCTCTCATCTCAGCTGGTCGATGTTTCTAGCTCTCTATCTCTCTCCCTTTCTCTCTGTTAAAAATCAATAAAATATATATTTTTTTTAAATAAAAAAATTCATACTAAGCAGAAGGTATATATTGTAGGTTTACCATATACTCCCTGCATAGCCTCACACATGCATAGCCTCCACCATCATTAACATCCCTTATCAGAATGGTGCATATGTTACCATGGATGAACCGACAAGACACGTCATCTCTTCTATAAAAGGTCTGTGGCCGTGATACTGTAACACAGTAACTAAATGAGCAGCAGCTCTCATGCAAGCTACTAGTGGCAGAGAGTTATGAGTGGAGGAGAGCTACTAGCGGTGGAGGGTGGGGCAGTGAGCTCTAGCGGCAATGGGCGGGCGGCTAGCTGATGCAAGTGGAAGTGAGCCACTCGAGCCCGATTTCATGTGCACTGGGTCTCTAGTTTTACATAGTTTACAGTTAGGTTCACTCCTGGTGTTGACCGTTCTGTGGGTTTGGACAAATGTAAAATGACATGTGTCCACCATTGTACTATCAAAAAGAGTAGTTTCACTGCCCTGCAAATCCTCGTGTGCTTCGCCATGTATTGAAGCTGGTCGGGAAGGCCTTATCACTTCAGAACTACAGGAATATTTTCTAAAGTTATCTTTTGATTCTTCTAAATTTTTTCAAAAGTTATAATCCTTTGAAATTTTTTTGTTCTAGTATGAGGTAGAGTCAACTAGTGCTTTCTTTAGTCACTGAGTTGAAGTGCCATTTTAGCAGCTGCTGAATTCACAAATGTGTGTGGACACAGTGCTGAGCTGGTTGGTCTCATTGATTCATTTGCTGTTTCTATTCCACTGGCATATTATTCTAATTGCTGTAGCTACTTGACATTTTGGTAACATCTCTCTTGATTGAGATTTAATACTCTGCCATGAAATTTAGAAACTGGGAATATCAACACTAGTATAAAATGAAGATCTTTTTGTTTCACTTTGCTGCCTGATGGTTTATAAGCAAAACACAGAGTGGATTTGAAAGCTGAAAAGCAACTTATCTGATTCTTAAATATCGTGTGAATGTGCTTGACTTGATTTTATTAGTCACCAAATTAGTAAACTGTGTTTGTAATAATATAGTTTCCCAAAGCTAAGTGTTATTACATGTTATTTATTTTTAAAAATATATATTTTTATTGATCTCAGAGAGTGAAAAGGAGAAGGAGGGAGAGAGAGAGATAGAAACATAAATGATGAGAGAAACATTGATGGGCTGCCTCCTGCACACTCCCTACTGGGGGTTGAGCCCACAACCTGGGCATGTGCCCTTGACCTTTAGCCACAGGCCAACACTGTATCTACTGATCAAAACTGGCTAGGGCCCTGTTATTTCTTAAACACCCTTTTAATGTACTCTTGGTAGCATACTATATACTCCTGTCAGTAGCGTATGATAAAGCACTTAATTAAATGATTAGGCTGAAAACATGTGTGTTATCAAAGGCATTATTTGTTATGGTAATTTGAAATATAAGAGCCCAGTTAATGAACTCTAGGACGGTGTTTGTTTATATGCAGTTACCACAGTTATTTAGAAAGGATAAGTAAGTCTATATTAGTGAAAAGTCTATTTAAATTGTTACGTTTATTCTTTTAATGTAAGAAAACAATCTTCTTTACCAATGCTTCCTTGGGGAGGTTCTTAGCACAGCTAATCAAGAGAGTAGATAAGAATGATATGCTTTTAATTTGTGAGTTATTTATCTTGTCATGAATTCTACTAAAGGATTTGAAGGACATTTAAAAGCAGCTTGAATATTTTAAAACATTTTTCAATAAATTCTTTTGTTTATATTGTTACTTTCTTTAAGAAAATTATTCTTTATTTACATTATAATGGTAGGTTGAGTTTAGACTCAATTACATAAATTATAAAATTAAAAAATGCTGGATCAGTGTTTTATTATGCCTTCTCTGCTTTTTCTTCAAATTAAGAATTTATTGCACTCTTTCCCAGGCTCAGGGCATCTCGGCTAAAATCCCATGAATTGAGTGCCCAATTTAGAAGTCATCAGTTTTAAAAGATTTTAGGGTCTGTGTTGTAGAGAGAGTGACTACTCTGTCAGGGTAAATGCTCTGCTATCAAAAGGAGAGTTTCAGGAATGGAAAAATGTCTAAAATAAAAGAGCTAGGATTTACTTAAAACTGAAAATATTAAACTCACATGTGGATATTCTGCCTTCCCCCTACTGAGGATTGAGCCCACAACCCTGGCAAAAGCCCTTGATTGAACCTGAACCTTAGGACACTTCAGTCTGCAGGCTGACACTCTATCCACTGAGCCAAACCAGCTAGGGCTCAATGTGGCTTCTTTAATTCTCTAGTTGTAGGGTTTATGTTCAGGTGGTTTTAAATGATGGCTGTTCTGTGGTTTAGTTTTAATTTTGATGTGGTGATAGGAGAAGGTGAATACCATGTTTAGCTACACTGCTATATTGACTCTTCTATTCTATATATTTTTAAAATAACATACTCACTATCTGACATATATTTTACCTAATATCTTTTGTTTTTCTCTTTTCGACCATAATGTAAGATCTGTGAGGGCAGAAGTTTTTGTCTGGTTTAGTGGTGACTAAAACAGACAAAAACAGTCCACTGGGCTAGGGGCATGTCCCCAGCCACTGGGGGCATGCCCCTAAGCCCAGTGGCCCCGTGTTCACTATGTCCTCAGAGCTGGGGGCATGAACTCGGGCCACTTGGCACAGGTACATATGCAAGTGGCTGTGGGGCAGAAGGTCTCATCCCGCCTTGCAGCCACTTGCACTTGGCGACCCAGATGCTTGCCCTAGGACCCAGCCTGCTTGGTGCCCCTGGTCACTCATCTTGGCATCCAGGCTGCTTGGCACCAGCACCTGTAGGCCACTTCTGGCCAGGGGCATTCTGGAACCCTGGCCACTTGAGGACCTACACATGGATCTACTTGTGTAGGCTTGGAGCTTCCTGGGTCTAAGGATATTTCCAGGACCCAGGCTACTCAGTGCCTGTGCATGCAAATTAACCTGCCATTTTTGTTGGGTCAATTTGCATACTCACTCCTGATTGGTTGGTGGGCTTCATGGAGATACGGTCAATTTGCATCTTTCTCTTTTATTAGTGTGTGTGTGTGTGTGTGTGTATGTGTGTGTATTATACTAGTGTATATACACCTATATATATAAAATGGTAATATGCTAATTGGTCCTAATGGTGTCCCAGTCACCACCAGTCAACAGGCAGGAGGTGGTGGGTGGAGACAGAGGCAGGGACTTCTACCCCCAGCAAAGGTGTGCAGAAGCCTGCCCAGTGCTAATGTCATGCTGACTCAATGGCAGAAGCCACTCTGACAGAAGCACACGTGGGCAGGACCTCCTGGGCAGGGATGAGGGCGGGGACTTGTGCCACCAGGACATGAGGCTGCTGCCCGGGCAGCCCCTTTGGTGGAGATGTGCACAGGCCTGAAGTGCCTGAGAGGGGCATCAGGACAGGGGTGGGGCCTCGGCAGAGAGCTCTCAGCACTCCTGTGCTGGGCTCTGAAGGCGCAGAGAGGAAGGGAGAGCAAATAGGCAATTAGGGGGTTTAGACCAGGAAAAGAGAGCAGTTAGGGCCATCAGGCCAGCAGAGGAGCAGTTAGGTCCATCAGGCAGGCAGGCAGGCGGGGGAGCACTTAGGAGCCAGTGGTTCTGGATTGCAAGAGGGATCCTAGATTGGAGAGTGCAGGCCAGGCTGAGGGCCCCCTCACCCTCTGTGCACAAATTTTATGCACTATGCCATTAGTGTGTGTGTGTGTGTGTGTGTGTGTGTGTATCTACCATAATCATACCTTGCTATAATTAAATGTAATCTATCTTCCTCAGTTTATATATTATTCGTTTCCTTCTATCTGCTTCTAGGATGTTTGTGTATGAATTTATCCTACTTAATAATAGAGTAATATGCAAATTAACCACCACTCTGCTACACCCACCTGCCAATCAGAGTGAGTATGCAAATTAACCCAACAAAGATGGTGGTTAATTTGCATATGCGGAGAGAGGGAGAAGTGAAGACTGAAGACAGCATAGAAGGAAGAGGGAAGGAAAGTGGAAAGCAAGTTGCCTGCGGCTGCTGGAGGGAAAGCTCTGGCAGTGAGTGTGGGGCGAGGCGGGGCGAGACGTGTAGTGGCGGTGGCGGGAGGCAGTGGAGGCCGTGAGCGCATCAGGTCAGGCATGCAGGGTGAGGTTACATGATCACCAATTCTTTTATAGCTTTTACTTGCTCATTCAGGTACTGTGTCTCAATGAAGTCACACAAATAAGGGTAATTTTTGTCAGTGAATCTGACTGATTCACATTTTTTTAATACACACTCCATTACATTCAACCCATTCTCCCAGTTGTCACAGACAGGTTTCTTAATGTCCTGAGGGAAGATTTAGCCACCTTATTGGTTTTGCAAAAAAAGAGAGAAATAAATTATTAAACTAACTTGCCAACTTTTAGTAGAGAGCTTTACAGCTTTGCATAAAAACATAGTCACTGGCCTCTAGGAATATACAATTTAGTTATATATTAAATATATAACTACGGAGAACTATACTGTGGCACTGGGTGTGTTTGATATCATAAATCTGATTTAAAAAAAAGGTTTTTGTGGGTTGAATTGAACTAAACTATTAAAAGAGTTCAGAGGAAAAGACAATCACTTGTGACCATGGTGATTTAGAAAAACTTAAAAAATACTAGTCAACCCTAAACCAGTTTGGCTCAGTGGATAGAGTGTCGGCCTGCAGACTGAAAGGTCACAGGTTAGATTCTGGTCAAGGGCATGTACCTTGGTTGTGGGCACATCCCCAGTAGGGGGTGTGCAAGAGGCAGCTGATCAATGTTTCTCTCTCATCAATGTTTCTAACTCTCTATTCCTTTCTCTTCCTCTCTGTAAAAAAAAATCAACAAAACATATTTTTTTTGAAAAATCCTAGTCATTTTTTTATTTTTTCCACATTATCATCTTCAGGATTATAATTAGCATTAACATTTTTTTCTAGTTTGTGGGGAGTAATTTATAAAGTATAATCAATGTTTTATATAAGGTAATTTAAAGGAACTGTTATATATCGTCCTAGGTTCTTTTATCAGCAACAGTAAGTACACATAAAGTGGTAGAACATAGTTTCATTGTAAAATATTCACTGTCTGCATGTTTTTATTTTTAAGGGGCTTGCTTTTTTTATTCTCTTTTTCCAGTTAAATCAGTTTATGTATTTAAAATCCCAATAATTTTTTCTGGCTTGATTTTTAGATTGAACTCATTTGCCAGCAAAATAATATAATAGTATTGGAAGATACAATAAAAAGACTTAGAAATGTAAGTACATTTTTCTTAAATATATATTCAGGAATAATTTTTATTCTGTTAGCATAATAAAACTACAAAAAATTGTATGTATGTTCTGACTCTCATGATTTTGTGAACAATCCTATATAATAAAGAGGTACCTCACACCCTCACAAAATAGCTACCTACGACCAGTTTGGGGAGGTTGCAGTTAGGGGTGATCAGGCTGGCACGCAGAGACAGTGAAGAGCAATCAGGCCAGCAGGGGGACTGTTAGGGACAACCAGGGAGGCAGGCAGGTGAATGATTAGGAGCCTGCAGTCCAGGATTATGAGAGGAATGTCCAATTGCCAGTTTAGACCTGAGGGGTCCCGTATTGGAGAGGGGTGCAGGCTGAACTAAGGGGACCCTCCATTCCCCCCAAGCCCCAGCCGCCCCATGCATGAATTTTGTGCACTAAACCTCTAACAAAAAATGTTTGTGTTCTACAGTCAGCCCTCTGCTTCATGCACAGGGTAATCCCATGTGTGAGAGCGATGCTGTTCTTGCTCCATTTCATTATTACTCCTTGCTCTCCTAGAGAACTTTTGGTTAGTTTTACTAATGCCCTTTGCTGTTAATTGATTTAAAATGGTAACTGTGAGTAATTTCATTCTCAACATGTAAGATGCATTTGTCTACACATTTACTTTTTTTTTCCTAGTAAGAAATATCTGTTATGTCACATTTTGTTGTTTAATTCCAAGTAATATGTCTTTTAATTTAACAATATGAAATGAAAACTTCAGTTTAGGCATTTTAATGTAACTATTTAAAATAATTTGGAAGAGCTTATCTGTAAGTATATTTGTCATTTTCTCCCAATACAGCTTTGATAGAATAAATGCTGCAAAGGAAATGTTTCTAAATACATAAACTGAATGGGAATGCATTTGAAAGTTCTTATAAGTTTAGAAATCCAGCATTCCTTTAATTTATTAGTTCCTTGGACATTTATTGAAAAAAATTAAACAAGTTTTTCTAAGAAATTTTATTTTTAGGATTTATAACTACATCTTCGGACATTTCTGGCCTCTGAAATTTCTTTACCTTATTTCTTTCAAAATTATTGGGTAAATATATGAATACTTGTAGTTAAATAAAAATGTAGAACATTCAGAAATGCTGGAAAGGAATGATATCTAACTGCTTTTTTTAAGTATAATTTTTAAAAGTTAATTTTAAAATACCACATTAATTATTTTTAAGGATTCATGTAGAAAATGTTGCTGTAGTTTAGCTTGAAATAATGGCCTAATTTTTTTTTTCTCCTTGGCAAGATAATTTTAGAGACTGAAAAAGCACAAAATAAATCTCCTTCCAGACTTGATTCTTTTATCAAGACCTTAGAAGCAGACAAAGATCACTACAAGAGTGAAGCTCAAAACTTGAGAAAGATGATTAGAAATAGTTCTAAAAGTCCAAGACGCATGTCGCCATCTTCCCGGGTAAGTTTTGGAAAGTTATAAATATTTTGGAGTTTGTTGCTCCAACACTAACTTTTATTCTTTGATTCACCTAATCTGGGAACAGTTCAGGTTGATTGGTCTGTCAAAGAGGTTGCGGGACAAACGTCTCTTTGATGGACAGTGGATCTTTCAATTTGGTTCTTTAGCCTCAGCACTAATCCTGGTTGGGAGGTAATCAGATAAATATGGAACAATTTTGGAAGAAGCTGTTTAAAAGCGAGATGATTTTTAAACTTTTTTTTCATTATTTCCTTTCATTATATTGTCATGGTTGCTTAAGTAGAGACTATGAATGGCCATCATGCAAAGAAGAGCTTCACATTTCTTATCTAATAACTATAGGCTACACACTGTGATGCAGAGCTTTTGAAGACCACGCGAGACCGTGAAGAACTTAAGTGCATGCTGGAAAAATATGAGCGTCATTTGGCAGAAATTCAGGGTAATGTCAAGGTTCTTACATCTGAGAGAGACAAGACCTTTCTTCTTTATGAACAGGTAAACTTGCTTATAAGGAAACAAAATATGTAAGTAATAACAGTTAACTCTAGGGATATGTAATTCTTTAGGTATGCTTAAGTCTGTTAATCAAATTAATTTAACTATCAGTTCAGAATTGCCTTCACTCTTAAGATATTTTTAATGAAATATATTTTCCATACAGTATATGTGTACACACACATGTATGTTATCCCCATACCTGTAAAAGGTCATATAGTCTGTTTTGTTTTGGGAAATAGTCTGTTTTGTGTGTTTTGTTTTTTTTTTAATAAGAAATGAGGAAAATGTTCAATGAAAGGATTGAGTTTAAGGAAAAATATTTGAGTTTGGAGATTAAAAAATAGTGACATATCATTTTGATTTATTATTAGTCACTTTAGAAACTGCCATAGAATTTGTTTAATTTCAGAGAGTAAAATCAGTTTATAGTTTATCTCTATTTTTTGCTTAAAATTAATAGTTTTATTAACCAAAAAGTTTATTCCACAAATATTAAACCCCATATATTACCAACATAATTTATTTTAAACATATTCTATTTAATTAAGAATTACATCAACTTTATGCATGGTGATGGGCTTGCTACTCTTAAGAGGGAAAAAAATGATAAAGATGGAGACACGGTTAGTTTGGTCTTTTTTAAGTTTTAAAGTTCAACTTAGTGGGTTTTATTATAGTTTGAAGTGAAACTTAATTATCTTTTATAAAATAACTACAGTCGCTTTGAATACTACCACGATTATATGGCCTGTTTCTTTCATTTTATGTATGGCAAGGCAGGGCTAATACAGTTAACTGCTTTGCCCAAGAATAGCAGGAATCAGTCCAGATTTTCTGACTCCTATTTGGGTCTGCTCTATTCCATTTAATTTAGATTGTTATAGATGAATTGGCAGAGGGGGAAATGGATGTATCTGGGCATATATGTTAATATCCTATATAATAAAGAGGTAATATACAAATGGTTGTTACACTGTGAGGTGTAATGACCAGCAGCAGGAGGGCGGAGAGCTACAGGAGGACAGGGCAGCCAGCTATGAGCAGCAGAGAGGTACAGGAGGGCAGGGCAGTGGGCAGAGTGCTACAGGAGGGCTGGGCAGCGAGTTACATGCTGCAGTGAGCAACTAGCGGAGGTGAGCCTGGGGCCAGCTGAGGCAAGTCGAAGTGAGCTACCCATGCACAGATTCATGTGCATGGGCTACTAGTATAAAATAAATGCCCAGAATATGTAGTACACTATAGAATCCTTTTGGTTAAATCACAATACTCTTTTCTTTCACTCTAATCTCAATCTTGTTTATTTCTTCTCAGTAGTATCTTAAGATTTTACTATACTTAAAATGTAAAACATTGTATTAACTACTGGATACTACCTGATATTCTCTCCCATAATTAGCTTTCTTATTTTTACTTTGAGCAGTTTACTAGTAAATAGCAGCTGCCACTTCTAAATGTGTGGCATGACTACTGGACTGATTAGAATTCCCTGGTGTCTGAAGTGTGTGTGTGTGGGGGGGGGTGATTACTGAGCTTTGATCAGAATTCCCTGGTGTCTGTGTCTGTAGCATGAAACCTGAGTCAATGTACTTACTCATGATTATAGGGCCAGGTTCTGCTAAGGGGCTAGAAAATCCTTAAATGAGGCGCCTGTGTTTTTGCGTGTAAAATGTGAGATTATTTTACTTAAGTCTCTGCCTTGAAAATCCTACAATTGCTTGCATATATTGTAAGTCAGTGATTTTCAAAATTTTGCCTATTCCTTTTCTTCAGACAGTTTTATGTTGAGATTTGAAGTGTAAAATGGTTAATGAGAAGCTGCTGTGATCCACTCAATTGCCTCATTAAACCATGGAATCCCATGGAACACAGCTTAAAAACATTCACAGATACTATTTTCTATGTTTGCAATCTTGTTGGGAGATAAGGTATATTTTGTGTATTTGGTGGCTATTTTTTGTTAGTTTAGCATAAGTAGTCTAAAGATATTGAAAAATTAAATGAGTGTGTATTTTCTTTATTGTGATCAGGAAATATTTACTAAGCTATATAGAGTTTGAGTCCTGAGGAATGTATAAATGGGGTTTCTATTATTTTGAAAGGGATAAGAAGGAACATTTAGATTAAAGAAATTATGTGGGGCACATGATAAGGTAGGAAAATCGCATGTAAGTGATTCAGTCAAACACTAGTATCAAAAGTGTATGACAGTGAGGAAGGGGGAGCTGACACTTGAGAGGTAGATTGAACTAGAGCAGCAGTCTGCAGACCATTCTGTGAAGGCCAAGGTAATAAATATCTTGGGCCACGCAGGCCATGAACTCAGTTAGAGCTATTCAGCGCTATTTTGTTTTGCAAAAGCATCCATAAATGATATACAAAGGAATACTTTCACTGTTTTATAACAACTTTATTTATGAACACTGAAATTTGAATTTCATATTATTTTATCTCTTATGGTATATTTTTCTTCTTTTGATTTCCTTAAGCCATTTAAAAATGTAAAAACATTATCAGCTTATATAGATCTACAAAAAACAGGAGGCTCACTGGATTGGACCTATGAGCCAGTGTAGTTAACCTGTTTCTGGACTATATGGTAGAGCCTGTATACTGAGCATTACAAGGGGTTTATACTTTGCTTTATAATCAATGGGCAGTTTTGTTTTATTTTTAAGCAGAAGAAATATGACAAGTACTGGTGAGGATGCAGAAAAAAGGAACCCTCGTGCTCTGCTGGTAGAAATGTAGACTGATGCAGCCACTGTGGAGAACAGTATGGAGTTTCCTCAAAAATACTAAAAATGGAACTTCCCTTTTGACCCAGTGATCCCAAAACCTAGGAATATATCCCAAGAAACTAGAAACACCAATCAGAAAGAATATTTGCAACCCTATGTTCATAGCAACATAATTTACCATAGATAAGATTTGGAAATAGCCTAAGTGCTCATCAGCAGATGAGGGGATTAAAAACCTGTGGTACATCTATACAATGGAATACTATGCAACACCATGGATGGACCTGGAGAGTATTATGCTAAGTGAAGTAAGTCAGTCAGAGAAAGATAAATATCATGTGATCTCACTTATTTGTGGAATATAATGAACAACATAAATTGACAAACAAAAACAGATCCAGAGCCACCGGACAGCTGTGAACCCGAGAACACCAATTGGCACAAGCACGTGGACTCAGAGGAGCTCTACACTCCCTCACAGAAATGTCAGATTTCACCTGGGAGAAGGAGAGAACTACATAACCAGATACCTGGAGAAGAGAGATCATGGGGAAACAAAGAAACAGTCCACATATGAAAGAAAAGCAGGCATCACCAGAAAAAGAAGTAAACAAAATGGAGGCAAGCAACCTGTCAGAGAAAGAATTCAGAGAAATGGTCATAAGGTGGATGAAAATAATGGAAGACAAATTCAACAATATGTGTAAGAACTAAGAGGAATTGAAGAACCAAGAAGAAATTAAAAATTACATCATTGCTGTAAAGAATTCAATAGAAAGCATCAAGAGTAGACTAGAAGAAATAGAGGACTGCATTAGTGATCTAGAAGACAAGGTAGGAAAAAATACCCAAGTAGAGCAGCTTCTAGAAAAAACTAAAATAAAAAGCAGGAGGAGAGCCTAAGGGAACTTTGGGACAACATGAAACAAAATGACATCCGTATAATAGGAATTTCAGAGGAGAGGAAAATGAGCAAGGAATAGAAAAGCTGTTTGAAGAAATAATAACAGAAAATTTTCCTGATATAGGGAAGAAAAAACCAACACAAATCTAAGAAGCTCACAGAATCCCAAGCATAATGAACTCCAAAAGTCTGGCGCCAAGTCATATTATAATTAAATTGGCAAAGTAGGAGACTTTAAGGACAAAGTAAGGATCTTAAAAGCAGCCAGAGAGAGAGAAAGTTACCTATAAAGGATCCCCATCAGACTAATGACTAATTTATCACCATAAATACATCAGGCCAGAAGGGAATGGAATGAAATATACAAAGTCATGCAAAGGAAGGGTCTGAATCCAAGAATACTGTGCCCAGCAAGGCTGTCAATCAAAATTAAAGGTGAAATCAGGAGCTTCACAAACAAAAAAGGACTAAAGGAGTTTATTACCACCAAACCAGCAATGCGAGAATTGTTAAAGGTCTTCTGTAAAAAAAAAAGAAATAGGAAGCAAAGAAGGAACGTAGGGGTAAAGAATAAAAATGGCGACAAACAAGTTCCTATTAATAATAACTTTAAATGTAAATGGATTAAATGCCCCAATCAAAAAATATAGGATAACGGATTGAGTAAGAAAACATGACCCATATATCTGCTGTTTATAAGAAACCCACCTGAGATAAAAAGGCACACACAAACTGAGGGTGAAGGGATGGAAAAAGGTTTTTTAGGCGAATGGAAATTAAAAAAAACAAACAAAAAACTGGACTGGGGTAGCAATAGTTATATTTGAAAAATTAGATCTCAAAGTGAAGAACATAACAAGAGATAAGGAAGGCTACTTCAAAATACTAAAGGGAGTAATACAAGAAGAAATAACTCTGGTAAACATATATGCACCCAATACAGGAGCACCAAAATACATTTTAAAAAAACCTCCTGCAGGATATGAAGGGAGAGATTAACAGTAATACAATCATAGTAGGAGACTTTAATACCCCACTAGCACCATTGGACAAATCCTCTAAATAAAAAATCAGCAAAGAAACATAAATCCTAAATGACTCACTAAACCAAATGGAATTAATTGACATCTTCAAAACATTTCACCCCCAAATCCACAGAATATACATTCTTCTCAAGTGCACATGGGTCATTTTCAAAGATAGACCATATATTGGGTAACAGGCAGTCTCTTCAAATTCAAGAAGATAGAAATCATATCAAGCATCTCAGATCACAGTGGCATAAAACTGGAAAACAACTACAATAAAAACAATCCAAAAAAATCAAACACATGGAGACTAAATAGCATACTATTAAACATTGACTGGGTTACCAGAGAGATCAAAGAAGAAATAAAAAAAAATCATGGCAACAAATGACAATGAAAACACAACAATCCAAAATCTATGGGACACAGCAAAAGCAGTCTTGAGAGGGAAGTTCATCGCTCTACAAGCCTACTATAAAAAAAAACAAGAAACAATGGTAATAAATCACCTAATCCTTAAACTCAAAGAGTTAGAAAGAGAGCAAGAAAAGCCCAGTGTAAGTAGAAGGAAGGGAATGATAAAGATCATAGCGGAGATAAACGACATAGAGACAAAAGAAACAATACAAAAGATCAACAAAACCAAGAGCTGGTTCTTTGAAAAGATAAACAAGAGTGATGGACCTCTAGCCAGGCTCACCAGAAGCAAAGAGAGAGGACCCAAATAAACAAAATCAGAAATGAAAGAGGAGAAATAATAACAGACCCCACAAAAATACAAAGGATGTTAAAAAATACCATGAACAACTCTATTCCAACAAACTGGACAACTTGGAGGAAATGAACATATTCCTAGAAAAATATAACCTTCCAAAACTCAATCAGGAAGAATATAAACATCCCAATAGGCCAATGACTGTGGAAGAAATTGAAGCAGTCATCAAAAAGCTTCCATCAAACAAAAGCCCGGAGCCAGACAGCTTCACAGGGGACTTTTACCAAACATTCAAGGAAGAACTAAAACCTATCCTTCTCAGAATATTCCAAAAATTCAAGAGGAAGGAACACTTCCAAGCTCTTTCTATGAAGCCAGCATAACCCTAATACCAAAACCAGATAAAAACAATACAATGAAAGAGAATTGCAGGCCAATATCCCTCATGAACATAAGGCCAAAATCCTCAACAAAATTCTAGCAAATAGGCTCCAGCAGTACATCAGAAAGATCATACACCATGACCAATTAGGATTTATCTCAGGAATGCAAGGATGGTACAATGTCTGCATATTACTAAACGTGAAACATCACATAAACAAATTGGAGATAAAAATCACATAGTCATATCAATTGATGCAGAAAAAGCATTTGACAAAATTCAACACCAATTTTTGATAAAAACTCTCAGCAAGGTGGGAATAGAAGGATCATATCTCAACATAATAAAAACCATATATGACACACTCACAGCCAACATCCTACTCAATGGGCAAAAACTAAAATCATTTCCCCTAAGAACAGGAACAAAATAGGGATGCCCATTCTCACCATTCCTGTTCGACATAGTACTAGAAGTATTAACCATTGTGATTAGACATGAAGAAGAAATAAAAGGCATCCAAATTTGAAAAGAAGTAAAACTGTCCCTATTGACAGATGACATGATATTGTACATAAAAAGCCCTAAAAACTCCATAAAAAAAACTAATAGACCTAATAAATTCTGCAATGTAGCAGGATACAAAATTAATGCCAAGAAATCTATGGCATTTCTATAAACCAATAGTGTACTTACAGAAAGAGAGACTGAAAAATCAACCCCATTTACTATTGCACCAAAAAAATTGAGATACCTAGGAACAAACTTAGCTAAGGAGGTAAAAGACCTATATGCAGAAAACTACAGGACACTGAAAAAAGAGATAAAGACATAAATAGATGGAAGAACATACCATGTTCATAGATTGAGAGAATCAACATAATTAAAATGCCCATACTACCCAAAGTAATCTATAGATTCAATGCACTCCCCATTAAAATACCAATGTCATATTTCACACACCTAAAAAGAACTCTCCAAAAATTCATCTGGTATAAAAAAAGATCCTGAATAGCCTCAGCAATCCTGAGAAAGAACAACATAGGTGGGATCTTAATACCAGATTTCAAGCTGTATTACAAAGCCACTGTTCTCAGAATAGCCTGGTATTGGCACAAGAACATACATATAGACCAATGGAATAGAATAGACCAGTGGTTGGCAAACTGAAGCTTGGGAGCCCCATGCGGCCTTTTGGCCCCTTGTTTTTAGTAAAGGCCAGCTTAGGCATTTCCTAATCCTATCTAATAAAAGGGTAATATGCAAATTGACCATCACTCTAAGACACAAGGTGGCCGCTACCATGTGCTCAAAGATGGCTTCCCCCATGTGGACACAAGATGGCTGCCACAAGATGGCCTGGAGGGGATGGCAGTTGTGGGCAGTTAGGAGTGACAAGACCAGCAGAGAACAGCAGTCGGAGGTGACCAGGCTGGCAGAGGAAGGCCGTTGAGGGAGATCAGGCCAACAAGGGAGAGCAGTTAGGGGACCAGGCCTCCAGTGGAGGACAGTTGGAGGGACCCAGGCCTACAGGGGAGGCAGTTGGAGGGAACCAGGCCTGCAGGGGAGGGCAGTTGGTGGGGACCAGGTCTGCAGGGGAGGGCAGTTGGAGGGAACCAGGCCTGCACGGAAGGGCAGTTGGGGGGGATCAGGCCAGCAGGGAGGGCAGTTAGGGGTGACTGGGCCAGCAGAAGAGGGCAGTTGAGAGTGAACAGGCCAGCAGGGGAGGACAGTTAGGGGCAATTGGGCCGGCCATGGAGCAGTTAGGCATTGATCAGGCTGGAAGGAGAGTGGTTAGGGGGTTATCAGACTAGCAGACAGAAGCCATTAGGGGCAATCAGGCAGAGACAGGCAAGTAGTTGGGAGCCAGCAGTCTTGAATTGTGAGAGGGATATCTGACAGCCCGTTTAGGCTTGATTCCAGGGGTCCCACAAGGGGTCCCAGATTGAAGAGGGTGCAGGCTGGGCTGAGGAATACCCCCCATGCATGAATTTCATGCACAGGGCCTCTAGTTAAGTTAATAACAATGTACCTATCTATGTAGTTTAAGTTTAAAAAATTGGGCTCTCAAAAGATATTTCAATCATTGTACTGTTGATATTTGGCTCTATTGACTAATGAGTTTGTTGACCACTGGAATAGAGAACCCAGATATCGACCCAAACCACTATGCTCAATTTAATATTTGACAAAGGAGGGAGAAACAAACATAGCGGCATAAAGTAAATACCTAAATGCAGCCTACCACAATTTTAAAATTACAACTGCAAAACAGAGCCAACATCGCCCTAAACCACCAGAAGGCTGGCTGAGTGGAAGTTCTACTATCTAGGAAGGGAAGAGAAAGGACACTGAGCCTCGGGAGCTGTGGAGGCGTGGAGATCTCTGCATGTGGAAAGGGAGGCTACTGAATATGCTGCTGGCTTACTCACGGCACACACAGAGAGGGTGGGCAGCTAATGTGCAGCTAGCTTTCTTGTTTGGGCAGAAAACAAAACCTTCCTATTGCACTGACAGCCAGCTCCAGTCAGAAAGAAATTGGACTGTCAGGCAGTCCAAATTGGGCAAAACTCTCTCAGAGGTGTGCGTGGTCAGCAGCCATTACTGCAGGACTCAGGAACAGGTCCCTCTTAGGGCGGGTTGATGGGAAACCAAAGCTTGTCTGTGCCACCCGGAGAATCCACCCCATCCAAGTGGAACACAGAAGTCCTCCCAGAGGCTAGCTTTCTTGTTCTGGAGAAAAACAAAACCTCCCAACTGCACTGATAGGCAGCTCTGGTCTGGGAAGAAACTGAAGGTCAGGGAGCAGGCAAAACTCGAGAACAGCCTTCCCCCAAGTGGTGCACGCGCCAGCAGCCAGTGTTGCGGGACTCGGCGAATAGGACCCTCTTAAGGCGGGGCTAATGGGAAACCAAATTTGTCTGTGCCACTCCAAGACTCTGTTCCATCCAAGCTGAGCACAGAAGCCCTCCTATATGAGACACTACTGATCCTCATAGCCAATTGGTATGGAGATCAACTCTCCCCAGTGATACCAACAACACGCAAGGCTTAACAACAAGACTGCACACACAGCCCACAAAGGGCTGCACCGAGACTGTCCACCTCAGGTAACTGGGAAGGCTGAGCTACTGGGCCCTGCTAGGATACCTAGCACACAAAGCTACTCCATCAACTCAGGGAAACAGTTAAAATACAGAAAAGAGGCAGGCCACAAAGGAAGGAAATGGAGGAAAGCAAAAGAATGGACATAGAGTTCAAAACCACAGTTATAGGTTTTTCAAGAATTTCCTAGAAAAGGCCGATAAAATAAATGGTACCTTTGAGAATATGAAAAGGGACCAACTAGAAATAAAGCATACACTGACTGAAATAAAAAATATTATACAGAGTCCTAAAAAGAGACTTTAAGATCACAAGATTCAAGTCAAAGATTTGGAACACAAAGAGCCAGAGGATACTCCTCCACAGAAGCAAGAAGAGAAGTGAATCCAGAAAGTTGAAGATAGTGTAAGAAGCCTCTGGGACAACTTCAAGCAAACCAACATCAGAATTACAGGGGTCCCAGAAGAAGAGAGAGAGCAAGATACTGAAAACCTATTGGAAGAAATAGTGGCAGAAAACTTACCCTACTTGGTGAAAGAAATAGACTTACAAGTACAGGAAGCACACAGAACCCCAAACAAAAGGGATCCAAAGAGGACCACACCAAGACACATCATAATTAAAATGCAAAGGGCAAAAGATAAAGAGAGAATTTTGAAAGCAGCAAGAAAAAAGCAGTTAGTTACCTATAAAGAGTACCCATATGATTGTCAGCTGATTTCTCAACAGAAACTATGCAGGCCAGACGGGAATGGCAAGAGATATTCAAAGTGATGAACAGCAAGAACTTACAACCAAGATTATTCTACCCAGCAAAGCTATCACTCAGAATGGAAGGCCAGACAAAGAGCTTCACAAGTAAAAAAAAAACTAAAGTAGTTCATCACTGCCAAACCAGAATTATATGAAATGCTGAAAAGTATTCTTCAAGAAGAGGAAGAAGATAAAGATAAAAATTATGAACAACAAATATGTAACTATCAACAGTGAATATAAAAACCAAGGGAATTAAAAAATCTGATGAACAATATTAATTGGTGAATATAATAGAATCAGAAGTGTAGAAAGGGAGTGGACTGACGATTCTCAGGGAAAAGGGGAGGGGGGGTGCGGGAAGAGACTGAACAAAAATTGTACACCTATGGATGAGGACAGTGGGAGGTGGGGAAAGGGCAGAGGGTGGAGTAGGAACCTGGTAGAGGGGAGCAATGGAGGGGAAAAAGAGGAACAATTATAATAATCTGAACAATAAAGATTTATTTTTAAAATATATATTTGACAAAAGAGGCATGAACATGGAGTCAGGACAGTCTTTTCAATAAATGGTATTGGGAAAATCGGACAAATACATGCAAAAAAATAAAATTAGACCACCAATTGGCACCATGCACAAAAATAAGCTAAAAATAGATAAAAGACTTAAACATAAGACAGGAAAGCTTAAAAATACTAGAGGCATCCACATGCAGAGAAATCTCAGACGTATGTGGAAGCAATTTCTTCACCGATACCACTCCTAAGGCAATGGAAACTAAAGAGAAAATAAACAAATGGTACTACATCAAAATAAAAAGCTTTTGTACAGCAAAAGAAACCATCAACAAAGCAACAAGCGACAAGAAAGCCCACTGTATGGAAGCACATATTTGCAAATGTTATCACTGATATAGGTTTAATCTACAAGCAACTTATACAACTTAATAAAAGGAAGATAAAGGATCCAATAAAAAAATGGACATTGGACCTAAATAGAATCTTTTCAAAGGAATGCCAAGAGACATATGAAAACATGCTCAAAGTCACTAATTATCTGAGAGATGCAAATCAAAACGACACACACTTGTCAGAATGGCAATCATCAACAAATCAACAATGCGGAGATGATGTAGAGAAAAAGGAACCCTCGTGCACTGCTGGTGGGAATGCAGACTGGTGCAGCCACTGTAGAGAACAGTATGGGGTTTTCTTAAAAAACTAAAAATGGAACTCTCATTTGACCCAATGATCCCATTTCTAGGAATATATCCCAAGAAACTAGAAACACCAATTAGAAAAAACAATATATGCACCCCTATGTTTATAGCAGCACAAATTACCATAGCTAAGATTTGGAAACAGCCCAAATGCCCATCAGCAGATGAGTGGACTAGAAAATTATGATACATCTACACAATGTAATACTACCCTGCTATAAAACAAGAAGGAATTCTTACCATTTGTAGCAGCATGGATGGACCTGCAGAGCATTATGTTAAGTGAAATAAGCCAGGCAATGAAAGAAAAATACCACATGATCTCACTCATTTATGGAAAATAAATAACTTTATAACCTGATGAACAAAAAGATAGATACAAAGGCAGTAAAGCACCAAACAGACTTCCAAATTGCAGTGGGAGGGCAGGGGAGTGTTGGGGAGGGGGGAAAGAGATCAACTGAAGGACATATTATATATGCATGCATATAAGCACAACAAATGGACATAAGAAACTGCGGGGGGCGGGGGGGGCGCGGTTGAGGGCATGTGACAAGGGGTAGGAGAGGCTGGGGGAAGGTCAATGGGGAAAAAAAGATATATGTACTACTACATGTAATAATTTAAACAATAAAAAAATAAAAAAGATTAAAAAAAAAGATCCAGACAGAGAAGTATCTATCAGACAGTAAACCCTCAGAGGGAAGGTAGGAGAGAGTGGAGTTAAGAGGGAGAGATCAACCTAAGGACTTGTATGCATGCATATAAGTATAACCAATGGACACAGACACCAGGGGGGTGAGGGCATGAGCAGGGGAAGGGGAGTATTGGGGAGATAAGACACGTATGTAATACCTTAATAAAGAAAATTTTTAAAAAGATATATGACTCAAGCCACATTTTTACAATTTTAACCTGCTAAGAATTTTATATTGTCTCATTTATCTCATGTACAATCTTTATATGTTATCTTTTTTTAAAAAAATCTTTATTTTTGAAAGTACAATATTACATATGTCCCCTTTTTCCCCCATTGACCTCTTCCACCCTCTCTCCCAGCCTCTCTCCCACCCATCTACCCCCATTCTCCCTCAGGCTTTCACCACCCTATTGCCTCTGTCTATGGTTATACATATATCCATTTGGCATATGAGTTCATTGGTTGATCTCTTCCGTCCCATCCCTTCCTCCCTTGCTTTCCCACTGAGGTTTGACAGTCTGTTCAAAGTTTCTACATCTCTGTGTCTATTTAAGTTCATCAGGTTTTTTTGTTCATTAGATTCCATATATAAGTGAGATCATGTGATATTCATCTTTCTCTGACTGGCATATTTTGCTTTTCATAATGCTCTCATGGTCCATCCATGCTATTGCAAATGGAAAGAGTTCTTTTTTTTCCTCCTTTTTATAGCTCCATAGTATTCTATTGAATAGATGTACCACCGTTTTTTAATCCAATCATCTGCTGTGGGAACTTGTGCTATTTTCAAATCTTAGGTATTGTAAATTGTGCTGTTATAAACATAGGGTGCATATATTCTTTTTGATGAGTTTCTAAAATCTTGGGATATATTCCTAGGAGTGGAATGACGGGGTCAAATGGGAGTTCCATTTTTAACTTTTGAGGAAACTGTTTTCCTAAGAGGCTGAACTAGTTTGCATTCCTACCAACAGTGTACAAGGATTCCCTTTTCTCCACATCCTTGCCAACACTTGTTTGTTGATTTATTGACAATAGGCATTCTAACAGGTAAGAGGTGGTACCTTATTGTCGTTTCAATTTGCATGTCTCGGATGATTAGTGACCTCAAGCATTTTTTCATATGCCTTTTGGCCTTAGGTATGTCTACTTTGAAGAAGTGTCTATTTAGTTCCTTTGCCCATTTTTTATTGGATTGTTTGTTAAGTTGTATTATTTCTCTATAAATTTTGGAATTTAACCCCTTATCAGATGTCTCATTGGCAAACATATTCTCCCATGAAGTGGGCTCTCTTTGTTATTTTGTTGATGGTTTATTTTGCTGTGCAGAAGCTTTCTATTTTGATGTAGTCCCATTTGTTTATTTTTTCCTTAGTTTCCTTTGTCCTAGGAGATTATTCATATACATATTGCTATGAAAAGTCTGATTTTTCTTCCATTGTTTCTTCTAGGATTTTTATGGTTTCATGTCTTAAAATTCATTTTTAGTTTATTTCTGTGTATGGTGTAAATTGGTGGTCTAATTTAATTTTTTTTGCATTACAGGTATATATTATCTTTTTATATAACAACTAGAGGGCTGGTGCAAAAATTCATGCATGGGTAGGCTCCCTCGGCAATCAGGGCCAATTGGGGCCTTCTGGCTGCTAGCTAGGACCTTTCTTGCAGCTGCTGGCTGCTGGCCAGGACCTGCCTTCATTCCATGCTGCCCCTGGTGTTCAGTGCACGTCATAGCAAGCGATCAAACTTGGTCTCCCAGTCAAATTCCCGAGGGGACACTTTGCCTATTAGCCATATATATATTTCTCTTTCAAAAGAACTGGAGAGAGGAAATCCATGGACTCTTTGGAAGAACGTTGTAGTAGTCCACACATGAGGCATTAAGGGACTAAGCTGGGATGCTGTCAAGGAAGACTTGACCAGATTTTATTAGAGCCAAAAGGAGGGATGACTGAAGGAATGTGGTAATAGAAAAAGAAATAGGAAAGTCATTGGTGATTGATGGAAAAGATGTGGTTGGTTCAGACGGATGGAGTACATTAGGTAGGAATCGCCATCAGGCAGTAAGAAATGTGGGATGGGAAAGGGGAGAAAAGCAAGACCTGAGTATTTTGATTTAGAAGTCATCTGCTTAGAGGTGATTTGGGGGGCTTCAGAGTGAGTGAGGTCTCTGAATGAGAAAGCTATATATAAGACCAGGAAAGAGAGAAATATCAAGGAGAGTGTTCAAAACAATGTCAAATGTTGCCTATATATCAAAAACAAGAACCAAGAAAAGGCCATTAGATTTGGCAAAGTCAGTAGTTGAAATTCTGCAAATAAGTGGGTGTGGGAGCCAGGTTACAGTGGGGTGAGAAAGTGGGTAGAAAGGAACAGGCCATGGTACAGATACTGAAAACAAAGGAGAGTCATAGGTTGGTAAATGGGCACAACAAAATTAAGTGACAGGTTTTCAAGATATGGGAGCCCTGTGCATGGCTGAAGGCAGGGGAGAAAGAGCCAGTGCAGAGAGTGCTATTCAGTGAGAGGAAATTATTAGTTGGGTCAGGGATATCTTAGAAGACACTTCAGGAGAGGAGGTCCACGATTCTGGTGAAGGCCTAGCTATGGAAATTGGGAAGAAACAGAGACTTGTAGACTAGCTGAATAGGTAGTGATTACAATCTAGAGGAAGGGAGATACATGCTAAAACTCCAAAATAGGATATGAAATCATGTGAAGATGTAGAATAGTTTTAGAACTGCGGATTGTTGAACAGTATTTACAAAGTATGTTGGGTTGTCATTAAGGATTAGTGGGCTTTCTGTCAAGGTAAAGAGTTGTCAATTCTTTATTGTTTATTACCTTCTAAACATGTGAGTGTAATCTTTTCTATGTTGTAAAGTGACTATCTGTTCATGACTATGGCATATACATTTATAAAGAAAAAGACTAGAACACTATTATATTTATTCTACTGAATTGTGCTGAATTCATGTTTATATCACAAAATGGAGTATATTACTTATATATATATTTGTAGATAATTTTCTCTTGTATTGACTTCCCCCAAATTAATTTTTAAGTTTTTTTTGGCAAAAATATTATATATCAAATGTCTATTTGTATACACCATTCTTATTTGTGGGCATCATTTGCATTTATTTGGGTAAAGTTCAAAGTTATACCAGTATTCTGCTTCATAGCTATTGATAATAGGTTTGAATTATAACTGGCTGGATATAAATAGCTATTTTATATCTGTTCTAAAGCTTGTTAAACAGGAGTCTGTCTATGTATTTAAATAATAGGCGAAGGAAGAAATTGCCCGGCTTCGCCGAGAAATGATGAAAAGCTGTAAGTCTCCTAAATCAACAACTGCTCATGCCATCCTCCGGCGGGTGGAGACTGAAAGAGATGTAGCCTTCACCGACTTACGAAGAATGACCACAGAACGAGACAGTCTGAGGGAAAGGCTAAAGGTTTGAGAGAATTTTATCTTTGTGAACATTTGTGAAACCTGACACAGTGACATTGAAAGCGCTTTGTTTTGTTTTTGTTTTTTTAACCAGATTGCTCAAGAGACAGCGTTTAATGAGAAAGCTCACTTGGAACAAAGGATAGAGGAGCTGGAGTGTACAGTTCATAATGTAAAGTCATTTTTGCTCTTTTGGCTATAAACTGTCAGAGGCTTTCCCTTTTCCTTTTTTACTGTGTTCAGAGAAGTTCTTTTATTTTTCTACGATAGGGCTTCTAATCCTAAAATACTGAAGGTGGTGTATATAGTGTAAATTGTCAATTCTTTATTGTTTACTACCTTCTGAACATGTGAGTGTAATATTTTCTATGTTGTAAAGTGGGCTATTTTCAAAAAACCATTAGGGATGCATTCTCAGGGATTTTAGCACAATTTTCATCTCCGTATTTTATTAAATAGAACATATCCAGATACAGGGGAACTGGATTATTCTACTTAAAGAGTAGCTAGGGTAGAGAAAATTATGGTGAAATGAAAAATAGTGAGAAAAATATATATAAACTGAATTTAAATGTGAGGCAATACCTTTTTTACTAATGAAAGATTTAAGATGCTGTATTTGAGATATTATGACCATATAAACAGAATTAATGGAATTTGACTTTCTGTTACCAAATTTAATTGTGGGCATTTATAAATTCATCTGTACTATGTTTTCATAATGAATTAAAAATGCAGTAGATAGGGGAGCAGTAATCTTGTCATTCCACTTGTATAGCTTGATGATGAACGTATGGAGCAAATGTCAAATATGACTTTGATGAAGGAGACCATAACCACTGTGGAGAAAGAAATGAAATCACTAGCAAGAAAGGCAATGGACACTGAAAGTGAACTTGGCAGGCAAAAAGCAGAGAATAATTCTTTGAGGTAAACTAAACTGCCTTTGAACAACAAATAGTTTATTATTAATGACTCTGCTTTTTATAGTTTATTTTATAATGGTAATTAAGTTATTTGTTGGCTTTAATTTTGGGCAAGTTTATTACAAAAACAGTTGTAGAAGCTTCGGCACACATTAAATGATTTCCCGAAGATCAATCACAGATTGGTAATGCCGCACCTAACCAGGACTCATACTGAGTAATCTCAGTCTTACATATGGAGAAAGCCTGAATGTTTAACTAAAATAGCTTTTACAAAGCCATTCTGGGCACACTGCATGTTTGACTTTAGCATTTGATTATTAATTTAGCTTTATAACTTAAATTATGTTCTGGGGTCTGAACAGTGTATGAACACACAAAGCACAGGTTTTAGAGTAGCTTAGAAAAGAGGTGGTTTAGAATATAATAAAAAGTAATAGAGAAATTGGAACATGTAATGGAACTTATAGCTGAATGTCAACTACTATGCTTAGCCCATCCTACATACAGGTGCAGTGGCAGAAGACATTGCACTAAAGCAGCCTACAGGCAATAAGTATAAGGGAATCAGTTTTTGAGGACCTCCATGCTAGTAGGTGTTTTGTTTGTTTTTGTTTTTTTTTACTTTTGATACCTTATGGGATATATATGATTTCAGGCATCTGTTCATGTGCTTATGGGATACATATGATGTGAAAAATAATGATTGTACAGATTCAGTAAGGTTGAATTTCAGTGGATCTATTTGAAAAAATAATAGTTCATGTGAGTGTGAAACAAGTTACTAAGTTACAGATAATACTTGGTTCTCATATGAACTCCCAGAGTCTTCTCTTTGATCTTTTAAAGGTCTGTGGTGTATACATTGGAATCAGTTGTCAGGATACATAATCACTCAAATTCTTTCCTTCATCTGTATTTTAATTTCCTGCTTAAAAAGACATTGCGATCTCAGGTAAAATAAAAATAATAATGAAGCCGGGCTGGTGTGCTTGAGTGTCAACCCAAGAACCAAGATGTTCCAGGTTCAATTCCCAATGAATATACATGCCCAAGTTACGGAATAGATCCACAGTAGAGGGCTTGAAGGAGGCAGCCAATTGATGATATACCCCTCTCATTGATGTTGCTATTCCTCTCTCTTTCTCTCCCTCAAAAAAATCAATAAAAATGTATTTTTAAAATGATAAATAAAACAGCATCAACAAAGAAAGCCTTGGGAAATAGAGAAAAGTGTAAAGAAAATTTAAATCACCCATAATTCCATAACCCAGGGAAGACTTTTAGTAATGTACATATGTTTTTAACCAGAAATACTTTTATCTGTGTACATAAACTTTCAATATAATTGACATCATAATATATTGTCATATATTTAAGCAATGTCACTTAATTATAAACCATAAGCATTTCCCCAGGTCATTAGAGGTTCTTTGAAAGCATTTTAGTAGATTATTGAAATACTAAGAGGCCGGCTGAGTGGGGTCCCTTGGTATGGCCTGCGGGGATTGGGCTTGGACAGGTGGCCGGAGAGGAGCCGATCCCAGGCTGGGCACCACGCTGCTCCCATTCATCCCGACCCCCTATGCCTGTTGCTGGCTAGTGCCTAGTGAGTCCTGATCAGGAGAGGTTCCTGAGCCCAGGCATCTGGTGCAGGTCAGCTGAGCTGAGGGATGGGAAGCTTCTACTGTGGAAACATTGACCACCAGAGGGCAGCTCCTGAATTCAGCGTCTGCCCTCTGGTGGTCAGTGAGCATCATAGCTTATATAGATAGAAATTAGATTATAGATATATTGTAGATATAGATATAGATATAGATATAGATATAGATATAGATATAGATATATTCTGATAGATTCATAATTGGAGATTTTTATTTTGTGTGTGTACATTTGTTTTACCGGTAGTAAAATTTCATCAGTTTTTACATCTTTATATATCTGTAAAATGATCCCACAATCAGGATAGTAACCCTAACCAGCGCTTCCAAAAGTTTCCTCATACCCTTCTATAACCTCACCCCACCTTGATAATCCCTAGGCTACCACTGATTTGCTGTCTGTCATAGGAAATTGTTTGTATTTTTCAAAATGTTATATAAATGAAATCACAGAGTATATATTCTTTTGTCAGGCTACTTTACACACCATAACTCTTCTGAGATTTGTCCATGTCATCACATATAATAGTTTATTTCTGTTTGTCACAGAGTAGTATTCCATTGTATGGATATACCACATAGACATTTTGATTGTTTGCTATTTGGGGCTAAACAAATAAAAGTGAATGTTCTGTGAGTCTAACTTTGGAACAAACTGTAAACTGTTTTCCAAAGTGGTTGCACTATTTTATTTTACATTGGAGCCATCAGTGTATCAGTATTCCAGTTGTTTCATATCCTCACCAACCCTTGATGTGCGGAATCTAATGTTAGCTATTCTAATGGGTATATATTGTGGTTAATTTGCTTTCCTAATGACTAATGATTTCATGCATCTGTTCATGTGCTTATGGAATATATATATATGTATATGTATACATATATATATATGTATATATATACATATATATATATTCCTTTCCTTAGTGCATGTCTAAATCTTTTACGTACTTTTATTGAGTTATTTATATCATTAGTAAGTCGTGAAAGGTTTTTTTTGTATTTTAGTTATAAGTCCTTTGTCAGGTATGTGTTCTGCAAATATTTTTTCCCAGGCTCTGACTTGTCTTTTTATTTTCTTAAAAGTGTCTTTTAAGGAATATATGTTCTTGATTTTGGTTAAATAAAATTTATTGATTTTCAGAAATTCATATCTAGCTTTCTGTGTTCTTTTAAATAAATCATTAAGCCTTAGGTAACAGATTTTCTTTCATGTTTTCTTCTAGCAGTTTTGTAGTTTTAGTTCTTACATTTAGATCTGTAATCCATTTCAAGTTACTTTTTGTGTATAGTACTAGATATAGGTCAAAGTTTCCTTTTTCCATATGGATATTTAATTTTATGGAGTAAAAGTTGAAATTTTATTCCATAAAATTGTAGAACGGATAGTTGCTACAAGTTTGTAGCAACTCAGTTGTCCATATATGTGAAGGTTTGTTTCTTGATTGCCTGTTTTGTTTGATGAACATATTCATATAGCTTGATGCCAAATACGGTACAACATTCCTAATTACTCTGTTTTAAGTCTTCAAATTAGGTAGTGCTAGTTCTCCAACTTGTTCTTTCTCAAAGTGTTTTTTTGGCTATTGTAGTTTCTTTGCATTTTAATTTTAGAATTAGCTTCATATATATAGAATTTAATTGAAATTGGGGACATGACATCTAAAGAATACCAAGTATTTCCACTCATGAACACAGCATGTCTTTTCTTTTCCTTAGATCTTTAATTTACCATAGGTTATCTTATTTTTAGTGTACAACTCTTACACTTTTTTGAGTCAGATTTTTCCCTAAGTATTGTATTTCCTATTTTTTGATGCTGTTGTAAATGGAATTTAAAGTACCACTTTCTGATTGTCTGTTGCTTGAATATGAAAATACAATTGTTTTTAAAATAAACTTTGTATTTTAGAACACTTCTAGATTTACAAAACTTTGTGAGGATACTACAGAGTTACTATATTCCTCATACCTGCAGCTCTTTCTGCTGTAATTCACTGTGTGTGCTGGTTAGGAGAAGGGTAGGGAACATGTTCCATAGTCATATACTTAAATCTCAGTCTTTTAGTGTATCTGTATTTCTGGGTCTGATATTACTTGTGTTTCCCAATGGTATAACTTTGATAAATTTTTAATCTACTTATGTGAAACTGGAAGGCTAAAGGTGGTAAAGTAGGAGGAATGCCCTTCTCCAGCTGGGATGAGCTCTGGTATAGTCTTTTTACTTGTAGAGTAAGCCTTATTATTGGAATGCTCTGGGCATATTTTATACTAATTCCTCTTTTCCTGTCAGAGGCACTAGGGATCCTTTTTCAGATCTTCACTGTGAGAACCAATGGGGTTCCTGGATGTAAACCCCCTGAAGTATGTGGCCCCTAGGACATTCTCACCCCCATGTTAATAATGCACACTCAGCTTCCAGCAATGTATGAACATTATCATTTAAATTTTTTAATCATTTACAATTTAAGAAGCTCCGTTCTCAGTGAGCATACCTTAGTTGTGACTCTCTGGTTTTTCCTTTCTTCTCATATTTTAGGGGGCCAACACACTATCTTGATGTTTTCAAAAAAAGTCATTGATTTTCAGTTCAGTCATCTTTTTCTTCTTGTAACAAAGGGAATGATGTCTTCTAAGCTCTTTATAAGTCAGGGCCGAAACCAGAAAGTTTACAACTTATTTTTATATTAGAGGCATGGTGCATGAAATTCGTGCATTCAGGGGGGTCCTTCAGACTGGCCTGTGCCCTCCCCCAGTCCGGGAGCCCTCAGAGGATGTCCAACCCTGTGGGAGTGCACTGAACACCAGGGGGCAGCTCCTGGGTTGAGTGTCATCCCCCTGGAGGTCAGTTCACATCATAGCAATAGGTCATTCTGCCGTTCAGTTGATTTGCATATTACCCTTTTATTATATAGGATCTTTACCTGGTATTCTATACCCTTGCTAAATTTACATGTTAGTTCTAGTGGCCTTTTTGTAGATTCTGTTTAATTTTCTACATAATCAATTGGGTCATCTACAAATAAAAACAGTTTTACTTGTTCAATCAGCATGTTTTTTGTTCTTTTTATTCCCAATTTCATTGTCTTGAAAATCATGTACATTGTTGAATAGAAATGAAGTGGACTTTCTTGAGTCTTTTCACATCTAAGGGGGAAGCATTCAGCCTCTCAGTAGTTAGTGTGGTATTATCTGTCCATATTTCATATTGTAGATGACTTCTATCAGGTTGAAGAAGTTTCATTCTATTCCTAAATGAGAGGGTTTTTGTTTATTTGGAGTATGTGTGTGTGTTTTTTTGTTTGTTTTTTTGTGGTTTTTTTTTTTGTGTGTGTGTGTGTGTGTGTGTGTGTGTGTGTGTGTGTTTTCAGGAAAGGATGTCCTTTGTCAAATCAGTTAGGGTATGTTATAATTTTTATAGATTTCTGGGCTCAGTTAACTAATATTTTGTTTGAGATGTTTACATCTATTTTTATAATTGAAATAGGCCAACAATTTACCTTATTGGGTTTTTTTTTTTTTTTAATATATTTTATTGATTTTGTACAGAGAGGAAGGGAGAGAGATAGAGAGTTAGAAACATCGATGAGAGAGAGTCATCGATCAGTTGCCTCTTGCACACCCTCTACTGGGGATATGCCTGCAACCAAGGTACATGCCCTTGACCGGAATCGAACCCGGGTCCCTTTAGTCCCCAAGCCGATGCTCTATCCATTGAGCTAAACTGGTCCCGGCCTTATTGGGGTTTTTAAAAATTAGAATTTAGTATCAAATAATGTAAAACTTATGATAATCTTTCCAATTCATTTTGTTTTCTTTCAATATCTGGAACATTCTATATAATATTTGAGTTTAGTACTTAGCAGTGAAGCCATTTGATTCTGAACTTTCTTTTTGAGGAAGATTTTATTTATTTAATGGATAAAGGAACAATTAGACATTTCTTTTTATGCCATTCACTATGTATTTTTTCATGTATGTGTCAATTTTCTCAAAATTAGAAAACATCCTACATAATAAAGAGGTAATATGCAAATTGACCGTCACTCCAACATGCAAGATGGCCACCCCAATGTGGAAACAAGATGGTCACCACCAGATGGCCAGCAGGAGAGAGCAGTTGTGGGTGATCAGGCCTGTAAGGGAAGACAGTTAGGGGCAACCAGGCTGGCAGGGGAGGGCAGTTAGAGGCAATTGGGCAGCAGGGGAGCACTTAGGCATAGATCAGGCTGGCAAGAGAGTGGTTAGGGGGTGATAAGGCCAGCAGGCAGAAATGCTTAGGGGCAATCAGGCAGGCAGGCAGGCAAGCAGTTGGGAGCCAGGAGTCCCGGATTGTGAGAGGGATGTCCCAGATTGGAGAGGGTGCAGGCTGTGCTGAGGGACACACCCCTCCATGCACAAATTTCATGCACTGGGTTTCTAGTCTTTAATAATAAAGTGTACTATGCTAATTAGACCTGACAAAGCCAATGTGGCCAGGGGCAGAGGCAGCAAAGGTCTCTGGCCACTACAGTGGGCGGGGACCGAGGCAGAGGTAGCTGCCCCAGCTTTGGGGGCCAAGGCCTTTGCACAAATTTTATGCATCAGGCCGCTAGATTTTAGAATAATGTTTACCACATCCTTTCAACATTTCAATATCACAGAATCTGTAGTGATATCCTCTTTTTCCTGTCTGTTTTTTAAAATATATATTTTATTGATTTTTTTTACAGAGAGGAAGAGAGAGGGACAGAGTCAGAAACATTGATGAGAGAGACATCGATCAGCTGCCTCCTGCACACCCCCACTGGGGATGTGCCCACAACCAAGGTACCTGCCCTTGACCGGAATGGAACCTGGGACCCTTGAATCCATAGGCCGATGTGAAACTGGTTAGGGCTTCAGTCTGGTCTTTTGTGTGTTTTTATAGATTTGTAGAAATGATTATTTTTTCCTTTTTTTATTTTTATTGATTAAGGTATTGAATATGTGTCTCTATCCCCTTATTACTCTCCCACATCCCCACTCATGCCCTCATCCTCCCCTCCCCCCGGTGTCTGTGTCCATTGGTTAAGCTTATTTGCAATCATATAAGTCCTTTGGTTGACCTCTCCTCCTTACCTCCACCCTCCCCTACCTTCCTTCTGAGGTTTTACAGTCTGATCGATGCTTCTCTGTCTCTAGATCTGTTTTTGTTAGTCAGTTTATGTTTTTTATTCTATTCCATAAAGGAGTGACATCATATAATATTTATCTTTCTCTGACTGGCTTATTTCACTTAGCATAATGCTTCCAGTTCCATCCATGCTGTTGCAAATGGTAAGAATTCCTTCTTTTTTACTGCAGCATAGTATTCCATTGTATAGATGTACCACAATTTTTTAATCCACTCATCTGCTGATTGGAATTTAGGCTGTTTCCAAATCTTAACTATGGTAAGTTGTGCTGCTATGAACATAGGGGTGCATATATCCTTTCTGATTGCTGTTTCTGATTTCTTGAGATATATTACTAGAAGTGGGATCACTGGATCAATTGGGAGTTCCATTTTTAGTTTTTTTGAGGAAACTTCATGCTGTTCTCCACAGTGGCTGCACCTCCAGTCTGTTATTTTAAATAGGCTTTAGCTTTGGATCTCCCTATTGTTTGTTTTATTATTTCATTAACTTTTTGTTTTTTATTCCTTCCTTCTATTTTCATTATATCTGTTTTCTTTTTTTCCTCCTAATTTCTTAAGATGAATGCATACATTATTACCTTTCGGGCTTTCTTTTTTCTCATATACATATTTAAGGCCCTCAAATTCTTTCAAAATGCTTCTTTGAATGTATTCTACGTATTTTATATACTTCTTGCTTTATAAAATATTTTCTAATTTCTATTATGACTTTTTATTTGGTTCATTGATTATTTATATGTGTAATTTTAAATATTAAAAAAGTAACAAATTTTTATCTTTTTGTGATTTCTTGCTTAATTACATTGTTTTTCAGAGCACATTGCTAGATTTCAGATTTCTGTAATTTATTGTCCTCTTCTTTTATGGTCAATGTTTTAGTATTGATCTATATATACTTCAGAAATTATAAATTAGGAAATAGTTGGCATGATGTTTTATACTTATCCCTTAGTTCAGATTTTTAATCATATCCTTTAAATATTCTATATTTATACTAAACTAGAGGCCCTGCCCACAAAATTCATTCGGGGGCCTGTGATCAACTTCCCCAACTGTCCACAGCTAGCCCCGCTCCTGCCATGGGTCGCCTCTGTGTGTGGGGTGACAAGCAGGGTGGGAGGCTTGGCCAGGTGCTGCCTGCATCCCCCGTCTCCCACACCTGGCTCCCCCTTCACCATCAGGCCATCGGAGCCTGCCGACCAGGGAATGGGACCTAGAAGTGGTCAGTATGCCTCATAGTGACTACCAGCAGTCGTTCTGGTCATTCTGCATTTAGGGTCAATTCGCATATTACCCTTTAATAATTTAGAATTTTGTGGCTCATTTATAGGAATTTCATGAAAAGAGTTGTCTAAACTTTTGGCTCCAATGTCTCACTTTTTGTTTGCACTTAGACCTACTGTAATCTACCTTTCTCCCCACCATTCTATCAAAACTGTTTTAAAAGGTTACATTTTCTTTCATGTTGCTCAATGCAGTGGACAATCCTTGATCTTCATTTTATTTGAGCTATCTGCAACAGTTGATCAGTTGTGCTGTCTTTACACACAACTTTCTTCATTTGGTTTCTGACCTATCATGCTCATTTGATTTTTTGTCTTTGTCTTTTTGGCTCTCCTATATCAGTCTCTTCTGCTATTTCCTCCTCCTGTCCACAACCTCCAAATCTTAGAATGTTCCTGAATTTAGTTTTTGAGAGGAGTTCTTCTCTCCTCTTTTGTATCTATCCTCATCCCTCAGTGATCTCATCCAGCCTCATGTATTTATTCTTGATTCTCAAAATATATTACTATAATTGAGAATTCTCTGTGGACTTCAAATTTGAATTTCCAACTATCTCATTTTCATCTTCACTATGATGTCTAATAGACATCTCAAACTAAACATTTCTGCTCTCCACTATCCTTTTTCCTTCAGTGCACAAAAATCTGTTGTCTTTTAGTCTTCCCATTTCAGTAAATAGAAACTCCATTCATATGATTCTTGGCCTGAAACCTGTATTTTTATACACTCTTATCCAAACCAATTGATCCTATCTTCAAAATGTATCCAAAGCTGAAAATTTCTACTATCTCTATTGCAATCTTATTGATATAAAGGATATTTCAGTAGGTAGAAAATTTGAAAGGTTTGGGGTTATTTTCATTTTAACATTTTGTAAATACCTTCCATTATCTTCTGACTTTCATTATTTCTGCTGAGAAGTCAGCTGTAAATTTATTTTTAAGGCCAATAGTTTATACTTTATAACGCACCCACATTTATCATAGGTTTTCTATTTATATATATTAAAAAAAGAATTACAAGAGCCTCCTTAGGAACTCTATAATCCAACTACATTTAATATAGTGAAAATAGTTAAAATATGATTGTTCCTGTTCTCCATTTTTTCAGTTGATAAGAAAATAAGTTTGATTCCATGTGTAAACTCTAGTTATTAGAAGCTGAGTCCTGACATAGTTCAACATATGTCTAAATTTCAATATCTCTAAATTGAGTATTCCAGGTCAAATCAGCCAAAAAGAAATGCATCCATTGCTTTTCACAGCTTTTCACTTCATTGCTTGATAAAGAACAAAAATCCCCAGGGTTTCAAAACCAAAACTCATTATACTGTTTAAATAAACATTCTTCCTAAACAGTGCTATTTTACAAGAAAAAGCTTTGTAAAAATGATGTTTGGGGCATTTGAAGTGATTCTTCAGTTGAATTACAGTTAAATTTCACTACATTTTAAATTTTAAATTTTATATATATATATATACATTTTATATATATATATATACATTTTAAATTCATATATATTAGTTTTAGAGAGAGAAGGGAGAGAAAGAAAGGAAGAGAAACACTGCTGTGAGATTGATTGATCAGTTGCCTCCCATACATACCCAGACCAGGGATCAAACCTGCAACCTAGGTACATACCCTGACCAGGGATTTAATCCACAACCTAGGTATGTGCCCTGACCAAATCAAACCTTCACACCTTTGGTGTACACAAAGCTCTAACCAGCTGAGCCAACTGGCCAGGGAAACTTTTTATTACTGTTGATTTATTATGCCTGCAGGCAGTGATTTTTTCCTCAGATGCATGCTGGATTAGGGGACTAGTAGGCTCCTGTAATAGCCCAGTGTAGTGTACAGGATATTGGTCTCCATTGTCCAGAACATCTCTCCACCAAAAGCCAAACAAGCTTCAGTGGGAGCACCGATGTAACTCCTATTGCCTTGCTTTCTTGACCCAGCGACACAGTGCTGGCTCTGCTAATAGCTCCTAATTGCCCATAGTGCTGCCTACTTAGCTCTCTGCTGCCACAGGAAAATTATATATTTTTTTTATTTCTTCCAGTATTTTAATCTCTCTATTTTTATATCTTTTATTTGGGGATATATGTTATTTAGATATTAGCATAGTTTTCTTGTTCATATTTTACAAATTTATTATGGTGTAATTGATATATGATATGTAACTTAACTGCATGTGTTGAAAAGGTACAATTTAATAAACTTTGACATATGAATATACCTGTCAAATTAACCCCATAATCAGTATAATGTAATTATGTATATATGTTTCCTTTGTAATCCTTCCCTTATGCTGCTCAGGCATCCACTGATCTTTCTGCCTTTTTTTATTATCTTGGGTTTTCTACAATTTTATCTAAATGGAATTGTTCACCATGTACTCTTCTATTGCTCTACTTTCATAGAGCATAATTACCTTCAGATTGATTAATCCATGTTATTGTGTGTTTCAGTAGCTGATTCACTTTTTGGGTCATATTGCATTATACTAGAGGACCAGTGAACGAATTTGTGCACCAATGGGCTCCCTCTGCTTGTCCTGTGGGATCAGGTCGAAACTGGCTCTCCGACATCTCCTGAGGGGTCCTGGATTGCAAGAGGCACAGGCCAGGCCAAGGGACCCCATCGGTGCATGCTAGGGGCCAGGGAGAGATGTGAGAAGTTAGCCAGTTGGTAAGGGACCCTGAGAGGGCTCCAGGACATGTCTGGCCCATTTCGCTCAGACCCATTCATTCGGACCCTAGCAGCAAGCTAACCTGCTGCTCAGTGCATGTTATAATGAGCAGTTGAGTGGCCTTAGCATATCATTAGCATATTATGCTTTGGTTGAATGAACAACTGGACAACTGGACACTTAGCATATTAGACTTTTATTATATAAGATACCAAATGGACATTTAGTTTATTTTCAGGTTTTAATTATAACAAATAGAACTGCAAATACAAGTCTCTGTGTATTTATATGCTCATTTCTTTTGAGTGAATACCCAGGATTTAAACTGCTGAGTCATATGCTGGATCTATTTTAACTTTTTAAGGAATTAAAAATTGTTTTCCAAAATGGTTTTGCTATTTTATATTGCCACCAGCAGTGCATGAGAGTTCTAGTTTCTTTATATTCTTAGCAACTTTTGATAGTGTCTTTTTAATTTTAGTGATACTAGAATTAGAGTGGGTGTTTAGTATTATATTGTGATTTTAATTTGCTTTTTTCTAATCAGTAATTATGATCAGTTGATCATGCATTCATTAACATCTTTGCCATCTATCGATCTAGTTTTATTGAAGTACTGTTCAAAATTGTCTGTTTTTAATTGGGTTATTTATTTTTTTATCATTAATTTATAAAAGTCCTTTATATGTTCTAACTACAAATTCATTGTCAGATGTTTTGAAAATATATGCTTCCAGAGTATGCTCTTGATAACAAAAGTTTTTAATTTTGGTAAGGTATAGTTTATTGAAATTAGTTTTATTTATAGCATGCTTTCATGTTCTATTTAAGAACTCTTTGCCAATCCTAAGGTCACTAAAATTTTTTGCTGTTTCATTCTAAAAGCTTTTAAAGTTTTAGTGTTTGTATTTAGGTTTATGATCCTTTTCTGAAGTAATTTTCTTGTAAGGCAAGCTTGTCAAACTCACGGCTGGCAGGCCACATGCCTCATCATGTGGCCCCATGGCCACGAGTTTGACATGCTTGGTGTAGATATGAGATTAAAAGTTTTGTTTGTATATATGGATAGCCATTGCTTCTTATTTATTATGATTATCCCATTCACCCATTGAATTGCCTTAGTACCTGAAAATTTAATTGACCATACATGTGTGAGTCTGTTTCTGAGCTCTATTCTGATCCATTGATATATTTTTTCATCTTTATGCTAGTATCACTTTGTCTTGATAATTGAAGCTTCATAAGAAGTCTTGAAATCAGGTACTATAAGTCCTCCAACTTTATTCCATTTAAAAGTTGTTTGGGCTTCTCGTAGGTCCTGCATATTTTCATATCAATTTTGGAATTATCTTTATTAGAATCATTTATCTATGAATTGTTTATTAGGATTTTTATTAAATTAAGTTGAATCTATATGTCAGTTTTGGAAGAACTGTTGGTGAACATATAGAGCTTTTTGGTCCACAGAATATCTCTCTGTTTAGGTCTTTAAAAATTACTCTCAGCAGTGATTTAAATATTCTGCTATTTATATCATGTGTTTTTTGTTTTGTTTTTTTTAATTTCAACTACTCGATTTCTCATATTTGTTATGTTTTTCCCTTGGTTCTCTTTCATATCTTTTAATATATTTACTAGTCTAATATTATTTATTTATTTATTTATTCCAATATATCTGCTACAGTTGGATTCTATAATGAGTGAGTGGTTGTTGTTTTTTTGGTTTTTTTGGGTTTTTTTTGCTTTGTTTTGTTTTGTTTTTTGCTTTTTTTTTTTTTTTTTTAAGTGGCTGGACTTTTCAAATGTCTTATAATTTTTGCCTGTGAACACATTTTTCCCCATGCTATCACTTTTATTAGTTTGGGTTTAAAAATATTTCCTTCCTTTAAATCTTCCTACCCTCCCGACTTACAATTGTCATAATAGATACTGATTTATTATTTGTTCTGCCCAGGACTTAAGTTCCCTTAATGTTAGTGTTCAGATTTTTTTTTTTTTTTTTAATGTTTTGAAAGAGAGAAAGAAAGGGAGAGGGACAGAGGGAAAAAAAACAAAACAAAACATGGATGTGAGAGACAAATATCTATTGGTGGCCTCTCACACATACCCTATCCAGTGATTAAACCTACAACCTGGGCAAATGCCCTGACCAAGAAAACAACAGGGGAACTTTCAGTGCAACCAACTGAGCCACACCAGCCAGGGCACGTTCAGATTTTTCATTGATGTTTGTTTAGTCTAAGATTTTATATATTAGCTATTAGAGACCTGGTGCATGAATTCATGCACCCGTCCTCGATGGGGGCCCATTGGGCCAGGCCGGTGAAGGGAAAGGGACTCGAGAGGTTGGCCAGATAGCCTCTGCCCCCCTTTGGGGTGGGGGAGCTGATCCAGGGAGGGGCCGGCTGGGGGGAGGGACTGCAGGCAGTTGGCCAGCTGGCCCCACCCACGATTGGAGTTAGGGGTCCAATTGGGGGTGGGGGGGCTGGCTGGGTAGAGGGGCTATGGGCATTTGCCTACCAGCCCCAATTCTGATTGGGATTGGTTGGCTGATTGGGGAGTGGGGCTGGCTGGGGGGAAGGGCAGTTGGAGCCTCATTGCATGTCATAGTGACCGACCAGTTGTTCCAGTCGCTTGGCTTTTATAGAGAGATTATTATTTGGAATATTGTGTTTATCCTCTCTTTCTAGAATTTTGATTAGGTGATTATTGGACCGTCTCATTCTGTTTTTTTGTTTTTGTTTTTTAACCTCTCTCTTTTGTTGTGCTTTTTAATAATTACTATGGGTTAGATTTTTTTCAATTTACTTATTTTATCTTCTGCTGTGTCTATTGTGCTCTTAAATTTGTCTATTGATGTTTTAAATTTTTTATTTCAATTGTTTTAGTTTAATTTTCTGAACTTTTCATTAGTTCTTTTTAAAAAATCTGCTCATTCTTCTTTCTTATGTATTTTATTACTTTATCTTTTAGTATTTAAGTACAACTATTCTTCCCCGCAGGCATGACTTAGTGATTGAAGGTCAATCTATGAACCCAAAAGGTTATGTTTCAATTCCACGTCAGGGCACATGCCTGAGTTGCGGGCACAAGCCCCACTGGGGGATGTATAGGAGGCAGCCAACCAATGATTCTCTGTCATTCCTCTCCCTTCTTCTCTGAAATCAATAAAAATATATTTTAAAAAATAAAACTATTCTTAATTTTCTATTGAAAATACTACAATCTATAGTTCTAAGGGATCTAATTTAGTTTGTGTATCTTTTGACTCCCACTAAGTTTGGATAATTACTTAATGTGTTTTTAAATTTTGAATTGTGAACTAATTTCCAACATGCATTTGTCTGAGGTTTAGTTCTTAGCCTGGATGGAGGGTATGTCCTTCCAGAGAAGTTTTGTGTTTATTTCTGCCAAGTGCTCTAGATTATACAAACATCCTAGAGCCAGATTTTATTTTGATTTATTGTCCTGAACACCAATGAATTAACAATACCCAGGAAATATTTATTTATTTATTATTATACCCTGATCCTAGCAATGGCTGGTTGACAAGCTGATTTTGTCTAGTCTGACCATTTCACTTTTGTTATAGTCCTCAGTGGCTTTACGTGGGAGGGCCTTAGTTCTAATTCTTGTGTTGCAGGCATCTCAATGACCTCATCTTTTGTTTCTGAGTTAAGACCCTAGGCTACTGAGACAGGCAAACCCCAATCATATCTAGCATAACATCACTTCATGGTCTTATGGCTCTAATTTGGCTCCAGGGGACTTCCCTTACAAATTCTTACAAGTTTAGCTACACACATAAAATGATGTTTAATAAATGTGGAGTGAATGAAATGCTGTTCACTACAGATTTATTAGTAATAGGGAAAAATGGAAATGAGATGTCTAATAATAGAATACTGAAGTAAATGTTTATTTTTACTTAAAAATAAATAGCTATTAATCATATATATTTAGGCAGAAAATGATGTTTTGGAAGACTATGTTATAGACTGAAAATTATTAAAGATTAAGTATAGGTGAGAATATCTGATTCAATTTTGAATTTGTAGTATGATAATTTTAAATATGCATAACATTAATATGAAAAATATGAAAAAACAGCAACACTGAATAATGAACACCAAAATGCTAATTATAGCTTATGTTGGAGTGGTGGACTGAGGATCCCTTTTTACCCTTTATTCCTTAAATGTCCTAATATGTGGCTTTAGGAAGATACTAACAAGGAAAATGTTTATTAGTGTTCTTAAAAGTTTTTAGATTTAAATACACTAAGAGGTTGATAAAACATGAAAATTTCAGAATTAGTTTTATTATTAAAATGTTTACAGAGTTTTATATGAAAATACAGAAAAAGACCTTTCTGATAATCAGCGACACCTTGCTAAGAAAAAATATGAGCTTCAGCTTACTCAGGAGAAAATTATGTGCTTGGATGAAAAAATTGGTGAGTTACTTTTTCCTGATACTTCTTTCTTTACATCTGCTAGAAAAAAGCTTTCTTCTCTCAGTTATAACAAGATAAACTTGGAGATAGGCCCTTCAATTAAAAGTTTATGATGCCGATCATGGAAATATGTTTTTCTTTGATAGTAAACTTTTTACTTAGATCTAGGACCATAAATACTTAGACATGGCTTCAAATTTTTCAGTGAAGTAAAAGCTAAACAAAGTAGCAACACTTTCTAATTTATGATGGTCACTTTTAAATTTACAAGTTTCTGTGTAAAAATGTGTCTTGTTCATAGCAATTGTAATGAAATATAGTACACATATATATTACTCTTGGTGGAAAGTATACATATATCTGGCTATATCTATGATATTACTTGGGTTCATAAATAAAATTATTTTCATAGTCTCCTATTTATGTTTCTTACCATTTATCTCTATGAAAATATGGTCATACTTTAATCCTATACAATAAAGAGGTAATATGCAAATTGACCATCATTCCAACACACAAGAGAGCTGCTCCCATGTGTTCAAAGATGGCCACCACCATGTGGACACAAGATAGCCGCCACAGATGGCCAAGAAGGAAGGGCAGTTGGGGGTGACCAAGTCTGAAGGGGAGGGCAGTTAGGGGCAATTGGGCCAGCAGCAGAGCATTAGGCATAGATCAAGCTGGCAGGGGAGTGGGTAGGGGGTGATCAGGCTGGCAGGAAGAAGTGGTTAGGGGCAATCAGGCAGGCAGGCAGGCCAGCAGTTGGGAGCTAGCAGTCCTGGATTGTGAGAGGGATGACCAACTGCCCATTTAGGCCCAATCCTGGTGGGCCTAAAAGGGCAGTTGGATTTCCCTTGAGGGGTCCCAAATTGGAGAGGGTACAGGCTGGGCTGAAGGATATTAACTCCCTTCTCATCCCACCCCCGTGCACAAATTTTGTGCACCAAACCTCTTGTATTTTTATAACTGTAAAGTAAAATTTTGATTACAACTAAAAAAGAACCCATTTTAAAACAGAGGGAAATAAGTATATATTTTTATTGATTTCAGAGAGGAAGGGAGAGGGAGAGAGAGAGAGAAAAACATCAACGACAAGAGAGAATTATGGACTTACTGCCTGGGAATTGCACCCACAACCCAGGCATGTGCCCTGACCATGAATCGAACTGCCTGGTTCATAAGTGGTTCACTGAGCCACACCAGCCAGGCAGAGGGAATATTTTTAACAGTATTTCAAAACTGTCTGGCATAAATAATTAGATGGTGGAGGTTCTTTTTATAGAGATCAGAAATATTAAAATATACATTTAAAACAGGAATATTGAAGAACTCATATTTTGATATTTTAAATCCAAGTAAAAATGTAAGGTAATCAGTTATTTAGATAATTTTTTATCTTAGAAGTAAAACCTAAGCTAAAAATATGTATTTGGTACACATCAGCAAATAAATGATATTAAAAACATGAAATCACCTAGAGAAAATATAGAGAATGAAGAGAAGAGCATCCAGGACTAAGTAAGAAGAAGCCAAGGAATTAGGAAGAATACCCATAAGTGAGTGTTTTGGGAGAGGACAGGAGAGCAGATGTTTTAAAAAGGATGGTAGTTTCAATTATCAGATACTTTCAAGAAGCTAAGTAAGATAAGGATGAAAAAATATTGATTGATTTGATACTTTGAAGGGTTTAGATAGAGTGTTGGGTGTGGCAGATGGAATAGTTGAGAGATGACTGGGCAGTGAGAAAGTAGAGACAGGAGAGAATAGAAGTCTGTTAAGTTGGGCTACCAAGTCTAGCAGAAAAATGGGGTGGTATGGAAGAGATCCAAGATGACGGCGTAGGTAAACATCTAAACTGCTGCCATGCACAACAATTTCAAAACTACAACAAAAAGATGAAATGTCTATCACCCAGAACCACGAGAAAGCTGGCTGAGTGGAAGTTCTGCAACTAGACAGAAAGAGAAAAGAACAATCAGGGCACAAGCACTGAAAAACTGAGGTATGGGGGTGTGCGCACAAAACGGGCTGGTGGCGGGCATTGCTTTCTTCAACCCGAAGAGAGACAAGCTCCCAAGCTCTCTGAAATCCAGTTTCTGGGGAGAAGCTGGACTGTCCGCCGTCGGGTTGGAAAGTGAGGGTGGCTTGCTTGCAGAGCTGCGTGCAAGAATTATTGTTTGCTGGGCTGGGGCATGAGATGCGGGGACATGGTCAGAGAGGCAGAGACAGCTGACTGGCAGTCATCATTGTTTGCCACGCCCTAGCCTAATGACACCCTGGGACTCCACCCTGCACAATCTACAAACACACCTAAGCTCCAAGCAGCAGCTTTTGCATATGAATGGCTTCTGTATTGCAGTTTAACCTAGCAAACTTGCAACCCAGTGCAGACAGCTCCAAAGCCTTCAAGCTCCAAGCAGGGAGGAGAGGTCTGTGGTTCTCGCTTTAGCTCCTGCAGGATGACCTCAGACAATAGCTGAATTGTACCCCATTGGAGATCCAGAAGCCAGTGTACCCAGTGGTCAGTGTGAGACACCAGATTTCAACTCCTCACATCCATAAGTGACAAGGCCTGCACCATAAGCACGTCTCCAGCGCGGTAGTTCTTCCATTATAGACACAGCGGGTCCTCACAGCCAATGAAAAGAAAAGGATCAGTCAGAAGTTAAGCATACACTGTCTGAAATAAAGAATATACAGAAACTCAACTGTAGATCAATGTACCACAGAGTCAAACCAAAGTTCTGAAATATGAGGGAGCAAAAAGCACCCAACCAGAGAGGCAGAAAGAAAGATGAATCCAAAGTGTGAGGATAGTGTAAGGAGCCTATGGGATGGCTTTAAGCGTACCAACATCTGGATTTTTGGGGTGCCAGAAGAAGAGAGAGAGCAGGATATTAAAGGCCTGTTGGAAGAAATAATGACAAAACTTTCCCTGCCTGGTGAAAGAAATAAACTTACAAGTTCAGGAAGCATACAGAACCCCAAACAAGAGGAATCCAAAGAAGATCACACCATGACACATCATAATTAAAATGCCAAGGGCAAAAGACAAAGAGAGAATCTTGAAAGCAGCAAGAGAAAAACAGTTAGTTACCTACAAGGGAGTACCCAAACAACTGTCAACTGATTTTTCAACACAAACTATGCAGGCCAGAAGGGAATGGCAAGAAATATTCAAAGTGATGAATAGCAAGAACCTACAACCAAGATTACTCTACCAAGCAAAGCTAACATTTAGAATTGAAGGTCAGATAAAGAGCTTCACAGACAAGAAAAAGCTAAAGGAGTTCATCACCACCAACCAGGATTACATGAAATGCTGAAGGGTATTCTTTATGAAGAGGAAGAAGAAGAAAAAAGTAAAGGTAAAAATTATGAACAACAAAAATACATCAAATACATACCTACCAACAAGTGAATCTAAAAATCAAGTGAATAAAAAATCTGAAGAACAGAATGGACTGGTGAATATAATAGAATCAGGGACATAAAAAGGGAGTGGACTGACAATTCTCAGGGGGAAGGGGGTCTGAGGGGTGTGGGAAGAGTTTGGACAAAAATCATACACCTATGGATGAGGACAGTAGGGGGAGGTAAGGGCATGTGGTGGGGTGAGGAATCAGGTGGAGGGGAGCTATCGGGGAGGGGGGGAAGAGGTACACCTGTAATCTGAACAATAAAGATTTTTTATTTAAAAAAAAGAAAGAAAAATTGGGTGGTAGCTTGAGTGGGATGTAAGGTGGAGGATTATTTTTAAAGCTAGGGATTCCTAGAGCTGTTTCAGAGCTTTCATTTCTTTAATGTATGCCAATGAGAATGGACTCATATATCAGAACACCCACAACATCTGGTTTGCCTGAAAGATACCCTGTTTCCCCGAAAATAAGACAGTGTCTTATATTAATTTTTTCTCCCAAAGTTGCGCTAGGTCTTATTTTCAGGGGATGTCTTATCTTTCCATGCGCTAGGTCTTATTTTCAGAGGATGTCTTATTTTTGGGGAAACACGAGTAGTAGCCTGGAAAAGGGAGTTGATGTATTCTCAGGTACTGTATAGATCATCCTCTTGGCATTGGATAGTGCCTCTCTTATATTGCCCTGGATGGTCGTTGGCAGAGGGAGTATCCTAGAGCAGTGTTTCCCAACCTTCTCTCATGATGAGAATCACCTGGTGGAGTTGTTAAAACACAGATTCCTGAATCCCAACGAAGAAGTGCTAAACTAAGACAGAGCACTAAGTTAGGTATGCAATTTTACCTATATGTTCTCAAAAATTCTAGTTTAGCACTTCTTCGTTGGGATTCAGGAATCTGTGTTTTAACAACTCCACCAGGTGATTCTCATCATGAGAGAAGGTTGGGAAACACTGTCCTAGAGGTTCTCAGACTGGGTGTGGTCAGAATCCGCTGGAGGGCTAGTGCAGACCACTGGGGCCAGCTCCTGGGGTAGCAGATGGCCAAGGCGTGTGTGTCTTTTCCAGTTTGCTCGGGCGGTTCTCAAGCTGTTGTGCATTAGAGTCACATGGGAGGGCTGCTTGTTAAGACATAATTGCTCTGCCCCGTCAGGATTTCTAATTCAGTAGGCTGGGGTTCCCAGGTGATGCTGATGGTGCTGGCTGAGAAACCACAGTTTGATAATATAGCAGCCATTAGGCCTTCAGCATTGACATTGGCTTGTCAGTGTTTTCACAATCAACTCAGACGTCCTGGGATGATTTTTTTTTTCCTAGGAATTTTTAGGAAAAATTTAGAGAGAGATCAGAGTAGTAGAAGACATTTGACTCTGAACATGACTTAACTGAATATTTTATTAAGATCTGTTACCAACTTATATGCAACAATGATTCTAGTTTAGAGAGAGGGGAAATTGGGGGTGTATGGTCATTTTAGTATTCCACCAAACTCCTGTTTGCATCCACCTACAGTATGTAAATCTTCTTTGAGAACTTGTAATTTAGAGCTTTCCTTTGCTATTCTTATTCAAATGTGTTAATTGTGCTTTTACATTTTAGATTTTAATTACTAACAAAAGCCATGTTTTTACTTGGAATACTATACTTATTTGTAGGCATTGAATATAATAGAGAACTTATTTTGAAAAGTATTTCGATCCACTTGGACTGAATAATTATCTTGATTAAGAAATGCCTTTATGTTACATATTTAGATAATTTTACAAGGCAAAGCATTGCCCAGCGAGAAGAAATCAGCATCCTTGGTGCAACCCTCAATGATCTGGTTAAAGAAAAGGAATGCCTGCAAGCATGCTTGGATAAAAAGTCTGAGAATATTGCATCCCTTGGAGAGAGTTTGGCAATGAAAGTATGTTCTAAGAACTGTGGTTTAAAAGAAGTATTTGCACTGAAATCTGAATAAAATAATAGGATTCTCTCAAATTTTTTTCTAGAGAGCTGAAACTTTGAAATGTGATTTTGAAATATTTCAGAAAAGTCTTAAAAATGTGTTCTTTCTCTCATCAATGTGCAGTTAACATGCTGACAAGAACTAATTCCAATATCAAATATTCAAATGAAAAAGAAAGCAGTGAGATTGATTTCTTTTTAAAAGCATACCAGAACTTATATCTTCAGGAAGCCACTGTGGGAGGCAATATGTTTATTCCATTAAAACTGCCTTTATAATTGTGTTCAGAACTAGATGCAGGTTTTTACATCATCCTTAGTCATTGAGATTAGACCATATGGCAGGGGCCATGTAAGACCCACAACATCGTTTGGTCTGGCCCTGCCAGTGCAAGTACAGGCAGACTCAAAATTCAATAAACACACGACCTTTTTTTATAGCAACATAGATTTAGTGAATTATAGTAAGCAATGTTATAAATATCCAAATGGCCCTTGGCAGAAAAAAGGTCTGCCCTCCCTGCCTTATGGAGTTGGTAAATAAAGCTGGATAATAATCTCCATTCCTCAGTTTTTGTTGTTCAAACAACATAAAAGATGTTGCCAAAAAGACAGGGAAATATTCATACCCTTTTCTTGCTTATAAAGTGGTTTTGAAAGCAATTTCTAAACTATTTTCCACAGATGTCATAAGCAAAGCAGCATCATTGGAATAAGGCCTTGCCCCTCTCTAAGGGAACTAATTCATTCATTTATCTGTTCACCCATAAAACAAACATTTATTGACAAGTACCAGGTATATTATGTTAGAAACTAAGGAGGAGTGGACATGCCTTCCAAAGCCTGCAGTATAATTGGGAGACAGATAAGTAAAGGTACTTTATGATAGAATGTGCTGTGTATGCACAATGTGCAGTCTGGCAGAAGCACAGTTGACTTAACCTGCGGGTTGGATTAGGAGAGGAGAAGATCTAGAAAGCTTTCCAGGAGATGATAGTACCTGGACTGCCCTGAAAATTGACTAGGAACCAGCCAGGAAGAGACTTAGAGAAAGGCTAAGTGAGAGGAAGGGTGATTCAGACAGAAAGATACCTATTAGAGAAAGGGAACCCAGACGGGTAGAGCAACTTAGGAGAGCCCAGTGGCATTCACCAGAGAGTGTCACAGGGTTTCTTGATAGTTTATAATGCCAGAGCATAGAGTGCAGAGAGGTAAGCATGGGGTAGGGTAGATGGCAAAAAAAAAAATGAGATGGATAGGTAAGCAAACATTTAAAAATGTATGTAATGTTGAGTTTAGAATATCATTGATATAGTGAACCAATGAAATAATATAAACAAAACATTACAGTTATATCTTTATTTTAAAAGAAATATTGTAGCACTTGTTAACCCATGTAAAAGATGAATTACAGGAAAGTGATAATGGTGACAAGGATACTAGTAAGGAGTAAAATGATAAGAACTGTGGCAGGAGAGTTGCAGGATCCATGCGAGAAATAGGTCGACAAAGGGAGTAAGATTGACATGACGTGCTTTCTGACCGAGGAACCATGTGAGCAGTTGCTATGCATGAAGCACGGGAAACAGGGCATGCTCAGAGAGGAAGGTGATCTACGTGCCTTTGGGACATGCTGAAATATTCTTAGGCTCTTGGATTTTCAGGTTTAGAGAGAAACTGGAATTGAAGTTATCGGATTTGAGAATCATGAGCCTAATGGAAGCCATCAAAGTGCCTGAGATACTGAATATTGGTTTACTTATTTAAAAGGCTGACTCATCTCTATAAGCTGTACTTTAATATTTTAAAAAATATTATGGCTTTGGGGATAGATGCTCCACTACTTACTACCAGTTAAAGTTAGAAAACTCATTAGGAAGTTCACAGGCTTTTTAGTAATAAAAGCCATAATTATCTGTATGATATTTTAGTTTATTTTTTTCTCTATATGGATTTATGACCATCTTTCCCAGGTTAAATTTTTAACAATTAACTTGAACCCATGTCTCTAATTGGACAAACATTGAAGTTGTACAGAAATGTTAAATTGACAATGATTGCATAAATGTCAATAGATGCTGATATTAGGGTAATACTGCTAATAGGATATATTACTGGATTTTACATAGTAATTTTGTTGTCCTGGATACTTTACAAAGTTCTTAGTATTATATAATCATACTTTCAAGATGAATTTCTATTGATAAAAGAAAGTCCTTTTTAGGCTTATAAATCATATTTAAGCTTTACCATGTAATGACTTTCAGAAATACTAAAAGTTCGATTTCTTTTTCAGAATTTAATTGTAAATGTATTAAATTATATTTCAAAGGCATGTATAAACATTCCATTTTAAGTGGTATTTTCTCTTTGAGTTTTTCCTTGATTGGCTTGGCTTCTTAAATGGGGGTTAACTGCTTTGCTAATGGATATGTTAACCACATTCCAATATCCATCTGCACCATTCTACCAGAAGCAGAATGGGAAACCAGAATTAAAATTACCCCAGAGAGGAACACATGAGTAAAGGGAGAAAACACATATACATGCATGTACGCACACAACATGTACATACGACTAAACTTTCCTGATGAACAGGAACAGAACTGGTTGGAAATATAGGTTTAGGTTTTCATCTTGTTGCCTTGGTTACTTAGGATTTCAAACTTCAAGGGGCAAAGTGAAATCTAATTATTTAGTGAAAGAACAGGACTAATGTTAGCCAAAGTGTCTGTGAATAGTATCTTTAACTGGTTCACCATCAACAAGCATTTTCAAAGGAGGAAGTGTAGGAATAGTATTGATGGCATGAAGATAAGCACACCTATTTCAGCCTTGACTGACGCCTGAATCTCCCTCACCACACCCTTGAAAAGGGAGAATATCAGTAGTTTATTTTATTCACTTTTTGCTCTAGGCCTTATGCTTATTTAACTCACAATTAAACTTAAAAATAGACTTTTATAAGTAACTCCATTTTAGCAGCTACGTGGATTTATGACCATTATTTATATTGATGACTAATATAAATAATATACTTAATCAAAGTTATTAGTCTTAGGAACTAAATTTAGGTTCACATCATTCACTTTCCTGGGTTTCATAACGTGTCCTGAGGAAGTGAATCTGTCTACTCCCCATGGAGAACGCCCTGGTGCAAACCACTGGTCTGCCTCCAGTACAGAGCGCTCCTGAGGCTCTGGTGTTGGGGGACAGCAAAAGCCTGACAGAGCATTTGGCACATTGATCTCATATCAGTACACCCGAGTGTAGGCTTAATGAGCAAAATGGATTGTTTTTGTCTAGTACAAATATTGGCATTGATATACTAAGCTTTAATTTTAACGTGTAGGAAAGATAAATAGAGCATAAATGTTTAAACCAAAATGTAAATGAAAAAGGGTGGGGGAAATTGATTTTTGTTCATTATCTTAAACAGTTTAAGATAATTTTTTTATGTCATACTTATATTACTTTTCAAGGAAAAGACCATTTCAGGCATGAAGAATATCATTGCTGAGATGGAACAGGCATCAAGGTAAACCACTCGTCCAACAAGAATTTGAGTACATATTTATTAGGGGCAAGGTACTATGTTAGGTACAAAGATTGTAAGAAACGGGGGCTTAGTGTTACATTTAGGGTGATCCCTTTCTGATGTTGGAAGGAGGCCTAAGACTGTGTAGGGAAGTAAAAGAGGATATGGCGTCTGCCAAGGAAAGGACAGCAGAGAACCACAGACCACATAAAGTTCAGGAGCCTGGTGAATGCAAGTAGGTGAGTGTTGGAACCCAAAGTGAGAGAGGAGGTGTGAAGGGAGGAAAGGCTAAACACAGAGGCCTGACTTATAGACAAACGAGTCTAGATTTTATCCTTTGGGAAATAAGAAATCATTAAGGAATTTGAGGAGAATGTTGTGTTAGAAAGATTACCCACACTGAAGAATGATGACAGATTGGGGTTGGCGAGTGTGGTCAGGGGTGAGGTGCTTCAGAGGAAGAAAATATAGGAAAATGCCAGGTTTTGAGGGATGAATACTGGACGTGTAGAGACTATGAAAGCGATGGCTTTCCTCTGAATTGGAAGAGCCTTTGAGACCTTGTATATCTGTCTCATATGCAGTTAAATATGAGAGTCTGGAGAGTAAGGAGGAGGCCAAGGCTGGAGGTAATGATTTCAGAGTTTTCAGGGTATAGACGGGGGTGGGAGCCATGGATATGAGTAGTACTTGTCTGAGCGATGGCAGAGAGTAAGAAACAGGAGACTACGAGTTGAGCCCTCAGAATGCTTACATTTTAAGAGGGCAGAGGAAGAGGAACCTGCAAAGGAGACTAAGCCATGACAGCTAGAGGTCACAGGAAAGCTTTCTTATATTTGAATGTCAGAAGTTTTGAAATACTTAGGTAATACTTAGACTGTTATGTGTATTCAGCATCCTTTTTCCATAGTGAAATGTTGGCAACACAGAGAAACTGGAATGCACTATTTTCACAGTATTTATTCGTATAAATTTAAATGTGTTTAAAACTTCTTCAGATGTTTTTATGCTAACTGTCCATCTTCTGTCATGTGAGAATTTGTTTTTCTGTTTTGGCAAAATGTCTCTTCTGACGTCCTATTTGATTTGTGCAATAGACAGTCTACTGAAGCGCTAATTATGTGTGAACAAGACATTTCCAGGATGCGCAGGCAGTTGGATGAAACAAATGATGAATTGGCTCAAATCGCCAGGGAAAGAGATATCTTGGCTCATGAGAATGACAATCTCCAAGAACAGTTTTCTAAAGCTAAACAAGAGAACCAGGTATATTTGTCCTAGTCTCTTTTTCTCCAAGAAAACACGTTTCCTCTGAGGCGCGGTTCTCCTTTCATTCTATAGAAAAGCTCAGGCTCTGGAAGCAGCCATTTTCCCCTCCATTACACAATATGCCACGTAATTTCTAAATGAGACTCTCAGGCATAAAATGTTAAATATTAAGGAGAGAGAGAGCAGGGAATATGATAGATGTATATTCAACCTTAGAAGTACTCAACAAATGAAGATAAAAGCTTCAGAAACTTTTAAGAAATGGTAGGTTTACTTCAGGGACTATTATTCTAAGTATGACTGTATAGTTTTTTGGTTCTCCTTAGCACTAAATCTTTTCAAAAAAATTTACTTTATAATAACTTTCTCCTTACGCCAATATACTTTATCCACAATTCTCACTTCCAATATTATTTTAATTTGACCATTAAAAACATTCTATTTTGGAAGATTTTCTCCAACTGAAAATTCTTCAGTCCAAATGATATTCCCCATGTACTGTCATTCTCAATTGTGTTTTGTTTGCATCATAAAATTTTGTATTTTAACCGTTAAATATTTTTAATTTTTATAAATAGATATAAAGATGCAACATTTTGTTAATTATAAAAATTATTTATGTTAAAATATTGTGTTCAAAATTAATGAATGATAGGATTTGGGAACAGAAAAGGGACAGCACATAAAAATGAAAAAAATCTGGCCCTGATGCTCAGTAAGAGCATCATCCTGATTCATCAAGATTGCGGGTTCGATCCCCAGTCAAGGCACATACATGAATCAACTAATGAATGCATCAATAAGCAGAACAACAAACCAGTACTTTTTCTCTCTTTCTGTTTCTCTAAAAAAATAAATAAATAAATAAATAAATAAATAAATAAATAAATAAATAAAAATTATTCTATAACAAACTGATGACCAGATCCAGAGTCAGAGAAGCATCAATCAGACTGTCAAACCTCTGAGGGAAGATAGGGGATGGTGGGGGTAAGAGGGAGAGATCAACAAAGGACTTGTATGCATGCATATAAACCTAACCAATGGACTTAGACACCAGGGGGTGAGTGAGGAGTTAAGAGGGCAAGGAGGGGATAAGGACACATATGTAATACCTTAATCTATAAAGAAAAAATAAATAAAAAGTATAATTATGCTAAAAAAAATAAATCAATGATTAAACAAATAAAAATGAAACAAATTGAATAAAATATGAACTTGAATTAATAATGTATCAATATTTTGATAGGTGTAGCATACTAATAGAACAAGTTAATGAAAGAGGAAACTGAATATAGATATATGTGTGGACTCTAGTATTTTCACAACTTTTCTATAAATTAAAACCTATATTTTAAAATTTATTTAATGGCAATGAAAACAAAAAATGTAAATTTATAATTTTGTGCTCTCTAAAGCTCTAGAAAATAGGCTAAAGGTAAATATAACCTATATTTATGGAAAAAATAAGTTAAAAACTCATTTTTACTACACAGCTTCCATTAACATATTTTTACTATTTTTCAATCTATTTTTGAAATTTTTCATATTTTACATGAACTTTTTATGTAGCTGGAATAAAACCACATACCCCTTTACATCATGGTTTTTCTACATGAGGGGGCGGTAGAGTGGAATGTTTAGGACCCACATGCATTAAAATCCCCCTGCCTGGCTGTGTAATAATATCACTTAACTTCTCCGAATCTCGGTTCATCCTCTGTAAACACGGAGAGTAAGTGAGAATATACCTAGAAAGCACTTATCAGAGTCCAGCATAATCACTTGATAAATATTTTGTAGGGACATTATAAGCATTTACCTGCTTTTTAAAAATCTTACAAACATTTTGTATAATCAAAAGAAAATTGGTATCATAACAATTTTCATATTTTCAACAGTAGCTTTTTCCTTCATTTGAGTCATAAGCTCAGTGGTAGAAGATGGATTCCTCTGTGGAGGGCAGATAAAGAACCCTTATCACAGAAGATGTGGAAAACAGAAACCTTAAAAAAAATTTCACCCTGCTCTAACTGGGTTGGCTCAGTGCTTAGTGTGTCAGCCTGAGCACCAAAGGGTTGTGTATTTGTTATTGTTGTTTTTAATAGATTTTTACTGATTTCAGAGAGGAAGGGAGGAGAGAGAGAAGAAACATCAATGATGAGAGAGAATCAATCATTGATCAGCTGCCTCCTGTACACCCACACTGGGGATCCAGCCCACAACTCGAGCATGTGCCCTGACCAGGTATCAAACTATAACCTCATGGTTCATAGTTTAATGCTCAACCACTGAACCATGCTAGCCAGGAAGTGTCTCAGTTTCTATTCCCAATCAAGAGCACATATAGTGGTTGCAGGTTCTATATCCAACCTGTAGGAGAGTATTCGGGAGGCAGCCAATGGATGTGCCTCTCTCAGATCCATGTTTCTCTTTCTCTCCCTCTCCCCTCCTCTTCAATTCTATCTAAAAGCAATGGAAAAATATCCGCAGGTAAGGATTTAAAAATTTTTTTTTACCCTGAATACCACAATTAAAAACAAATTAGAATGAGGTATTTTTAATGTTTTGTCCTGATTTTTTTTTCACTAACTATAGATGGATGTTTTCCTCTGTTATTAAAAACTAGAGGCCCAGTGCACGAAATTGGTACACGGAGGAGGGGGTGTGTCCCACAGATCACAGATTAGTTTTTTTGCAAATATACATTTACTCCAATGATACATGGAAATGCCCATTCTTTGCCATGACAAAATAGCTTTAAATTCTTGTTAATTTATAGGCAAATAGTATTTCATTATCTTAATTAGCATTTATTTGGTTTACTAATAAATTTTTAACTTTTAAAAGTATTATCCACTTGTGCTTCCTTTTTTTGAATTATTTGTTTGGGACTTTGGCCCATTTACAGTTTGGACTCACAGTTTCTTACTTTTTATATGAGCTTTATATATTAGGTATATTAATTTTTACTTATAATAAATATTTAAAAACTTATTCATGGTGGTTTTGATACAGAGCAATTGTTTATTCGTTTTGTAGTTAAATTTAGCTATATTTTCTCATAGGCCCTGGCTAAACAATTGAATGATACTCATAATGAACTTAATGATATAAAACAGAAGGTCCATGATACTAATTTGGAGGTTAACAAGCTGAAGAATATATTAAAGTCTGAAGTACGTATGTATATTCCCCTCCTTTCTCAAGATACCTGAGTTCTCACTGAACTTCTGATCACACTCAAAGGGGAGAGCTGAACCAAGTCTTCCTTTAATGCTTAGCTTATTTTAGTGTTGTCAGTGATGGGGTTATTCTGTATTTAGAACACCACCAATGTCCAGAATCCTCCTAACTGGCAAAGGACAGGGGGCCGGAATCAACTTTGGTTCATTCATATTTGAAAATGGTAGAGCTTCCAGGTGCAAACGGGGACAAAAGAGGCTCCACGTTGTGCAGCAGATCAGAATTGATCACGCTGTTGTGAGTCTATTTATTTCTTAGGATCTTCGCCACTTCTCTGCCAGTAGCCATTTGACCAGGTGTGTGAATGCTTAAAGGAAATTTCAGTGCATATGTGACAATCCTGGAATAAATAGAAGCCTTGATAAATGATGTTAGATGTGTCCATTTAGTAAAATGCTATATAAAATAGTGAAGTCTAGTTGATTAAAAAGTATAGTTGGATTATAATAGGTCTAGTGTTTGTTACCTACATACCACTGAAACCATTAATAGAAACTCACCCCAAGAAAATCTGTTTTCTTTATTTTATTGAACATATTATTTCATATCAGTCCATAAACGCATGTAGAGCATTTATGTGTGGTGTTCATTCGGTTATTTAGGACATTGAGAGATGGAGAGTGTGAGGACTCCTAAATCGCAATCCTTGCTTTCAGGCAATAGAGCAGTGAGCTTACACTGACAAAGCAGGCATTTCCACACTTCTTCATTTTATTATTATTTTTTAAATATATTTTATTGATTTTGTACAGAGAGGAAGGGAGAGAGATAGAGAGTTAGAAACATCGATGAGAGAGAGTCATTGATCAGCTGCCTCTTGCACACCCTCTACTGGGGATATGCCCGCAACCAAGGTACATGCCCTTGACCAGAATCGAACCCGGGACCCTTCAGTCCCCAAGCCGACGCTCTACCAATTGAGCCAAACCGGTCCCGGCCACACTTCTTCATTTTAGAAGCCAGCATGTAATATCACGAATGGACAGGAGCTCTGGAATCAGACAGGTCTGACGCCTCTTCTCCTTAATGGCATGGACTTAGTGGGCTACTCAACCTCTCCTAGTCTCTGTCCCGCTGTAACTGGGAAGAACACCTGGGTCAGTCAGCAGATCTAGCCCAATGATCCATTTAAGTCTATTCTGGAATAGGGCAGAAAATGAATAACTGAATATCTTAGCAACATTGAACATAGTTAACTCTGAATTAGTGTAAATCAGCCCCCCTCTTCTCCCTACCCTGTCACATTAAAGATTGGGGCTTTTAGATTCTGGAGTTGTGTTTTCAGACATCACACACATCAGGTTTCTCTTAGCTTTTAGCATGCTAGGAGGATTTCATTTCACAGCACCATTGGATGGATCCAGGCACCCCTTTCCCCAGAGAGCACAAAGCACGGGTGGCCTAATAAGAACTGTCAGGTGCATTCTTCATTCACTCCTCCATTCAGCATGCAGTGTGTTAGGTGCAGAGATGCCAGAGATGAAAACTGAAAGGAAACAGAATGGCGCCCCAGGCGGTGGGGACAGCATCAGCAAAGGTGTTAGGGGGAGTAGTATGTCCTGTAGTAGAGTGGCGTGTATAGGTGGGTGATAGCAGAGAGGGAAGAAGGACTTGTTAAATGCCATTTTTACATTTTGTTACAACAGAAACACAGAAGTCATTTGAATAACTTCCTTTTAGAAAGATTATTCTGGAGATGTTGGGGAGAATAAATCAGAAGGATAACAATATCAGGAGAGAGAGCAATTAGAAGAGGCTATATGCATAAATCGGTCCAGAAGGACAAGGGTTCCCATGGAGGCAGTGAGCTTTGCTGTGGTTGAATGTTGTAATGAGCACAGGGGACCACGAGAGGGAGCTGTGGGATACAGGTTTGGAAGTAAAGACATTTGAAAGAGAATTGGAGAATACCCAGCAGTTCCACTTTCTTTATGCTGCTGCCTATCTTGGGCCCCACACTGCTCTTACTTCTCTGGACAGATATAAAAAAGGGTGAAATATGGCCTCTTGGTTGCCATAAGGAAGGGGCCCCCGATGGTTGGAGGGAAAGACGTTTTATGCCAATACTTTTTTACATTTAAACTTGAACCTGTACAGTATCACCTAGTCACAAAATAAATTTAATATAAAAGTTGGTTCCTCTCTTTAAGGAATCCAAGTTGTTATTGGGGAGATTGTACATATGCATCTAATTTCCTAAAGCTGTAAGGCAGTTTTAAGGGAACGGCATAGACAGTGAGTGCTGCAGAAAATTAAAGAGGGTAAAGATTGGTGTGGGTAACATCTAGTTTATGTATATTGTACCATTTACCCAATACACAACTATTCTTTTTAGTACAATCATGGAAAACCCACATCATATCCCTCCTGCCACATTTGGTATATCTGAATCTCAAAAGACAGACAATAGTTTGGCTTGTGAACTTGTTAACTAACACTCTGCAAAGATCTTTCAAATTAGTCAAAGTACCATCAGCCACAATGTGGTAATATTAACTAATTTCAACCAAAATTATGCTTAATCATATTGTGAGGACTTAAATCTGACTTGAAAGCCTTCCAGTGTGAGACATTATTTATTGTAATTTGGTCATTTTATTTAGTCCAATGCTTCTAAATATGCACTGTTTATTAACAGGTAGGAGAGAAAAAGATCTAGTGCCTTCTTAATTAATTACCAAAATTATAAATTATTGTTTAAAATGAGTTGGCCAAACCATACTACTAAATATGTTTTTAAATATAGCCTCAAAATGATTACTAAATATAGTATATTATTTGTGGAGCTGACTGCTTTCCTCTAGAAATAAGACCCTACTTTAGCCTATCTGTCTTAAGGTTTTGAAAGTGTGGTTCCATATTATATGCCCAGTACATACCTGGATATATAGTCATGAATTGTATTTATTGGCATAGATTTGATATGTAATTTCAGAGCCATTTCAGACAAGTTATTAGGGCAGTGAGCAAATGTGGGTCATAGCACAGTCCATGATGGAGAAACCTAAGGATAGGGTTCTGAATGAAAATCCAGAATCAGACAGGAAATGTGCCAATCCAGAAGAAGTATCAGATGTTGTTGCTTACTATATGCCATCAGTCAGAAGCTCTGTAACCAGTACAACTCAGAAAAGTGGTCAGGAGGAAGGGAATAGACAGATACAAAAGGCTAGGCCAAGCCAGGCCAGCAACTCGCCAGTAAGCAGACACATGGGACATTGAAGCAATGGAAGATTCTGTTTGAACAAAAGCAAATATAAGAACATATTCACCCATGTCCTAAAGATGAGAGTAAGCAAATTCACGTGACTGGATGGGAGTGTGACTCAGGAGCCAGGGCAAATGCTGGTCCCACCCCCTTTTGTTAATGACAGGATGACCAATTTCCCAAACAGAGTGCGGGTGGGATTCCTCAAGGTTATGTTACCAATGATCCTTGTGGCAAGAAAATTACCAATGACCTGACAAATAATGTTTAATTATATGTTGAACATTTTACATCTTTTAAAGTATTACCTAGGGTTTGCTTTTCAGGAATCTGAGAACCGACAAATGATGGACCAACTCCAAAAAGCCAATGAAGATGCTGAAAATTGGGAAAATAAGGCCCGGCAAGCAGAGATAGACAACAATACTCTCAAATTAGAACTTATCACTGCTGAGGCAGAGGGGAACAGATTAAAAGAAAAGGTAGATGCCCTCACTAGAGAGGTCGAGCAGGTGAGTTTGGAGAAGTGTGCTTGTAGTAAGTCCTGCATCTTATTGAAGAGTTTAGTTTGGTTTTCCATAAACTAAATATACAAGCAAACACTTAAATTATTTAAATATACTGTGAGTTGTAGCCTGATAACTGTTCTTGTATCCACTCTGGTTCTCCTCTAACTTATTACCTGCCCTACCCCTAGAGTACTCTTTAGCATTTCAAATGTACCAAGAAAGTGCACAAATCAAGTAAAATAAAAGACATGTTTATACATCCCCAATCCCAAAGTTAAGGCTTTTCACATTTTGACATATTTACTTCTAATTTTTCTTTATTCAAAGAAGCAAAATATTACAAGATCCAGCTCCTTAACCTTTCCACTTCTCCCTCCCTAGTGGTTAGTGTGTATAAGGTTCCTGGTTGTATAACTTCTTTGCATGTTTATACTTTTCTACGTATTTCTCACCCTCAGATGATGCATAAAATTGTGTGGGGTTTTTTTGTGCTGTAAGTTTTTAAAAGTGGTATTACACTATAGGTATACATTTGCAACTTCATTTTTTCTCAATATTATAATTTTGAAATTTGTTAATTTTGATACAGTGTATATCTAAAAAGTTGCATCTCTGTTCATTGTATAAATCTTTTTAAAATGTATTCTTATATGGAGGAAAATTTAAGTGTCTTCATTTTTTAAATAATAAAATACAACAACATCCTCTTTTGTTTCTCCTTGAATATATATTTCTCTAGATTTGTGCCTGGAAGTAAAATAACTGGATCCAAGATATGTACAATTTTAACTCTTCTTGGTATTATCAGATTGCTCTCTAAAGTATAACTCTTCCACCAGAAACCATGCAGTTATCATTTTCTCAAATGCTAATCAGTACCTGATATTATTTATCAGACATATAATTTTTCCCATACTTTTTGTTTCCTTGATTACAAGTGAAATTGAAGATCTTTTCATATTTCTTCACCATTCAGGATTCCTCTTTTGTGAATTTTCTCTCAAGTTTCTAGAACAAATTTTCTAAAGCTTTCCTATTTTCTATGGAGTTGTCTAGCTTTTCAATATTCATTTAAAGGAATTACATATATATTCTTTTTTAATTTTTATTAAGGTATTATATGTGTATATATCTTTCCATTGCCCCCCCACATCCATACATGCCTTCCCTACCCCCCCCCCCGAGTTTTTCGTCCATTGGTTTTGCTTATATGCATGCATACAAGTCCTTCAGTTGATCTCTTATCTCCCCCATATCTCCCTATCCTCCCCGCTGTGATTTGACAGTCTGTTGCTTTACTATCTCTGTATCTATCTTTTTGTTCATCAGTTTATAATGTTCTTTATTATCCATAAATGAGTGAGGTCGTGAGGTGTTTCTCTTTCATTGACTGGCTTATTTCACTCAGCATGATGTTCTCTAATTCCATCCAGGTTGCTGCAAATGATAAGAATTCCTTCTTTTTATGGCAGCATGGTATTCCATTGTGTAGATATACCATAGTTTTTTGATCCAGTCATCTGCCAATGGGCACCTAGGCTGTTTCCAAATTATAGCTATTATAAATTGTGCTGCTATGAACATAGGGGTGCATATTTCCTTTCTTTCTTTTTTTTTTTTTTAATATATTTTATTGATTTTTTACAGAGAGGAAGGGAGAGGGATAGAGAGTTAGAAACATCGATGAGAGAGAAACATGGATCAGCTGCCTCTTGCACACCCCCTACTGGGGATGTGCCCGCAACCCAGGTACATGCCCTTGACCGGAATCGAACCTGGGACCTTTCAGTCCGCAGACCGACGCTCTACCACTGAGCCAAACCGGTTTCGGCAGCATATTTCCTTTCTGATTGGTATTTCTGGTTTCTTAGGATATATTCCTAGGAGTGGGATTATTGGATCGAATGGGAGTTCCAGTTTCAGTTTTTTGAGGAAACTCCATATAGTCCACCACAGTGACTGCACCAGTGTGCATTCCCACCAGCAGTGCAGGAGGGTTCTTTTTTCTCTGCAACCTCACCAGCACTTGTCGTTTGTTGATTTGTTAATGTTGGCCTTTCTAACAGGTGTGAGATGGTACTGCATTGTTGTTTTGATTTGCATCTCTCGGATAATTAGTGACTTTGAGCATGTTTTCATGTGCCTCTTGGCCTTCCTTCTGTATTCTTTTGAAAATATTCTATTTAGGTCCATTGCCCATTTTTTAATTGGGTCGTTTATCTTCCTTTTATTTAGTTGTATAAGCTGTTTGTAGATGTTGGAGATTAAACCTTTATCAGTGATAATATTTGCAAATATGTTTTCCCATACAGTAGGCTTTCTTGTTGTTTTGTTGATGATTTATTTTGCTGTGAAAAAGCTTTTTATTTTGATGTAGTCCCATTTGTTTATTTTCTCTTTAGCTTCCATTGCTCTAGGGCCAGAATCAGTGAAGAAGTTCTTTTGGCTTATGTCAGAGATTTTGCTACCTGTGGATGCCTCTAGTATTTTTTATGGTTTCCCATCTATGTTTAAGTCCTATATTCATTTTGAGTTTATTTTTGTGTATGGTGTTAGTTGGTGATCTATTGTAGTTTCATTTTTTTTGCAAGTGTCTGTACAATTTTTCCAACACCATTTATTGAAGAGACTGTCTTGACTCCATTGTATGTTCATACCTCCTTTGTCAAATATTAATTGAGTATAGAGGTTTGGGTCGATATCCGGATTCTCTATTCTATTCCATTGATCTATATGTCTGTTCTTGTGCCAATACAGGCCGTTTTGAGAACAGTGGCTTTGTAATACAGCTTGAAATCTGGTATTGAGATCCCTCCTACTTTATTCTTCTTTTTTAGGATTGCTGTGGCTATTTGTATTTTTTTGTTTTGTGTTTTTTTTTTGTTTTGTTTTGTTCCAGATGAATTTTTGGAGAGTTCTTTCTAGGTCTGTGAAGTATGCCATTGATATTTTTATGGGGAGTGCATTGAACTTATAAATTGCTTTGAGAAGTATGGACATTTTGATGATGTTGGTTCTACCAATCCATGAATATGGTATTTTTTTCCATCTGTTTACATCTTCCTCTATCTCTTTTTTCAGTGTCATGAAGTTTTCCACATATAGGTCTTTTATCTCCTTAGTTAAGTTTGTTCCTAGGTATCTTAATTTTTTTGGTGCGATGGTAAATGGGATTGCTTTTTTAGTCTCTGTTTCTGTAAGTTCACTGTTGGTGTATAGAAATGCCATAGATTTCTTGGCATTTATTTTGTAACCTGATACATTGCCAAATTCATTTAAGTCAATTAGTTTTTGATGGAGTCTTTTGGGTTTTTGATGTGCAATATCATGTCCACTGCAAATAAGATAACTTTCCTTCTTTCCCAATTTGGATGCCTTTTATGTCTTCTTCTTGTCTAATTGTAATGGCTAGTACTTCCAGTACTATGTCTAACAGGAATGGTGAGAGTGAGCATCCCTGTCTTGTTCCTGTTCTTAGAGGGAATGGTTTTAGTTTTTGCCCATTGAGTATGATGTTTGCTGTGGGTTTATCATATATAGCTTTTGTTATGTTGAGGTATGATCCTTCTATTCCCACCTTGTTGCGAGTTTTTATCAGGAAAGGGTGTTGGATTTTATCAAAAGCTTTTCTGTATCAATTGATATGACTATATGATTTTTATCTCTCAATTTGTTTATGTGATGTATCACGTTTACTGATTTGCAGATATTGTACCATCCTTGCATTCCTGGGATAAATCCTACATGGTCATGGTGTATGATCTTTCTGGTGTACTGCTGGAGCCTATTTGCTAGAATTTTGTTGAGGATTTTGGCCTCTATGTTCATGAGGGATATTAGCCTGTAATTCTCCTTCATTGTGTTGTCTTTTATCTGGTTTTGGTATTAGGGTGATGCTGGCTTTATAGGAGTTTGGAAGTGTTCCTTCCTCTTGAATTTATCCTTTCAAAGAACTAGCTCTTGGTTTTGTTGATCTTATGTATTGTTTCTTTGGTCTCTATGTCATTTATCTCTGCTCTGATTTTTATTACTTCCTTCCTTCTGCTTACACTCGGCTTTTCTTGTTGCTCTTTTCCTAACTTTTTGAGTTGTAGAGTTAGATAATTTGTTACCATTTTTTCTTGTTTTTTGCAATAGGCTTGTAGAGATATGAACTTCCCTCTCAAAACTGCTTTTGCTGTGTCCCATAGATGTTGGATTGTTGTGTTTTCATTGTCATTTGTTGCCATGATGTTTTTAATTTCTTCCTTGATTTTTCTGGTAACCCAGTCCTTGTTCAGTAGCATCCTATTTAGTCTCCATGTGTTTGATTTCTTTGGATTTTTTTTATTGTAGTTGATTTCCAATTTTATGCCACTATGATCTGAGAAGATGCTTGATATGATTTCTATCTTCTTGAATTTGAAGAGACTTTGCCTATGGCCCAACATGTGGTCTATCTTTGAAAATGACCCATGTGCACTTGAGAAGAATGTATATTCTGTGGCTTTGGGGTGAAATGTTCTAAAGATATCCATTAATTCCATCTGGTCTAGTGCGTTGTTTAGGATTGATATTTCTTTGCTGATTTTTTGTTTAGATGATTTGTCCAAAAGTTATATTGGGGTATTAAAATCTCCTAATATGATTGTATTACTATTAATCTCTCCTTTAATGTCCTCAGCAATTTTTTTTTAATGTATTTAGGTGCTCCTGTATTGGGTGCATATATGTTTACCAGGGTTATTTCTTCTTGTTGAATTGCTCCCTTTAGTACTATGAAGTGGCCTTCATTATCTCTTGTTATGTCCTTCACTTTGAGATCTAATTTGTCAGATATACCATATTTTTCAGACCACAAGACGCACTTTTTTCCCCCCAGAAGTGGGGGGAAAAAGTCCCTGCGTCTTATGGTCCAAATATAGCCTACACATATACTTTAAAAAAAAAAAAAAGTTTTTTTACTTGCCCGGCTCTGTGTGGTCTCTGTGCTTGCCCGGCTCTAAAATGGTTCTAAATGCTGCTGTTTACTTTACAGGGTTGATTACATGTGTTTATGACTGTGATGTTGGGTTTTAATGCACATAAAATATTTTAGGACACTATTTGTTTCAGAATCTTTTTTTCTTCATTTCCCTTCTCTAAAAACTGGTGCGTCTTATGGTCCAAAAAATACGGTAAGTATTGATACCCCAGCTTTTTTTTTCATTTCCATTCGCCTGGAAAATCTTTTTCCATCCCTTCACCCTCAGCCTGTTTGCATCTTTTTTTCTGAAATGGATTTCTTATAGACAGCAGATATATGGGTCTTGTTTTCTTATTCCATCTGTTACCCTGTGTCTTTTTATTGGAACATTTAATCTATTTACATTTAAAGTTATTATTGATAGGTACTTATTTGACGCCATTTTTATTCTATACCCCTGTGTTCTTTCTTTGCTTCCTATTTCTTTATTTTTACAGTAGACCCTTTAACATTTCTTGCATTGCTGATTTGGTGGAGATAAATTCCTTTAGTCTTTTTTTGTTTGTTTGTGAAGCTCCTGATTTCACCTTCAATTTTGATTGATAGCCTTGCTGGGTACAGTATTCTTGGATTCAGACCCTTCCTTTGCATGACTTTGTATATTTCATCCCATTCCCTCTGGCCTGATGAGTTTCTGTTGAGAAACCAGTTGCTAGTCTGATGGGGGTTTCTTTATATGTAACTTTCTGTCTCTCTCTGGCTGCTTTTAAGATTCTTACTTTGTTGTTGGTGTTTGCCAATTTAATTATAATGTGCTTTGGCGCCAGTCTTTTGGGATTCATTTTGCTTGGGACTCTGCGAGCATCTTGGATTTGTGTGGGTTTTTTCTTCTCTATTTCAGGAAAGTTGTCTGTCATTATTTCTTGAAATACATTTTTCCATGTCTTCCTCAGTTTCCTTTCCTTCTGGAACCCCTATTATTCTAATATTGTGTTATTTTATATTGTCCCAAAGCTCCTGTAGGCTCTCCTCCTGCTTTTTTAATTTTTTTCTAGAAGCTGCTCTAATTGGGTATTTTTTTCCATCTTGTCTTCTAGCTCACTGATGTGGTCCTATGCTCCTTCTATTCTACTCTTGATGCTTTCTATTGAGTTCTTCATAGTAGCGATGTCATTTTTCATTTCTTCTTGGTTCATCTTCATTTCCTCTTGGTTCTTCTTCAATTCCTCTTGGTTCTTGCTCATTTCTTCTTGGTTATTTCTCATATTGTCAAATTTCTCTTCCATTCTTTAGCCATCTTATGATCATTTCTCTGAATTCTTGCTCTGGTAGGTTGCTTGCCTCTAACTCATTTACTTTTTTTCTGGTGATGCCTACTTTTCTTTCATGTGTGGGCTATTTCTTTGTCTCCCCATGGTCTCTCTTTTCAGGATGTCTGGTTATGTTGTTCTCTTTCTCCTGCATTGATTTAAAGGCACAAAATACAACACTACCAGGTACAACACAAAAGGCACTGAACAGGAATGTATTTGCGATATTAATAACCTCTAGTAAAGGTGACCACTAGAGAAAGGCAAATTAGGGGATAGGAGAGAGAAGAAAAGTAAAAAAAAAAAAAAAAAAAAAAAAGGAGGGGGGGATAAATAGAGAGAAAAGAAAAAAAAAGTAGTGTCGAAGTGAAATTGGGAAACAGGAAGAGAGAGAGAGAGAGAGAGAGAGAGAGAGAGAGAGAGAGAGAGAGAGAGAGAGAGAGAGAGAGGGAGAGAAACAAGAAGCAGACTAAGAGAGAAAGGGAGAACAAACTTTATATATATTATATGTGGAGAAAATTCCAATAGAACAACCACTAATCCCAGCAAATGCCACCAACAATACTTGGGGATTAATACAAACTACAATACCCACTATTATCAAGCAAGGCTGGGATAAACAGAAGTAAAAAAAAACAAATAAAAACAAAGCAATTAAAAAATACTAAGCAACAATAACAACAAAAGAATAAGCATATCAATCTCACTAAAAAGCATAAAAATTCAATATAATCAACATTCACGCAAACAAAAACAAAAGGATAGAGAGGAAAACTGTTTGTTTGTTTTTAATAGTTAATATAGTGAAGAGAGTGGAATTTATGCACTTGGAGCAGGGGGTTGGAAATTAGGTCTACAAGTATAGTGAGAATTTTAGCAGGGGGTATACAGAAAGAATAGGGAAAAACTAAAGCAGGAAAGGGTTAAGAAAAATAGGACACAAAAATGGTAAAGGTTAGTAAGAGAGTGATGGCATAAAGGTCAAGTTGAGATAGGGTTGAACGATGCTATAGTAGAAATGAAAATAGAATGAAGACTAATCCCAATGTAAAATAAAGAGAAAATAAAGTGGTATTTAAAAAAAGAAAAAGGAAACAAAAAATGCAAAATAGCAGTAGTAATAATGATGATTGAAACGAAAAAATGTAATAATTGAAAAGGTAAAATCAAGTGAAGAAAAAAGGAAAAAATTTGTTTCTTAAGTAAAAGATGTAAAAATGAAAATAAAATAAAAGATGTAAAAAATGAAAATAAAATAAAAAATAGAAAAATTAGCATAAAAATGTGCAGTAGTGGTCATTCACTTCCTCTGTTATTCTATTTGGCATGCCTGTTTCTCGGTCCAGACTGTATTGCAGTTCCCTGTGTTCCACTGCACCTCAGTTTTGTAAGCTAGTCCTTAATTTTAAGTAGGCTATTTCTTAGTTATTTGTGTCCATTTATTTTTGATTAATTAAAAGTAATAAAAATTTTAAAAAAAGAAAGGAAAAAAAGGGGGGGGGGAGTCAGTTTGTAATTCAGCCCCTAGGTGGCAGTGTTTCTGGATTGACTTCCCCATCTTTTTGGCTGCTCTAGCCTTCTTTCTCTATGGTTTGTCGACATAGGCTGCCTGGGTGTTGGCTTCCAGATGGTCTCTTCTCACTCTGATCCCCTGTTTCCAGGAAGGCAATTTCCCCTTGCAGTCTCCCAGGATATGCCAAACTGGGCAGTCCTTTCCTAGTACTCAGAAGCAAGAGGGTGAAGGGGATCAGGAACAGGATGGGTCTGTGCCAAGGTGTCCAGATGTTCCGCTTTCTTGCAATATAAACAGAAGTTTTACATTCCTGTGCTGCTGGAATTAGTCAACCCTTTACTATGTGGTTTATGCTTTTATGTCTTCTTTAGGAAATCCTTTGCTATCCCAAGACCAGAAAGATTATTTTCTTACATTTTTATTTAAAAGTTTTTCTAAAAGTATGTGAAATTTTGCCCTTTACATTTAGATTTTTAATTTACTTGAGATTGATTTTGTATATAGTTTAAAATAGGTAATTTTATATTTTTGTGAATGAATCTCTGCCAACCTTTCTTCACTGAATTATAAATCTACTTTGTCATAAAAATGTCCCCATACATTCTGCTCCATTGGTCAATTTGTCTATCTCCTTCCCAACAATATATTCTTGGAGCTTCTATAGTTTTAAGTCTTGATATCTGGTTGGATTCATGTCTCCCAAAATATATTGACTGTACTTTTCCCTTACTAGACTCTCAAATTTTATAATAAATTGATCCCATTCCATGATTTAACATAGCAGTGCTACACAAACTGTCAACAGATGAATAAACAAATTGTGATATAGCTAGACAGTGGAATATCATGACAATATGAACTAATGAATGACTTCAAAATCATTGTGCTGAGTGAGAGAAGCCAAGACACAATGAGTACCAACTGTGTGATTCCATAAAATTCTAGGGAAAGCAAATCTATCATACAGAAAGCAAATCCATATTTATTTGTAAGGACTCACTTGAATAACTGTCATATTTTACTTAGGACTGTGTTTTATATATTAATATAGTTACTTAGTTTATTGTTGATGAAGTACTGGTGTATCTAATTTTTAATAAATTGTATTGAAGTATAATTTACATGAAATAAAAGCACTCATTTTAAGAGTGTGATCTGATGAGCTGTGACAAATGAATACACTTGCACAGTCATCACTACCAATCAAGTTACAGGATATTCTATCTTCTCCCTAATTCCCTCAAATCCTTTTGCAATCAATCTATCCCAATTCCTAGGCAACTATGGGTTTGCTCTTTGTCATTCTGAATTAGATTTGCTTTCCCTATTATCATATGTAAATGGAATCATATAGTGGGTACTCATTGTGTCTTGGATTCTCTCACTCAGCACAATGATTTTCATTAGTTCATATTGTCATAATATTCGACTGTCTAGCTATAACCCAATTTGTTTACTCACCTATTGATGGACAGTTAGTTTGTGTAGAGCTGCCATAACAAAATACCACAGATTGGTGGCTTAAACAACAGAGATTTATTTTCTCAAGATCTAGAGGCTGGAAGTCCAAGGTCAAAGTGCCACAGGTTTGGTTTCTTCTGAGACCTCTCAACTTGGTCCACAGATGGATGCCTTACCTCTGTGTCCTCCCACATTCCTCTGTGTGCGTGCATCCCTGCTGTCTCTCTCTCTCTCTCTCTCCTCATTAGGACACCAGTTATATTGGATTAGGACCCTCTCCTTATGACCTCATGTAACCCTAATTGCCTCCTTTAAGGCCCTGTCTCTAAATACAGACACAGTTGGGGCTAGCCTTCTATGTGACTTTTGAGGGGACAGGTTCTTTCTATTTTGGACCATTATGAATTAAATTGGAGTGGACATAGCGCGTAAGTCCTTGTGTGCACATGTGTTGTTATTTTCTTGCGTAAATAGGAGTTGAATTGCTGGATCATAAGGTAATTGTTCTCAACTTTGCAAGAAATCATCAAACTTTTCCAAATGTAAAGTGGTATCACTTCACACTCCCATTTGCAGTGTATGAGGGTTCCAGTTGTTCTTCCTCTTTCCCAGCACATGGTATTGTTAATAGATATGTCAGTTATCATACTGTAGGTTTAGTTTGCATTTCCTTCATGACTAATAATGTTGAGCAGCTTTCCATTCTGTATCATATATATGATCACTAATGTATCTTCCATTATAAAGTATCCAAATCAGTTACTCAAATTTTATTAGGAGTCTTGTTATTAAGTTGTAAAAATTATTTTGATTAGATGTTCCTTTGTGTATTTTTTAATATGTACTTCCAGTCACTGGCTTGTCTTTTTACTTACTTACTTATTTTAAAGAGTAGAAGTTTGAGATTTTTTTATAAAGTCCAATTTATCAGTTTTCTTTTATACTCTGCACCTTTTTGTCCTATCTAATAAATCTTTGTAGATTCTGAGATACATAGATTTTTTTCTGTTTCTTCTAGGAATATTATGCTTGCTATATTTAGAGCTGTGATATATTTTAAATTAATATTTCTGTGTGATGCAAGATGGTCAAGTTTAATTTTCTAAAATTTATTTTTCAGTTACACGTGATCTGCAATATTATATTAGTTTCAGTTGTGCAACACAGTGATTAGACATTTATATACTTTATGACATGATCTCTACAAATCTAGTACCCAACTGACATTATACATAGTTATTATAAGCTTATTGACTGTATTTCCTATGCTGTATTTTACATCCTTGTGACTAGTTTTATAACTGGCAATTTGTGATTCTTAATCTCTTTACCTTTTTCACCCTTTCCCCCAATGTCCCTCTCATCTGGTAACCATCAGCTTGTTCTCTATGAGTTTGTTTCTGTTCTGTGTGTTGTTGTGTTTTAGATTAACATATAAGTGAAGTCATACAGTATTATTTGTCTTTCTCTGTCTGACTTATTTCATTTAACATAACACCCTCTAAGTCCATTCATATTGTTACAATGGCAAGATTTCATCCTTTTTATGGCTGATTATATTCCATTGTAGATCTGTACGGCATCTTCTTTATTCATCTATTGATGGACAGGCTACTTTTATGACTTTGCTATTATAAATAATGCTAGAGTGAACATAAGGGTGCATATAATTTTTCAAATTAATTTTTTGTATTTCTTCAATAAGTACCCATAAATGGGTTTTCTCGGTATATGTAGTTCTATTTTTAAATTTCTAAGGAACATCCTATGGTTACACCAATTTACAATCCCACCAATAATGCACAAAGGTTCTCTTTTCTCTGCATCCTTGACAACACTTTTTGTCTGTTGATTTATTAATAATAGCCATTCTGACAGGTGTGAGAAGATTATCTCATTGTGGTTTTAATTTGCATTTTTTATGATGATTAGTGATATTGAGCATTTTTTTTAATATGTGTATATAGTGGGTTTCCTTTTTATTTTGTTGATGGTTGTTTTTCCTGTGCAGAAGCTTTTTAGTTTGATATAATCCCATTTGTTTATTTTTTTTTCTTTGTTTCTCTTACCCTAGAGACATCAAGATATGTCTGTGATTTAAGTGCATATGTTTTCTTCTAGAATTTTTATGGTTTCATGACTTGTGTTTATTCTTGTGTATGGAGTAAGTTAGTGGTCTAGTTTCATTTCTTTGCATGTACCTGTCTAATTTTCCCATTTATTGAAGAGACCATATTTACTCCATTGTATGTTCTTGTTTTCTCTGTTAAATATTGATTGACCATAAAAACTTGGGCTGATTTCTGGGATTTCTGTTCTGTTCCATTGATTTACATGCCTGTCCTTAGCAGTATGAGGCTGTTTTGATTATAATAGCCTTGTAGAATAGTTTGATATCAGGTATTGTGATACCTTCAGTTTTGTTCTTCCTCCAGATTGCTGAGGCTATCAGACAAGAAGAAGAAATAAAGGTGTCTTTTTTGTTCCATATAAAGTTTTGTAATATTTGTTCTATTGATAGATCTGTAAAATAAGCCATTGGTATTTCAATAGGAATTGCATTGAATCTATAGATTGGTTTGGGTAGTATAGACATTTTAATGATGTTAATTCTTCCTATCTATGAACATGGTGCATATGTTTCTATTTATTTGTATCTTCCTCTATTTCCTTTTTCAATGTCTTATAGTTTTCCGAGTACAGATCTTTTACCTCCTTGGTTAAATTTATTCCTAGGTATCTTATTTTCTTTGTTGCAATAGTGAATGGGATTGTTTTCTTAGTGTGTCTTTCTAATAGTTCATTTTATACACACACACACACACACACACACACACACATATAAAAGGCTAATATACTAAGTGTGCAACCATCCGACTAATCGCTATGATGCACAATGACCACCAGGGGGCAAACACTCAATGCAGGAGCTGCTGTGACACACATAGAGAAACAGCACTTGTGGACCTGGCACCCACAAAGCAACATTCAGCTTCCCCCAAGTGGGACACATGCCCCACCACTACCCCGGAGTGACAGCCCCCTAAATAAATCACAGCTGATGCTGCCTAGACCCCATGGCACAAAATGCAGCCCACAGCACAGCACAGCCCGGAAAAGGGTGACTGTGATCCAGGTAATGACATCATGTAGTAAACTGCCCACCTTCCTCTACCTAGAGATGACTAACATCCTTGTAGTTTCTTCAGCCCAGGAACATGACTTGCTTTATAGCCAGGTAGAAACATTTCACACAACCAAATGTCTGGGAAGTGTTTTCCTGTGCCTCATCTCATTGATCCTCACAGAAGTCCTGGAGTAGGTAGATAGGAAATTCGGTGGAATCCTATTTTCTTTTTGTTGGCTGGAAAACAGAAATTTAGAAAGCTTAGAAACTTGACCTGACTGAAAAGAAGTAAAAAATGGTGGACATTGAAAGTGACTTCAGGTTTTCTCACTGCACAGAATATAGTCAAACACTGCTGCAGTTAAATGTTTTACCCTTTGTTCTCCCTGTGATGTACAATAATTGCTTCATGTTGATATTTACTGCCGTGTTGCTGACAATTACCTGAAAGAGAAGTTGGGGTGTTTCACTGGACTGGAAAAAGTTTAGCTGAATTGGAAAGCAGATCTAATTAAGCAAGTTTATTCTATATAAGGGTAAGTTGACTTGTACATGCATAATACATACAAAGCTCTCGCTGGCATCCATCACACACGTGTATTTCCATCTGTCATTATTGATCATGAATTTGGTTGACACATATTATAGAGAAAGGGCAAATAGCAATATTAAAATCTTTCTTCTAATTAATTTTATTTCAATGTGCATGAATCCATGCACTGGGCCACTAGTTGGTGTATAAATATGCAATCAATTTCTGATTATTAATTTTTTAGCCTGCTACTTTGCCAAATTTATTCATTAGATCTAGTAGTTTTTGGTGGAGTCTTTAGAGTTTTCTCTGTGCATTACCATGTCATGTGTGAATAAAGACAGTTTACTTCCTTCTTCGCAATTTTTATGGATTTTATTTCTTCTTCTTGTCTGATTATCTTAAGGGATATGCTTTTAGTTTTTACCCATTGAGTCTGTTGTAGACTGTAGGTTTTCATATGTGGCCTTTATTATGTTGAGGTATAATCCCTTTATTCCCATTTTGCTGAGAGTTTTTATCATAAGTGGGTGCTGGATTTAATAAGATGATTTTCTGTATCTATTGATATGGTCATGTGATTTTTATTTTTCATTTTGTTTATGTGATATATCACATTTGATTTGTGAATATTTTACCAAGCTTGTATCCCCAGAATAAATTCACTTGGTCATTGTGTATGATCTTTTTAATGTATTGCAGATCCAATTTGCTAATATTTTGTTGAAGATTTTAGCATCTGTGTTCATTAGGGATATTGCCTATATATTTTTTCTTTGTATTATCTATCTGGTTTTAAAATTAAGATAATGCTGGCCTCTTAAAAAGAGCTGGAGATCTTACCTCCTCTTGAGTTATTTGCAATAGTATGAGGATCATTGGTGTTAGTTCTTCTTAGAATGGCTAGTAAAATTCACCTGTGAAGACATCTGGTCCAAGACTTTATTTTGCTGGGAGTTTTTTGTTTGTTTAATTTTAATTTTAATTTTAATTTTAATTTTAGTTTATTTTTTAAATTATTGCTTCAATTGCATTAGTTGGAATCTGTCTACTCAGGTTTTCTGATTCTTCCTGATTGAATTTTGGAAGATCATATGAGTCTATGAATGTGTCCTCTTCACCCAGGTTATCCAATTTGTTGGCATTTAGTTGTTCATAGTATTTTCTTGCAATCCTTTGTATTTCTGTTGTTACTCTCCTCTTTCATTTCTAATTTTATTTAGTTAGGTTCTCTCTCTTTGTTTCTTGATGAGTCTGATTAAAGCTGCATCAATGTTGTTTATCTTTTCAAAGAACCAGCTCTTGGTTTTATTGATCTTTATATTGTTTTTATAGTCTCTACGTCATTTATTTTCACTCTTATTTTTATTATTTTCTTCTTTCTACTTACTCTGGGATTTTCTTGTTATCTTTCTAATTATTTTAACTGTAGTGTTTGAATGTTTATTTGAGCTTTTTCTTGTTTCTTGAGGTAGGCCTGTGACACTTTAACCCTTTAACCTCAGGACTGCTTTCACTGTGTCCCATAGGTTTTTGCTTGTTGTGTGTTCATTTTCATTTGTTTCCAGGAAGTTTTTGTTTGTTTGTTTTTTTCCTTGATCTTTTTGGTAACCCATTCATTGTTTAATAGCAAGCTATTTATCTTTCATGTATTTTAATGTTTTTAAGTTTTTTTATTGTATTTGATTTCTAGTTTCATTTCATTGTGATCTGAGAAGATGCTTGATATGACTTCAGTTTCTTATATTTGCTAAGACCTATTTTGTGTCCTAACATGTAGTATATCTTTGAGAATGTTCCATGTGCACTTGAGAAGAATGTTATTTTACTGTTTCCTTTAGCTTTTATAATACACTTTTTTTTATCTTTTAGCCCGATTGTTTATTAATATTTTTATCCTACATTTCAGATGTTTATTTATCTGTTGTAATCCATCATCTAGTTCATTCTTTCCTTTCATGCTGTACCATTATGTTTTTTTTAATTCATTCATTAATTTTCATTTACTTTTTCTTTCTAAAAGTTCTATTTGATCCTTCTTGAAATAGAAGAGGAATCTTTAAAATTTTTCTTTAATGTCCTCTTTAAAATTTTTTCTTAATGCCTTTAAAACTTTTAAACATATTTTCCACGCCTTCTAAAATATTTTGTTCCATAATGTGAGTTTAGGACTCTGATCCTGCTCTGTGCTGAGTTACTCGGATTCTCACCATTTGACTGTAATCTCCGCTTGAGAAGGACGTTTTTTTCTCCTATAGACTTGCATGGCCAGGGAGCTGGGTGGGCTTCTTCAAGCTTTATGTTGACGTTTAGAATTTGGAATGTGTAGTGTAAAGTCTGACTTCACATGTGAGTGAAGGCAGACCTGAGGTTTCAGTTTCTTATAGAAGACAGTTTTTCTCATATCCAGAGACTAGGTCAAGATAAATTTTTGTTTGTATCTGTGAGGTTGAGTGGATTTTTCCCCCCTCTGGAGCCTCCTCTCAAGGGTCCCAAATTATGTACATGTCTCAGTTCCAACTCTCCATTAATTCTGCATTCTTGTCTCCTATCCTTGCTTGAAAGTTGAAACGTAAGTCATTCACCGTTAGTGGCTCTTTCTACCCTCACTCTTAGCTTTAGGCTTTCATTTGCTTCCTGTTCTGGCTTTGTTTTCGGCATGTGAGAATGTTTCATTCTTCCTTGAAAGCTCATCTATGAATTACAAAAATCTTTTTTTGTTCTATTTTATCTTAGCCTTTAAAAGGTTTTCCTCTTAATCACTACCTTACTGGAATCTGAAACATAACAGAGTGACCTTTTCCAAACAAAACTAATTGTATCACCTCCCTCTGTAGACCTTTCAGCAGATAAAGACCTAATTTTTAACCCACTGACTAGGCTCTATTTTTTTTTAACTCTTTATTGTTCATATTATTACAGATGTTCCTCTTCCCCCCCCCCCCTCCAATGCTCCCCTCCACCAGGTTCCCACCCCAGCCTCTACCCTTTCCCGCACCCCCCATCATTGGCCTCATCCACAGGTGCACAGTTTATGTTCAGTCTCTTCCCACATCCCCATCTCTCCTTTTCCCCGAGAATCGTCAGTTCACTCCCCTTCCATACCTCTGATTCTATTATATTCAACAGTTAATGTTGTTCATCAGATTTTTTAAAAAAAATTTTGGTTTTTAGATTCACTTGTTGATAGTTACGTATTTGTTGTTCATAGTTTTTATCTTTATTTACTTTCTCTTCCAAAAGAACCCCCTTCAGCAATTCATATAATTCTGGTTTGGTGGTGATGAACTCCTTTAGCTTTTTTTTTATTGGTGAAGCTCTTTATCTGGCCTTCGATTCTGAGTAATAACTTTGCTGGGTAGATTATTTTTGGCTGTAGGTTCTTACTATTCATCATCTTGAATACCATATTTTTCGGACCATAAGACGCTCCAGACCATAAGACGCACCAGTTTTTAGAGAAGGGAAATGAAGAAAAAAAGATTCTGAAACAAATAGTGTCCTAAAATATTTTATGTGCATTAAAACCCAACATCACAGTCATAAACACATGTAATCAACCCTGTAAAGTAAACAGCAGCATTCAGAACCATTTTAGAGCCGGGCAAGCACACAGAGACCACACAGAGCCGGGCAAGTAAAAAAACTTTTTTTTTAAAAGTATATGTGTAGGCTATATTTGGACCATAAGACGCAGGGACTTTTTCCCCCCACTTCTGGGGGGAAAAAAGTGCGTCTTATGGTCCGAAAAATACGGTATTTCTTGCCATTCCCGTCTGGCCTGCATGGTTTCTGTTGAGAAATCAGCTGACAATCATATGGGTGTTCCTTTATAGGTAACTACCTGCTTTGCTCTTGCTGCTTTTAATATTCTCTCTTTGTCTTTTGCTCTTGGAATTTTAATTATGATGTGTCTTGGTGTGGTCCTCTTTGGATTCCTTTTGTTTGGAGTTCTGTGCGTTTCCTGGACTTGTAAGTCTAATTCTTTCACCTGGTGGGGGAGGTTTTCTGTCACTATTTCTTTCAGTATGTTTTCGATATCTTGCTCTCTCTCATCTTCTGGGACCCCCATAATTCTGATGTTGGTTCGCTTGAAGTTGTCCCAGAGGTTTCTTACATTATCTTCAACTTTCTGGATTCTCTTGTCTTCTTGCTTCTGCGGAACAGTGTCTTCTGGCTCTTTATGTTCCAAATCTTTGACTTGATTCTTATGATCTTCCATTCTGGTTTTAGGACTCTGTATAATATTTTTTATTTCAGACAATGTATTCTTTATTTCTTGTTGATCCCTTATTATTTCTTGTTGGTCCCTTATTATTTCTAGTTGATCCTTTTTCATATCCTCATAGGTCTCGTTTAGTTTATCAGCCTTTTCTAGGAGACTCTTGAACAACCTTATAAGTGTGGTTTTGAACTCTATATCCAGTCGCTTTTTGTCCTCCATTTCTTTCGTTTGTGATATATTTTCTAGTCTCGGCATTTTCTCAGTTTCCCTGATGGAGGGAGTTTCAGGGTGGAGCCTACAGGCTTGACTTCCGTCAGCCACGCCCTATGATCTCCAGGGTCCTTCAGTACTCGTTGCAAGCACCTCTGAGAGTGAGGTGCCCTCAAGTTTCGCCTGCTACCAAACAGTCTAGGTTCTCCCACAATGATCCTGGAACTGGGGTTCAGTTCAGTTGGAAGTGGGGTTGGAGGTGGCGTTCAGAGCAGTCTGGAGCCCGTCTCCTTTCCACCAGGGCAATCCTGCGGCACAGCCAACAGTCCCTTCTCTGCGCGCAATGTGCACACCTCCAGGACCTCCTTTCGCCGCTCCCCCGGGGTTCCGCCTTACAGCCCAGCTTCCTCTGGATGAGCCTGGGTCCCCGGGGTCTGGCCCAGAACTGAAGTTCAGAGCAGTCAGATCTGGGGTTCAGCATAGTCGGAGCTTTTATCTCCTGCTCCATCCTCTCCCCACACACCACGTGTCTCAGTACCTTAGGCTTTTACAGCTCCTCTGCTCTTCCTTCTGGTTTTCTCCTTGCTTCTCGTTGTAGAATTTCCAGTCAGTCGGCTTTCCTGTAGTTCTGGGTAATGTCCATTTTATATTTTAGTTGTATTTTATTGAAATTGTTGTGTGTGGCTGTGGCTAGGTGTTTACCTGTGCAGCCATTTTGGATCCTCCAGGAAACCCCCTAGGCTCTATTTTGTATACCTTCTCAATGGCATCCCCTCCCACTCTTCCCTGTGGTCTCTGGGCTCCTGCAATACCGGCCTCCCTCTTTTGTTGGAGCGTGTCATTTCCCTCCTTTCACACACACCCTCCACAGCTTTGCCCTTAGCATTCCTGACTTGGAAAGATGCTCTCTCCAACACACGCTGAATACACCTGCTCACCTTGCAGATCTCATTCACCTCAACTGGCATTTGCTCAGGAAAACCTCTCCTGACTCTCAGTTTAAGTCACATTCATTTATTACACACACCTTTCTCCAGAAGTGTTTGCTTAATCTGTATTAATATATTCATTGTTTATTTGATTGATACATGACACCCCCACAGTCAGAAAGCTTTATGAGAGCAGAGACCATGTTGTGTATCATTGGTATGCATCTAAGCACATTGACTGAAACATAGAATATACAATAAATATAGAATAGATGGGTAGAATATTTAAAGAATAAGTGAGAAATAGAGTGAGTGAGGAAGGAAGGGAGGGAGAAAGGTAGGAGTGAATTGTGACCAAATAATTTATTCCAGGAGCAATTTTTGTGTACTTTGTACTTGTAGAAGCAGAAAAGTGTCTTAATTTGCCTCTCAGTTTTGTTATCTTAAGTATAATAACAAATACTTCTCTATCAGTGGCAGTGTAATTAAGATTTCTTTTTTTCTGGAAAAAAAAAGGGAGGGCATTATCTTGAATGTTTGAAAACATTTATATAACTTGAATCTTTATTACCAGTTTTTTGTTAATCCTCACCTGAAGATATTTTTTTCATTGATTTTGTTCATTGAAGGGAGAGAGGAGAGTAAGAGAGAGAGAGAGAAACATTGATGAGAGAGAGTCATATCAATTGGTTGCCTCCTGCACGCACCCCAACTGGGGTCAGGGATCAAACCTGCAACCCACGTACCTGCCCTTGTCTGGAAACCAGACCTGCAACCCTTTGGGCCGTTGCTCTGACCACTTAGCAACATTGACCAAGGCTCACATTATCATTTTTAAAACATGCTCTTATTTCTCATAATGGATGTCTTCTTAACTTATACTTGCCCAGAGTCTTTTTCCCTCAGGCACGACTAAGTGCTAGAGAGTTGTCATCTCATTTTACGATATTATTGATATCAACAGACCCTTTAAGAATTGGAAAAAATGGTATTGCGAGTGTAATAGCGGCTAATGTTTTCTTTGTCGCTTGTTGTTAAAAACAATATTTATATTATGGAATAATCGAAACTGGCAAATATGGACAGAACTATAAATAAAACATGTATATATTTCAACCAGCTTTGGGGCTGACACTTCTAAGTGGGAAAAATTGTTTTCCAAATATGACCATTTGACCACCTTACTCATGGGCTTTGGGTATAGAAACTTGAAACCCAAATGTATTTGTCAGAGTGTTTTGTACATCCATTACAATCTGTAGTATCTAAAGTTCCTTATAATCTAAGTGTACTATCGTTAAAAGATTTACCCCATTTTATGTCCCATGTTGTAGTTTTTTTCCAAGTTAAAAACTAAAATAATAATTTTGTCTTTGTAGCACTTGAATGCAGAAAGGTCTTACAAGGCCCAGATTTGTACGTTGCATAAATCTCTTGTGAAGATGGAAGAGGAGCTTCAGAAGGTTCAATTTGAAAAGGTGTCTGCCCTTGCAGACTTGTCTTCCACAAGGGAACTTTGTATTAAACTTGACTCAAGCAAAGACCTTCTTAATCAGCAGCTGGTTGCTAAAGATCAAGAAATTGAAATAGTATGTAATGCATTTTAAATGTTTTATTTTTTCATATTTTTAGTATTACTACAGGGTTAGAAAAAAGATCTATTTTTAATATTATATCAAGCCTGTCTTCCACCTTTAGATTTCTTTTTTAAGTCTCAGAGATTAACTTGACAGCTTTATTCCAACAATTCAAGTAAGTAACATAACTCTTCCTCTGAGCATTTAATTCATATTTACTTTTGATTATGAAACATCTTTATATACCAATCAGTAAAGAACCATGAGGTTGAGGTCTATCAGCTAAATTATAACTTCAATGACATTCTTTTAAGCTAAATTTATTTACCAATTGGGTTTTTTTAAACTGTAATTCGATTGATTATATATATTATGTATGACTATATGTGACTATAATGTTCAAAAGATACAGGCCCTTATTCTCAAGGACCTTTCAGTATTGAATTGGGATGAATGTTATACTAATAAATACTCACGGTTTCTGGGAGGGAATTCCTATTCAACCCGTAGGTGTCAGGAGGGGGTGGACATGCTAATAAGCACAGAAGAGGTGAGGTGTTTCATTCAGAGGGAACAACACAGGGAATGTATGGAGGTAAAAGCAATTTCTTGAGAGAATAGTAAGAAATTTTCAATGGCCAGTATAGCATGCATGGGCGAAAATGGCTGGAGATGCATCTGGAGAGAGAGGAGGAACCCTGATCCTAAAGTATATGTATACAAGTTGCGTAGTGTAACTGAAGAATCAATAAATTTTGGTCATGTGTACATTTCTGTTATTTTCAAATCCTATTGAAATTTTAGTTTTCTTAGACTACTATTTGTTAGGAGAATATGTTGCATTTGAGAATCATGTATCTAGCTCTGGTTTCTGTAAGAATTTACTGTTTATATTTTATGAATGAAGTATAATGCCAGTATTGTCAGACTCTTCCTTTAATTATTTTTTATTTCAGCAAAAACATTTTAATGATGAAAGTAACTCATACTCACTGTAAAAATTTAAATAATATGCCCTTATTTTTTTCTTTAAAAATACTTTTTAGTTGGTGTCTTCAAATTAGAAAAATAATACATGTAATAATTGAAAAATTTTTTATTTGTAGTTCTGTTTTTTCTTTTCTTTTTTTACAATAGCTATCCTAATAGTTGTTAAGTGGTCAGGCTAATGCTCATTGCATTTAAAAATACTCGTGACAATCTTTTTGCCTTGAAATTTAGTTATTTATGTTTATATGTTTTTTTCTATAATCTTATATAGTAAAAGCCTAATATGCTAAGTGTCTAGTCGTCAGGTCGTCTGTTCAACCCATCAGAGTGTAATGATATGCTAAGGCCACTCAAACACTCACTATCACAGGCACTGACCACCAGGGGGGCAGACAGACGACCAGTTCCTATAATGTGTACTGACCACCAGGAGGCAGATGCTCTGAGGTTAGCTTGCTGCTGGGGCCTGGCCAATGGGGACTTAGCAAGATGGGCTGGTCATGTCCTGGATCCCTCCCATGACCCCTCCCCAGCTGACCAACCTCCCCAGCCTGATGATGCACTGGTGGGTTCCCTTGGCCTGGCCTGTGCCCTCTCATAATCTGAGACCCTCAGGGGATGTGGGAGCCAGTTTTGGCCCGATCCCGCAGGCCAGGCTGAGGGACCCCACAAATTTGTGCACCGGGCCTCTAGTAAGCTATAATTTCAAGGGCAAGGACCATCTTACTTATCTTTATATTTCTTTTCTTTTTTGTTAATTTTTCTCACTGAAGGATATTTTTCCTTTCTCCTTTTTTTTTTTTTTTTAAGAGTAAAAGGAAAGGAGGGAGGGAGAGAGAGAGAGAAACATAAGTTTTGAGAGAGATACATCAATTGGTTGCTTCCCACACGCACCCTAACCGAGACTGGAGATTGAACCTGTAACCTATAGGAGTGCAGGCCAGTGCTCCAACCACTGAGCGACAATGGCCCAGGCATCTTTGTATTTCTTTTTCTGTATTATGTGCTCAGTGGACACAAATACTTTTTAAATTTTATTGTAGTGACTGGTTAATAAAATTATATGAGTTTCAAGTGTATAATTCAATGATATAGCATTTGTATATTGCATTGTCTGATCACCACCCAAAATCAAATCTTCTGTCACCATATATTTGATCCCCTTTACTTTTTACTATTCTTCAATCCCCTTCCCCCTGGTAACTACCATACTATTATTTATGTCTATAAGTTTGGGGGGGGGGTGTGTGTGTTATTATTTATTGATTAGCATATCATTAGCATATTATGATTTGATTCGTTGAACAATGGTTTAACTGGACACTTAGCATATTAGGCTTTTATTATATAAGATATGCATAACCAATAGACACAGACAATAGTGTGGTGAAGGCCTAAGGTGGGGCAGGGACCGGGAAGAGGGGTGTAAAGGAGGGAAGAAATTAAGAGACGTGTTTAACACTGTCAACAATAAAAATATTTTAATGTTTTTATTAGTGAAGTACTGATAGCTGCTAAATCATGGATGACTCTTGAAAACATTAAGCTAAAGGAAGGAAGCCAATCACAATAGACCACACTCATGTTGTGTTATTCCATTTACATGAAATATCCAGAATAAGACAGATCATAGAAGAAGATTAGGGATTGCTCAGGCAGATGCTGGGGTGGTGGACAGTGGGTATGTGGGGAGATTCTAATGGGTACTGGGTTTTATTTGCAGATGATAAAAAATTCTAACACTAGATTATGAGATTGTGGTGTTATTGCACAACTCCTTTAACATACTAAAAAAATTAAATTGTGCCTTTGGAATGGGTGAGTTTTGTGCTATGTAAAATATATTCTAATAAACCTTTTACCAAAAAAGGTGATACTCCACTTGGTATTCCTGACAGCAGAGTGTATGAAATTATAATTGCCCATTTTAATGTTAATCAACATACACTAAGAAACCTACCAATTTGTTAAACTGAAATAATGGTTCAACTGAAAGAGATTTTGCCCCCCAGTGGACATCCAGCAATGTCTGGAGACACTTTGTGGGTGTCACTGCTGGGCTGGGAGATGCCACTGGCCTCTAGTAGAGGGCAGGGGTGTGTAAGCATACTGCAGGCATAGGCAGCTCCCTATGTCACATACTCATCCAACCCAAAAGGTCCTTCCTGTCAAGGTGAAGATACCCTGGGCTCGAAATAGCATCTTGTTTTAATTTACATTTCTTTGATTATTCATAAGAGTAAATTTTCCCACATGTTTCCGAATAGCTATATTTTATAAATTTTCTGTTCACATTTCTCTTTAATTTGTATGAGTTCCTTATATTAAGATATTAACTCTGTATTTTATTTACTGAGTTTGTTTTCTTTTAGTTGTTTTCTGGCAAATTTTAGTTTATATTGACCATCACTATATTTTTGTTTGGTCAGACATAATTTTTTAATTGTATCTAGTCTAGAAAGTTCTTCCCCTAGCTGCCTCCCCATCCACCAATAATCTCATTTTTAAAGATATGTTTCTGTTTATTTCAAAGAGGAGTGAAGAGGGAAAGAGTGAGAGAAATATCAATGGTGAGAGAGACTCATTGATCGGCTGCCTCCTGTATGCCCCCTACTGGGGATGGAGCCTGCAACCTTGGACATGTGTCCTGACTGAGAATCAGTTGGTTTATAGGTAGACACTCGATCACTGAGCCATGCTGGCTAGGCAATAATCTCATTTGTTTTTCTTAACAATGGAATGCAATGATACTCCATAAGTCACTCGCCTCACACAGTAAAAGCAGTAGTCACAGGTTTCACCATGTCAGTCTTGCAGAAATATATAAATAAAATCAAAGCTGGAAATGGAAATTGTTTGCAGTTTGGGATTAATAACTCATTACTTAATGAATTTTTTAATATGATCAAAAAGTTGATAGAAATGAACTGTGTGTGTGTGTGTGTGTGTGTGTGTGTGTGTGTGTGTGTGTGTTTGATAAGAAGGATGACAATATTTCTTATCAAGAAATTAAAAGGGCCATGGCCAGGTGGATCAGGTGGTTAGAGCGTCATCCCATACACCAAAAGGTTGTGGGTTGGATTCCTGGTCAGGGCATATTCCTAGGTTGCAGGTTTATTCCCTTTGGGGGTGCATATGGGAGGCAACTGATCAAAGTTTCACTCGCACATCAAAGTTTACCTCTCTCTCTCACATTCATCTCTCTAAAATCAATAAAAAACATATCAATTGAGGAATTTAAAAAAGAAAAAATTAAAGGGGGTTCTTATTTTATTACATAATACAAAAATTTTATAAGTCTTTGATAATCTGTCAGTTAATGAATGAATGGGAATAAGTATAGATATCTTCCTATTGTTGTACAGATGGAGAACGAGTTAGATTCTGCTCGTTCTGAAATAGAACTCCTTAGAAGTCAGATGACAAATGAAAGAATCTCCATGCAGAATCTAGAAACTTTGCTGGTGGCCAATCGGGACAAAGAGTATCAGACTCAGATAGCGCTTCAAGAAAAAGAATCTGAAATTCAGCTGCTTAAAGAACACCTGTGTTTGGCAGAAAATAAAATGTGAGTTTCTTAGCAGTATCATAACAAAGTCATATTCCGTAAGCTTTTGATACTTTATTGGCTAGTAGAATTTTAAAGCTGGAATTTATATAATTTAAGCATCCACAATTAGCCATTAATTAAACTGAGCACCAGAAATATTGTGATTTGCCAAAAATTTAGTACTCGTTTCTATTACTTGTTCAGCTAAATTGATTTAAATTTAAGTTTAACCATTGTGTTGATTGTTTCCAGTGGAGCTTTGGGTATAATAAGATGACTAATCCATAATAATGCCTTTAGGAATTATTATAACCCGATTAGAAAAAAACAACAACAACAACAACAACAAAAACACTTCTGAAACCAGAAGAATTTTTCTATATTTGAACCCACCTGGTATTGCTCCCTAATCTTTCTATTGTCACACAGTGTTTGCTTGTGTACCTATAAGGTACATACTAGGTACCTGGAAGGACTCCTGCATTCACAGAATACTGAAGACTTCCTTAGAGCATTGATTGTGGCTGCTGCTTTCAGCATCCCAGCACCATTAGCAGCTTATTCCAGGACCCTGCTGGAAGGGTGGGTGGAAATACCTGCCTGGATAGTGAGTGTTCTGTTGTTAAACTTGGTCTGTTGCTAACCTCTCACCAAAAACAGAAGCATGGGGACCCCCAGCCTCTGATCTGTTCTCTCCTCTAGAACACTTTTTCATCCAGCCTCAACTCGGCCCTTCTGTCTGAGCTTGGGGCCTGGGGAGGAATAGGAACCATGATCTCAGGAATCAGGCACTCACAGGAGCCCCTGACTGAGCCCAGCCTGCAAAGCCCAAGCCAGTTCCTTCAGAAACTGTTTGCAGGTCATGGCAGCTGTCACTGAGTCCTTCTTAGTCGCTGCAGCTGGGCTGTTGTGCTACCTTTAACCGGTTCTGCCAGGTCACTTTCTCAAGCCGGAGTGGAAATCTCTTAAGAATGTAACCTTAAAGGCTGCCTTCTGTTCTAGACTGGCTGAGCAGTACTGTCCCTTACACGGGCAAACACGACCAGCTTGTGTGTCCTAGAGTGCCGTCCTGGGAACAAGCAGCGAGGGCAGAGCGCTCTTACAAGCAGCCTTCGTCTCGTCGTTATCTTCCTGATGCAGGGCGCCATGTGGTGGGGTTTGTGGCATGGGTTAGCCCTAAAGGAGATCCTGTTAAATGGAGGAGAGTGTGTGCAGGAATATCAGATTTCATTCTGAGTGTACACAAAGCACATGGTTGATCTAATATATTACAGACCATATGAATTCCGGTTTTGATTACTTGGTTATACCATTACTTAAGAGTACAATACTTTCAAGTACTTTTCTAAAAAATAATGTGCTATAAACAGATGATAGACACAGATAACAGATAATATTACATCATGTAAACACAAGGAAACTGATGCAGAGAAAGTTTAACTAACTGAATGTGATTGGCACACCTTAAGCTTTTTAAGTAGGCTACCTGTACATTTACTACACCTAAAATTGGCAAATATGTCTATAACGATCACAGTTTGGCTTGGATCCAGCAAGGAAACATTGCCAGCATGGTTCAGAATGCTCTAGATTTTAAAGTCTAATCAACTCTCTCTCTTTCATTCTGCCACACAGGGCCATCCAGAGTAGAGATGTGGCTCAGTTCAGGAATGTCGTCACGCAACTGGAAGCTGACTTAGACATCACCAAAAGGCAGCTGGGGACCGAGCGCTTTGAAAGGTGAGTTGGTCTCTATGCAGTATTTAGGCTGGGAGCATTCTTTCTCAGATAACAACAGATTCTGGTTATTCCATGATGGCTAGGTTTTAAAGTGTGAATTGAACTTCAGTTTCACCACTGGATTAATAACGCCACTGAAATCAAAATTCAAAAGTTTTGTTTTAAACTTTTTTTTTCTGCATTAGGGAAAGGGCTGTGCAAGAACTTCGCCGCCAGAATTACTCAAGTAATGCTTATTATTTGAATTCTACGATAAAGCCAAATGCTAAATGTCGTTCACCAGAACGTGCTCTCCACCGATCTCCTGACCGAGGCCTGGATCGATCTCTAGAAGAGTGAGTGGTTTAAGGGTCCATTCTCTGAGGTCCATATAGAAGGATATACAGGGACTGTTTGAGGATGTAAGGAAACGCAGTAACAGTCTGTCAAGAATAGTGCTATTGAAACATGATTAGTTATGTTCACATAAAAATGAAGGTTTTTTTTTACTTAGTTTTATATAAATATTCTGAAGTGAAAGATCTCTATTTTATCTGTTTACATAAATTTTATTTTTTAAATATAATTTTCTTTTTATTTCTACATCCATTTGTATTAAATTTTAGTTGAATTTTTAGAGAAAGAGATGGGGGAGAGGGGAGAGAGAGAGAGAGAGAGAGAGAGAGAGAGAGAGAGAGAGGGAGAGGGAGAAAGGAGAGAGAGAGGGAGAGAGACAACAATTTGTTCTTCTACTTATTTATGTTTTCATTGTAGATCAAACCCACAACCTTGGCATATCTGAGATTTTACTGCCTATATTTTCTTCTAGGATTTTTATGGTTTCGTGACTTACATTTAAGTCTTTTATCCGTTTTGAGTTCATTCTTGTGTATGGTGTATGTTAGTGGTCTAATTTAAATTTTTATTTTTTTTTTTTGCATTTAACTGTCTAATTTTCTCAACACCATTTATTGAAGAGACTGTCTTTACTCCATTTTATGCTTTTGCCTCCTTTGTCAAATATTAATTTGGATTTATTTCTGGGCCATCTGTTTTGTTCTATTGATCTATACACCTATTCTTTGCCAGAACGAGTCTTTTTAAAAATTGCAATGGCATTGTAGTATAGTTTGATATCAAGTATTGTGATATCTCCAACTTTGTTCTTAAGATTTCTGAGGCTATTTTGGGGTCTGCTTTGTTCCGTATAGTTTTAGAATGTTTTTTTTTTCTAGATCTTTAAAATATGCCATTGGTATTTTAATAGGAATTTCATTGGATCTATAGATTGCTTTGGATAGTAAGGACATTTTAATAATGTTAATTTTCCCAATACATGAACACAGTAAATGCTTCCACTTATTTGTATCTTACTCAATTTTTTTCTTCAATGTACTATAGTTTTCAAAGTACAGATTATTATATTTTTTGTTGTAACAGTAAATAGGATTATTTCTTAATTTCTCTTTCTGAGATTTCATTATTGGTGTATAAGAATGCTACTGACTTCCTGATATTTTGCCAAATTCATTTATTCTATCAAATAATTTGGTGGAGGGTTCAAGGTTTTCTATGTACAATATCATGTTATCTGAGAACAATGAGTTTTACTTTCTTCTATTTGGGTGGATGCCTTTTATTTCTTCATCCTATATGATCCCTGTGGCTAGAACTTAGTTGAATATGAGTGGTGAAAGCAGACATCATGGCTCGTTCCGATATGAAGGAAAATGCTTTTAGTTTTTGCCCATTGAGTATGTTGGGTCTGGTTTTGTCATATGTGGCCTTTATTATGTTGTGGTATTATCCCTCTATTGCCACATTGCGGAGAATTTTTATCATAAATGGGTGCTGGGTTTTACCAAATGGTTTTTATGCATGTATTGATATAATGACATGATTTTTATTCTTCATTTTGTTTATGTACTATATCACATTTATTGATTTGCAGATATTTTACCAACCATCATCCTGGAATAAATCTTTAATGTACTGCTGGATTTAGTTTGTTAATATTTTGTTGAGATTTTTAGCATCTATGTTCATCAGGGATATTGGTCTATAATTTAATTTTTTTTTGTAGCGTCTTTATCTCGTTTTAGAATTAGATAATGCGGATCTGTGGAAGTCTTCCCTTCTCTTGAATTGTTTTTAATAGTTTGAAGGATAGGTGTTAGTTCTTCTTTAAATGTTTGGTAAAATTCACCTATGAAATTATCCAGTCCAGGACTTTTGTTTGCTGAGAGTTTTATCATTGCTGCTTCAATTTTATTAGTTATAATTATCTACTCAGGTTTTCTGATTCTCCTGATTCAATTTGGGGGATTGTATTTCCTAGGAATTTATTCATTTCAATTTGTTATTCAATTTTTGGCACATAGTTGTTCATATTATTTTTCTATAACCTTTTATAATTGTTACTTCTCTTTTATTTCTAATTTTATTTATTGCATTCTCTCTTTTTTATTATTTATTTATTTATTTATTTATTTATTTATTTATTTATTTATTTATTTTTGTGGTCACTCTGGTTAAAGGTCTGTCAATCTTTTTTTATTGTGTCAAAGAACCAGTTCTTTGTTTCGTTGATCTTTTGTATTTTTTTTAGTCTCCATGTCATTTATGTCTACTGTGATCTTTATTATTTCATTTCTTCAGTTTACTCTGGGCTTTTTTGATGTTGCTTCTTTTCTAATTGCTTTGAGTTAACAGTTAGATTGTTTATTTGAGATTATTCTTGTTTCTTGATGTAGGCTATCTTTGAGAATATTTCATGTGTACTTGAGAAGAATGTATATTCTGCTGTTATGGAATAAAATATTCTGTAAATATCAAGGTAGTTTTCAACTACCCTATGTATTTTGATTGGAGTATTTAAGCCACTTATATTTAAAGTGATTTATTAATACATACAAATTTATTGCCATTTCATTCTCTATCACCTCTTCCTCCTCCTCCTTCTTCCTTCTCAGTCTCTTTCTCTTCATTTTTCTTCACCTTTAAGAAACCCCTTTAACATTTCTTATAATATCAGTTTATTGGTTATAAACTCCTCTAGCTTTTTCTTGTCTTTGAAACTCTTTTTCCTTAAATTTTAAATGATAACCTTGCTGGGTAAAGTAATCTTGGGTATAGGTCTTTGCTTTTCATTACTTTGAATATTTGATGCCAATCCCTTCTGGCCTGAAATGTGTCTGTTGAGAAATCAGCTGCCAATCTTATGGAAGCTTCCTTGTATGAAGCTAACTGCTTTTCTCTTGCTGCTTTTCAGATTTTCTCTTTGTCTTTAACCTTTGCCTTTTTAACTATGATGTGTCTTGATATGGGCCTCTTTAGGTACATCTTGTTTCGGACTCTCTGCGCTTCCTGGACTTATGTTATTTCCTTCACCAGGTTAGGGAAGTTTTCACCCATTATTTCTTAAAATAGATTCTCAATACCTTGCTTTCTCTCTTGCTCTCTCTTTTATTTTTTTCTTGTACTCTATGATGTGAATGTTGTTATGCTTCATGTTGTCTCAAATATCCCTTAATCCTCATTTTAGAATTATTTTCCTTTGCTGCTCTAATTGAGAGTTTTTTACTACTTTGTCTTCTAAATTTCAGATTCAGAATCTACTTCATCCAGCCTACTGTTTGTTCCTTCTAGTGTATTCTTCATTTCAGATACTGTATAATGCCTTTTTGACTGATTCTTCTTATGGTTTCTGTATGTATTTTTATGCTTGCTATCTCTTTGTTGAAGTTCCTTTAGCATCTTTATAAACATATTTTTTAACTCAAATTGCTTGCCCTCGTTTTTATTTAGCTCTTTTTTTTTTTTTTTTTTTTTGAGATTTCTCCTGTTCTTTTACTTGGGGCATGTTTCTCTGTCTTCCTATTTTGTCTGTCTCTTTGTGTTTGTTTCTGTGTATTAGGTAGAGCTATATCTCCCAGTCGTGGTAGGGTGGACTTACGTAGCAGGTGTCCTGTGGGGCTCAGTGGTGCACTCCCTTTCCTCACCTGAGCTGGGTGCTCTAGTAATGTCCCTGTGTGTGTTATGTGGGCCCTCCTGTTGTGATTGAGTCTTGTGCTTGCTATTGGCCTGTTCATTAGTGAGTTTGACATTCAGGATGGCTGAGTATGAGGATTGTTCTTGATCACAGAGTATGAGTGCTGTGCATGTGCTAACCACATAAAGTAGAATTCGCCTCAGCAGCGTCTGGTGCCTGCCGAGATCTTCCTTTGGATACACCACTTTTGCAGTCAATTGGATCCTGCTTTGATGTTGTCTGAAGCTGGCCCCTGGGCATTTTGAGAGAGACTCTGGTGCAGGTCAATGTCACACACTGCCTGTGACCAGCTCAGAGCTACTTGTTTGGAGCTACAAAGTGATCCATAGTTTGTGGCTGCTTCTGCTGGGCCTTGATGTGCTTGGGAGACCAAGCTGCATACCAAGGCCAGCTTCCACTGGCACCAAGCCTGGGGACAGGTCATCAAAAGTTAAAAGGCATCTGCAGTTTTCCTTTGCCTGCCTCCATCTGCTGACTGCCATCAGTCACTGGAAGAGCCTCTTACAGAACTTAAATTGCATGCAGTAGGTTGTCAGTGAGTCACCAGATAGGAAAAGTGGTGTTCACCAGATTGATACAAGTTCAAACTCTTACCAGTGCTGGGTCAGCAAAAGTCCCAGGATATGCAAAGTCTAGCTACCTCCTGCCAGGTTCCTGCAGACCTTTGTAGTAAGGCTGAGTCTCAGGGAGTGGTCAGTCAGGGCAAGGCCAGCAGAGTTTTTCAAGACTAAACAGACCAAAATTTGGCCAGTTGAGAGAGGGCCCTGTGAGAGAAAAATGGACCTCATTCTAGAGCCACACAACTCAATCTGTCCCAGATTCAGTGCACGCCTCCTTGGCAGGAAGGGACCACCAAGAGTCGGGATGAGGCCACCTGGAACCCAGAGGTTGAATCTAGTGTATCTCCCTTGATGGGAAGGCACCCACCAAGTTCACAGGAAAGTGGGGGGATTGACCCCATCTCAAAGCCACAGAACTCAGTCAGGGATACCCCTGAGTCTGCTAGGACCTCTATTCCATGGCCCTGTCAGCTGACTCCTCAGCAAAGCATAAGCTCTGCAGGCTGTGGCAACAGGGAATTGAGAGGATGGGGCTTTCAGATTTCCCCAGGCTGATGCCATAAGGAAGGGAGTGCTCCACCCCCCAAAAATGGCATCTATAGTTTGAGTATGGGACTCAGCACAGGGATCCTGGCAGCTGCCCCTTTGACTCTCTCCCAAAGTTATAGACCTATCTTTCCTCACAGTTCTCTAGTCTGCTCTGCCCTCTCTCTGCTGGAATACAGGTGACTGGCTGTGAATAAGATTTCGTGTGTTGCTGCTCTAAGAAGATGTTTGGTTCTCCAACATACCCCTACCTCTTCCATGCAGGACAGAATCCCTGCTGGTTTTCACAGCCAGATTTTATGTGGGCTCTTCTTCCCAGGTCTGGTGCTCTGAGCCAGGGAGCTAGGTGAGGGTTTGAGACCCCAAACCCCCTGCAATTGAGGTATCCCTCCAGAACCTCAACTGCCACCTGTGGGTGCAGATTGGCCTTTTTTGGTGTCTCTGCCCTTCCTCCCATTTTTGATGTGGCTTCTTCTATTAATCCTTGGTTATAAGACTTCTGTTCAACTAATTTTTACTTGATTATTCAGGTTGTTCTATATTTAGTTGCAATTCCAGTTCTCCTTGGAGGAGGTGAGTGTAAATTCTACCTACTCTTCCATCATCTTGAATCTTCTTACTTAACTTTTGCTGTTAGTTTTAAATGGTATCCTTTGATGGCCACCTCTTATTTAGACAATAAATTTACTTAATTTGCTTTCCTACTACCACTGGTCTGTTTCTTATCCCTTTGCCTTTTCCAGGCTGTCATATAAATGAAATCTTATCGTATGTAGTCTATCATGTCTCACTTTCACTCAGCATAACATGTTTGAGATTTCCTCAGGTTTTCATGTATTTCAGATGTTATTGCATATTCCTTTTAACTACTGAGTAATATTCCATTGTGTGGATGTACCAGTTTGGTTTTATTTTACTTTTTATTTGTAAAGAATTAAAGTATAACTGGTAGGTGCAAAAATAGTTATAGAGAGTTAGCCATGTTCTTCCCCCAGTTTACCAATGACAATATCTTACAAACAAAGAAATTAACATTGGGTACAATGTTAATATAGACCTTTTTCAGTTTTTACCAGTTTTTGCCTGCACTCATTGTATGTACAGCTTTTTTTACACACCACCCATATTTCATCACCATAATCAAGACACTGAAATGTTCCATCAGCAACAAGGAACTCAATCCCTCATGATATCCCTTCATAGTCAAAGCACACACCCTCCACTTGGCAAACACTAATTTCTTCTACACCTGTATAATTCTGTCATTTTGATAATGTTATAGAAATGGAATAATAAATACTATGTAACTTTTGAGAGATATATATTTTTCATTTAGCACAATGTTCTTTCATTTAGCACAATATTATTATATTCAAGTTGTATATAATAATAATCCATTCATTTTTATTGTCGACTATGATTCCAAGACATGGATGTATCACCATTTGTAAAAACTGAGCAAAAAGGTTGGTAAAAATCTTAAGTATTGCTGAAGTAATATTAGAATATATTTTTATACATGGTGAAATCTTTGAATTAAAAATATTAATCTGTACAATTTTCTTCTCTCTCATAGGAATCTTTGCTATAGAGATTTCTGACATGCGAAAAGATTCTTCACATCCTTGGGAAAGGTCAAAATATCAAACTGATTTTTTTTTTCTATTTGATTGCATTTATTTTTGAATCCTTGACAATGTTAAATGTATATATTAACTTTGTGCCTCTGAATCTCTTTTCTCATGTGCCAAATTGCAGAGATCAGAGATGACATATAAAAATAAAAATGTGTGTGGCTCTTTCTACCCATACAGTAATAGTGAGTGTAAAACCCACTTACTTCACTATTGAACACTGTTAACTATCCAGAGTAAATAAAGAAGCTTATAAAAAGAAGGAAAAGTGTTTTTTACAAAACTGATTACCTTTCCTTTCGTGGTACCTCATATAATTGGGTGGTTATTTTTCTTAGTTATTTATCCTTTCTTGGCTGGAGAAGTTCTGCCAAAACAGGCACAGTTTGCTGATACTGGCCTGGGTCTCAATATGCCACTTTGGACCCAGCCCAATGCAAATTCCAGGCCACAATCTGATTTCAAAGCAACAGATAGTAAGAGATTGTCAGGATTTTAAATCCATAATATTGTACCACTGATTAACATACATTTCTGCAATTGTGTTTACCTATACTATTTTTTAGAAAGGCAGGTGATGCTATATCTGTCAAGAATGTAAGATTTTTTAAATCTGTATTTTTAATAAGTTTTCTCTAAAACATTAAAGAAATGTACTACAATCAATTTAATTGCCATTTTACTTATTTTTTATTGTTTTTTGCCTGTGGCGGCTGTTTGTTTTCAGAGTAACATCTCCATTGGTGTTTTCTTATTTCCCCTAAAATCCCCTAAATCTCTTCCCTTTTCTGTCCATTGATTTTGAATTAAGAGCCTGAACAGTACTGCGTTTTACTAATATTAGCTATTTATATTCTTGCCATTTTAGTAAAAAAAATAAAAAATAAAAAGTTCTGTCATTAACAATTTTCATAGGATGTAGACAGTTTCTCATTGTATATAGTCACTATTTAGTATGACAACAATAATGTAGGGTGGGGCCCTGATTTAGGTCTTGTTTAATCATTATCACTCTGATATTTTGCCATAGAGCTATGCTTCATATATACTTTAGTTTGATTTTTAAAAACCTTGAGTTTTATTCATCTAGTTCAAGACCTTAATTATAGATTGGTTTAAAAATTGAATAATTTAAAGCATGGTATTCTTTTATAAACATTTTGGACAATAATATTAAAAATGTTTTGGGTTAAAAAAAAGTTGTTGGTGCACTGACTGCTGAGGGGGCTGCAAATCAGGCCCAGAGAGAGGCCTTAAGAGAGAAACAGGGTCTGATCCGTAGCCTCTGAGGCTGCTTTTGATCAGCACTTGCCTCTCTCTTTCTCTCTGGGCCTGGCCAGCAGCTGCACCTCCATTTCTCTCCAGGCCTCCACCAGGGCTGCTGATAAGCCCCACCTTTCTGATCAGGCCCCATTGATAGGCCCAGAGATGCTGACTGGCATAGAAACCGACCAATCAGAACCAAATCTGGGTCAACTGTGAGAAGCCAATGGCTTCCTAGGAGGAGGAGCTTTTGATGCTAACTGGCATAGAAACTGACCAATCAGAACCAAATTGGCCAGCAGAGATGGGCAGTAGTAGGGGACTAGGCCTGCAGGGGAGGGCAGTTGGGGGCCATCATGCCAACAGCAGAAGGCAGTTGGGGGTGATCAGTCTGGCAGGGAAGGACAGTTGGGGGTGAGATCAGGCCAGCAGAGTTTGTTTTTTGCAGTTTCTTTCTCTTTTGCAGTTTCTTAAAGTAATGTTAGGTTGTTGATAAATCAGAAGCCTTTTTTAAGAAGGTGCTTATAGCTATGATTCCCCTCTAACTATATTGTTTAATATAATCACTTCTACAATTTTATTTATTTATTTTTAATTGTAATACAATACACATAACATAAAATTTACCATCTTCACCATTTCAAGATGATGGTGTAAGTTGTTGATGAGTGGTGAAAAGGATCAGGTCTTATAAAAGTACATGCACTTAATGGCCACAAAAGAAAAAGAACCCAAATTCATTAATAACAGGAGTTTATTTATGTGGTGGGAAGCTCATCAGTATTTCTCTGTTGAGGTTCGAAGAGAGATGTGGAAGATGAACCCAGCAAGTGGCCAGAGCGGGTGGGCCGAGCTCTGAGGCAGAGGCTCAGGCAGAGGAACACTCTCCTCATGAGAAAGGCGAGCTCTCCGGCTGAGAAACACGCTCCTGCTGCCCTTTCCGAGTCTCATCTTCTTCTATGTCTCTAGGTTACGATATTGGGGGAACCCACTTCCCCCTGTTTTGCATGGAGGCGTAACTGACATACACATTATATTAGTTTCAGATGTATAGCATACTGGTTCAATATTTGTATACATTGTGAAATTATCCCAATAAGTCTAGGTAGCATCTGTCACCACACATTGTTGCTCACTTTTTCCCTGGGATGAAAACTTTCGAGATGTACCCTGAGCAACTTCCAAATATGGAACACCGTGTTGTGAACTACAGGTGCCGTGTTGGACAAGACCCCATGATGTCTGTATTAGACACGAACTGTAATCGGCAGCTTGTGCCCTTTGACTTCCTTTGCCTGTTTTACTCATCCCCCAACCGTATCTGGCCACCACCAATGTGTCCATGGTATCTGTGCACTTGGTTTTATAAGCGAGATCATGTGGTGTTGGTCTTTGGCTTATTTCACTTCGCATAATGCCCTCAGGATTCATCCCTGTTGTTGCAAAGGGCAAGATTTTGTTATTTTTTATGGCTGAATAATGTCCCGTTGTATGTGTCCCTGTGTGTGATCACATTTTCTTTATCCATTATTCACTGATGGAACCTCAGTTTGTCCTTTAATTTACAAATCTTCGCTATTGTAAATAAGGCTGCAGTGAACATGGGTGCATGTATCTTTCTGAGTTAGTGTTTTCATGTTCTGCAGATGAATACCCAGAAGTTCAATTGCTGGATTAGATGATAGATTATGTTTAATTTTTTTGCAGAACCTCCACTCTGTTTTTCATAGTGGCTTTGCCAATACTTGGTAACATTGCCAACAGAACACAAGTGTTCCCTATTTATGTTCTTTTCAACACTTGTTATTTGTCTTTTTGGTATTAGCCTTTTTAGCGGGTGAGAAGTGATATTTCATGGTGTGTGTGTATGTGTGTGCGTTTAAATCCTCATCAAAAGTTATGCTTTTGTTGATTTTAGAGAGAAGGGTGGGGGGGAGAGTGAGAGAGAGAAACCTCCATGTGAGAGAGACACATCAATCTGTTGCCTCCCAGATGCACCCTGAATGAGTGGGGATTGACCCCACATGCGCCCTGCCTGGGAATTGAACCAGAACCCTTTGGTGCAGAGTGATGTCCCAGCCAGTGGAGCCATACCGGCCAGGGTCGTTGTGCTTCTGATTTGCATTTTCTTAATGATTTGTGATGTTAAGCACCTTTTCATATACCTGTTGGCCATCTGTATGTCTTCTCTGGGAAAATGTCTATTCAGATCCTCTGCCCATTTTTAACTCACATTGGTGTGTTGTTGTTTGTTTGTTTTTGCTATTGAGTTGCATTGAGTTTCTTTTATATTTTGGATATTAATCCCTTATCTGACACAGATTTGCAAATATTTTTCTCTATTCAGTAGGATGCCTTTATATGTTCTTAATAGCTCCCTTTGTGCAGAATCTTTTTGTGCTTTAAATTTCTTGTTGCTATGCTCACAGGGAAATTTTGCATTTTATTCTTAAGCTTTTAGAAGATGAAAGCCAACTCAAACAGCTTCAACAAATAAGATAAAATATATAAATTCCCACTTTTGTCCTTATGGAAATGAGGAATTATTTTATGTTTATTTTGCTTTTTTGGGTAATGTTAATTATATGTATGTAACACTGAGCTGGTATCTATTTAGGCAAGACAAATATAGGGTCCTGTTTTAAAGCATTAAGGAAAAAATCCATCTTCTGCTTAGTAGCAATGTACTTTTGTTTTGTTGAGCTAGATTTATACCAGATTTATCTCAGTAGAAAGCAGATATTATGGTAATTATTTATGCATTGCATCATCTGAAATAATAAAAATGTCATTTTATAATACTGAGAAATGGGAGACTTTTGACTCCTTGATATGATAGAAATCTCTTCTGCTTCCTCATTTTTCTTAACAAGTTGTGGTATCCCAGATTGTTATTAAAGGTCCAGTTTCAATCGGAAGTGAGCCCAGCTCAAGGGCAGCGGGTTACTCCATCTGTACACGGGTGTGCTTCAGGATAGCAGTGTCTAGACAAACAGGCCTGCGGTTCGGATTGCTTCTGGTGAGAGTAATGGAGAGAATCAGGATCATGACTCATGGTTGTCTTGTTTCTGACTCTATTTTCCAACGAAAATGTGCGTGTGTTTTAGTATAATTGACATTATGTTCATTTTCAGACATGCAACATGGTACTTGTATATGTCACCAAGAACAGTGTTATCCCTACTTAAGTATAAGCATAAGCTGGTGTTTATTTTCATAATGTTCTTGCCATTCTCTTGGTGGACTGTTGCAACATTTCACCAATTTATCCTCAAGCACCTTGACTTTATAATGTTCAATAAATATGTGTTGAACAAACACATGCATGAAACCTATTTTTGTATCCATGAGGATGAAATTTTTCCCTCCGTACTTTTCTGTGACCCCAAGAACTCACTGACCAGGGCAGCCCGTCTTCCATGATTTCCAAGGCCATGAACCGGCTGGTACCATACAGGCCTGCCCACTGGCAATACCACTGCTCCACCGAGGGGTTCTCCTGTTCACATTTTTAAACATGGCCACCTCTCTAGCTTCTAAAAATGTCTAACTAAATGAAGCATCGCTCTATGTAATGATTTATATAATCGTTTCTTCGGGAAATAAAGAGCAAGGGTCTTTGCAAAAGCGAGTTAACGGCAGATCTGAAGACGGTCACAGGCAGAAACAACTCGAGAGCTCTAACGTGGAACACAGAGCTGTGAGGTTCAGAGACCAGGTTAGTCCCCGGTGCAGCAAGGCCCTGTGGCCATTCTCAGGGCTTCTGTTTGGACAAGGACAGTTACTCCTGGGGCTTGTAGGCCTTAATACAAGGACCTGATTGCCTGTATTTGGGGAAACCCATATTGGCTGCCTTTTTTAAAACATGCCTCTTAATGACAACTACACATACTGCTGAAAACTTTTATAATAGGTGATTAAAACTCTGGCTTTATATACCCACATAAGCCCAAAACTTTTGGTATCCTATTACAAAAAAATGTTGATAAGTTAAAAAATTTCTGAATTGTATTTGTAACCATAACCTCACATTTGCTCCAAGAGAAAAAGAAAAAGGTATTTTTCTCTTAAATGTACTTTTAGTAAATCATGGCTACTGCTACAGCTGAAGGACATTGACTGTTGCAGCCCCCATTGTAACACTTTTCAAATCCCTCTGCTTACCCACCAACCTCTGTTATCTGTGAGCTTTGAATTGTTCAGAGACAAAGATTTCCAGGAGCTCAAAAGATAAATGGCTTCAGGTTTCCCCCAAGCCCCCATCTGGCGTTGGCCTAGCCTTCAGAGGTTTTGAAACAAACACCTTGGCGGGGGAAAGTGAGTAATTCATGCATGCAGCAGCAGAATAGTATCTCCCTTTGTAGCAGTGAATGGCAGGTTTACACAGGTCAGTGCTCCATGAGGGAGAATGAATAGGGAGAGTCTATCTGAGGAGCTTCCCCAGATCAGCAAAACCAGCCAGGCCGGCAGCCGTCCCTCCGGCCTCGGGCCTTGTGGAGCTCCCGGAGCACACAGAGCAGACTTCTCCGGGCCCCACATGGGAAGCAGGAGTTGTCCTTGTTTTCTGGCAAACAATGCCTTTTGCCCAGGATCTCACAGGATGGCAGACCTGATAGCTCATCTGCCAGAGACCCTGCAGCAGACTAGAGAGAAAGCTCCCTGTAGGGACGAGGGGAGAAGTATGTGATCTCAATGTTTTATATTTTATTTTTAGAAAACAATCTAATAATAAATAAATAATGAAATCTTAGCAGCATCTCATAGAATGCATGTTTTGTTGTAAAGAATTATCCAAAAAAGTACACAATGGAAATGCTTATTAAACTTAGTGAGTTATCACAAATACCCATCAACCCACTGCCTGGATCAAGGTATGGAGCCCATGGAGTATCTCAGCATTTCCCTTGGTGCCCCCATGTCAGTCACTATTCCTGCCCCCCAACCCTGTTGCCTCCAGGTAACCAGGGTCCTGATTCCTAAGACTTAAAACTTAGTTTAGTTTGTTTGGAAAGTTCTATAAAAGGAATCATAGTGCGTGTATTTTTATTTCTTTTTTTCCACTCGATATTCTGTTTTTGGAATACATCCATGTTGCTCAGTGTGCCTCTGATTTCATTTTGTACCTTTTTGCTATGGGGTATTGCTTTACTGTGTACATATGACACAATCTGTGTTCTTCTGGTAATGGGCATGGGGTTGTGTCCTGGCCTGGGCTCTTCAGACAGGTGCTACTGTGAGCATTTGTGTGCACATCTCTTGGTGCACAAGGGACATGGCTGGACATGGAATTACCGGATTAAAGAGCGCCGTGTGTCCTCTGTAAGCGCCGCCAAACTGCTTCCCACAGCAACTGCACTGCTGCACGCCCACCAGCCCAGGCACGTGCAGGCTGCTCCCGGGAACGCTTGGCGTTGCCACTCTTGTTTTTTACCTTAAGGTGGGTGTGGAGTGGTGTCTCCCAGGGGCTGTGATTTGCATTTTGCTAATGCCTTAATGCTTAGTTCCCAACTGGCATCATAATTGGAAAGTTCATAGTCAAGTATTTTACTTATCTGTTGGTTTTCCTGTCTTATTAATGTATAGATCTTATGTATTCTGGGTCTGAGCCCAATAACCTTGCCCTGAGCCTTGCTTTTTCATTCATTTAATGATGTCTTTTAATAAACAAGTTTTGCCCAGCCTGTGAGCTCGTGGTTGCACATGGAGCCAGGCATCAAGAGGTCACCGGTGCAGTCCCAATCAGGGTACAGGCCCTGGGTGGGGGCTCGATCCCCGTGGGGACCATGCAGAGGCAGCCAGTCGATGTTTCTCTCTCATACATGTTTCTATCTGTCTTTTTCTCCATGCCTTTCTTGTTAAAAATCAATAAAAACATTTAAAAATAAGCAAATTTTAATTTTAATAATGTCCAATTTACCAATAATTTTCTTTGTGAATATATATTTTTTCTGACCTGAATAAAAAAGTTTTTCCTACGTTAAAGTCATAATACTGTCTCATATCATCTTCAATAAATTCTTTTGTTTTTCTGGTCAACTTTAGAAATACAGTCCACCTGGACTTGATTTTTGTGTGTGGTGGAGGTAGGCACTGAGATTTTTTTAAATTCCATAGAGATGCCCAATTAGCTCAGCACATTTATTGAAGACTGTCATTTCCCCAGAGGTAGGCTTTACTACCCTGTCCTCTCCAATGTCCAAATACGTGTGGCTTTCTATTGGTCACTGTCATTGTGCTGCTTGTAACTAACAAATACCTCAGTGTTTTAATTACTGTAGCTTTAAGTCTTGCCGTCCACTAAAGCAGGTTCTTTCATATTGTTGTTCTTCCAAAATATCATGGCTATTTTTGCTGTTGCATTCCCATAGAACTTAAATCATTTTGTAAAATTCCATATAAAACTTATCATGATTTTCACATATTGGATCAAATTTATGCATACATTTGGGAAGAATTGATATCTTTATAATATTGAATCTTCCAGCCCACAGATATTCTTTTATTTATTTTATTTTTCTTCATAATATTTCATAGTTTTCTGCATGAGGGCATTGACCCAAAAATTTTAAAATATTTGTTACTAAATATTAACTTTTTGATGCTGTCAAATAGTTATGTATCATTTTAAATCATTATTTTTTATTGTTGCTTCATATAAGTCATTTGAATTTTGTATTTTGACCTTGTACTTACTATATTTAGTAACCGTGACAAAAGTCACTTATTCATTCTAATAATTTAGTGGTGAAGTTTTTTAGACTTTTTACATATTCAATCATATCACCTGTTGAAAATAACATTTTAATTATATCACAGTTCTTATACTTTTTATTATTTCTGTGTTCAGTACACTGGCTAGTACTATAATACACTGATGAATTTGAGTAATGAATACGGATATACTTGTCTTTATCATTACAGAGGGGAATTCTTCAACATTTCACCATTAAGTATGGTACTTATTCTTTTAAAAAAAAAAAATAGAATTTATCAGATTAACAAAGTTATCTTCAATTCCTAATTTAAGAGATTTAATCCTGAATAGATGTTGAAATTGATCAAATGTTTTCCTGAATCTATTTTGATGATCCTATTACTGTATCTTTTATTATATTGCTATAGTTAATTTACATTGATTTTCAAATGTTTATTTAACATTATACTCCTAGAATAAAGACAACTTGGTTTTTACACATGTTAAGTTTTTTATATATTGCTACATTTGATTTGCCAATATATTTTTTAATATTTTTGTTCATGAATGAAATGTAGTTGTGTAAATTTTCATTCTCATAATGGCCTTATCAGGTCTTGGTTTTAAGATTAAGCCAGCCTCAAAAAATGAATTAAAAACTATTTTCTAGAAGAATATCTTTTAAACCATTTTTAGTATTTTAAATATTCTTTAAGAATTTGATAATTTAATTTAAACTTAAATTTTGTATTGCTAATTTACTTTATATATATATTCATATGGATCTATTAAAAGATAAGTATTATACTGATTTATGTAAAATATGGTACAAAGAATAAAAGAATTCAAAGTTGTAGCATTAAATCTTTTTACTTTCCTGATAACATACTTTGAAACAGAAAAATTTATGATTTTGATGAATTCCAACTTATTTTCTATTTTTATCACTTGTGCCTTCTTCAGGTGTAATATAGAAGAAATCAATGCCTAACTCAAGGCCACAAATATCTTCTTCTAAGAGATTTATGGTTATAGCTCTAACATTGCTGAGGTAAATAAAGAATCTAAAATTATTCTTTGGCATGTGGACTTCCAGTTGTTTCAGCAGCATTTCTTAAATCCCTCCCACTGAGTCATCTTAGTGTCTTTGCCAAAAGTCAACTAACCATATATGTAAGCATTTATTTTTGTGACATTAATTCTCTCCCTTTAATATACATGTCTATCTTGTGCCAGTACCACACTGTCTTGAGTTCAGTAACTTTGTAGTAACTTTTGAAACTGGGAAGTGTGAGTCCCTCATCTTTGTTTTGATTTTTCAAGATTGTTTTGGCTACTATGGGTTTCTTATATTTCCATATAAGTATTAGGTTTGTCTTGTCAATTGCTGCAAAACAAAGTGAGCTGGGTTTCTGATCAGCTTTATATTAAATCTGTAAATCAATTTGGGAAATATTGCCATATTAATAATATTAAGTCTTCTGATCCAATGGTCATGGGGTATCTTTCCATTTACTTAGGTTTCCTTTAATTTCTTTCAACAATGTTTTGTACTTTTCAGTATATAAATCTGATGCTTCTTTTGTTAAAATTTGTTATATATTTTATTATTTTTGATGCTATTATAAGGAGGATTATTTTCTTATCATCATTTCAGATTATTTATTGTTAGGGAATGGAAATACAATTGCATTTTATATCTTGATCTTCAACTTTTCCCAAACTTCTTTATTAGTTCCAATAGTTTTTAAGTGACTTTCTTAGGATTTTCTAACTACAGGATCATGTCATCTGCAAATATTATTTTACTCTTCCTTTCAAATCTGATGTCTTTTTCTTTTACCTGTCAATTACTTGGGCTGGTACTTCCAGTACAATGAGTGGAAGTGGTAAGAATACATTTTTTTGTTATGTTCCTGATCTTGGGGGGAAAGCATTTAGCCTTTCATCAGAAGGAACTTCCATTCCATTCCTAGTTTGTGAGTGTCTTTACCATGAAAAGTGTTGGATTTTGTCAAATGCTTTTTTTCTCCAAGTATTGAAATGTTCATGTATTTGTCCTTTATTCTATTCATATGATTTATTGCCTTGATTTTCAGATGCTAAATCAGCCTTGCATTTCTAGATAAATCCCACTTACTCATGTCATATAATCCTCTATATATGTGGCTAGATTAATTTTGTTATTATTTCATTAATAATTTTTGCATTTTTATTCATATTGGATATTGGTCTTCAGTGTTTCTTTCTTTTTATGTCTTTTTATTTTTTATATAAAGATATCACTCACCTCATAGGTCGACTTGGGAAGTGTCTCTCCAGGAATTGCCCATTTCATTAGACATTCAGTTTGTTGGCTTACAGTTATTCATACTGTTCATTTATAATCCTTTTTATTTCTGGTTGTGAAACCCCTTTTTTTATTTCTGATTTTTAAAAAATATATATTTTATTGATTTTTTACAGAGAGGAAGGGAGAGAGATAGAGAGCTAGAAACATCGATGAGAGAGAAACATCGACCAGCTGCCTCTTGCACACCCCCTACCGGGGATGTGCCTGCAACCAATGTACATGTCCTTGACCGGTATCGAACCTGGGACCTTTCAGTCCGCAGACCTATACGCTCTACCACTGAGCCAAACCAGCTTCAGCTATTCCTGATTTTAATTACTTGATCGTCTTTATTTTTTCCCCCCTGGTCATTGTACCCAAAGATTTGTCAATCATATTGATTTTTTCAAAGAATTAATTTTTGGTTTAGAGAGTTCATCAAACTTGGCAATTTTGAGGCCATTATTCCTTCAAATATATCTTTAAAATTTATTTTCTCTATCTGGCACGCTCAAAGAACATTTGATCTGGTCCTACAGGTCCCTGAGGCTCTGTTTAATTTTATTTTTAGTCTAATTTCCCTGAGTTTTATTTTGAATAAATTCTATAGGTATATCTTAAAATTTGGTCATTCATTTATTCCACAATATTTAATCTGTTGTTAAACCCACTAGTGAATTTTTAATTTCAGATAATGTTATTTCCAATTCTAGAAGTTCTATAGCCATACCCACAATGAGCAATCTATAGATGAGACAAGATGAAAACAAACAGCAAGATGGTAAGTTAGTTCTCATCTATCAAGAATGAATGAAAGCTAGGCTTAGTCTTCTGTCAGAACTATTGAATGTATCAATCTGAAATCAAACACATTCCAAATGATTCCATTTTCTCATTTTATCGGTAGAAAAAAACTAAAGTTCAGGAAGTTTCTGAATTTTGCCCACAGGCAACTACTTCAGAACACAGTCAAGCCTGGACAAAGGCTCTTTCCACTATGCCAGCACCACTTCCATCTATTTACCTTTCACCATGTAGGCATCACCCGCTCATGCTCCTTGGTCTTATTTATTGTCCTGTGAAGAGAGCATTCCCCCTATTTGGGGGGAGAATCTTGGGAGATTTTTCAATAACTGTTTCTCAGAATTCCTCAGCTGAAGCTATACCTACCTTAAATTTTAAAAAATTATAGGAGGAAAAAATCAGAGCACATCTTGTTCTACTGCTGGCCAAACATTGGTAATCACAAGGAATATTTTGGGAAGTCCCATACTCTTTCAACACTCAAGGGCTCAGAGAGGTTTTATCCTACCAAGGGGTCTGGGCTTGCTATTGGTTTACTCTTTAAGGAATCGCATTTTGAGGAGGAATGGCAAGGTCAGTTAGCCATTCTGCATGTAAAGCTTAGCATGAGTCCTTCAGAGTGTAAAGAGTAAAAGCAATTCATTTCGTTCTCGACTTTTTCTTCTTCTTAGTTTTCTACTTTGTAAGTTTGTTATCTTAAAGTATGTGTCTGTAGATGTTAAAATTTTAAGAGAGAGCATGTGAGGCAGTAAACCAAACGGAATATGCCAAACAGCTCCTCGGACAGTAAACACTGACACCGGCGGGATGGGGAAGGCGGGTTCTTTTCATGCAGCTGCTGCAGGCAAGGCAGCTGTCAGCAAAAATGAGAACGGGAGAGACACGATACCAATTCAACTGCAGAACAAAGCTGGGACTCCCAGCTTTTAGAGTATTTAAAAATGGCTGGTCCTCAAAAGCGTTTCCTGAGTGGGCCCTGGAGAAAAGGCCTGCTTTGGTCTTTAGCTCCCTGAGCTGCTCTGGGCAGCGGCTCACGGAGACACCTGCTGTGGGCGCAGATACTCGGCCTTCCCCAGCCCGGGCATAGATCTGACCCCACGGATGGGAACACACCCGGGCTGGCTTGTTTGGGGCCCACCTGTTAGGCACTGGGTGAATATCCAGTTTATAATCTCCCCAAACTACGACATGGTCTTCAAACATACAATACTCCTTTAAAAATGTCCAACATCTCTTCTGCCAGTCCTTCAGAGAGGGCCTATCTAGAGACACTTGACTTCCTGAAGTTTCTGTCCTCCTCAGATTTATCAAATGGACATTGGCTTTGGGGTGTTTAGAATTGGGGGAGGCAATGCAGGCACAAACTGGCCATGCCCCGTCTCCACCTGCTTCAGGTTGCTGTATTTCTAGGGTTCGGCATTACTAGTTTCCTGGTGCCACACCTGGGGGCTCAGACAGCAGGAATGTGTTGCCCCGGGTTCTGGAGGCTAGACACCTGGGGTCAGGGTGTCCGCGGGCGGTCCTTCCGGGCAGTGAGGACTGCCTCTGCCTAGCTTCTGGGCGACAGTCTGTGATCCCCCTGGGTTTGCAGAGGCGTCACGTCACCATGGCCTCTGCCTTTATGTGCACACGGGGCACTGCCTGTGTGTGCACGCCACGTCCACGTGTCCTCTGTTTACAAGGACACGCAGGTGTGCTGGACTGGGGCCCATTCTACCCCAGGGTGGCCTCATCTTAATTACATCTGCACGGACTCTTTTACAAGGAAGGCCGAATTCTCAGGCATTGAGGAGCAGGTCTTCAACATGTGCATTTTGGCAGAGACACAGCCAGCCCCATAGCTCTTTGTTGGAGGAGGATTAATCCAGGGAAGGGTAGCTCCATCACTAAGGTGCGACCTAGCTGGGTTGTCCCAGCTCTCTCCTCCGGCTGCTCAGCGCTGGCCTGTCCCTCCACCTCTGCAGGCCCTGGGACTTGCTCAGTCTCAGCCCTCAGACTGGCCGTTACCCAGCCCTGGAGTTCACTCTGCAATGTGCAGCCTGCTCCCAGGAGAGCGGGTTCCTGAGCCCTTTCCCTATGGCTCTCCTTCCCAGAACTGTGCCCTACAAGTTCTGGCCTCTTCAGCCTCCCGAGTCCCAGGCCATTTCCTCTCTCAGGAGCCTGCCCCGTCTGATCCTTTCTCTCTGCCCACCAGCCGAGCAGCTCTGATCCTTTCTCTCTGCCCACCAGCCGAGCAGCTCCGCAGCAGGAGGGCGGGCGATCAGGGATCGCAGTCCGGTGCTGCAGTTAAAGGCCTGAATGTGATTGTAGGATCTTTGTGCCGGTTTCCTCGATGTGAGGTCTGGTCCTCCAGGCACCAGAGACCTAAGGGACAGACGTTTAGAAAGAACTCATCGAAGCTGAGCTATACATTCATCCGTGTTGATGCAAAACCCATGATTTTAAATGCCTCGGGCACGGAGTGCCCATGCCGTCCTCTTCACGCTCAGCTGCAAGGAACGCACACCCTCCGAGGAGACTCCCAAAGGCCGCCCTGACCTTCACCGCAGGCTTCCGCCGCGGCCCATGTGGACGGTGAGCAGGAACGTGTTAGTAGCTAAACCTGCCCTCGGGCCAACGTGGGAGACAAGGGGTGCATTCCTCCGCATCAGGCACCCCCAGAGCAGCCTGGGAGTCAACTTCACCATGGAGAGCTCGCTGGTCTTTTTTTTTTATTTTTTTTTTTATATATATATATATATATTTTATTGATTTTCCACAGAGAGGAAGTGAGAGAGATAGAGAGCTAGAAATATAGATGAGAGAGAAACATCAACCAGCTGCCTCTTGCCCACCCCCTAATGGGGATGTGCCCGCAACCAATGTACATGCCCCTGACCGGAATCGAACCCGGGACCTTTCAGTCCCCAGACCGACGCTCTATCCACTGAGCCAAACCAGTTTCAGCAGAGCTCGCTGGTCTTAATGTTACGCCCCACAGTCTGAAAAGAAACACACATTTCTGCCAAACATTCGAGTTCAGAAGCACCAAATCACCTTGACCCAATGATCAGAATTTCTCCAAATTCTTTACAATAAAGAGGAGGAGAAAGAAAAAAAGGGGGGGAGGGAGGGAGAGAGGCAACTTGTATTTGAGTTCAGGTGTGTTAGGCCCTTACTAGGTGCTTTGAGGTCACACCAAGGTGGGTCTGAGTTCTGGCTTCTCCGGTCACACGCCCTGTGACTCCAGCACCTCCTCCCGGTGGTCCTTCCCGGCAGAGACATCGGCTCAGGCGCGCTGCGAGCAGGAAGCAGGAGCACGGGTCTGCCACCGGAGCGTGCAGCTGGCTAAGGGCGGGCAGGTGGGGTTTGGTGTCGCCATGGGAAGTTATAAGAAGCCTACACCCTAGCACCTGCTCCCACAATGCCCTGTCCTGTGCCTTGTACCACCAGGCATGCATTTTCTCTCTGAGTCTTGTTCTTCATGGTTTAAAAAGTTACACACATCCCTGTTAAATGGTAACAGAAGCAGGAAACAGCAAGTCAGAGCTTGTCATCTGAACGGGCAGTTTTACCAGCATGTGGTGTACTAGCCAAGGTTTATATGATGGTATGTGTGAGTGAGGCTGGGAGTGGGGGTGTGAGATGGGGCTTTGCCTGGAGAAGGCAGGTCTAGGGCATCTGCCAAACGGGTTTGGCCTGCAAGAGGACGCGGTGCGTAAAAACAAGCTTCAGGACACCCCAGCTTCACAGAGGGCCAGCCACCCCCTGCCGTTTGGCACAGAACCTTCCGTGTACGCGGAGCCAAACCGGAGTCCCGGTGCTCAGCACGGGAGGAGCCCAGACGAGGCGGGAGAATGAGGAGCAGCGGTTTCGGGAGGGACGTGTCAGCATCCCCGTCCCATCCTTCCCGCGGGTCTCCGAGCCCGGCTGAGGCTCGGGGCTCCGTCAGTGAGACCTCCCACTTGCCTGCTTTTCCATGGAAACAATGAGGAAATTATTCCTCCTCCTCCTTGCACTCCGCACACTATTTTTAGTGCCAGCATTTGCTACAGAAACATTCCCTCAGCTCCTTCCCCTCCATGTCACTTCCCCGCATGACGGACGGGGAGCAGTGGCCGGGCTGACGGTTTTCAGAGGAGAGCTGGGTCTTGGGCACCAAACATATCCTTGTTCATCATTCAGTCAGAAACAAAGAACCTCCCCGAAAGGACAATTATACAATCTTCCTGTGATTAGGAAAGATTTGATGTTTGATGTTTGCATCTCTTCATTTCCCTTCTTTTGCTTATAACACCAAGTGGATAAGATTCTGCATCCTATCAGAGGGGTAAGAACGTTGCTAATTTGTCCTACAAAAAGAATACCTTGTTCTGCACATGTTTGCAGGTGGTCACCAGCGGGGCGGGAGGCCCGGGCCCCATGGAGGGGGCTGGACCCCATGGGAGGGGGCTGGACCCCATGGGAGGGGGCTGGCAGGTGCGTGTGAGGGGGGGTGCTCAGCCTCACGGTGTGACGTGGGCCAGTCCCTCTCTGGTCCCGGTAGAGGTGGGCTGAGGAGCGTGGTCTCTGCCTCCCGCAGTGACCACAGTCACGGGCACGCGCTGCGGGGGAGACGGGCCCCAGGAAGCGCCTCCAGCGGAAGCCGGAGCGGCGCTCAGCGCACAGCAGTGCTCGCCGGCAGGACTGCGCTCCTATTCAGAGCCTCCCGTTTACACGCCCACATGTGTTCTCCTTGCTTCTAAATCCGTCCGCGTGAAGACTTTTAAAAGATTAGCTGATTTAGAGCCACGTTTGCAGAAGCAGCGATGCGAGCCAGCATGGAAATGAGATGCAAACGTGCTCCCTCAGCCAGGCCGCGGTCTGCACACGCGGAGTCGGGCGGGCCCCTGGTAGATCCTGAGCTGTGCAGACACGGCGGGCATTGCTGGGCCTGCTCCACAGCCGCCCTCCTGGCCCCCGTCCGGGGGCTGATGGCTTCCGACAAGCACACGCCTGTGAGGTTAAGTGAGCGTTAAACACGACAGTGCACGGTTCTGTGGAAACAGCATCATTTGCTAAAAAGCAACAAATCTATGATCTTTAGATGGAAAGCAAAAGAACACTTCTTTTAAAGGAGGAGCTAACGGGTGATAAATAGTATAAAAGTTGGGCAGGGTGAACGGAAAGCATTATTGGAGTTGCCAGAGAAATACCGTTGTGGACATTCCTGGTGAGATCTAGAAGTTTCTGAAGGTTATTTCAATGGTTGCCCAAGGGCCCCAAATTTCAGACTGCCAGTGTTTGGCATTTGTCAAAAAAAAGAAAAGAAAAAAGGAAAACGGTGCCTAGAAGAGACTTAACTAAGAGTGTGAATCCATTAGAGCAGTGTGATGGATAACCTCTATTTAAAACATGGAGCGCATTCCGCTGGGGCTGGGACAAGGCATGCCTACTAGGCCCTGCTGTGGACGGGCCGGGGGAGGGGATGGAGAAAAGGGGTCGGCAGCAATCAGTCCATGGAGTTCTAAAATCTGTTAATTTCCTATTGTGGTAACAATTACCTCAAACTGGGTATGTGAGCTAAAAGCAAGGATTGCGTTCCTCCTGGAGCCTGAGGGGGGCGCACATCCCGGCCTGCCTGAGCGCCTGAAGGCCTCGCTTTCTCTGGTCTGTGGCCCCCCTCACCTTCCAAGTCAGCCGCACTGGGCTGCCTCCCCCGTCCGCTCTAAGCATGAAGGGCTCACCAGGAAAACCTCCCTATTTTAAGGTCAATTGCTTAGCGAGCTTACTTCTATGCCCAAAAACATTAATTTTCTTTGAAAAAAGGAACAAAACCGTCTCTTGGGAAGAGTGTGATGGGGACCGGAACACACGGTACCTAAGGGCCAGTTGCTGGAGGGGCGGGAGGAGAAGCTGCCGGGGCACAGGGAAGCATTGCCCACGTGTGTCCTTCCGGCCACAGAACCAGCCACGCCTTCCCAGCTCTGACTGGTCCAGAGCCTTAGACCACTCACAGTCTCCGACCGGGAACCCCTCCTGGGGACGCCCCGACACATGCAGACAGATCATGTGCACGGGCGTTTGTCAAACAAACGTGTGTGATACCTGCCGATTGGAAACAGTGCGGGAGGGAAATGGTGAGAGAAACCATGATCTGTCCACATAATGGACTGCAGCCAGCTACTGAAATCTGCATCTACGGAGACCTGATCATCACATGGGGAATTACTATGCTATAACGCAGGTGGAAAAACCAGGACACAAAATTTTACATTTGGCTTCATTTCAACGACATGGAATGCATTCCCGTTAGCGGGCTAACTCGGCCTTCTTTCAAAAGAAACAGTGGAAGGAAAAACAATAAAATGGCCACAGGGATTCCTCTGGGATGGATTATTGGCGATCGTTCCTTCTTTCCTATTGTGTGTATTTCAGAGAATGTCTAAAAGGCATTAGGGCTTAAAGGAAGTTGGAGACTGTTAACTTTTGTGGCTTTGGCCCGCACGGGTCTGTGATTCTCCTTGGCGGCACGGAAAGGCCTGGCTGTGGGAGCAGGAGGCTGGTGTGGGGGTGGGGTGTGGGGGGTGGGGGTGGGAGTGCCAGTAAGATAGTAATTTGGGTGATGACCCTGAGGATACAGGCTAAGGAGGAAGGCGGGGAGTGATGATCGGAGGTAAGGGAGCAAAGAGCAGAGGGTTCCTGGCAGGGAAAGAGCAGACATTTGGGGAACAGGGAGCAAGACCGGGTGGAAAGAGTGGGGAAGGGAGAGAGAGGTGCAGAGGAACACACCTGAGGGAGGTGGAGCAGTGCTGGGTCAGAAGGTCATGGTGGAGCTTCACTGATTAATAACTGTTTCTCACGCAGCTGCTAGTGCCAGCCCCAGACCTGTGCTGCGTATGCAACACCAATGCTCACATTGGTACAGCTCTGCCCTCCTGGAGGGGGGGATTCAGAAACCAAAAATACACCACTAGAAAGGGTGAGGAGGACTCTAAAGGAAAGGATGGGGCGAGGGAGGAATGCAGGCCAGGAAAGAAGACCGAAGCAGTGACAGTGAAGCTAGAACCTGAAGGAGAGGCAGAGAGCCAGGGGAAGGCGGGAGGAGGAGGGCAGTGAGCAGGCTCTGCAGGGAGCGGCTGCTCGGGAAGAGGCCCTGAGGCAGGAGGGGGTGGGTGTCCAGGAACGGGAGGAGGGGCCTTTGGCTGGAGCGGAGTGAGCTGATGGTGGGTGAGAGGAGGCCAGAGAGAGGGAAGGGACAGGTTAGGCCCCGACTACACGGCCGACAGGAGAGGGTTGGGAAGAGGCACGTGGCACGGCCGTCACATTAGCGGAGGAGGATGGAGGGACCCGTGTCTGGGTACCCCGCCTTCGGGATCCTCAGGAGCAGGTGGGTGGGCGGGCCTCGGGGAGGGTCAGCTCTGGTCCAGCTGGCACCAGGGCTCCCTGGCCAGGGCCTGCCGTGTGAGGGTGCCTGTCATTTCCGCTGGGCCCTCGCCGGTCCTCGGCTCAGTCCGCTGCCATGGAGAGGCTCTGTGCCCGTGGGCCTGTGTTTTCGGCCCCCAGAGGAGCTGGCAGAGCGAGTGAGTGTCTCAGGAAGGAGGACCAGCGCCTGAACAGCCTCCGTGCCGGCCTGCCTAGGAAGCTGCTGCCTTCGGGGAAACCCTGTGCACCCCATTAAAGAAGAGTCAGGAGGGTGGAGACCGGACATCCTCATTCTTGCTTTCTGCTATTCCGAAGGGCACCTCATCCTGAGTGTGGGAAGATTCTCATTTCTCGTCTAAACTAAAGGCGCTTTTCCGTTTGCGGGATTAGATGCGGTTCTTGGGACGGCAGCTGCCCGCACTGCGAGTGCGGTCTGTGGTTCAAACCCGTCTCTGTGCTCCCTCTGACAGGAGCGCGGGATGCCTCTGGCCCCGTGGGTGCCTGAGCCCCTCCGCCCGCACATGGAGAGCCAGCAGCCCTCACCTGCGGGCAATGGCGGGGCCTCGCTGGGGGCCTGCACACCTTGGCCCGTTCCCACCCGACTGCGAGGTCCGGCCCAGAGGCTTCGGGGGGAGCGCTCCCTGGGAGGCTGCAGGCAGGACGCTGGGGACCGCGCCCTCAGCACTGGGGGCCTGAGGAGGGAGGGGAGGGACAGACTTCCTCCCAGCATGTGAGAGCAGGAACCTGCTTGCTCTCCAGGCTGCAGGCCACCCCCACTTCCCAGCCTCGTCCCCTCTACCTGCTGTTTGGGCTGTGGCCACCGTGTTCTTCCTCAGCCTTAGCTCATCCCGGAGAAATCGAGTCTCTCCTCTCAGAGCCTCTGGGACTCCAAAGCCTCCGCAGCACACACAGGTAGCGGCGCCCGCTTGAGACGGCTTGGAAACAAATGCAGTTCTTAGGTGGAAAGGCAGGGTAGGAGTATACGTATTTAGTTGTTACAACAACAAACACAAAGGCGGTTTGGAAGGCAGCAGCAGAGGCTGGGGTGGGAGGGAGAGGGTGGGCTGCTGGGAAAGGGGAGGCTCCCTCTGTGGAGAGCGCACACAGGCAGCACAGCCCTGCCCCTGCCTGCCCCTGGCGGCCGCGGGCTGGGACCCCGGCTGGGACCCGGGCTGGGACCCGGGCTGGGACCCCAGGCTGTGACCCCCGGCTGTGACCCGAGCTGGGACCCGGGCTGGGACCCGGGCTGGGACTGGCTCAGCACACTCCTGTTCTCTCACAGAGAATTAAAGCCAATACCTGTGCCCAACGGACCCTATAGGTCACATAGGAAATGGAAGGGGAACTTCTCTGCACCTGCTTAGGAAGTGAGCTCTGTCTTTTGCCTCTTTCCCTTCTTCTACTTGGACTTTGGTCCCCAACAGTGGGGTTGCTTTTGATCCCATTTGCAGCCGGGGTGGAGGTGAGGGTGGGCGTGAGGGTGGGGATGGGTGGGGGTGGGGGTGAAGGTGGAGGAGAGGGTATGGGTGAGGGTGAGGGTGAGCGTGGGAGTGGGGGTGAGGGTCGGGGTGGGGGTGAGGGTGGGAGTGGGGGTGAGGGTGGGGATGGGTGGGGTGAGGGTGGGGGTGGGTGGGGTGGGGGTGAGGGTGGGGTGAGGGTGGGGGTGAGGCCCCTCCAAGGTGTGGGCTCTGATGGTTGTGCTTCTGCCCTCGGTGCGCACAGAGCTCCTCGGACCCACCTGGGCTCCCCTGTCTCGGGGTCCCCGCACACACGCGGCAGTCAGACTGGGGTAATTGGCCTCGGCCTGTCTCTCAGGGGCACGCGGTTCTCCCCTGTGAGCGGCTCCCGCGGGCAGTCCGCGCTCACCCTCCGCCGGCTCTGGGCCGTGTTTGGGGGAGACGCCAGGCCTCGGCGGGGGCTCCGGGGTTCCCGCTCCCGGCCAGCGGTTAAGCGCGGTCTCCCGGGAAGAGGGGCGCCGCGCGGCTCCCCCACCCCCGCGGGTCACCGTGAGCCTCGCGGGCGGCGGAGCTTCCTCACGGACCTGGAGGCCGGGGCCGGGCTGCGAACACCCGCTTTCCCTCTGCTCCCTCCCGGCCCCCGGCCCGGCCGCGGAGCCCGGGACCCGGCGGCTCAGGGCCTCGGACGGCGGCTGCGCCGGGCGGGGGCGCGGGGACCGGCCTCGCGCTGCGCCCGTCGGGCTCGGGCGGACCGGGCGGCGGAGGTCAGGCGCCCGGAGCCCGGCAGCGCCGCCCGGCGGGCGGGTGGGAGCGGCTCCCGCGCGGCCCCGCGAGCCCGGGCTTCCGGGAGCGGCGGGGCGGGAGCGCGCGGGGCCGGGAGCGAGCGGCCGCCCCGCGGAGCCGCGCGCGGGCCGAGCGGCGGGGAGCGCGCCGGGACGGAGCCGCCGCGGGGACTGCGCGCGGGAGACCGGCCGTCCGAGGCGCCACCTGCTGCGGGGCCCGCGGGGCCGGGAGCCGGGAGCCGGGAGCCGGGAGCCGGGGTCCGAGGCGCCACCTGCTGCGGGGCCCGCGGGGCCGGGAGCCGGGAGCCGGGAGCCGGGGTCCGAGGCGCCACCTGCTGCGGGGCCCGCGGGGCCGGGAGCCGGGAGCCGGGAGCCGGGCCGGGCCGCCGCCTGCAGGTACCGGGCCGGGGGCTGGGGGCCGGGAACCGGGAACTGGGCGCCGATCCGGGCGGGGGCAGCGGCGGAGCTCCGGGCCCCGGGGCTCTGTCCCTGGCAGCGCGGGGCCCGGAGGAGGCGCCCGAAGTGTCCGGGCTCCGCCGGACCGGGTCCGAGGCAGAGCGGCAGGTGAGGCGTGGGAACGGGAAGGTTTGGGCGGGGGTGCGGGTGCGGGTCGCGGGTCTGGGAAGGGTTTGCCTCCGGTAACCAAGGCCGTGGCAGGGGACATTGCGGACAGTTACTCGCCGTCTTCCTCATGCCCAGGCACTGGGTTATGTGCGAAACAAGTTTTAGGTTTGAGTCCAAGCCAGCAGGAAGGGATTCTGGGTTTGACCTTAGAAATGTTTAAAAATTGAATCCCGCAAATATTTGTGGAACGTTCGCTTCCTATCAGACAGGCTGTATGTGCGGCTAACAGGCACCTAAGGGGTCGCTCAGACGGGCTGTGGGCGCCGCGCTCCGAGCCGGGACCCTCGGGGGGCCGTCGCGGTGGGGCCTGTCCGAGCGCCCCGCGCCCCAAGCCCTGTCCTAGAATATCCTCCGCAGCAGCCCGCAGCTCCCGCGTTTCCCTAGGACACATGGGGGAGCGGACCGGTTAGACCCCGCTGCCCCGGGAGGACGGCAGGTGCTCGCTCCTCACGCCGTCAGGGCCCTGAGACGGAGCGGGCAATCCGGGTCCCTGCCTTTGGGGGCTGGCGGGGGCGGGGGTGAGCAGCGCCGGCTTCCAGGGCTGTGCTCATCCACCTGGAGCCTGAGATCAGTGAGTGAAGCTTCGTGTTGACTTTGGTGTTTGAAAAGAGCATTGCTCTCACCGAGCTTCTTGGCGCCCTTACGTTTTGTGCCGGGGGTGAATGCCTTGTTTGCTCATCCCAGTTCCAGACTTAACCTGCGAGTCCAGTTTCTCCACCTCTCTGGGCAGGTCTCCTCGTTCATACAGTAAAGCAGCGGGCCCTCCAGGCTGCTGCACGGCTGGTGCAGGGCAGCTGGCTGCTGCTGCGGGACCAGGCGGTGGGCTTGCTGAAGGCGGCTTCCTGGTCCCGAATCTTGCTGAGTCTCATTTGGCCGCTCAGCGGGAGGGGAATAGTGACAGCCAGCTCGCAGGGAGGCTGTGGGGGTAAAGGAGAGACTGTTCCGGCAGGCCCCTGCCCTCCTGGTGGGCAAGTTTTCTGTGTTGGCCCCGGGGCCTGGATCTGCCTGGCGAGCAGGCAGCTACCTGCTATCCCTCGGAGATGAGCCTCGAGCCTTTTGCCTTGTCATGCACAGACACGGGAATCCGCATGGGGACCCCCAGGAGTGACTGAATCCCAGTCCAGCTGTTTCCTGTCAGGCTTATCATGGAAGGGGGAGAGCTTACCAGCCACCCGTTGTGGTGTGCAGCCTTTGCTTTGTTTTAAAAGAACTTAATTTTGCTGCTTCCTTTGGCTGTATTTGGGCCTACCTTACGATTGTGATTCCCCTGAACCCAATCCAGTGCTGCTGTCTCAGTCACTATCTAGTTTAAAGCCGCTGGGTCCCTGGAGAGCCACCCTCTCAGTCTGCGCAGGTGGTCTCGCTGTGGTCACGTGAGGGTGTTGGGAGAGTGTCCTCTTGTTGGTCACCTGATCCTCTGGTGCGTTTCCCACCCACCACCGCGCCTCCTCCTGTTTCCATTGAGGCTGTCCAGCCGGCGTCACCGGCGAGCTGCCGCGGGGCCCTGCCTCCTGCCTCCCGGCCCTGAGGTCCGAGCACCCATCCCGGCTGTGGGAGCAGGCTGGGCTGCCATCCCTGCCATCCTGAGTGCCCTCCTGTTCCCAGCAGGACACAGGACAAAAGCCCCTGTGCTTCCCACGTCCCCTCTGCCTCGCCCCCTCCCCTCCTCCAGGCGGGTGCACAGGTCCCTCCGGGACACCCCTGTCCCGTAACTAGGAGAGCTTCTTACCGGTGCCTCTGTCCTCGGTAGAATGTGGCTTAGCGTAAATATCTGTTCCTATTCCCCATCCCTGGGGAAAGCAAGTGCGGCCTGGTGCAGGCAGCAGCAAGGGGAAATAGAGGCAGCTTCCTCCCCTCCCCTTCTCCCTCTTTCTGGGCTCCAGCCTGGGTTGCGTGCTGGGCTAATTGCCTGAAGAAGACTGCACAGCTGGGGTGCGGAGCTTCTGGGGAAGCCAGCGGGGCTGGGAGGAGGAGGAGGAGGAGGAGGAGGAGGAGGAAGGGCTGGTGGGGAGAGGGGGGGAGCAGACAAACGCTTTCCGCTTACCCAGTGGAGCCCCCCCAGCAAGTCAGTTTCTCGTAGATTAATGTCTTCCCGCCATCCTGCCTGTTCATGCTGCGGCTTCTCCATCCTCGGAATGGTCTGCTGTGCGCCTGGCCTCCTAAATGCAGCGGAGACATACGGAAGAGGCCCGGGCGTACCTGCCCTTCAGGGAGCTCAGGGCTTACTGGGAGCCCACTGTCGGCCTTGTTTGAGGCCCCCTGCCGAACCCCAAGCCCTGGGTGCTGCTGACAGTGAGTGGACGGTGTGGTGGTCAGAGAAAGCTTCTCGGAGGAGGCGGGACTTCCGGAGGACATGAGATGAAAGGGAATCTCCGGTGAGAAGGAGCTTTGGAACCCCTGGAGACAGAAGGACCGGCCGAGGGGCCTCCGGGCCCCAGCTGTGCCTGACTCTCCCGGCCCCGGGGCGCTCCTGTGTCCCAGCGGCTGTCAACCCGGTGCCCGCAGTGCCCGCCGGTGGGACCCCCCCTAAATCCCTGTGCTTTCTCCTGACGGAGGGAAGTCAGAGGCTTTTCCACTTAATCCTGTTTTCCTTAAAATATCTGCAGCTGGAAAACCATTCCAAACTTTTTAGTTAGGGAATCAGTCCTTCAGACAGGTTTGCGCTTCTGAGGAATTAGTTACCTGGGGATTCTGCGTGTGGCTTCAGTGTGCTCTAGCCCTTAATCCTGAGCTCAGTGGGTCTCAACCAGAAGATGCCACGTGAGCGCTCAGCAGACTGACAGGAGGCGATGAGACGGGCATGGCCGGGCCACGGGGCCACCCCTCACCGTGCGGACCCCGGCCCTGCTCCTGCGCACAGTCCTGCAGGCAGGGCGCTCCCATGTGTCCTTCTGCTTGAGGTGCCTGAGGCCAGCAATCACAACAGATCCTTTTGAAAGTTATTTGTTTGCTCAACCCTCCTCCTGGCCCCGGTGTGTGGGGCTGGATTTTAAAAGTCGTAGGTTTGAGAACTTCCAGGGACTTGCCTGCCCTCTGAGGTGCGTACACCATGCCCTGTGGCTCCTCCCTGAAGTCTCACACCGAGGGAGGCGGAAGCATTCGCTGTGGTGACACGTCTCCCCAGAGCGCTCTCTATGGCCGCGGTGGTGTGCGCTGTGAAAAGATCAGGGGTGTTTTGCTTTCTTAAAGCAGGTGGTCCAGCAAAGGGGCAGGCGGCCAGTCAGGGCTCAGTGCCAGCTCTGCCACTTAGAGGCCCTGTGACCTCAGACACCCCCCCGAGTGGGGCTGGTCACACACACACACACACACACACACACCCCTGAGATACTATGTCAGCAGAGAAAATGTTTCATAAATTATTTGTAGCTATTAATCTTCCATTGTCTTCTCGGATGACGAGAGAGCATTGTTATAATTCCCAGTGAGGAGCCCCTAGAAAGGCGCCTGCAGCAATGACAGTCTGCAGAGGGGATCCGATGGCGTGTAAGGAAAATGAGCAAATGTGCTAGGAGGCGCTCCCGAGCAGAGCTATTGGGAGGTGTCAGGTGGGCGATAACCTTGGTGCAATTAACCAATTTATTTATTTATAAAATATTGTATTGGTTTTTAGAGAGAGCAGAAGGAAGAGGGAGAGAGAGAGAGAAACGTTGATGGGAGAGGGGAACATTGATCAGCTGCCTCCTGCACGCCCCCTACTGGGATTCAAGCCAGCAACCCAGGCACTGAGCCCACAACTACCCATCAAGTCTTCGGCAAGAGCCTGGAGGGGGATTTGAACCGGCAACCTTTCAGTGCATCAGACATCACCCAACCAACACCAGCCAGGGCCCTGGGTGAGTTTAAAACAGACAGTGGGGAGCGCAGGGAAGGAGGTGACAGACAGGAGAGGGTGCCTGTTGGCGGGAGGCCCTCAGCACCGCGTCCAGGGGTTCACAGCATTGCATGCTCCCTCTTGCTCTGCAGCATCGTTTTTTCTGCCAATTCGTGGTCTCGGGGACCAGAACCAAAGGACTAGCAGTGGGGCCATGGCCGGGTGGGGCCGGGCCGGTGAAGACACACGTGTCCTCCTGGCGAGCACCGGGACCGTCTGGCCCGGCCACCTCCGCGGCTTGCCGGAGACTGGAGGCCCCGAATGAGTGTCGCTGGTGGGTGGCTGAGTTAAGACCTGAATCGGGCTCCTCTTGTACACTTAGTCTCATGAGCATGATCGTCGGAAGGTCTGCATGGGCTCCTGTGGCTTCCCTGCTCCCAAGGAGCCGAGAGCAGAGCCCACCTGCGAACCGGAAGAGGGTGTGAAGGAGCCGCGGAAGCCTGTGCAGGCCTCCCGGTCCGAGCTCAGCACGCACGCAGGCTCACCGCGTCATCGGGACAGCGGCCCTCGGAGACGGTCCCGGGCTGGACACTGGCGTAAGCGGCTAACTGAGCGCTCTTCTGTGATGTGCTTGGTTGTCCATTCTGCGGAGAAGACAGGACAGGGAATGATGACTCTCATAAGCTGTGTTAACAGAGATAAACCCTCGGGAGGCAGAGCACTGCACAGACAGAGAGAGGGAAGGACTCGCGGTCAGAGCCCGCTGGCCATGCTGCCGTGAGCCCGGCGGGCGGCTCCCGTGCTCTCCCTGGGCTGCGGCCTGGGGGCGCGGTGTCTGCGCTGCAGGGCAGGGAGGGGCAGAGGTGTGGGGGCCCCACCTGGTGGCAGGGCAGAGGCTCAGACCCCGGTCTCTCTCTCTTCACTGGGCTCCTGGGCTGACCGTGGTTAGCAAAGCCACTCAGGTTTCAGCGTGCAGCCCCGCACAGCGTCTTCCTCACGGTGGCCTGTGCCCATCGCCCGCAGCCTCTCCGTGCCCTCTCCTCCCTGCTTTCCCTCTCCCTCCTCCCAGCCCCCTTTCCCTCCAACTATCAGTGTGCTGTTGTTTGTGCTTGTCTGTGTGTGTGTGGGGGGGATTTTTGGCTTAATTCCTTCACCTTTTTTTCACTCAGCCCCCAAACCTCCCTCCGCTCCGACAGCTGTCACTCTGTTCTAGTGTGTCTCTGTGCTTCTGTTTCTAGTTTATTTTTGTTCATTAGATCCCACATATAAGTGAGCTCCATGGTGCCTGTCTGTCTCTGGCTGGCTTATTTCAGGGGCATGATCCTCTCCCCAGACCTGAGTCTCCAGAATTCACTGCTCTGCGCGGCATGGGGCGTGCAGGCAGCCGCTCTGAGGTCCGTCTCCGCCCCGCCCCGGCTGCTCCGACCCGGGTCTGACTCCTAACCGAAGTGCTGAGGGCCTTCGTGAGTCAGTCCTTAAGGACTCATGCTTTCTCTCACGCCCTCCTCGCACAGCTCTGGGCGCGGTCCGCCCTGCGGGAGGCGGTGAGCCTCAGGCTGCAGGGCCCGAGGCGCTGGCAGCGCGGAGCGGACGGGTTGTTGGCAGGTGAGGCCCACCGCTCCCCCGGTGACTCATTCTCTGTGCGCTGGGACCGTATCCACGGCAATAGGGCTGGCCACGTATTTTTGGAAGGTGGTTGGGCGTCAGCCGCAGGCTCCATCGGAAGTCAGATATTTAAATCACCAGGGACCAGCCTTCCCAGGATGCTCTCCGGGCGAAGTGGGCTCCTGACAGAAGAACACACGCGCTTTGAAGACTGAGTCACCCGTTTTCCAGGGCTTGGCCAGCGTCGTCTTGTCTCTGTGGCTTTCCTGAGTCTTGGGGCTGAGTGGGCAGGGCCTACCTGGTACCACATGTAGAAGGGCAATTACTGGGTGAGTTTCCTGGGCCCCGGGGCAGCCCGGGGGCGTCGCTAGGTGGCGGAGGAGCCCCTGTGGACGGGAGGAAGGTGAACTCGGTGCAGGGCAGGCCTGCCTACCATCTGGGGCTTGGTCAGAGTGTGATTTGGCTCATGCCATCCAGCCTGCTCTTTATCCAGTCCCTCGTGTGGCTCAGGACCAGGTGCCACCGTCACAGACGGTCTCTGTGCCCAGCACCCCTGGGGCCGGAACGTGAGCAGGTGTCTCGGAAACATCGGGGCATACCTTCCAAATGTCCGTCTGTGCTGTGCCGAATCGTCACACGTGCCTGTACGTACGAAGGTACATGCTCAGGTATGAAGAGGTCGCGCCTGGCTGTGTGGCTCCGTTGGTGGGGACGTCCTCTCATGCACCAGAAGATCGCAGGTTCGATTCCAGGACAGGGCACATGCCCAGGTTGTGGGTTTGACTCCTGGTCAGAGGGTGTATGGGAGGTGGCTAATCGATGATTCTCTCTCATATTGATGTTTCTCCCTCCCTCCCTTCCTCCCTCCCTCCCTCTTTCAAAATCAACAAAAACATGTCCTCAGGTGAGGGTTAAAAGATAAGTAACTGTAACAAAAGCGGTCGTGTCTAGGTTGTTTTGTGGTTGCCTTTCACAATTACAAGCGCGTGTTGAGTCCCGTTTCCATGTTGTTAGATAATCTTCCGTAGCAGCGGGCCCCGTGGCTGCCAGGAGCGCCGTGCGGGGCGGCCTCGGCTGCTCGCCCACGCCCTGGGATGCAGGTGTGGGAGCTCATGGCCTCCTTTTGCCGGTTAGTGACAGCGGCAGTGAACACCCCTGTCCCTGCCCTTCCGTCTGGCTGGTTCCTCCGGAGATCTGTATAAAACGCCTCCTCCTGGCACAGAATGTGCTTCCGGAAATAATCTCTTTCACACCGAGGTGTTCCCCAGGAGAGTCCTGCATCTGGCTCTGCAGCATTCCCTCGAGCTCCTTTGGGCAGATGAGGACCTAATGTGCAGGGAAGCTGGGGAGTGGAGTCCGGGGCGCCCCGGCCTCCAGCAGGCAGTGAGCAACCCAGGCGGGAGGAGCTCTCAGCCTTCCTCTCGCCTCTAATGTTGTACTTTTTGTGTTACACTAGAGGCTCGGCGCGCCTCAGACCAGCCTGCACCCTCTCCAATCTGGGACATCCCTTTCACAATCCAGGACTGTTGGCTCCCAACCGCTCACCTGCCTGCCTGATCACCCCCTAACCATTCCCCTGCCAGCCTGATCGACACCTAACTGCTCCCTTGCTGGCCTGAGTGCCCCCAGCTGCCCTCCCCTGCAGGCCTGGTCACCCCCCAACTTTCTTCCTTCCCCTGCCGGCCACCTTGTGGCAGCCATCTTGTGACCACATGGGGCAGCCATCTTGTGTGAGAGCATGATGGTCAATTTGCATATCACCTCTTTAGTATATAGGATTAGATGCAGCAGAGGTGAGAGCCACCACCTTAGCCATGGGTACGGTGGCCTGGTCCCCGTCTCACTGTGTCAGCCTTCGGTCGTCCTCAGAGCTCTGTGACGGAGTCCCAGTCCTTTTCTCTGACAAACCAGTTCGGAAGCTTCACCCGCCTGAGCTCCGAGCAGGCAGAGGCGTGCAGGAGCCCAGGCAGCAGTCTCCGCAGCTCTGCCCGGCCCAGACCCTGGGGACAGCCAGCCCGGGCCTGCCCCCGCGGGAGGGCCTGGCGCCGGGTCCGCGTTCCCCTCCCCTTTCTGGGGGTGCCCTGTGGATGTCAACAGTCCCGTCACCAGGCCCGGGTGGGAAGCCAGAGTTACCATCCTGCTAAGTGTAAGTTAGCGGCCAGTGTTTTTCCTGAGTTACAATTGCTCATCGCCAGTTTGTGAGCAGTAGTTCCCCTCAAACAGGCTTTTGTGCAGAATCACTGTGAACCCAGGCGCTTCTATGGTCCAAGCGCCCCCTCTGGGGGATGGCTGTGTTTGCGGGGTTCAGGAGCGCACTGCTCAGGAGGGGGTCCAGGCAGCAGAGCCCACGGTGGGGGTGGGGGGGAGGTGCCGGTGATCCTGGGGAGGCCACCACCAGCTGATGGTGCAGGTTCTCCTGGCCCTGCCAGGCCTTCGCCCGCACAGTGAGGGCACTCTCAGAGATGGGCCGTTTGAACCTCCCTCACACCCACTTGCAGCTCCGGGGGCTGTGGTGGGTCAGGAGGAAGGAGCCAGCCTCCTCTAACCGTAGGTGGGGCAGCCCTTGGACTAGGGCTGGAGGGTCCAGCAGTTCCTCCTGTAAGCGAGACCCACCAAGGAACTCACGTCTCTTCATAAGGAGAAAGTGCGGACGGGTGACCCCTGAACAGCACGGCTTTGAATGCCTGGGTCCACGAATGTGCAGGTTTCCTTTTCAGTAAATACGGTAAAAGCATTTTCTCTTCCTCTGGTTTCCTTAGTTCCATTTTCTTTCCCGTAGCTTACTTATTGTAAGAATGCAGTATACATACACATAACAAACAAAACATGTGTGAACCGGGTGTTCATTTTACACGCAAAGCTTCCTGTCCAGATAAGCAATCGGCAAAGTTTCGGGGAGCCCAGCGCTACCTGCAGATTTCTGGCTGGGCGGGAAGGCGGGTGGTGGATCGCCTCTCTGGGAAGTAAAACAGCACCTGATTTGTATGTGACAGCAGTTCCTCCTCTTTACTCTTGGGGCTGTACATGCATTGTATATTATGAAGTAAACTGCAGTAATTATTTTAACAGCAATAGCAGTTCCTTTCAGTTCTTCTAACCATGGAAAATGAGGTCCTGCCTTTTGTCTGCGTGGGACACATAAACACAGCTAACTCAGCTGCCTGTGGCATTACTGCCCTCCCCTCCCCACCTCCACATTGTGCTTTAAAACGGTTTGTAAAATGCGAGTCTCTGTGTGATTGGAGTCTACGTCCCGCCCAGAGAGTGGATGCTGTGAGAGCCGATCCCTGTGCTCTCCGCTGTTGAGCACTACGCATGCTTTCAGCGATTTCACCTTCCTCGCTGAGTGAGATGGTTGTGGTCTCCCTGTGCCTTTTATCCATAAGAAAGCTGCCCTAACCGGTTTGGCTCAGTGGATAGAGCATCAGCCTGCAGACTGAAGGGTCCTAAGTTCAATTCTGATCAAGGGCATGTACGTTGGTTGCGGGCACATTCCCAGTAGGGGGTGTGCAGGAGGCAGCTGGTCGATGTTTCTCTCTCATTGATGTTTCTAACACTCTGTCCCTCTCCCTTCCTCTCTGTAAAAAAAATCAATAATATATATTTGAAAGAAAGGAAGGAAGGAAGGAAGGAAGGAAGGAAGGAAGGAAGGAAGGAAGGAAGGAAGGAAGCTGAGACCAGAAAAGTCAAGTCACTGGCTGGAGCCCTCAGCTGGTGAGCGACAGGGCTGCGAACCCAGCTTACCCCGTTTCTCTCGGGACGATTTCCCCTTGAAACAGCCTCTGCTCCTCGGTGTGCCGCCCTCCGAGTGGCCGATGCTTTCACCCGGTTCCCGTCCGCTGACACGCCGGGCGCTGTGGCTGGTGATTGCTTTACCCCTCCCTGGATGTCCCCTTTGCACAGAGGAGGGCCCTGAGGCCAGAGAGGGTAGGACCTCCTGTCACCAGTGCTCAGCGGAGCGGGGTTTGAACTGGGTCCTTTCCTTGTCACCTGCGTGCCACCTGTTTGGAACTGTTAGCTTTGGAATGCTGGGAAGTATCTGCATAACGCGGTGGGAGTGATGGGCGTGGACACTCTGACATTTTCCTCCCGGTGTCCGCAGGGCCTGGGCTCCTTACGCTTGGACTCTTCCCCCCCCCCCCCCCCCTCGCCCCCGAGACCTCCTCCCTGACTTCGGCCCCGGGGTCTGTGCAGAGCCCTGCCCTCCCTCTGCCTAGTCCGCGGGGAAGGAGGGAGGGGAGGTCACGGCCCTGGGCTCTCCTTAGTCCTCTGCGCATCGGGTGCTGAGAGCCTGCCCCCCAGAGGCGGGAGAGGCAAAGGCAGTGCTTTCTGTGGAAGTGACCCATGTTCTGTAGCTGGTGTACAAGCTTGAGTTCAAAACATTTCATTGTAGTTGAGCCTTACTTTCTGCCTCTCCCTTTTTTTGTTGTCACTGTTGTAGTTACAGTGGAACAAGGCCTGGCCCTCCTGTTCCTGCCGTGGGGCCTCTCACCACCTCCAGCCCCCAGCCGGGCCTGGCTCTCAGCCGCCGAGGCCGGGCCCAGAGCGTGGCTGTGGGCGATGGGAGGGAGGATGGTCTGAACAGCGTGAGCCCGGAGTAAGCCGTCATTAGCCCCTCTCACCTCCGGGGAGCAAGTGTGAAACGGCTGCCTTCCGTCCCTGAGAATAAAGCGAGTGGGACTTGGGGAGGAAGGTTTGGAACCGGTGGCCTGAGCTTGTGTGTGTTCCAGCCGCCATTGGGCACTGAGGAGGGCGTTATCCCGCTGATGGTTGGAATCACCTTCGGAGGTGAACGGTGTCGCTGTGGGAGGAGAGGACCTGGGCTCAGGGAGTGAAGGTGACTTGCCGATCCCCAGGAAGGTGACTGAGGCGGGCGGAGAGGTGGGTGGCTCCCGAAGGTCCCTGCGGGCGGGGTGGGGCCCAGCTACTGGCCTCGCCCAGCGTCTGCCCGGCTCCTGCCTTGGCATTGGATCAGCGGTCGTGGCACGAGGGTGTGTGCGATCCTGGATGAGCACGATCAGCTGAAGGAGCAGATGCTCCCCAGACATCATCTGTTCTTGTTTCTCCCCAGCTCCCAAGTAAGCACGGCTGCTGTACAGCAGCTCTTGTCTCTCATGATGGGCGGACTCAGTCTCTGTACAAGGTCACAGCGGGAGCTCCCGGCAGCCAGACGGAAACCCCGTCTGATTCACCGTGAGGCCCGTCCCCAGCGGGTCTGCCTCTTGCTTGTTTCTCTGAGGCCGTGGCCCTCCCTAAGGCCTAGTCTGTCTGAGTGTGAGGGTCCTTGTAGCATCAGCAGTCTGGGGAGCCTTTCAGTGAAAGTGGTTATATCTTCACAATCTACCAAGGAGGAAAGATATGTGAACAGAAAGACACTGAATTTTGAGGATCTTCTAGATGACATCTACACATGTTGAAAGATAATAACCTGCCAAAACCGGTTTGGCTCAGTGGATAGAGCGTCGGCCTGCAGACTGAAGGGGTCCCAGGTTCGATTCCGGCCAAGGGCATGTACCTTGGTTGCAGGCACACCCCCAGTGGAGGTGTGTGCAAGAGGCAGCTGATCGATGATTCTCTCTCATCGATGTTTCTAACTCTCTATCCCTCTCCCTTCCTCTCTGTAAAAAATCAATAAAATATAAAATAAAAAAAGAAAGATGATAACCTGCCCAATCTGGTGTCTGTGACATCAGATTGATCCCCTTTCAGATAATGATTGTGCATCAGGGGTTCGCATGTAAAAAGCTAAGGATCTGTGCTTAGAGATTGAATATTTGTAGCCCTTCAAAAATATGGGTGTGCCCTTTTGCAGTTCGCTGTTTCCTCCAGGGCACTTTGCCTGCAATTGAAGCAGGTTCCACCAGGGGGTGCTGGGATTGTACTGCTTCTGCAGTGAGGCTGTTTCCAGGGATGAGACCAAGTGTGGTTTCTACTCTCAGATGTTTTCTTTTTAGGACAAAACTGTAACACAACACACACACACACACACACACACACACAACACCCCATGTGAGTGAAGAGAACGTGGTCCAAAAAGTAACCAACCTGTGTCCTGAGGGGCTGCCTGTGGCTCAGTGGTTGAGTGTCAACCCATGAACCAGATCACAGGTTCAATTCCCAGTCAGGACAATTCCCCAATTGGGGGCGTGCAGGATGTTTCTCTCACATCAATGTTTCTCTCTATCCCTCTCCCTTCCCCTCTCTCTCTGAAAGGCAATAAAAACACATTTAAAAAAATGGTAACCAAACACAAAGACACATTTAAAAGATGTAGCAGGGTCAGCGTTCCGATGACTAGTGACGGCCTGATTTTCTCTAATTCTGCATTTTTTCTTAGCTTTCAGGCACCAAAAGCATCCTCAGGCATCAGCACTCCTTACAAAGCCCGTGAAGTGCCCTCCCCCCTCGGAGCCATGGCATTCGATGCCACAGGCTGTGTAGCCACGTAGGGGCCGTGGGGCACTCCACGCCCTCTCTTCCACCAGGACCCTCGGATAAGGCTCCGAGACTCAGGCATGTCCTCCCCCGGGAGCGAGTCTCCCCTTGGCTTCCTCATCGCCAGTGAGAGGGAGCTGGTGTGGAGTCGATCCGAATAGGAGATATATGACGGCAAGAAAGCCAGACGAAAGCCCCTCACAGACCTGTCAGATCACCCCGTAGTTTCGCCATAAAAGCTCATTCCGTTCCTCCTGTCGGTTTTCTCAGCACACAGAACCGCGGTCCCTGGGGGACTCACATCTGAGCAGTAGCTGCAGACGGATCGTCACAAGGGCAGCTAGTGTGACGGTCAGGGCAGCAGGTTCCCGGGTCATAGAGGTACGGCCAGACCTGGGCTGGGTCTGCCATGGCGGGGGCGGTTCTGGGGACCCTTAGGGCGGGGCCGAGGGCAGGGCCAGCAGGGAGGCACTGTGCCGAGGGTCCATACTCGTTTCAGGGACCCACAAACGTGTTTTCATTTACTGCAAAATGAGAAGGTCAAAGAAAGTGTCTTAGTATATAGGAATATGTTAATCTGTGTACTGATGCAATTGTAACACACGCTTTTTATTTTTAATGGAAGAAGGGCCCATGAAGGCAGAGTGCCCAGGGCCCAGCCAAGTGTGGCCGAGGGTCCTCCCGCCTGTGGGACTGTCTGAGCGGCCACAGTGGTAGCCACGGGGGGCGGCGGTGTGTGGAGGGGGAGGGACACTCACTGGCGTGGCTGGCAGTGCCGGGCGCAGGGCGGCAGGAGAGGCCGGGAACTGAGAGACTCCAGCTAGCGTGGTGCCGCTCAGTGAGGCGGGCTCAGGACCAGTCCCGGGGTGCCTCGGGCTTAGGCTCCCCTGAGAGGGGCATGCTGGGAGATGTTAGGACCTTCAGAGTCTTAGCTAAACCAGCCAAGGTTGGCTTTCTCAAATATGGGTGCTAGTTTTTGTTTTGGGTCCCAGTCCCAGCTGGTCGCTGGGCGATGAGACTTACACAGCTGTGCGTGTCCCCCGCGCTAGGTTGGAGTCGTAATTCGTCCAGGTTTGCTGAGGGGATTAGATTGTATGTGGCAAGTGCTTTCCCAGTCCAGTCCTGGCCTCGAGCCTTTGCCAGATGCCGGTTTCCTTCTTAGCTCGTCGGCACGCATTGCACAGGGAGGGCCTGGGAGGTGGAGGCTGGTGCCTGGGCCCCCTGCCGTGGCAGGTGGCAGGTGTGTCTCTGTGGCTCCGGGCCTCCTCCCAGCTCCCCCAGGGGGCTGGACGGGACTGCAGTTTGTGTTTAACAAGCTTGGCAGGCGGATTGCTGTGTGGCCGGGCTGACCGCCTCGGCCTTCCCCTGAGTGCTTCGGGCCGGAGGCAGTTTTGATTCCTGAGGCTGGGCCTCCCTCCTTCCTGTGGAGGGAGGAGCCCGAGACCTGGTCGGGGAGATTCCGAGGGCGCGGGGCTGGGCTGGCTCTCGCCCATGGCACCGGAGGCACAGTCGCTCCTTTGTCCTCCGCGCTGGGCCTCGCCGTCCGCCGGAGCACTTCCTCCTGGTGGCTCGGAGCGGGCACCACCCTCTGTGTCCGCGAGCCTGCCAGCCCTGCAGCCAGGCTGTCAGAACGCACTGCTGCAGCCGGGGGCGCTGCCCCGCCACGGGAGCCGTGGCCCCGGCCTGGGGGGGCCTCACAGCCACCCTCCGACGTGCGGAGCCTAATCTTCTCATGATTAGACTGGGACCGGGCCATCGGGACAGGGGATTTGGATGGCCCGTGTGCGTGGGTCTAGGAGAGTGCGGTCATGGCTACAGGCAGGAAGCGGGAGAGGCGTCTCCAGGAGGGGTCTGGCCTGCGCAGGACAGGCCCTGTCTGAGGGACAGGCCATGCCGGTGAGGAGGGCTTTCGGGGCAGAGGGTTTCAGAGGAATGGGCTGCCGCTGGGCCGCGGGAGGTGCCGGCGCCTCTCCGGGGTCAGGGCCCTGGGGCCCGCAGGGGCGAGCACTCACGAAGGCCCTGAAACCACTGTGCTCAGCGGGGGGCGCTGCAGAGACCGCTCCACGCCCAGTGTGTGCGGGCACCTCTGCCGTGAGCGAGGCGGGAAGTGTGGGTGTGATGTGGAGCTGTCGCTCCGGCAGACCCAGAGCTGGGCGGGAAGGTGCTGCAGGGGCACACAGAGCGTGGTGAAGGGAGACATTTCGCAGGTTCCTGGGTGGGAGGCGTCAATATTTTAAATATTTAGGTCATTCCCAAATTAATCCATGGATTTAACGCTACCACCCACCATAACCTACCAGATGTAAGGACATACCATACATTTATAATAGGATAAACATTTTGGTGTTGGGATGGGAGTAGAAAGCCTATCCATGGAACAGGCTAAGAAGTCTGGAAGCTCTGGCTGGTTTGGCTCAGTGGATAGAGCATCGGCCTGCAGACTGAAGGGTTCTGGGTTCAATTCCAGTTGAGGGCACAGGCCCAGGTTGCAGGCTCCATCCCTGTGGGGGGCATGCAGGAGGCAGCCAATCAATGATTCTGTCCATCATTGATGTTTCTATCTCTCTCTCTCCCTTCCTCTCTGAAATCAATAAATCAATATATATAAAAGTCTGGAAAATAGAAGTGAGTAGATTTGGTTAATATTTAACCACATGGGAAACCATCAGGTTTCTCAATATCTAACCCCAAAATATATTCCATGTGCATTAACATTTTAAATGTAAAAATTAAATCACTAAGTTTACTTTAGGTAAGTATTTAAGACCCTGTGGGGTGAGAAACATGGTACGGGAGGCAGAAGCCACAAGGTCAAAAAAGTTTTGATAACTCATCAGGGGGAATAAGACCTTTAGTATGCAAACGAAAACCCCAAACACAGCCAACAGTCCCTTGATCAGATGCAAAAAATAAATAAACAAAAATGCCTGCAACCTTTATGGCAAATCCCCTCTCACCCAAGGAACTCTGAAAATTGATGGAAGAACTGTCACAGGTGAAATCCCAGTGGGAGGGGAGGGAAGGTCCTGTGTGGATCACAGAGGAGACGGGCAGTGAGTGAGGAAGCCATCGTCACAAACAGGTGCGCGTCCAGGGAGACGCCGCCCCCGCTCTCGGCTTATCGTTCTGGGATGATGGCACTCGGTGCCAGTGGGAGGCCGGCGAGGACGCTCCTGAGCCCGCCGGAGTGGAGGCACAGCCCTCGGCCAGGCAGTGTGGCTAACCGTCCCCACATCCTTACAAGATCATCTCTCTCTCTCTTTTTTTTTTTTTAATATATTTTATTTATTTTTTACAGAGAGAAAGGGAGAGGGATAGAGTTAGAAACATCGATCAGCTGCCTCTTGCACACCCCCTACTGGGGATGTGCCCGCAACCAAGGTACATGCCCTTGATCAGAATCGAACCTGGGACCTTTCAGTCTGCAAGTCGACGCTCTATCCACTGAGCCAACCCGGTTTTGGCAAGATCATCTCTTTATCACGGTGATTCCACTTTTAGGAATTTCCCCAAGGGAGCCACGAACTCTGCAGCCCAGAGGTCTCTGTGGAGGGCTGTTCGCCGCACCTTATTTATAAAGTGGAATCTGGAGGCGGTCTGAACGCACAGGGAGGGGGAATGAGTCACTCATCCCCGGAATGCAGGCTGGTCCTTGAGAGCATTTGTGAAGGAGGGATGCTTAGTCACGAGGGAACGTCGTGACCAAAGCCAAAGGAGGAAGCAGGGAGGATGGTGGCCGAGCTGGAGGCAGAGGAGGAGCGGGAGGGCCGGGGCCAGAGTGAAGACGGAGTGATATAAAACGGCCGGCCTTCTCTTCCTCAGGGAGTCGATGGCTCAGGCGGTAGGTGCCGGACGCTGTCATTCAGGCTGGATTTAGAGAAAGAGTCTCAGGTTTGGGTGGTGCTGACCCCAGACAGGCTTTCCCTCAGGGTGATGGACACCCTGCTGCCTGTCCAGGCTCCACACAGCCCCCCCCCCAGACAGGCTTCGCTTCCGGGACTCCTCCCCCTCCTGGCCACTCCCTCCTCCCCTGGGAGCTGCTGTCCTACCCTCCATTCTCCGAGTGCATGAAGGATCAGCATCAAAATCAAACAACACACTCAGGGTATACAACTTTAAAAGACAAGGAAGTTCATATAACATACAGCGATTTAAAAGAGGAGTCCCATTCTATGCCTTCAAGAAGGAGGACGTGCTCCTTCAGGCCACGTCCAGCCCGGTGCCCTCAGAGCTGCAGCGGCAGGCCCAGCATCCCCCGGGGAGCTGAGGCTCCTGGGGAGGCCCCGCCCCGGGAAGTCCTCCTGCCGGCCTGGCAGGGAGCTGGGTCCTGCTGGGGACTCGGAGCCGGGGCTGGGGAGCGGGGCGAGGGGCCTGGGTGGGAGGAGTCCTGGAATGGAGCCTGCAGGGTGGGGCTGCCGTAGCAGAGGGTGGGCAGGGGGCCCCTCCTTGTGACCAGAGGTGCCTTCTGTGCGTGTCTGCACCCGTGGGACCCACGTGTAGCTGCGAAGCTCGTGTAGAGAGGGGCCCTCCCCGGAGCCCCAGCTGCGATGCTGCCCCTGGGGAGGCAGAGGCTGCTGTGGACCTGGGGGCGGCCGGCTGGCCTGGAGGAGGCGGAGGAGGGCCAGGCCGGGGAGGTGGAAGGTCCCTGAGAGGAATTCCGGGACAGTTACTGGGCACTCGGGCTCAGGGTCCCCCCGGCAGGCTTCCTGGCTGTTCTGGCTCCTGGTGGGGGGCACCGGGGCCCAGGGGCCGGCCCCTCGCTGCTCCGCGTGCCTCCGGAATGACATGCCGCAGTCAAAGCCGGCGCGGAGGGCTGATGGCCAAGCCTGCTAACGGGCACACGTGCTTCCCGTCCTCGAGGAGGCCGGGGCAGGAGGGGCAGGTAACGGCTCCCGAACCCGAGCTGGGGCTGCCCCGCCCTGTCTGGCTCCAACCACAGGGCCCCAGGCCCGTCCCCCGCTCCCTGGGGTCACGGCTCAGGCGGGGGCACGCCGCTTAGCTGGCGTCACGCTCACTCGGCCTGCGGGGAGGCTGTTCTCACTGGTGGAGGCTCAGAGCGTGAACGTAACCCCATGTGCTGGCCAGGGTCTGGGCGCCTGAAGGTCACGCTCTCCGTGACCCTGGAGCCAGGCCTGCCGGTGACGGAAGGTGTGCTCGGCGGTCACTGAGGTGCCGGGCCTCCAGTCAGACCCGAGTCTCCGTGTCCGGCCCTCCTGACACCCCCCCCCCCCCCCCACTGCCACAGGTTCCAGCTCCGCCTCCTGTGCAGCGAGCTCCCGGCTCCGGGGGCTCAGCCCTCAGCCCGCGTCCTCGCCGCCCACCTGGTCCCCGGCAGTGCCCACAGGCCGGTCTCTCCGCCCTCACCCCCTGGTCACTTCTCCCGCTCAGTGCCCCCACCCCCGCACCCGCCACTGAGATTTCTGGAGGGTGAGAGGCACCTGCGATGAGAAAAGCGTGATATGCTAATTAGACGGGTAACCTTCGGGGCAGCCGGGCCGGGGGAAGGAAGCCGCTCTCGCGGGAATTCCGTGTGCCGGCCCCTAGTAACACACAGTGGGTGCTCCGTAAGTGGTGATTGACTCTGGCTGAACTGGGCTTTCAGGTACAACTATTCTCCCTTCCTTTCAGATCCAGTGCCTTTTATGCGTGACAATTTGGCAGTAGGGTCAGAGTTTCACACCTGACGGAATGGCTCTTGGTGGGAAAGAATAAGGCAGACTTCATTTGGACTCCAGCTCGCAGCTCCCCGATTGTGTGCTGCGAGTAGACGGCGGTGTCTCCCGAGAGCCACGCGGTTAAAGCGGCTCATCTCCTCAGCCTGCTGGGCTGAGGGCCCTGCCCTGGACGGTCCCCGGGCCCTGCCTCTGGCCTGGAAGTGAGGCAGAGCCTGTGCACTGGGCCTGTGGGTGGCAGGAGCCCAGGGTGAGCTCAGCTGTGCTTTCCTCGCGGAGGGGCCGCCGGGGCGGCGGGAGAGGCAGAGGCGGGCCTGAGCGCGGCAGAGGGCCCTCCGGAGCCCGCAGAGGCCTCGGGGCGTGGCAGGCGGGCTGCTGGCTGCCTGGCACATACCCCCGGGGCAGGAGCAGGGGGCGAAGGGCAGACCCGTGCCCCCCGGCGGGTGCGACCCCAGCACGTCTGAGACAAACGTGGCAGGGAGCCCAGGATGAGCTCAGCTGTGCTTTCTTCAGCAGAGGGGTATGGCCATGGAGCAAGTGGCAGACAGGGGCGGCCATCGCCGCGCTCCGCCACCTGCCACAGCGCCCCCCAGCGGCGGGGCGAGCAGCCCGGAGCTGCTCCGGCCGATGGCAGGCTGCCGCCCGGCCCCTGCCACCCCGCACGCCGCCTTTCTGCTCCGCGTGGGGCAGATTGCAGAATGTTTTGTCCTCTTTTGTTCTTTTCTGCTCTCCCCGACCGACCGCGGGCCCCGGGGCCACGGCAGCGCCCTCTGTGCTGGGCCGCTGCCGTGGCCCGGAGCCAGCGGTGGGACAGGCACTCAGTGCTGCGTGTGTCCGCGTGTCCGGGTGAAGCATCCTCAGGGTCTGGGCGTGCGGCGCGGGCACGTTCCCTCCGCGGTTCCCCGTTGCCTGTGACCGCACGCCGGCAGAGGCTGGTGTCCACGGCGTAACCGCGTGCGGAAAGCACCGAGGACGGAAACAGCGCGGCCGCAGCCTCCGGCCCAGCTCTGAGGCTCAGTGCGGTTTCTGCCCGGGCTCGCGGGCCCCGTGGCCCGGCCTGTAGCTGCAGGAGGCCGGGTGGGCTGCTCCAGGGGCAGCGGCAGCTCCCGGCCCAGCAGGTGCCCCCTTAGGCCATCCTCACCCCTGCCTGTCACTGGGACCCCACACCGGGACCTGCCCCGCGGAGGGGCCCCTCACCTGTGGGAGCTCGAGGGCTCCCGCCAGCTTTGTTTCTCCAGGCCTGGCCCCGGGCCCTGCCCACGGAGGCAGTGTGTGGGCTCACTCCCTCTCCTCGCCCCCAGCTGGCACCTCGGGCCAGGCCCCAGGGCGATGGTGCAGAGGGTGCCACGGTCTGGAGTGCCTTTTCCATTGAGACGGCCGTCTGCTCTAAAGGCGCAGCGTGTGCCCCAGCCTCGTGTGGGCCCCCCATTCCTGTGAGGGGCAGGGTAAGGAATGCGGCCCTTGGAAGGGATGGTGCCTGGGGCCAGGGAGCAGATGGGAGGCCTGCTCTGGACCAGAATCACGGTCTCCCGCCTCCGATTCCGCACTTTGGCAGGTGCCCGGCTTGGTCCATCGGACATCCCTCCAGGTCCCCCCCCCCCCCAGGACGCAGGCTGAGTGACCCCGGGGGAGCCTCACACTGGAGAATCCTGGAGCAGGAGTGGGTCAGGGATTGGACAGCACCCACAGCGTGGGGGTGAGGCTCGCTTGTTTGCACCTTGTTTGGGGGTGGGGGTTCCTCAGAGCAGCAGTTTGGGAAACAAGGAACTTGTCAGGATCCATTTCCAGAGAAGATGCTGCTGTCCACTGTTCTCAGAGGGCGTGGGGGGTGTCCGTCCTGAGGGCGGTGGGGGCAGAATTCCCCCGAGGGTGACATAGGGGAGGAGGGAGCAGCCAGGAAGCTGGTGTCTCACTGCTCGAGGCTCCTTCAGCCGGAGGCTGGGATCGGCCCCAGAGGCAGCCGCTTCCTCCTTTGGGATCAGATGGCCCCTGTCCCAAAGCTGCCCAGCCCTGCCAGCCGCTCCTTTGTTGTCATCTGCTCTGGCCAAGCTGGCCCTCTGCCACGCCCCCCGAGGGGGAGTGCAGGGGGGCAGGGGGCAGGCTCTGTGAGGCCACAGGTGTTGGGGAACAGGATTCTCCGGCCAAAGGGGACCAGGGAAAAAGAGCAGCTGGCCAGGTGGCGTGGGGTGTGCCCAGATGGAGCATTCCGTGCCAGGCCCTGCTCCCGAGAGGCGGGCCTGGGCGTCGGGTTTCGGCGGCCATGGCAGGAATGCAGGGGGGGGTTTCCACTTTGCATGGCCGTGTGGGGGCGGGCAGGACGGCTCAGCTTGCGTTCGCAGGTTCCATGAGCCGAAGGCGGTGACGGTTGCCTGGATCCAGATTACACGGAAACGCTCTCCGCCTCCGGTGGGCTCCTTCGTCTAATAATCACGATGCGTTCCCAGCCACTCAGCAGGGATTTTCCATGACCGCCCGCTTCCCCTTAGCAGTGACCGCAGTGCCCGGCACAGCTGCCACATGCAAATCAGGAGGACATGGAACCAAAGGGAGAAAAGGATTTTACAAGTAAATCAGTGCCCCCTGAGCAGCGCGGGGGACCCGATGCAAATACCCTGAGGGAAATGTAAGCATTGCCCCTGCTCTCGGGCTCTGGAGAAAATGGATTCCGTGGTGTGCTCGGAAACTCTGCCAGCCTCCTGAAATTCCCGCGGCGTCTCCGAGGAGCGCAGCCCTGAGGTGCTGGCTCCCTGTGCGAGGCTTAAACAGGACACGTGCTCAGCCTCTGTGTGAGCCCTGCGCTGAGCTGTTAGGCGCAGGGCTGGGGAACGATGGCAGGCGGTGGCCCTTTCGGCCGAGTCCCCGAACCCTTAGGGTGCTCTGGCTGGTTACAGGGACGCAGTCCGGGTTCAGAGAGACAGAGGTGAGGTACGCGGCGGTATTCATGGAAATCGCCAGGCCAAGTCTCCTTCCTCCTCAAGGGCAGCCGGTGGCCTGGGTGATGCGAGTGTGGCTCCAGGCCTGGAGCGGTCACTGGATCGGCCGCGGGAAACCCGAGCCGCGGCCTGGCTCAGGGCAGCGGCCACTCGTACCAGGGAAGGGCCGGACGGCTCCCCAGGTCTTTATCTGCCCGATAGGCAGCCGAGCGATAGGCAGTGAGTGGGAGTTTGGGGTTTTGTTTGGGCGGATAAGATCTCTCTGCTCACTTACAAGCTGTTGGGTTGTCAGGCGAGCTGCAGGCCGCGTGGGAGGAGCTGTGGTGGCCCCGCTGGTGGTCAGGAAGGACTGCTGGCTCCCCACGCTGACCCTCCTGGCAGGGCCGGGGCAGGCGCTTGCTAGGAAGACAGCTGTCCTTGGCGGATTAACGGAGCGAAGGTCCTGCGTTTGCAGGAAAGCCAGCGGGGATCCGCCCTCGGCTCCGGCGGAGGGTGTGGAATCGCCCAGGAGAGACCCCGTCCTGGGGAGTGACCTCGCGCTCTCTGGGTCTCACATTCGGACCCTTCCCTCCTGTGGCTGGTTCCCGGTGGGAGCGCCAGTCGGTCCCCTGGCTGTGGCCGGCGCCTGCTCCCGCCGCCGTGGGCTCCGCCAGACACCCTGGGAGGAGTCCTCCGCCAGCTTCAGACGCCAGGCTCCTCCCTGTGCCAGAGATGGGGAAGGGCTCGCAGCCCCGGGGTTTATCTGAAGGTACACATTTTACTCTGTTTTCTTGCCCGTTCTGCACGGTGTTTAACAGGTCGAAGCATTACCATTTCCTGCTTCAAGAAAAACATCATCAGTCTCTTTAATGTGGACGTAAAGTAGATAGCTCATTCACAATCTTCCACACACCAGCCCGTCGCCTTTTAGACTATGACCAGTCTGCTGGTCCCAGCCATGATGGGGTAATAGACTTTGGATTAACAATTACAATATTGGACAGAACATATGAAGCAGTGTTCCCAAGAATGGAATAAAGCTCAGGGCAGGTCCGTAGTCCACATTCATCCCGGCTTTCTGTTGGGGAGCGTCTGCAAAACCAAAGTAGCGTACGCGGCCGGGACTGGTGTGGCTCAGTGGATAGAGCGTCAGCCTGCGGACTGAAAGGTCTCGGGTTCGATTCCAGCCAAGGGCATGTACCTTGGTTGCGGGCATATCCCCAGTAGGGGGTGTGCAAGAGGCAGCTGATCGATGATTCTCTCATCGATGTTTCTAACTATTTATCCCTCTCCCTTCCTCTCTGTAAAAAATCAATAAAATATATTTAAAATAAAATAAAATAAAACCAAAGTAGCGTACGCGAAGCCAACACCGGCAGAGAGCTGAGCAAAAGAAACATCAGAATTTGGGGGTGCCGAGGCGGCTGGGATTTGTGGGTCAGGGTACGTGAGCAGAGGAGGCACTTCAGAAATCTTCAAAGCCTTCCCCTCGAATCTTGCCTAAATACTGGTACTAAGCTGTGTTCACACAGAACAAGACCCCGAGGCTTGGCAGAAAACCGCAGCTGGGGGTGGGGGAGGCGCTGGTGAGCCGGGCAGGGATCCTGGGGCCGCGCAGCACGGGCAGGTTTAGTTCAGCCTGCGGAGGGAAGAGGGGAGACCACAGAAAGGCCGAGCCTCCGGAGTCGGGTTACCCTGGTCCAGCGTAAGGACCCTGCCAAATACACAGAAACAAAACCTGAAAACAAGCTGCCGGGAAAGAGAGGATATGCCAGTCAACTCACGGGCTGCCAGCATAGAACCCAACGCTCTTTAAACACAGTATTGTGTGCACGTCCAGCACACAATGAGAAATAAATCTCTAGACATGCAGGACATTGTGACCAGTAACAAAGAGAAAAGGTCAATAGATACAAACCCACACAAACATCGTGAACACATGGGAACTTCAATAGAGGAATGGAACTTTAAGAAACAACCAAATGAAAACTCTAGAATCGGAAAGGACAGTCACCCGAAGGGAAGACTGCCGGATCTAACAGCAGTTTGGGCATTGTAGAAGAAAAATCAGGGCACTCGGTGACGTCCATACAAACCATTCAAACTGACTCACAGTGAAAAAAAGGGTGCGGGCCTCGGGGACAGGTTTGGACAATGACAAGTCGTCTGAAACGTGTGTGATTGAAGTTCTACAAGAAGAGAGATCAGGGCAGAAAAATATTTGAGGAAATGGCCCTAAATTTGATTTTAAAAATATCTGTCTACAGATTCCAGAATTTCAATGAGCCCCAAGCATGGGAAGCCCAAAGAAAAGCACACGTAGGCACACCAGAATTAAATTCTTAAAGCAAAATTATAATTGCTGAAAACAAAAGAAAAATAAAATATTAAGGCAGCCAGAGGAAAGAAGGTAGGTTACATATGGGGGAACAGAAATAAGGACATGACTGCCTTCTTATCAAAAACAATGCATCCCAGAAGACAGTGGGTGTCTTAGCACGTGAAACTCGATGAATGTAATGGTCCGCGTTAACCGAATAAGAAGAAAAACTGTCTCATCTGTTGAGTAGATGCAGAAAAAAGCATTTGACAAAACTCACAGCTTATCTATGATTAGAAACTCTCAACAAACTCAGAATGAAGGGAAAACTGCACAGTCTGTTAAAGGACACCTCCCGGAAATACAGAGCCAAATCCATCCCGAGGGCGAAGCGGCAGGCATTCTCCCCTCCGTCAGGAACGAGGCCGAGGTCTCTGCGGAGGCCGCACAGCACAGCTCGGGGAGTTCCAGGCAGTGCAGTGAGGCCACAGCAACAAAAAAGAAACAAAACACATAAAGGCTGGAAAGGAGGAAGTGAAATTATCTCTATTTACAGAAGACATAAGTTTGAAATAAATGCAACTAGGACTAATAAGTGCACTTAGCAAGGTCGTTATGCAAAAAGTAGTCATATTTCTATATACTAGCAAGAGTAATTGAAAAATGAAATTAAACTGACAAAAATCTCAGAGTGAAGGGGGAGAGGGGTGGGAAGAGATTAACCAAAGAGCTTATGTGCATAGTAGAGGCCCGGTGCATGAAATTTGTGCACAGGGTGGGAGGGCCTCAGCCTGACCTGCACCAGTTGGGGAATGTCCAACTGCTGGTTTAGGCTCGATCCCGCAATCAGGCCTAAATCAGCAGATGGACATCCCTCTCGCAATCTGGTCACTGGTTCCTAACTGCTCACCTGCCTGCCTGATCGCCCCTAACCCCTCTGCCTGCCTGATCGCCCCTAACCTCTCTGCCTGCCTGCCTGATCGCCCCTACCTTGCCCCCCTGTTGGCCTGACCGCCCCTAAGTACCTCTGCCTTGGCACCTCGCCTAAGCCGTAGTCTGCCTCCCTCTGCTGGAGGCGACTTGGCCGATCAGGGGAAGGTGCCACCCCATCACCCCGCTGCTGCTGCCACTGGCGGCCACCATGTTGCCTGAGCTTTGGGCTAGCCCTGGGCAGCAGCAGCCGCCCTCTGCAGCTTGCCTGAGCCTCAGGCAGCTGCTGTGGCTTTGTCCAGAAGGATGTCCAGATGGTTGTCCGGAAGACATCCACCCTAATTAATATATTATCTTTTTATTAGCATAGATATGATAACCCATGGGCACAGACAGCAGTGTGGTGAAGACCTGGGGGGGGGGGGAGTGGGGTGGAGGGTGTCAATGGGGGGGGGAGAGGAAGTACATCTGTAATAATTTCAACAATAAAAATGATAACTTAAAATATATAGAGATAGATAGATGATAGATAGATGGATGGTAGATAGATAGACAGACAGACAGACAGAGAGACAGTCAGATTGTGCCAGCCTTCTGCTTGGAACCCTAATGTCATCTTACTTCCCTCAGGATAAAATTTAGTCTTGCCCGTGTCTACAAGGCTCTCTCACTGTGTGCACTCCCATCCCCATAGCACCAACGTGTCTCTGATCTCTCCCGACCGCTTGGCTCCTCTGCCGTGCTCACTGCCCCTGTTCCCGCACACGCCCCCACACGCCGTGCTCACTCCCTCGCTCACTCAGGTGTGCGCTCGGCTGTGACTTCACAGCAGGTCTCCCCTGATCGTGTTGTATAAAGGGGTCCCTCCCTCACCTCGCGCTGGTTTTCACAGCCTCCCGGCCCCTGGCGTGTGGATGTCTGCGGGTTGGCTCTCTTCCCCGTGGGGACAGGAGAACGAGATGGTGTCTGTGCGGAGGCTCAGGCGGAGGGCAGCGCCTCGCACAGCGCCTGGGACTGAGCGGCCGCCTGTCACCCTGTGTTCCATGAGATGAGCAGATTGCAGTGGCGATAGGGACAGGTGTGGGGGAAACGCGAAATGCAAGTACTCGGCGACTTGGGTTTGCTTTCGTTTTTGAAAATCTGTGTAATTTTACTGAGAAAGAAGAAATTCAGTGAAAACCTGGGATGTCTCGCCAAGCCTGGAAGCAGGACAGGGCACGCTGCAGCGCCTGTTTGCCTGGCTCTCCGTCACCTGCCGAGTGCTTCCCGGGACATTGCCTCCGGATCGCAGTGTCCGTCCTATCTGCCCTGTCCCAGGCCGGGGACGTGGCAGACGGACGGTGGGGCGGAGATCCGGTTTCCTGCCCTCAGCGCCCAGACAAGCCCGGTCGGTGCTGGGTTTCAACCCACTGCGCCCGGCGGGGGATCGCCTCCTCGCGGAGTCTGCTGGCCCCTCGGGGAAGGGGCCCTCCGGCTCACTCTCCCCGAGGGGAATGCTCTAGTCTCTCTGCCTGTGCACATGTGCCAGGACGTGCAGGTGGAGCTAGAGAACTTTCCAGATCTGTTTGGGAGGAGGGTCTGTGGGCAGGGCTCTGGCCCGGGTCCGGGAGGGGCCTGTGGGAGTGGCCGGTTCTGTCACTATCCACCCTGAGCTGTAGGTGGGTCAGTGGTGCTTTTCTCCTCTGATTAAATTCGTGTCAGTAAACACGCACAGGTTCATTGCCATTAAAAGCTCGGTGAGCAGTGCCGTGTCTCACTGGACCATCAGAGCAGACAGGAGCACACGCCTCCATCTGCTCGGTGAGGACAGCAGGCGGACGGCCATGTGAGTTTCCCAGAGCTGCTCCCTGTGGGGGGCCCAGCTGTGCCAGGCCCACCCAGGCCAGTGCTCTTGGCAGCGGGGCTGGGCGGGGGGTGGACTCCAACCAAGAAGCCTGTGTCGCATTCTTTTACCTGCCTTCCCGCGAGAGGCTCTCGCCCACTGGGGCTGAGGGGGCTGAGGGGGGCAGAGGGGGCTGAGGGGAGCTGAGGGGGGCAGAGGGGGCTGAGGGGGGCTGAGGGGGCTGAGGGGGGCTGAGGGGGCTGAGGGGGCCTGAGGGGAGCTGAGGGGTTTGAGGGGGCTGAGGGGAGCTGAGGGGGCTGAGGGGGCTGAGGGGGGCTGAGGGGGCTGAGGGGGCTGAGGGGGGCTGAGGGGGGCTGATGGGAGCTGAGGGGCTGAGGGGGCTTAGGGGGCTGAGGGGGGCTTGAGGGGGGCTGAGGGGGCTGAGGGGGGCTGAGGGGGCTGAGGGGGCTGAGGGGGCTGAGGGGGGCTGAGGGGGCTGAGGGGGGCTGAGGGGGCTGAGGGCGGAGGGGGCTTGAGGGGGCTGAGGGGGGCTGAGGGGGGCTGAGGGGGGCTGAGGGGGGCTGAGGGGGGCTGAGGGGGCTGAGGGGGGCTGAGGGGGGCTGAGGGGGCTGAGTGTGGCTGAGGGGGGCTGAGGGGGAGCTGAGGGGGCTGAGGGGGGCTGAGGGGAGCTTGAGGGGGGAGGGCGGGGGAGGGGGAGGAGGGGGGCTGAGGGGGGGGCTGAGGGGGGGCTGGAGGGGGGGCTGAGGGGGGCTGAGGGGGGCTGAGGGGGCTTGAGGGGGCTGAGGGGAGCTGAGTGTCACTGGCAGCGCGGTGAAGGTCTGGCGCTCTCACACGAGGCTCCCCCTGTTTGCGATGTCCTTCTGGGCCTGAGATCTGACCCGGAGTGTCACCTGGACCCGGGCCAGAAAGCAGGACTTTGAGTGCAACAGGCTTGCTTATTACAGACCACACTCGTGTGTGTGTGTGTGTGTGTGTGTGTGGTGTGTGTGTGGTGTGTGGTGTGGTGTGTGTGTGTGTGTGGTGTGTGTGGTGTGTGTGTGTGGTGTGTGGTGTGTGTGGTGTGTGTGTGGTGTGTGTGTGTGTGTGTGTGTGTGTGGTGTGTGGTGTGTGTGTGTGTGTGTGGTGTGTGTAGTGTGTGTGTGTGGTGTGTGTGTGTGTGTGTGGTGTGTGTGGTGTGTGTGTGGTGTGTGTGCGTGTGTGTGTGGTGTGGGGTGTGTGTGTGTGTGTGTGTGTGTGTGTGTGTGGTGTGTGTGTGTGGTGTGTGTGTAGTGTGTGTGTGTGTGGTGTGTGTGTGTGTGTGTGTGTGTGTGTGTGGTGTGTGTGTGTGTGTGTGTGGGGTGTGTGTGTGTGTGTGTGTGTGTGTGGGTGTGTGTGTGGTGTGTGTGTGTGTGTGTGTGTGTGTGGTGTGTGTGTGTGTGTAGGGATAATACTGGAAAGCGCTTTTTTCATCATCAGAAATAAGGTCACTGCGAAGGGCAGCTTGCAGGAGGTGTGGGTGCGGCAGGACGGGAGGCAGAGCTCGGTCCGGACTTTGGGTTAATCAGGACACAGGCGCTCTCACCGTTGGTATTCGATGCTCGGCAGAAACCTCTGCTCCCTGATTCAGACGCTGGCGGTCTGGGGTCAGGCCTCTGCTCCACGTGCTGCTGAGAGGCGGCTTTTCCCACAGACACCCTGTGGGACATCCCCAGGCCCCGGCCCCGCATTTGTTTATTTTTCCGGGTGACACTTTTAAAAGCAGAGGGAAACAAAATGACTTTCACAGTAGGGAATGGTCTGGAGAGAAGCCTGTGGTCCAGGCCGATCCTCTGGATGCGGAGGTGGCTGTGGGCCAGGAATACGGACCCCAAGGCCAGGGGGGCTTGGCTCCCAGACTTCTGGGCGGCAGACGTGGTGGGTCCCGGCCTCCCCAGCTGCGTCTGCCTGAGGAGCGGACTCCTCCCCCTGCAGGACCCTGGGCCCCACACCGTTCCCTCCCGCTCCCGGGGTGACCGGGCCCAGGCCATAGCCAGGTCCCCGACCCCACCCTCACCAAACCGCTTTGAAAGCCTGAAGCCTTGAGTGAGGGGAGGGGTGTGGTCCCACTTCCCATGGAATTAATCCTGTCGCCTCCGGCTGCCACCAAAACAGAGGACCTGCCGGTGGCCGCCCCGGAAGCAGAGCCGCCGCTCTGAGCGCCTCCTCGGTGCTCTGCGCCCGGCGCGGCTTTGGGCGTGGCAGCCGCTCCATGGCGGCCCCAGCCTCACAGCACTCCTCCGGGACGTCAGCGGGACAGCGCACGGTTCTGACAGTCAGCGGGACAGTGCACAGTCCTCCTGGGACAGCCAGCGGGACAGCCCACGGTTCTGACAGTCAGCGGGACAGCGCACGGTTCTGACAGTCAGCGGGACAGCGCACAGTCCTCCCGTGACAGTCAGCGGGACAGCGCACGGTCCTCCTGGGACAGCCAGCGGGACAGCCCACGGTTCTGACAGTCAGCGGGACAGCGCACGGTTCTGACAGTCAGCGGGACAGCGCACAGTCCTCCTGGGACAGCCAGCGGGACAGCCCACGGTTCTGACAGTCAGTGGGACAGCCCACGGTCCTCCCGTGACAGTCAGCGGGACAGCGCACGGTTCTGACAGTCAGCGGGACAGCGCACGGTTCTGACAGTCAGCGGGACAGCCCACGGTTCTGACAGTCAGCGGGACAGCGCACGGTTCTGACAGTCAGCAGGACAGCCCACGGTTCTGACAGTCAGCGGGACAGCCCACGGTTCTGACAGTCAGCGGGACAGCCCACGGTTCTGACAGTCAGCGGGACAGCGCACGGTTCTGACAGTCAGCGGGACAGCGCACGGTCCTCCGGTGACAGTCAGCGGGACAGCGCACGGTTCTGACAGTCAGCGGGACAGCCCACGGTTCTGACAGTCAGCGGGACAGCGCACGGTTCTGACAGTCAGCGGGACAGTGCACGGTTCTGACAGTCAGCGGGACAGTGCACGGTTCTGACAGTCAGCGGGACAGCCCACGGTTCTGACAGTCAGCGGGACAGCGCACGGTTCTGACAGTCAGCGGGACAGCGCACGGTCCTCCGGTGACAGTCAGCGGGACAGCGCACGGTTCTGACAGTCAGCAGGACAGCCCACGGTTCTGACAGTCAGCGGGACAGCCCACGGTTCTGACAGTCAGCGGGACAGTGCACGGTCCTCCGGTGACAGTCAGCGGGACAGCGCACTGTCCTCCGGTGACAGTCAGCAGGACAGCGCACGGTCCTCCGGTGACAGTCAGCGGGACAGCCCACGGTTCTGACAGTCAGCGGGACAGCGCACGGTCCTCCGGTGACAGTCAGCGGGACAGCCCACGGTTCTGACAGTCAGCGGGACAGCGCACGGTCCTCCGGTGACAGTCAGCGGGACAGCGCACGGTTCTGACAGTCAGCGGGACAGCGCACGGTTCTGACAGTCAGCAGGACAGCGCACGGTCCTCCGGTGACAGTCAGCGGGACAGCGCACGGTTCTGACAGTCAGAGGGACAGCGCACGGTTCTGACAGTCAGCGGGACAGCGCACGGTCCTCCGGTGACAGTCAGCGGGACAGCGCACGGTTCTGACAGTCAGCGGGACAGCGCACGGTCCTCCGGTGACAGTCAGCGGGACAGCGCACGGTCCTCCGGTGACAGTCAGCGGGACAGCCCACGGTTCTGACAGTCAGCGGGACAGCGCACGGTCCTCCGGTGACAGTCAGCGGGACAGCCCACGGTTCTGACAGTCAGTGGGACAGCGCACGGTCCTCCGGTGACAGTCAGCCGGACACCGCACGGTTCTGACAGTCAGCGGGACAGCGCACGGTTCTGACAGTCAGCAGGACAGCGCACGGTCCTCCGGTGACAGTCAGCCGGACACCGCACGGTTCTGACAGTCAGCGGGACAGCGCACGGTTCTGACAGTCAGCAGGACAGCGCACGGTCCTCCGGTGACAGTCAGCGGGACAGCGCACGGTCCTCCGGTGACAGTCAGCAGGACAGCGCACGGTCCTCCGGTGACAGTCAGCAGGACAGCGCACGGTCCTCCGGTGACAGTCAGCAGGACAGCGCACGGTCCTCCGGTGACAGTCAGCGGACACCGCATGGTTCTGACAGTCAGCGGGACAGCGCACGGTTCTGACAGTCAGCAGGACAGCGCACGGTCCTCCTGGGACAGCCAGCGGGACAGTGCACGGTTCTGACAGTCAGCGGGACAGTGCATGTCCTCCGGGGACGTCAGCGGGACAGCGCACGGTTCTGACAGTCAGCGGGACAGCGCACGGTTCTGACAGTCAGCGGGACAGCGCACGGTTCTGACAGTCAGCGGGACAGCGCAGGGTTCTGACAGTCAGCGGGACAGCGCAGGGTTCTGACAGTCAGCGGGACAGCCCACGGCTCTGACAGTCAGCGGGACAGCGCACGGTCCTCTGGTGACAGTCAGCGGGACAGTGCACGGTTCTGACAGTCAGCGGGACAGCGCACGGTCCTCCGGGGACAGTCAGCGGGACAGTGCACGGTCCTGACAGTCAGCGGGACAGCCCACGGTTCTCTTGGGAGCTGCCCTCCACTGTCCCGTATTGAACCTTCCCCACCCCTGCACCTGCCCCTCAGACCGTCAGCCCCTGCACCGCTGCTTTCTCCTGGCTCCCGCCCCCCTGGAAAGTCAGGGGTCGCCGCTGAGCAGTCTGTGGCCTGGCTCTGGCTGCAGGGAGACCAGGGCACCCCCCCGACCTCCAGTCCATCCCCGGGTTCCTATGGTGCCACGATTTCCCCCCCACACACATCCCGAGTCTCACTACACCCTCCATCCCAGCCTGCACCAGCTCCTCAGCCTTTCCCTCCCGTCTCCTCCTTGGCCACGTTTCCTTCCCTGGCCTCATTGGGCCAGCCCGTCTGCTGAGCGTGTCTTGCCCTCTTGCTGCCACTGCCTTGCTCAGGAGCCCCCGCTCCCCCGCACCCCCCCCCCCCGGTGCCACCCAATCCCCATTTCTGCACCTGGACCTACTGCACAGGTCCCCCAGAGCCTGTCTGTGGTCCCAGCTCCAGAATGCCCCCAGGTGCCCCATGCCCAGCTCCATGCCCTCAGCCCCGCTGCCCACGGGGCGCCTGCTCAGGCTCCGCCTTAGGACATCTCTGTGGGCTTGTTCCACTACGTCTCTCCCACGAAACCGCAAGGCTGTGAGAGCGCCGTTCTGTGTTTTTGTCACGTTGGATGCTTACTCAGCATGTTTTCATTGAAAGAAGGGGTTAGCGCCTTGAGGTCGAGACCTCGTCTGACCCCCTGGGCTGCCGGCCCCCTCCCTCCCGGGCGGGCGGCCTGCGTGGGGAGGAGGGGCTGCGGGGTTTGCTGGGATCTGGGCTCTGCGCGGGATGGACTGGCCCGCAGGGTGGTGCGTGACTTTACTGCTGGCTGCCATCCCTGGCCTGGGGGACATGTCACCTCTACTCATGTCCCTCCTTGGTGGTTCTGCGGTCCTGGCTTTGGGGGGCCCGGCAGCCGGGACCTGACACGGGGCTCGTCCCGTCCCCACGGGGCCTGGGCTGGGACGCCTCTGGATTCCAGCCTGTCCCCCTCCTGTAGGAAAAAACACCCCTTCTGGCAGAAATGGTGCGGCCTCCTGCTCCTGCAGGCGCACAGTGCGTCCTGGCTGAGGGCTGTGCGGGCCCTGGTGGCCTTTCCGCAGAACCGCCTTCCCGTCCCGGCGAGGGGCCCGGCCTCCGCCTGCCGAGCTCAGGACGAGGCCCAGGAGGTCCGCTCGGCTCCAGGAAGCCCGTCCGAGCCGGGGACCGCCCTGAGCCGCCGAGCTCGCCTGGCCGGGCGGGGGTGGGCGTCCGGCTGGCCGTCCTGGCCTCCGGGTTAGTCCTCCTGACGTTTGTCACACTGACTCTGCCCGAGCTCGGAGGCTCCTGTCCTGGTACCTCCTCCCCCGCCCCCCCCGCCTGGGGAGTGAGGACGGTCTGACCCGCATCGCCCACCACGTCCATGAGCACGGGGCCCTCTAAGTGAGCAGTGATTGTTGATTTTCCTCCTTTTCTTGTGTGGGGGGGAAAGCCCCACCTTCTAACCCAGTGTCAGCCGATCCCCTCGTCTTTGCAGCGTGCTGCTTACAGTCGCTGAGCCCTGACGCCGTCAGCTCTTGCTGAGTTGTTTGTGAATCTGCCGTGTGGGGATCAGACGTGACAAACTGTAACCGGGATCGGCTGCCCAGCTGCCTGGTAGACGTGGGCTCCCGCCCTGCCCAGGGCCTCCTACTCCGCCCGGGGCCTCCCGCTCCGCTCAGAACGTTTCCCCGGCACGGTTCCTGCTGTGATTTTCTAAAAAGGAAAGGACTTTGGAGAACAGAGCGTGGTTGCCAGGGAGCCGGGGGCGGGCAGCGTGTGTCTGTAAGCGAGCAGCCAGCGTCGTTGGGGGATGGAACCGCTCCGCATCCGGGCTGTGTGTCTGCACGTGTCAGAGCTCAGGGCCTGGGCACAGGTATTTCAACACAAAGCAGAGCTGCGGGTGCCCACCCTGGGGTCGCTGACAGCAGCTCAGGCCGCGCTCCTGGAAGCACCGCCTGTGTGCCGAGCGGTGCAGGGCCGTCCCCGCTGCGCACACGTCAGCGGCAGGAAGGACCTTCGCTGACGGCGGTCAGGAAGCCCCATGGTTAGGGTCTGGTTCTCTGTGAGCAGAAGGGACCGTGGGATTTGCCCCTTAGGGCGGAGTGCGGTGCAGGTTGGGGTGAATCTTTTGGCCACTCCCAGGATTTCATTGTGTCAGTGTTTATAGGATTTACGTGTAGGACTTATATGTAGATGTTCATATAAAATTACAAATTTAGAAGTTCTTCCTTTTCAGCTGCTGTTATTCCTCTGGAAGGACGCTCGTGTCCTGACTGGGTTCACCTTCCGTTCCCTCTCCAGCAGAGCCGGCTCTGCTCACGTGCCCACATGTAACGGCTGGGCTCTGTCCTTGTTACCTGTGCCCAGCCCAGCTCTAGGTGCCATGTCTCGTAGGCTGTGTCCCTTCAAGAGCCCTCGGTCGGTCCATTTCTCTCCATCCCATGCCCCCTCCCCAGCCCCCCCCCCCCCCACACACACACAAACCTGCTGCTCTGCCCTCCAGCCGGGGCTCCTTCTCACACACATTTATTGGGTCATATTTTCTGGCTGGAAACCTTGTCACGCGCTCCTTACAGAGTCCAAGCACCTTAACGTGGCTTCCTGTTCACAAGTCTTTCAGCTCTCCTCTGCTGCTTCCTCCAGCCTGGTCTGCTTCCCCACCGCACCCCACCCCACCCCACCCCACCTCACCCCACCTCACCCCCACCCCACCCCACCCCACCCCACCTCACCCCACCCCACCTCACCCCACCTCACCTCACCCCACCCCACCCCACCCCACCCCACCCCACCTCACCCCACCTCACCCCCACCTCACCCCCACCGCACCCCCACCGCACCCCACCGCACCCCCACCGCACCCCACCTCACCCCACCCCTACCTCACCCCACCCCACCCCCCCCACCGCACCCCACCTCACCCCCACCTCACCCCACCTCACCCCACCTTACCCCACCTCACCCCCACCGCACCCCACCGCACCCCCACCCCACCCCACCTCACCCCACCCCCACCCCACCGCACCCCACCCCACCGCACCCCACCCCCCCCCCACCTCACCCCACCGCACCCCCACCCCACCCCACACCCACCTCACCCCCACCCCACCCCACCCCACCTCACCCCTACCTCACCCCACCTCACCCCACCCCACCTCACCCCACCTCACCCAACCTCACCCCCACCCCACCCCACCCTCACCCCCACCCCACCCCACCCCACCTCACCCCACCTCACCCCACCTCACCCCCCACCCCACCTCACCCCACCTCACCCCACCCCACCCCACCCCACCCCCACCTCACCCCACCTCACCCCACCCCACCTCACCCCACCCCACCCCACCTCACCTCACCCCTACCTCACCCCACCTCACCCCACCCCACCTCACCCCACCTCACCCCCACCCCACCCCACCCCACAGCCTGGTCTCCCCCACCCCACCCCACCCCATCCCACAGCCTGGTCTCCTTCCCCACCCCACCCCACCCCACAGCCTGGTCTCCCCACCCCCACCCTCTCACATCCTCACGGAATGATATTCCGAGCTCGGACCTGCTCACACACAGTGTCTGCCTGCACGTTCTCTCTGCACCGGTCACAGGTCCTCTCCACCTGCCCATCCGCTGCCGAGACCCCCCTGGGGCTGGGCATTCTTCCCTCGGCTCTGGAGCAGCCCGTTCTTTGTCCGGCCACACGGCTCACGGCCCCCAGACCTTTGTCGGCAGGTCCTCCCGTGTGTCACTGCGTGTCCTGGGCGCCGGGGGCTGTGTGGAGCCCGAAGGCGCCGAGGGGAGGTTTTACGGCGAATGACATCCCTGTGGAACCTCGGAGCGGGGCTTCCATGGCTCTCTGTGCTGCTCCCAGTCCGACCGGACCTCACAGCTCTGGGAACACCTGAGCCATAATCGGGCTAAGCCTGTGAGGTTTCCGGAATGCCTTTCCCAAACCGTTTCTCTGCCTGTTTTCTCACATCGGACAGCTCCCCTCCCTCCGCCCTGCAGGCCGCCGAGGGGCCGGGGGCGCTTCTCTGCTCCCTCCGAGGCTGCCCCTCCCGGCGTCCTGCAGCCAGAGGGTGTTTGTGTGGAGGTGGGGGAGCAGGGTCCTCTGCCCTCCATCTCTCCTCCCTCCCTCTCTCCCTGCTCCTGGGAGGGTGGCTTCTGACTTGGCAATCAGTGCGAGCACACATGCCGGCTGGAGCCTGTGGGTCTCTGCCTCTCATGGCGGTGTCTTGCCCAGGGCTGCTGCTTGTAAGGGGCCTGAGCAGGGATTTCTGCTGGGGCTGCGTCTCCAGCTCATGGCTCAGGCTTCCACCCGGTGACGGGGCGGCGAGGCGGGAGCTCCTGTGCCCCGGCGGGGAGGGGGAGGGTGTGCTCCGCGGCCCGGCTGGGCACGTCTGCGCTGTGTCCGGACGGAGCCACACAGCCTGCTGCCTGCCCTGGGGTTCCCTCAGGGGAGTGCAGCCTTGCACCTCACAGCCATCAAGGCTGCCAAGGGGAGAGGCCACAGAGCTGATGACCTCGGCAGCTTCACAGTTGTGTCAAGGTCAAGGGCACCTGCCGGTTCCTGTCTGAAGCCTTGTCTGATTTCCTGCCGCAAACAAACCTCCCCGGTCCGGACGTCTGACACTCTTGGCTGTGGGCACTGCCTGTGTGCAGGGCCTTGGCTGGTCCTGGCTCCCCACAGGCAGGCCCGAGTGGCACAGGGACAGCGCTGGCTTTTCTGGGCCTGTCTCACCTCTAACTGAGGGGTTTGGGCGAGGGGACCACTGTGATTGTCTCTCGGAGTCTGACTTAATAAAGTTCTTGTTCTGGGAGTTGGCGTTGGGGGTGGTGGGCTAGGCTCACACAGTCACACACCACCTTCTCTGGGTCCCAACCAGGCGACAAGCAGAGAGGTAAAAAGTCGTGAGGCCCAAGGCCCTGGGCAAAGCAGACAGGCCGGGGAAGCCCTGGGAGGTGAAAACAGATGGGGTTGCCAAGGAAACCAGAGCCGAGGGCATTGTGTCTGAAGACACTATAGAAAGTCTTCCATGAGAGCCTCAAAGACGCCCCGAGCTGCACGTGGTTAAACACAGGAACTTGAACTTGATGTGCAGCAACTACCTCACACACACCCTCCCCCGCCCGGGGACCCGTCAGCCTCACGCTGCAGAGCGGAGTGGCCCAGGGCGGGCCCTGCCTCCGGGGACCCCAAAGAACGTCCCTGGAGGAGGCGGGCAGCCTGGGCAGGCTCGGTGGTGGCGTTGGGCCTGACAGTCATTGCGCAGCCTGAGGTCCTAGCTTCAGACCTGAGAACGGAGTTGGAGGTGAACAAAAGGAGGAAAGACGAGGCTGTCCGGAGTCAGACACATCACACGCTCCGCGCCAGGGCAAAGCTGTCTTGATGTGGCCGTGGAGAGAGAGTCCCCGGCTGCCGCGTGTCCCCCTTCCCCAGCCAGAGCCACGCCAGCCTCCCGTTCAGAGGAGAGGCCGGGGAATTGCTTTCTAGCAAACATCAGGATTCAGAGGGTGAGGAGAGTATTGTTAGAACTTCTGCTAAAAACAACAGAATCAAACCGGGAGCAGCTTCTCAGCAGCAGGACTGGAAGGACAATGGGGCGAAGTCTGCCAGGCTCCGGGGAGAGGATCTCCGCCTGGAAGGTCACTCCCGCTGAATTATTCACCGGGTGCGAGGCCCGTGCAGACAGGTTCCGCCTGGAGGGACTCAGAGCTTCTCTTTGACATGCCGAATGGTGGGGGGAGATAAATCAAAGAGGCCCTCCAGGTAAAGAAAAACAAAAAACAAAACAAGGATTGTGTGGTGTACAAAACAGCAGTGTCAACTGAGGATTCAGCAGCGAGAAAGCTGTGGAAACGGGGAATGCTCTCCTCACACTGACTCCTGGAAGGCTCTTGGGCCCACGGGATGCAAAGCTGCAGGGAGCTGTCTGCTCATGTGTCTGAACATTTCTATAGAATAAATTCCCAGCAGTGGAATCGCTGTGTCCGAGGACGAATACATTTAAAACTCTGGTGGACTGCCACATGGCCGTCAGAAAGAGTGGCTCCGTCGTAGCTCCCGCAGGGGCTCCTGGGAGGGCCCCGTTCTCACCGGCCAATGGGGGAGGAGCCCGCCTTTCAGTCCTCAGCAGTCTGTCTCACGTCTGGTGGCCAGCGGGCTGGGCCATTCTTTATGCGCTTGTTGGCTACTCCCTATCGTGTGAACGAAGTGTTTTTGCATACCCTGTGCCCACTCAAATTGAATTACTTGCATTTTTCATATTGCTCTATAAATCAGTATAAAGGATGACTATTTCCTTTGTTATATATATTTCCTCCTCGTTTGACTCATGTCTTTCAGCTTCGTTGAAAGTTTTCAGTGCAGAAAAGGTTTGGAAGAGATGGAATAGAAAGTCACCTATTTTTAGGATTAGAAAAAAGGAAAGGACTTATGATTCACTTTTCAATAATGTCCAGCTTTACCAAACAAGAAAGAAGAGGCAGGAATGGCATTGTTGTAACTGTTATTAGATGCATTTTGTTTAATTTTTCTCCATACTTTTTATATAACTGAGGTATAATTCACATATTTCAAAGCAAAGTTGTGAACCATCACCACAGTCTAATTCCAGAGCATTTCACCCCCCCAGCAGGAACCTGCTTGTCCGTGAGGAGTCTTCTTCAAACCCTGGGGGGCATGGAGCTGTGGGGCCATTGGGGCCTGAGAGCTTCTTTGTGGACGGTTTCAATCTCTCCACCTGTGACAGTCAGTTCACAATCTTCTCTTGAGTTAGGTTTGGCAGTTTGTGCCTTTCTAGGAATATGTTCATGTCGTCTAGGTTACCTGGCTGCAGCAGACACTTGGTCATGTAATTGCTCTTATTTCTGTGAGGCCGTTCGTGATGGTGCCTCTTCCAGTCTTCATTTCATCTTCTTGGTTTGTTCTCAGTTTCATTAATGTTTTTCCAAAATCTTTATTTTCCTGCTTGTTTTCAGTTTCGTTTGCTCTTTCTCAAATTTCTTGAGGTGGAATGTTACATTATTAATTTGGAATCTTTCTTATTTTTAAATACAGGCACGTAAAGCTATAAATTCCTTATAATCACTGTTGTAGCTGTGATTTGTTTTATGACCTAACAAATGGCCTTTCCTGGAGAATGTTTCACATGCTCTTGAGAAGAATGTGGTTTCTACTGGTACTGGGCGATGTCTGTCAGTTGATTTATCATGTTATTCAGGCCTTCTCTTTCCTTGTTGATTTTACATCCAGCAGAAATGCGCAGTGAAGACTTCAACTGTTAGTGCCTGATTATCCATTTCTTCCTTCAGTTCTCTCAGTGTTGCTTCATGTATTGTAGGGCTCTGTTATTAGGGGAATATCCTACTTAATAAAAGAGTAATATGCAAATTAACCATCACTCTGCTCCACCAACCATGCCCACCAGCCAATTAGAGCGTGTATGCAAATTAACCACAACCAAGATGGCTGCAGCCACAGAGGCTTGGGTTTCTCTGGCAACGGAAGAAGCCAAGCTTTCCGCCTGCCCTAGCCTAAGCCAAACCCCAGGCTGCAAAGTTTCAATTACAGAAGGTAAACAAATCCAAACAGAAAGGCTGCGCCATGGAGCAAGCAGGAGGCTTGGCTACGAAGTTTCACTTGTAGACTATAAATCTATTCCAGATACCGGGGCTTCTGCTTGGGTCGCTGGGGGGTGTGGCCGGCCTGAAAACCACCACAGGCCCCTCAATCAGGCCACCCCACTCCCTAAGGGAACCCCCACCCTGATCTGGGACACCCTTCAGGGCAAACCAGCTGGCCCCCACCCATGCACCAGGCCTCTATCCTATCTAATAAAAGAGTAATATGCAGATTGACCATCATTCCAACACACAATATAGCTGCCCCCATGTGGTCAAAGATCCTGCCCCCATGTGGACACCAGATGGCCACCACAAAATGGCCAGCAGGGAGAGCAGTTGGGAGGCACCAGGCTTGCAAGGGAGGGCAGTTGGGGGTGATCACTGGGAGCCAAGGCCTGAGGTAAGATGCCATACTAGCTGAGCCACCCACCCTGTTCCCCCCTGACAGTTGCTGAAGAATTGACCCAACCTCAGGTTTGAGCCGCTTCTTTGACTGTATCATCTCCATGAACTGCGGCCCCAAGCAGGGCTTCTCACTACTGACAGGCACCTCCTGCTTTCTGTGCCGGGTGCCCTCACTGTCCTCCTCGTGGGGGGAAGCGAACTAGGTAATCGCTTGTCCAGGGTGCGAGGAAGGGGCACAGAGCCTGCACCCCTCTCTGGAGGGCCCGGATGCAGCTCCATTTTTCAGGACCTGAAGGTGGGGATTGGATCACCATCCTTGCTTCCTGTTTCCATGGAAGCGGGGCTGGGTGGCTGTGATGGGGCAGGATGTCCTGGTGGTGAGGCCCGGCGGGCTGGCTGTCCATCACTGTGGAGGAGGGTGGGGTTCGGGTCCAGCCCCACCTTCTGACTCCTTTTTCACCTACCCAGCCCTGCCTGTTTCTTTGCCGGAGGCCTGCATCAGGGTTGTGATCAGTCACTGGCTCTGTCTTCCCTGCCACACCCGCCCCGGCCCCCTGAGCTGTGCATGGTTTGGCTGCTGCAGGTCATGCTGCGGACCCAGAGGCTCTCAGACTGGGTGCTGCTCCTCCCGCCGGAAGGGGCAGGCGCCCCCAACAGGAACGGCAGGGTTGTCTTGCACTTCCATTGCCTCCTTAGCACCTGGTTCCAACCCTCAGATGCCCTTGCGCCCTCTGCTGGCCAGGTGGCTAGGGCACCTGTGGGTTAGCTGCCCTTATGTCCCAGCACAGGCTGCTAGCCGGCCAAAGGTCACCTCCTGGGGGCGGCCTGTTTTCAATTCTCAGTCAGTGAGGGGCAGGTAAAGGATGAAGGCAGGCCTGAGAGTGAGACAGCGGGGGGCCCGGTGTAAGCAGAGACAGGGTGACTCCTGGACTTCAGGGGTGGCCTGGGGTGGGGCAGTCCACACGCTCAGAGGAACCACAACCAGGGAGGGCTCCTCAGAGCAGGCAGCCGGCACAGGCGGGGGCGGAGTGGGCTGTTCCCGGTGTGCGTTCTGAGAGAACCAGAAATAGCAGTGAGCGCCAGCTCTCCTCTTAGCCCCCCTCCCTATGCCTTATGTCATCGCAGCGGCTCCTTCACAGCAACCTGTGCACTGGTCCTGTAAGAGCTGAGACTCCGGCCCAGCTGGGAGAGGACCCGGCTCCCGTGGGACAGCGGCCCGGAGCTCCTGGCCATGCGGCCCCCGGTGGCCCCTGCCTGCATCTGGCCGGCGGGCAGTTGCCCCGTGTGCTGGAGGGTGCCCTGTGCTCTGCCCAAGGCGCCGGGGCCGAGGAGCGGTGCTGCCGCCTCTGGTCCAGCGCCCGCCGTGAGGCCCCGGTGGAGGTGCCTGCATCCAGCTTGGTTTTTCTCTGACTCAGCTCCACTCCTGCTGGCACCTGCCTTGATCTCAGCCCTCGTGGTGCTCCTTCCAGGCCTCGGCATCCAGTGGGCAGCCTGTCAGCTCTGGGAGAGGGGGCTTGACATCTGGGTGTGAGTCTGCAGTGAGCATGCTCTCCCGCGCTGACCCTGCCTCAGTGTTTGCCTCTCACTGTGTGCCAGCTCGGCTGTCCTGGGAGGTGACCAGCCCCCTTCGCTCTACGCTGGAGATCTAAAATTAGAAACCAGCGAAGCGTGTCCCCGCAGCTCTGGAGGTTCAAACGTGTGGTGCCACCCGTCCAGCCCGTTTGCTCAGGGAATTAGCGGGGACGCTTCCCTTTGCAAATGCGTGCAAAGACTTGTTTGGCGTTTACGACACCAGCCGGACAGACCTGTGGTGCAGGCAGCTGAGAGCCAGGCTGACTTCAGGAACAGCTGGATCCAGGACTAAGCAGGAGTCTCCAGCCTCGCTTGCTTTTTCCGCTTCCCCTCCTAGTGCTCTTTCCTCTGGCCTCACGCCCTCTTGGACCTGACAGAAAAGACATTCTCTTCCAACAACTGCGTACAGGCCCGAACCTCGCTCTCCCGGGCCTGAGCTGAGCCGCACCCCGGTTCCGGAGCCAGCCCCTGGCCAGAGGCAGAGCTGCAGGGACCAGCTGAGGCCCGGCCACGTCTGCAGCTCCTGCTTCGGCCACACTGTGTGGAGCCTCAGCCTTGGCAGCTGCTGAGCTGGGGGCACAGTTTCCATCCGGCTGGAGGACGGCCCTCCGCTCAGCAGTGCTGGGAATTGGGGGGGGGGGGCTGTCTCCACCCCCAGTTTCAAGCAGGTGCAGCCTCAGTGGTCTTTAACCTCCCAGCAGGGTCCCCGTTCCCATTTCCAGGAGGTGCCGCCTCTCAGTTCTCCTTTGCTGGATTTTCCATTCTCTCTAAAAACCGGGGGAGAAAATGCCCTCCGGTGGGGGGAAGGAAGGAAGGGAGAGAGGGAAGGAGGGAGGGAGGAAGGAAGGAAGGAAGGAAGGAAGGAAGGAAGAAGAGAAAGAAGGAAGGAAGGAAGGAACGGAAGGAAGGAAGGAAGGAAGGAAGGAAGGAAGGAAGGAAGGAAGGAAGAAGGAAGGAAGGAAGGAACGGAAGGAAGGAAGGAAGGAAGGCACGAAGGAACGAACGAAGGAAGGAAGGAAGGAAGGAAGGAAGAGGAAGGAGGAGGAAGAAGGAAGGAGAGGAAGGAAGGACGGAAGAAGTACAGGAAGAAGGAGAAGGAAGAGGAAGGAAGGAAGGAAGAAGAGGAAGATAGGGAAGGAAGGAAGGAAGGAAGGAGAAGAAGGAGGAAGGAAGGAAGGAAGGAAAGGAAGGAAGGAAGGAAAGGAGGAAGGAAGGAAGGAAAGAAGAGAAAGAAGGAAGGAAGGAAGGAAGGAAGGAAGGAAGGAAGGAAGGAAGGAAGGAAGGAAGGAAGGAAGAAGGAAGGAGGGAGGGATGGGAGGAAGGAAGGAAGGAAGGGACGGAAGGAAGGAAGGAAGGAACGGAAGGAAGGAAGGAAGGAAGAAGAGAAAGAAGGAAGGAAGGAAGGAAGGAAGGAAGGAAGGAGAGAAAGAAGGAAGGAAGGAAGGAAGGAAGGAAGGAAGGAAGGAGAGAAGGAAGGAAGGAAGGATGGATTAAATGAGAGCGCCCTCTCCCCCCTGTGATGCTGCGTGCCCAGCTCCCTCCACGAGGTCATGGGCCCCGGAGGCCGGAGGCCGTGCCTGCTTCCACTGCCCGGTGGGGCAGGCACCACGCTCATGGTGCTCCTTGTCTGCGGGTGACAGGGGGAGTGCTCCCACAGATGCCCCAGCGGAAGGCTCCCCTAATGACATGAGGCCACTCTTAGAAGCCTTGACTTGCCTCCAGAGCAGTGGCTCTCTACCCTGCAGGCCTTCTGACATCACAGGTCCCTGCTGCCCGCGATGGGCTGAGGCATTGCCTGATTACCAGGAGTTTTGAAAGCTCTGACAAGTAACCCAGGGTCGAGAACCACTGATCTAAAGCCTGCTTCTCAAACTTGACTGCAGCGGAACCCCCTGCGAGCTTGTTGCAGTGGGACTCTGAGTCCATAGTCTGGGCGGAGCCCAGTGTCTGCACCCCGACCAGCTCCAAGGGGCCACACTCTGAGTGGCAGGGGGTGCGGATTCCGCCCTGAGGCCTCTGAACGTCCGTGGCAGGGGCACATGAGCCTGGGCCAGTGCTCGTCGCGCCAGTGGGGCCCCGTCCCACTGGGCTGCCTGGGTGGGAAGCAGAGCCACGGCCGCCCAGACAGCTGCCCTCTCCTTCAGGCAGGTGCCAAGGCGGCCCTATCTGCCATTGGGCCATAAAGCCTTCGGGGTCCCTGCAATAGCCCTGGCAGCATCCTGAGGGGGGGGCACTGGTCTTCCAGGACTCCATCCCCCAGAGCACTCAGCGAGTTCCTCTCTCTGGCAGCCAGCGGGGCAGCCAGCGGGACAGCCAGCGGGGCAGGCAGCGGGGCAGGCAGCGGGACAGGCAGCGGGACAGGCAGCGGGGCAGGCAGCGGGGCAGGCAGCGGGACAGCCAGAGGGACAGCCAGAGGGGCAGGCAGCGGGGCAGCCAGCGGGACAGCCAGCGGGACAGCCAGCGGGGCAGCCAGCGGGGCAGGCAGCGGGGCAGGCAGCGGGGCAGGCAGCGGGGCAGGCAGCGGGGCAGGCAGCGGGGCAGCCAGCGGGGCAGGCAGCGGGGCAGGCAGCGGGGCAGGCAGCGGGACAGGCAGCGGGGCAGGCAGCGGGGCAGCCAGCGGGACAGCCAGCGGGACAGGCAGCGGGGCAGCCAGCGGGACAGCCAGCGGGGCAGGCAGCGGGGCAGCCAGAGGGGCAGGCAGCAGGACAGGCAGCGGGGCAGGCAGCGGGGCAGGCAGCGGGGCAGCCAGCAGGACAGGCAGCGGGGCAGGCAGCGGGGCAGTCACCTGGGCAGCCAGCGGGACAGGCAGCGGGGCAGTCACCTGGGCAGCCAGCGGGGCAGGCAGCGGGGCAGTCACCTGGGCAGCCAGCGGGGCAGCCAGCGGGGCAGCCAGTGGGGCAGCCAGCGGGGCAGGCAGCGGGGCAGGCAGCGGGGCAGCCAGGTGGGCAGCCAGCGGGACAGCCAGCGGGGCAGCCAGCGGGGCAGGTGGTGTCCTCCCGTGCACGTGGTGGGTGTGTCAGACTCGGCCACAGTTGTGGGAGCGATGGGCTGGGGCGCTCCAGTGCCTTCTTCCTCAGAACCCATGGGACCGAGTGTCAGGCCTGCCACTCCGAGTGGCCGCTCCCTGCAGCGCCCCTGCCCTCGGAGAGAATTGACTGGAAGGAGAGGGAGAGCCTCCCAGCTGTGTGCCCGCCGACCTTGCTGTCGAACTGGAAATCCTATTAGGACCTCAAGAGCAGGCAGCCCGCAGACACACTCACAGACAGGGGTCCCTCCCTGGTCCTCGGGCTCACGATGCCAGGAGACCTCGCGACCCCACCTCCATCTGCCCTGGGCCCTCTGCCACCTGCTGACTCTGCGTCTTCGTTGAGTTGCCTGGCTTGGATGAAACACTTGTAACATTCAATGCCGCTGACAGTCACGGCGTAAGTGTAAATGAGACATGGGAACCCCTTTTACGTCCCGCGTGATTCGGGGTTCCAGTTCAGGGTTCGGGTTCTGGAGAAGGGCCGCACACAAATGAAAAAAGACTAGAAAAATATTTAATTTGGCGATATGGGAGGCCAGGAGGGAGCCCGCCTCTAGTGGGAGGACTACGCTAGGCTCTGGCCTTGCTATCCCTTTTATTGAGACTACGGGATACACCCATTACCCTTAAGCAGGTTTGGGATAAACCCACAGTCCTTAGGCAGGTAATAAGCAGATTATTATATCAGTAAGGAATTACATGATTATTTGATGGGGAAGTTGCCTCAGTTACCATTGTCTCAATTAGATAGGGAGTGGTTGGCTCTGACCTTTCAGAGCTTCAAGGTTGAGCAGCCTTTACATCTTCCTATTAGTGAGACAATGATCGGTTTCCAGCCGTTCGGGCATGGGGTCAGCTGCCACTGTCCTGCTTTGGCTCCCAGGAGGTAGAGTTTGGGAAATCGTCGGTGTCCTCCTCCATTCGCAGGATCCACTGATCGCCGCAGCTGCCCCTCCTCCTGTCCCCCCCGAGACCGCCTGCCTGCATGTCAGCCAGCGAAGGAATTCATGCAATGCCCAGTGCTGTGTCCACAAACGAGCCTGGCCAGCAGGAGAAGTACATGGTTTATGTCCCACCGTGTTAATCACAGGGCCTTTATTGAGCACCGACTGCACACTGGGCACTGTGGGGTGCACACAATAATCACGTTCATTGGTGCTGTTCTCAGACCTCAGAGTCGAATGCGAAGGACGGCTGTGACGCAGGAGACAACGCAGAAGTCACTAGGTGTTACGTGGTGGGCACCTGTGTGCACGCCCACCTCCATGGGATGTTTGGAACATGGGCACCTTGCTGCCTTTTACATCTCTCAACTACAGGGAGAAGTTTGGATTTTAGATGTCTTTGCATAACCAATCAAATGCATGTTCATATCACTCCATGTCCTCACACTCCAAATGTGATGCCTTTGAATTACAAAACGGGAAGATATTTGTGTGAAACCCAGCCAGCCCCCGCGTCTGAATCACACAGGAGCACTTTGTTAGAAAATCTTACCAAATGGCTAAAATAAAATCAGGCGCTGGAGAACATTTATTTTCTCGACCTTCTGAAGCAAGTTAATAAAAGACCTTAGGAAAAGTGATTTGTTAACTAATGAGTGCTACCCTCGCATTTCCTAAGCATGGGTGACAAGGCTCACTCATTTATAAAATACTAGAGGCCCAGTGCATGGATTCATGCACATTGAAAGGAAATTAATTAGAAGGTGGCCGACAGGGCAGGACTGGGCCAGACAGGCCGGACACACCCTGAGCCAACCTCCCATGGTCCCTCCCCAACTGGCCACATCTATGGGGGCATCGGGACTCGAAGGACATCTGTGCAGTGAGCGAGGTCTCTCCAGCAGCTGGGGTCCCTTGCCTGGCCTGTGGGGATCGGCTGAAAACTGCAGTCCGACATCCCCCGGGGGGTCCTGGAGTGGGAGAGGGCGCTCTGCTGTCACTCTGCAGCTCCTGCATTGAATGTCTGCCCTCTGGTGGTCAGTGTGTGTCATAGCTACCAGTCAGAGTGTCTGGCCCCTAGTTGTCATTGTGTGTCATAACTACCAGCTAATCGGCTGGTCACAGCCTTTTGTGTACACTAGAGGCCCAGTGCATGAAACTCATGCATGGATAAGTCTCTAGGCTTGGCCAGCGATCAGGGCTGGTAGGGGCCTTCTGGCTACTGGCTGGAGCCTTCCTTCCAGCTGGCTGCCAGCTAGGCCTTCCTTTGCTCCACACCGCCCCCCTCGTGGTCAGCACACATCACAGCAAGCGATTGATCTCCTGGTTGAACTCCTGAGGGGACACCTTGCATATTAGCCTTTTATATATATAGGTAGGTTTACTAAGCACCTAGTGTAGGTATTAGGACTACAAAGGTGAAAAGAGGTGGTGTCTGCCCCCAGAAAGCTCCAAGTCCAGGAGGAGAGATGTGTAAGAATAATGTGGGTGAGCAGGGCCTCACAGTGGCGAGTGCAGGGTGCCCGGGTGGTGGTGAGAGTTGCTGGTGTGTGTGGGTGTGGTGAAGGCAGGCGTTCCCTGCAGGAGGTGAGCGTGTCAGGTGAGGCTGTGTCCAGTGGGCTGGTGGGAGGTGTGTCTCTGAGGTATCGATATCATTGCTGCTTCATTTTTCTGGATCGCAAACAACCAATACATTGAGAAGTAGAGTTTGGAAATATATTTTTAATATATGTTGTTATCAGCTCAAATATGTGTGTTTTTGTTTTTAATGTGTTGACTAAAATGTCTACCCAGAAAAATAAGTTGTGCAAACCTTTATTTTTCAAAAGTAATCTAACAGCCTCTTCCACATCAGAGTCCACACCACTTACATCAGAACTGAGACTGAGGCCCAGCGAGGGAAACCATTTGTCCCGAGTCCTTCAGACGGTTAGTAGTTAGTTAGTGGTAGAGCTCAGCTAATGCCCAGATCTGTGAATTTATTTTTATTTCTAGCCAAGTGCTTCTCCAAGCAACTGGCAGAGCTGCCTAGAGTACTGTGTGGTGAGCAATTTGAGAATGATGCTGTGGCTGGTTATTGATGTCTGCTAAGGGCACATGATGGGAACGAGACCACCTGTGCCATTCCGCCTCATCTGTCCTTGTGATAAAAATGAAGCATCAGGAAAAGCAGAAACTGCAGTTGGTGATGACTTTAAAAATTAGACTTCTGATACATTCATTTAAGTCAGCAACCATTTTTGAGGTCTAGTCCATGCTATCAGTGCTATGGACACACAGCCTGGTTCTTACTGAGCTCACAATCTTGGGCAAAAGCTGGGTTAGTGGGTATATCAGCAGCATGTAAGAGAATGGGGAAAATGTGAAACTTAACCTAACAGTAGACTTACACTCTGCAGTGCTTATTGTCTAACTAAAATACTTTTAAGTGACCTTAAAACTAAAATTAATACCATTTTAGTTACTAAACTAGCAAGGTGATTTCAGATCTATAAAGGCATTAAGATAATAATACCGTATTTTTACTTAATTAAAAAAAAACCAAGGCAGACACGTACAAACAGAATTTGTTTTTAATATTTCATAATTTTCTCATCTCTTTACATCTAATTCTAAACCTGAATATCCTCCTAGCCCAAGCATATTCCTGGAGCACCTGGTTTTTCTTTTTAAAAATAAAGGTCTGCACAGACTTCTTTTTCGAGTGCAGGAAGCCAGTTCGTGGGCTTGTGCTTACCTGGGGTCCAGCTGGCTGATGAAAAATCTAGGCGTGGACCAAGGCAGGCCTCATTTATGGAGTGCCAAACGGAGTCATGCATGCCCGGATCTCCAAAAGGCCAGCCTACCGGGGGTAAATTATATATAATTTAGCCTAATTTTATATATAAAAGGCTAATTCCATTTGTTGCCTGGTCCTTGTCGTATTTTTTTTCATAAATTCAAATACTTGGTCTTTGTGGTGCCTGTGTACTTCTGTCCTCAATGCCACAGCCTCGTCTCCTACAGCATGTCATTTCCCAGCGATTCCCGATGCTCCGTGTTGAATCATGTATGTGTGTGTGTCAGGCCACACAATCCTTGAGCAAGACCTGTGCAGTGCCAGCCAGGCTACTCCCTCAGACATGCTGTGTTCTCTGTGCTTCCTCTCCGTCAGCTGGGACCCTCTCTTCTTCCCTCTCTCCAGGTTGCAGGGCCCATGTGCTTAGCAGTTGACACACACTAGGCAGCCCGGCATCTGAAATGGGCCCGCCAGCAGTGGTATGTGGATGGGCTGCCTAGTGGAACTGGGTCTTATGTGAGGAAGAACAGAGAACTAGGAGCTTGGAGGCGAGGCATCTAGTTGTGCCTTTGCCACTAACTAGCAGCTGAGTCTGCCTTTGCCCCTGTGTCTGCATGTGCAGAGGAAGGGGTGGACCACGCCCCCTCCTGTGACTTGTGCTGTAAGGAGACTGGGGACCGCCCCCTGACAGCAAAGTGCGTAACTTAGATAGCTGTGCAGAGTGAAAAGCATTCTGAGAAACAATGTTGTTGGTATTCATGATTATGTGGCTTGATCTCATAAGATGCTCATTATGCAAACCGTGTTTGCCTCTTAGTACAAGGGCCCTAGGTGGGATTGAGATGAAGAACAAAGCATTTAGCCAGTCCTGGAGAACCAGAGGGGAGTTGTTACGGGGAAGATACCTTGATGTCCACCCAGGTGGGCTGGGAGACAGTTGCCTCAATGAGTGGAAGGTCTGAGTCAATGATCCGCATTGGAAGCAGCACTGAGGAGCAGACGGGATGAGCCTTTATAGAAAACACCAGCATCTCTGCCACCTCCAAAGGTGGGGTAATGACTACAACCAAGACTACTCTACCTGGCAAGGTTGTCATTTAAATTTGAAGGAGAAATAAAGAGCTTTCCAGACAAGAAGCTGCTAAAGGAGTTCATTACCACCAAACCAGTATTATAAGACATCCTAAATGGCCTTCTAAAGAAGTAGAAGAAGAAGCAGATGGCATAATTAAAATAATCAAATGGCAATAAAAATGTACCTACCAATAATCATTTTAAATGTAAATGGCTTGAATGCTCCAATTAAAAGACATAGGGTAGCTGAATGGATAAGAAAATAAGACAGATATATATGCTGTCTACAAGAGGCCCACCTCAGAACAAAAGATGTACACAGAGACTAAAAGTAAAGAGAAGGAAAATGATAGGAGAAATAGAAAAAAGAAAAAAGTTGGGGTAGTAATACTTATGTCTGATAAAATAGACTTTAAAACAAAGGCTACAATAAGAGACAAAGAAGGACAATATAACAGTAAAGAAAACAATCCAGCAAGAGGATATGATCCTTATAAACATCTGTGCACCCAGTACAGAAGCACCTAAATATGTAAAGCAAACCTTGGCGCACATAACGGGAAAGATTGACAGTAATACAATTACAGTAGAGGAATTTCACACCCCATGGCATCAATGGATGGATCTTCCAGACAAAATAAATAAGCCCTTAAATGACACACTAGATCAGATTGACTTAATTGATCAATTAAGCGGTAGAATATACATTCTTTTCAACCATGCATGGAACATTTTCTAGAATAGACCACATTAGGACACAAAACAAGTCTCAATAGATTTAAGAAGATTGAAATCATGTCAAACATCTTTGACCATAATGGAATGAAACTATAAATTAATCACAAGAAAAAAAAGTAAAACAAAATTAAAAAACACAAGAAGATATAGAGGGTAAATAACATGTTCCGAAACAATGAACAGGTTGACAGGGAGATCACAGACCAGATTAAGAGGTACCTTGAGACAAACGAACAAACGCCTGCCCGATCCTCGGCTTCCGCAATGCGGAACCACACCTGCCGGCCAGAGCCCGGAGCTGCCCGGGAGCTGCCCGTGTCCGGTTCTCAGTGCTCACACTCGGGACGAGCTCGGCTCAGGCGGGCCCAGCGGTGCTCGCGGGAGTCCGTCCCTGTGAAGGGGCAGCGGCAGGTGGTCAGAGCGGACGTTGCCAGGCAGAGCCGGGACCTGGCCTCGCCAGCCGGAGGTTCCCGCCCGGGGGCAGGCCGGTGCACCTCCGTGTGGCTCAGGCAGGGTCACTGCGCGGTGAGCGGGGAGCAGGTGCCGGCTGCAGAGAGCAATTGGGAGGTCCAGGGCAGCAGCTCACACAACACCCAGCCCTGAGGTGACAGATGACAAGAGAGCCGGAGCTAAGGGGCCAAGGTGCCCGGCAGAGACACCCGTCCCCACAGTGCCCCGCACGCTCCAGCCGCTCCCATCACCCCCAATCATTGCCCTTTGCGGCCTCGAGTGAAAGAAGAGTGTGTGTCCCAGGCAGCTTTGACCCTGAGCTGCACACCTATGGGAGCTCCTGTGGGTGCTGCGGGGCTGGGGGCTGCTCGGTGGGGAGATGGGGACGAGGGCCCTGGCTCACACCCGCGGTGTCCCACGCTCCTGGGCCACTTTGGGGAGGACAGGGAAGGCCGCTGTCCCACTGCAGCGGGGCACCGGAGCGGCCAGGCCACTCCCCTGGGCACAGCGTGGACTCGCACCTATTGTCCTGCGTTCCAGTGTGCTCATGCCTCCGTCCTTACAGTCATTGTTTCATTTCCTTGGATTGTGTGGATTCTGAACAAAATACTGATCTTCTTTGTGACATACACACAGAAAGAAAGAAAGAACGGGGAGCGGAGAGTGGAGGTGGGGCAGGAGGGAGGAAACGAAGGGAAGGGACGAGGAGGGGCAGAGAATGGGGGAAGAGCTTTTACCCCAGTCTCTCCTGCCTGTGACTTGGGTCCACGGGGCGCAGCCCGTAGAGCTGAGAGGAGGGAAAAGGCAGAGGCAAAGCTGAAGGCGTTAGAACGATCCGCTTTCCTAACGCTCCGCACCCACAGCCTGGGCTGTGAGGGCGGCCGTGCCCCTGCACAGAGTGCTCGCCTGCTGCAGGGCCCTCCCGGAGGAGCGTGGCGCTCCGTGCATTTGGCTCTGTCACATGGGGAGAAAGCAGAGCTGGGGTGACTTCGGTCCCTGGCTCAGTATAAGCAATCGGCATGTGAAGCCCTGTGCGTGGAAGTCATTGTCAGCGTTACTGTTTCATAAAACATTCCACTGATAATTATTCCACCCCATTTCTGACTCTGCCTATGTCACACGGGTCAGGATAAGTGGGGGTGGTATGTCGTCTTAGGAACAGGCTTTGCCACACGGCTTCCTACTGCAGGGCGGCAAGTCCTGTGTGGAGCACCCCAGGGAATGAAGCGTAAGGACTTTGTGGCGTTGCTTTGGGTATAAATGCATAAAAAGGGTGTTTATTACCTCAACGGACTCATGACCAGCCCCAGCGGGCTTCCCTGGGTCACACGTGTGGGCAGCCATCCGCACAGGCACAGCTCTCACTCCAAGACGGACCGTCTCCCAGTTACATCACATCCTGGCGTGATGTCCCAGCATAACAGTGAGTTTATGTTATATTCTCCCAAGAATTATGCAAATACAACTTCTAAGTTAAGCTCATAAAGTTTGAAGTTCTTAGGCTTACCTGTTTCTGAAACGGTGGTTTTGTAAGTCTCTAATCAATGTTTTGTTTTGTTTTTACTTTATAAGCTGAAAATGTGTAAAGTAATGTTTTTCAACTCTCACAAGAAACCACTCCCTCCTGGTGAGAGAGAACAGGGTACAAGCTGATGTCACTGCAGTATGACACAGTTCTATTGAGCCCCATTCATGGAGACCGAGTTACCTGTGGGAACGCAAGTTCTCGGGTGCATATGTATGTTTGTATGCTGCATCCGGCAGCATCTGCATCCTTTGCTAGTAATTTACCAATGTGCCCACTCACACAGACCCCAACGACCCATGAAGTCCACTGCTTATCTTACATAAGAATCAGACATGTGCTCATAAATCCTCCCATTTATCTTGTTGGTGACGGTTCGTTTGAGTGGAGCTCTGCTGTATCTTTGCAGAGAAGCATCTAGTGAGATGTGGCCCAGGCCCTGCTCCTTCTGGCTTCCTCAGGTCCCCGCCTGGCCCATGGCCACAGGGAAGCGTGAAGATGAGAACAAGGCGTCTGGGCAGGGACCTCCCCTGCATCTATATCACTTTGTTCCCAAAGGGCGTTGGATGTTAGCTCTGCAGGGTTGCAGGGTAGGTAATGTCTAAAGGAGGGCAGTGGATAAAGAAAAGCTTAGGCTAAGGTAGTGGTCGGCAAACTCATTAGTCAACAGAGCCAAATATCAATAGTACAACAATTGATATTTCTTTTGAGAGCCAAATTTCTTAAACTTAAACTTCTTCTAACACCACTTCTTCAAAAATAGACTCTCCCAGGCTGTGGTATTTTGTAGAAGAGCCACACTCAAGGGTCAAAGAGCCTTGTGGTTTGCAAGCTGCAGTTTGCCGACCACGGGGCTAAGGAAATGTGACATCGTTTAGCTAAGTCATAGATTTGGAAGAAAGTCTGTCCTCATGACAATGGAGTGCTAGGTGGCCTTGGGAACTTTGATGGGGTAGTTGATGCTGTCTCATTTTATTAGGAGGGGATTCTTTTGTCTGGCAAGTGTTCTGAGTGCCTGTGGTTCATTTGTTTGTTCCTTTATTCATCCATTCATCCAGGGATAGCTACTGAGCTCCTCTTGAGTGGCAGTACCCTGCTGATCCATGTTCCCTGACCTCCATTAGTTTCCAAGTTTTAGGTACTTAGCCAGACAAGGATGACTCACTCTCTGGGCCATGCCTTGTGCTATTTTTTTTTATAAGATAAAAATGTTGAAAGTAATGTGTTTAATAAGATTAAACACAGGGCAGTAGGAAATATCACCTCTGACCACACACTAGGTTCCTTTACTCTCCCCTCATGCTCAGAGCATTAGGACTCAGCATCTGCATCGCTGGTTCCAGCCCTTTGCTTATGACACTTCTTTGCTTTCTTTCCTCCCCTCCTGTCCTTTCTGACAGCTAGGCAGCGGTTGTGTGCACACACAATGAGGTGTCTGCATCAAAGGGCAGGAGGTCCTCCGGCACCTTCAAGGAGCAATGGTTGGCGTGGTGAGGTCCAGTCTCAACACCCCCACTATGAGTCCGGTGTGGTCAGGTCTTCTGCCACGAGGAAAATAATACCCATCCCAATGCACTCAGCTGGCACAGCTTGTGAACAGGGAATTCTCACAGGAACATTGTGAGCATTACACATTCCACTGGCCTCAGTGAAGTGAAACTTGTTTTCCTAAGAAAGGTACAGACAGAACTTGGTGTGACTCACTAGAGAACAACAGTTAAGTCACTGCTTATTTTCTTCTTTTTTCCCCAAGGAAAAAAAAATTGACTATATGTATAAGAAATGCAAACAGCCTCAAATCTCTAAAGGGGAACTAGATCAAAGGCATGCAAACTTTGAGATGATTAAAACTGGTAACTTTTGTGAACAAAAGGTGCTGTGGTTCTCACAGCGCATTGTGGGAGGTCCTAGCTCATCATGGGAAGTCTCTGCTCTGGGGAGTGGAATCAAAGCTGTCTGAAGGATGAGTGGGATTTAATAAGAAGAAAGCGGAGCATGAGGGCAGGGAAAAGCATGCTAAAGCAGGGGAACAGTATCCGAGAAGACCCTGGCTGGAAGGAAGTGGGATGCTTCGGGGAAGGGAGAGCAGGGCCAAGCACATGTGTGTTCCCGTTGCGCACAGGGCCTCGGACTGAAGTCCAGATGCTGCTCATCTCGTCCATATTTACATTCACCTGCATACCTATTGTTCGCCATTCCAGCCTACGTCTCCACACTTCCACCTGAGATCTGTCCTTCCTCCTCTGGTATCTGTGTTAGTGTGAGGTTGCCGGAGACAATGAGTATCATGTCTGCTTTTCCAAAAATGTCTTTATTTCACTTTTTTTTCTCAGCACATTTTCCAGCAGCTTTATTGGCATATAATTCCATGCCGTAAAGTTCATCTTTGTAAAGTGTGTAGACAGTAGGTTTTACTGTATGTATAGAGTTGTGCGACTATGAGCATAATCTAATTTTAGAACATATTCATCTCCCCCAAAAGAAACGCTGTGGCCATGTGCAGTCGCTTCCTATTCCATGTCTCTTCCCTACAGCCCACTCCCTGCCCAGACAAACACTGGTCTGCTTTCCATCTCCAGGGGGTTGCCGATTCTGGGTATTTGCATAGATGCTAATCCTTATTATATTTTCCTAATGGATTAGCAGCTACCACTGACCCAAAAGTTTGTGAGTACAGAGACCCTGGAGAAGGCGGCCAGGACAGAAGACGGGGGGGGAGGAGTGTTGGAGAGGGAGGTGGCAGGACACCAAATGAAAGGTGTTTTACCTCGTCTTCCTAATTAGGCCATCGCCGCGAACTGGCCAGGGAAGGTGAGCTGAAGGTCACTGTTGCTCTCCCTCAGCTGTCTGAGCTTGAATGAGTTGATAGTGAAAAATTCCAGTCAGGATGCTAATACCCACTGACCTTAGATATTATAAATTTAATAAGTATTTTGATCAGCAAGTATATTTGAATAAAGCTGCTTTCCTACCATCTACATATGGCATATTCCACTTGGCTATTGACATGCATATTTACTTCTCTGTGATGCTTGGGTGTTTGGGGTTCTCGCAGTGCATTGTGGGAGGACCTAGCTCATCGTGGGATAGGACCCAAGGCCTCTGCCCAGGCCATCGTAAACACGCACCTTCCGGGAGGGAGGACAGGTGTGTGAATCGTGGATGAAATGCTGGTTAAAGGCAGATTATGCCTTCAGACTGTTTGAAGAGAACAAAAGAGCAGTTGCCGAAGTAAGAGGCCAGGAATGGTCTTCAGAGGTAAATTTGCACAGAGGTAATGGCATTTCTGTGCAAAATGGTCTTCAGTCCTAAAGATTTATTCCATGTCTCTTCCCCTAGAAGCCCACTCCCCAACCTAAAGGATGTGAGTTAATTATTGTGCCATTTTTAGGATGGCAGCATCTATCTTTCCCATTCCCCGCAACTCCCCACCTCGGCACCCAAACACTCACACCACCATGCACACTCAAACACGTGCATTGAGTGGGGGCTGAATGGCTGTAATGGTAGGGTCCGTTATGTGTCTGTTGTTGAATATAAGTTAATATTCAAAGAATGGTAATATTTGAATATGAAAATATTCAAAGTATCAATAGGCTCATTGACACTTCTGAAGTTCCAGGAGTTTAAGAACAAGTGTGCTATCCGGCATACCCGTCCTCCCAGGCTGCCAATGGCTACAGGCACCTTTTGTGGCCGGACACTGAGCCCGACACCCGGACGGACACAGTGAGGCCTTGCCCCCAATGCTCCCTCCAGAAGAGCTTGTCCTGAGACTGTCACTTGGAGAAACAGTGACAAGTAAGACTCCGGTGATTAAATGGCAGGCTCAGTTAGAAGTCTGCAATTGGTGCTAGGATCTTTATTTGATTTGGCATACAAATGCTGGATTTAGTTTTGCTTTTAAACAACAACAACAACAAAACCCTGCATGATTGATCTGTGGTCATTTACTGACAATCTTCTTAAAGGTACTTCACATAGACTCTCTCCAGGCACGGGGGACTCCTCGTCCAGCTGCCGTCAGCACTGCCATGCGCGTGAGAGAAGCATTTGGGCTGTTGCTTTAGATTGAAATGCCGTCACTTCTGTGCACATTTACCTCTGGGTTTTTTTCCGTCGTTTTAAAGTTGTACTGCTCCTATAAAGAAAATAAAGTTCTTTTCAATAGACTGGAAAGGGTCACCTGAAAGATGATTTACTTTTTACTCGTCAGGTTATCACTGATATCCAGGAGGACTTCCTCTGCCTTAAGTGGGCTGGGAACACTGGATCCATTTCTATAGCACAGTCGGTGACTTGGCTGCTGTTTTTCGTCCTGTTTGTACCTGTGCTGGTCATCTCCCGCAGCCCTGGAGCTTGTCCTGGGTCTGGTGCTCAGTGCCCTCCTCAGGCACTGTCCTTGGTGCTGAAAAGAGAGCCTTGGAATGAGAAGGCATGTAGCTCGCCCCACCAAGCACAGTCTCAGAAGGGAGGAGCGTGTTAGGCAGGCACCTTACAAGGAGTCCTCGCCTCAGCCTTGGCGAGCTGTAGAGAAAGGATGGGGGCTGAGAAAGACTGCCGAGGGGATGTGACCAGGCTTTTCACGTGTAATTGCATGCTCAGAGGTATGTAATCAGGTTACAGATGGGATTTTGTTGCATTGTGTAGATAAACATAGATGGGAACCATTTAAATACCATATTAAAATCTATTCTTGTTCCCCACGTGAATACACTTTTGTAGGCTTTTTCAGTATGAGCTGAAGCTAATGGTGGCATTCTGCCATAAGCTTGGAAGAAGCCGGTGGTCACCGTGAGGGTCCCGGGAGAGGGAGTGGGCAGCCCCATGGGAGCCTTCTGTGGGGGAGAGTCTCTCCTGGGCTCTGCAGGCCCAGATGCACAGTGAGCAGTGCCAGGAGCTGTGGGGCCCTGCAGGCCCAGCGCCTTTGTGAGCTGGTTAGAATCCCTGACGAGGCACCCCAGGTCCAGATTGAAAGACCAAGTGTTTCTGTATTTGAACTTGAGCTGACAGAACAATGCAGGCAGAAGGGTGGTGGGCAACAGCTGGTGGAGGGGGCGGTGGGGCGGCCTGACTTGAACTTGGAGAAGCAAAGGGTGCTGGGAGAGCGTGGGAGAGTTCTGATTGTGGCTTTCCCTGCATGCCACTTGGATGGGGGAACGTGTTTCAGAGGGGCAGGTTACGGGCTCCACAGGGAAGGCATCCGGCTGTGACAGCGTGGAGGGTTTTCCCCCGGAGTGTCCGGGTGAAGGGCACAGGCGCCCACCTGCACACCCCACATCTCAGAGGGCTGGCGGCCCCCGGCTGACCCCGCCGGTGGCCTGGGATGTTTCACTCCTTACGTGGCAGCAGCTTCACTCACTGCCATCGGACTGCGGGGCCTGGAAGCTCGGGCTCATCTCCCAATCCAGACGTCATCGTCTTTGACAATCCAGTGACGCTGAGTGAGCCGTCTGTAGAGGACGCTGTGTCTTCTGAGGCAGACGGACACTTGGCTGGCAGCCATGCCAGGTGCGTGTTCCTGGCTGCCTTCGTGCTGACGGGTGAGCGTGGTGAGGAAAGAGCTGTGGGGGCCACCCACGGCTCTCGGCGTGCGTGACCGTGCTGTGCTCTCCGCCCGGGTGGCTGGGGGTTATTGTCCCTCTTTTGTAGGTGAGGACACGGAGGCTCAGCAGTGGTAAGTGGTGGGCTGAGGACTCAGCCCCAGGGCAGCCTGACCTCCAAGTCTTGGTCCCTTTCCTCTGCACCAGTTGCACGTTGCCAGTGTGAAGGTGTTTGGAGGTTTAAAAACCTGCCACGTGAGGGGAGCCAGCTTGTCATCCCTTTGTCTGTGCAGGGGCTTTGCCTCCGTGTGTGACTCCAACAGCCTGGGCTCTGGCCATGCTCCCTGCTCCGGGCTCAGCAGGATGAGCGTCAGCATGGGAGAGCGCGCCGCCTCCCATCCCACCCACTCCCAGCCTCTGACACTGCGGCTTTGCCATGCAGCCCAGGGGGAGCAAGGGGGAGCTTCTGGGTTTCCTGCCTGCTCAGTGGGTAGGGCACCCTTCCGCCCACCCCAGGGCTGGCACACACACACACACTCCACGTTCTCAGCACTTCCCAGCAAGGAGCGTTTGGTTAAAATGGCCAGAGGTGACTCAGGAGGGTTAGGTGACATATCAAAGCAGCGCCAACCCTTCCCTCAGATCCAGGGACCCTGTCAGTCTGATCTTCTGGGAAGGTCAGCCTTCGGCCCCTGGCCTCACCCTGGGGACATCTCGGGACTGTCCCTTCACAGGGTGAGCGCCTGCGAGAGGCTGCTGACATCGGTCTCATCCATCACTGTATTCCAGGCCCGGAAGGTGGGTGTGCATTCAGGATGAGTACATGCTGTCAGCATATAGTACTGGCACCAACCTACATCCAACATGAGGACATGCACTCAACCTAGTGCCTGTGCCAACCTATGTCCAACATGAGGACTGAGGGCAGTGTCTCTGCTTCGCTACTTTGGGCCAGTTGGTAAACCTATCTGCTATAACATATGGTCTCAATTCCAAAACGGGAAAACTAAAAGTTGTTGAAGGTTAAGTGATATTCTTCAGATGGTATGTGTGTGCTGGGTAAGTCACTTCCAGTTCAGGCAATTCAAAGTGCTGGCATTCATCCTTAGCTCAGAAGCAACTGCAGAGGGTGGTACCCAGGGCCATGGCTGGTGACTCTTAACCAGTCCTGACCATTTCCACTCTCCTGCTGGCTCCTCATCGTTTCCTCCTTTCCCTTCTCTGGCCTCTTTACCTGTCCTGGTAGCTCCTCCTCCCAGTCATGTCACTGAGCAGAGGATACCATGGAATCAGGGATTTTGACAGGATTGCATCGATTCATCATCACAACATTACGTCTTCCAAGCCATGAACATGAAATGTGTCTGTTTCTTTGTGTCTTGTTTAATTTCTTTTGGCAACACTTTACAGTTTTCAGCGTGCAAGTCTTTTTCCTTGGTTAAGTTTATTCCTAAGTATTTTATTCTTTTTTTTATGCCATTATAAATGGAATTGTGTTCTTAAGGATCTTTTCAGATTGTTCATTGTTAGTATATAGAAGCACAACTGATTTTTGTGTGTTCCTTCTGAATCCTGCAACTTTATTGAATTCATGTATCCTAACAGTTTTTTTTTTTTTGGGGGGGGGGAGTCTTTAGAATTTTCTACGTATAAGATCATGTCATGTGTGAACAGAGATTATTTTACTTCTTTTCTTTGATATGGATGCCCATTGCTCCTTTTTCTTGACTGATCTGACCAGGACTTCCAGCACTGTGCTGAGGGGCAGTGGGGAGAGTGAACACCCTTGTCTTGTTGCTGATTTTATAGGGAAAGTTCCCCTTTTCTCTACTTAGTATGATAAAAGCTGTGGGCTTTTAGTCTATGGCCTTTGTTATGATGAGGTAGTTTCCTTCTATTCCTAGTGTTTTTTATCATGAATGTTGTCCAATGGTTTTCTGCATCAGTGGAGGTGAGATGATCATGTGGGTTTTCCCCCTCTACTGGGCAGACGTTTTTATGGAGCTAAATGGTATGAAAATAGAGAAGTGGTGCTGATGAAGCTTTGTTCATCTTTTTTAGGAATTGGCTGGTGGGGAGAGGGACATTTTGATGTTAATATTAAAGGAGACCTAAACATGAGGCCAGACCCGGCCACAGACCTCTGAGTCCTTTCCGCTGTTAAACAGTGTCCCGTTATGTGCTCTGCACCAGGGGAAATGTTAATTGGTTAAGTAAACATCTGAGCCCCCTTTTAAGTGAGGATTCATGGTAACTGCCAACAAGTGAAAGCTTTCCGAATAAATGGTGAGTTAGTGAGTGGGGCAAAGTGCGCCGTTTACAAGTCAGCTGTGGGAGGCAGAACACGTTAGCTCCATGTTCTGCTGCAGGGAGAGTGGCCAGCGAGGGCTATGTGATTGCTGCGAAGAGCCAGAGGCATTCTATTCAGGAAGAAGTCAAGTACATGTAGATGACATGATAATATCTGGACTGGTTTCCTTCGAAATAACCTAGTGAGAGTTTGAGGGGGAGAAGGCGTGAAGTTGAAATTACAGCAACCATATGTTAAGTTCATTATATATTCTTCACAATTTTGTAGCCGTTTGAAATTTTTCATAATGAAAAGTTCAAAAAAGAAGCACAATGTAAAGCAGTGATGATGTGGCTTTATATCAAAACTAGAGGCCCGGTGCATGAAATTCCTGTATGGGGCAGGGGGCAGGGTGTGTGTCCCTCAGCCCAGCCTGTACCCTTTCCAATCTGGGATCCCTCTAACAATCCAGGACTGCTGGCTCCAAACTGCTCACCTGCCTGCCTTCCTGATCACCCCTAACCACTCCCATACTAGCCTGATTGATGTCTAACTGCTCCCCTGCAAGCCTGTTTGCCCCCAGCTTCCCTCCTCTGCTGCCCTTACTGCCCTCCCCTACAGAGCCGATCACCTCCAACTGCCCTTGCTTGTGGCCTGGTCCCTCCCAACTGCATTCCCCTGCTGGCCATCTTGTGGTGGCCATCTTGTGTCCACATGAGGCAGCCATCTTGACCACATCGGGGAAGCTATTGTGTGTTGGAATGATGGTCAATCTGCATATTACTCTTTTATTAGATAAGATAGAGGCCTGGTGCATGGGTGGGGGCCAGCTGGTTTGCCCTGAAGGGTGTCCTGGATCAGGGTGGGGGCTCCCTTGGGCATGGGGTGGCCTGATTGAGGGGCCTGTAGTGGTTTGCAGGCCAGCCACACCCCCTGGCAACTCAAGTGGAGGCCCTGGTATCTGGAATTTATTTACCTTCTACAATTGAAATTTTGTAGCCTGGAGCAGAGCCAAGCCTCCTGCTCACTCCGTGGCTGGCAGCCGTTTATGTTTGGATTTGTTTACCTTCTATAAGTGAAACTTTGTAGCCTTGAATGGAGGCTTAGGCCAGCCAGGGCAGGTGGAAAGCTTGGCTTCCTCCATTGCTTAGGAAACCCAAGCCTCCCTCCTGCTCTCAGTGGCTGTAGCCATCTTAGTTGGGTTTATTTACATACTTGCTCTGATTGGTTGGTGGGTATGGTTGGTGAGCATGGCTTGTGTTATAGCTGAGTGATGGTTAATTTGCATATCACTCTTTTATTAGGTAGGATATTATGTAGCCATTACAGTACACTTAGGAAGAATTAGAAAGAAAATCAGCAAGTCAGTTTTCCTAATGTGGTTTGTGTGTGCATATACAAATACTAGCATAGAAAAATATGGGAAGGAAATACATTAAAACATTAACTGTGATTACTCTTGGTTGGTAGGACTATGAGTGGTTTTCATTCTCTATATCTTCCAAATTTTCTACAGTGAACAAGAGAAAAACATAATTTCTGAAAATCCTTTTTTTTTTTTTTGAGAGAGAGAGAGAGAGAGAGAGAGAGAGAGAGAGAGAGAGAGAGAGAGAGAGGAAGGAACCAAATCTTCATGCTATAAATAAAAGGATATTTTTTTATTTCAGTTTACATTCAACCCCATTCTGTATTAGCTTCAGATGTACAACAAAGTGTCCAGAAAATCACGTACTCTACACAGTGTCCCCCACTGCCTCCAGCCCCGACCTTGCCCACATCCCCATGCGGGATATCACTGACTACATTCCCCATGCTGGAATCCACATCTCTGCGGCTATTCTGCAGCTAACTTGGTGAAGCATTTGTTCCTGCTATCTGGTTTCTATGCAATTGCTCCATCAGCGAGTGCTTAAATGCCTGTGTGGTTACCAATCTTGAGCTATAGATGTGTTTTTGGGCTGCACTGTCCCATATTCTGCCATGGGCAGGTGAGGTCCTAGACAGAAAGCAGTCACCACCGCCATTTTCCTCACTGTTAACTTCTGTTAAACATGTTTCTTTCTTTCTTTCTTTTTTAGTATTTTTTAATGTTGATATTATTGCAGGTGTTTCCCCTTTTCCTCCCTTTGCTTTGCTACACTTCTTTGCTGACTTCAGAAATTATTTTCCTTATTTTCTCTCTGTGTCTTTTAATCATTTGAATATTTTACTTTATTTTCATTCATGCTTCATAGCAAGAATCCTTCAATATTTCTAGAACATAGAAATGCTACAAACAAACTTGTTTGGTTCATTTTCTGGCTATTCTATCCACTCTTTCTATTTTCAAGTTCAGATCCTTAAATTCTTTGAAAATGTCTTCTGTTATTACCTTGATAATTTCCTTCTTTATAAAATTTTATTTTTTCTGTCTGAGACTTAAATTATTAGAATGTTGCATCTCTAGATTGATTATCTAATTTATTTAAACTACCTCTTTTAATTTTAATTGCTGATTATTTCATCAACTATGTTTCAGTAATATTATTGCTTTTCAAAATTTCTATTATAATGTTAAGAGCTCCATTTTATTCTTTGCATGTTCCTTTTTATAGTATTCTATTCAATGATTCATGGATCCTCCTTTTTTCTTTCATTTATATAACTATTCAGTTTTAAAATTTTTATTAAAAATAACACAAATTTGCCGAGACCGGTTTGGCTCAATGGATAGAGCGTCGTCTTGGGGACTGAAGGGTCCAGGTTCCATTCCGGTCAAGGGCATGTACCTTGGTTGCGGGCATATCCCCAGTAGGGTGTGTGCAAGAGGCAGCTGATCGATGACTCTTTCTCATCGATGTTTCTAACTCTCTATCTCTCTCTCTTCCTCTCTATACAAAATCAATAAAATATATTTTTTAAAATTACACAAATTTCTACTGAGTTTTGTTGTGATTTTGTGTTTCCCTTAAAGACTTTCCTATAACTTTTTGTTATTCTTGATTGCCTATTTCTATATAAGATTAGGGCACTAAAAAAGCTAGTGTTTCCAGTTGAATCACAGTTACTAGGGTTGTTGCCAGGTTTACGTGTACATATTTGTATAATTTTATATTTATTGGAACTCTATGCATAGGTATAAATTATTTGAAATACTAGCTGACTGTTTCTAAACATGTTTCTTTAATGTCATTTTCGATCTGGTTTTAGGGAGCTGGCCATGATTTCCACACGGGTGATGGACTTTAAGCTCCGGGAGGCTGCTGAAGGCCTGGGGGAGGACAGCGCAGGTAAGGCGCCCTTCCCCTGCTCTGGGGAGAGTGCTCATTGGATTGTGGGGCAGGGGGAGGGGCTGATGGAACCAGGCCATCGGGGTTCTCTGCCCGGAGAATGGGGGGTTCAGTTCACAGCATGTTCAGACATCCCCTAGGTCCGTCATTCTGAGACCAGAGGGCCTGCAATGCTGGGGGTCCTCCTTTGCTTCTCAGACGTGGAGGGCGGGTTAGAGTCATTTTCTTCATTCCTGTCCCCATGTTTGATTGACTTGAGCAGTGCAGTGGACTCATTTGTTATCCAGAACATCTGAAGGTACCAGCAGGAGGTTGGCAAAGTGTAAGGTAGCCTGATGGTCCAGAAGAATAGAATAACAAAGCCTTCGAATCCTCTTTTATGGCTGTTCTTTTTGAGGAGACCTTATTATATCCTCTACAGAGCTAAATGCCAGGCCCATGAATCACCACCTGACAACAAGTCCTCAGAGTTACCCAATCATTTGGTTGGTTTACCACTACTCATATATTGCTATTTATGTCTTAATAGAGTTGTAAAATTTACTTTAAAAATCATCGATCTTCCTACAGTGTACCTTTTCCACAGATTAGCCATTTATAATCACCTTATTTTGGTAGCAAAGGTCTCCATCTTTCTCTTTAAAGTCAAAATGCTAGTAGTCATTTTTAAGTATTGTTCAGGGGAAATAGCTTCAATAATATTAAATTCTACCTGCTAACAATTAGCTTCTGATACTAATTCTATTAAAGATTATTTTTAGATATTTTCAGTAGATTTTTCTTATTCTGTATTAGAACTGCTTTTTCTCTGTCACATTTCAATAAATATCATATATTGTGGTAGATTATAGATTGCTTTTTCTTATTATTCCATGTTAGAACTACTTTTCTTTTATCATAATTGAATAGGTACCTCCCCCCACCCCACAAATACAGATATAAGATGAGGGGTTTTTAATTAACCCTGAAAAAAAATGAGTTGCAAAATTTCACATTATGGAACACCGAACTAGTACTGATTTTAAACAATAAAATACTGTTTGAAGAAGTAGTTAATTATCCTGAAACTACATCCATAACTACTATTGTAGTTTGGGGTACTTACAGAGGTCACCATGAAGAATTTATTTAAGAAAAGAAAATAACTAAGTATTGTTTTTCAAATAATAGTGAATCAAGTTATTCAACCTCTTTCCATTTAAAATGTAAAATTCTAAATAAGAGCATTCCTTTAAATTCTTTTTAAAAGTAAGAGGTAATGAGTCCAGAATTAGAGAAAATTGGAAACCTGAGCATAGAAGCCAGCTTTGCTCTCAGATCGTTTACCAGTCTTGGGAATTGTGAGTTCCATTTTTATGTCTTCGTGACGCAGTGAGAGAGGGAGAGGGTCCTGTGTAAAGTACGGAGCTGTACAAGGTGGCCATCTCCCAGAAGACCTTCCCTGCAGCAAGCGGGGCCTGCGGGGCCGCACAATGTGAATAAGTGTGAACCAGGGTGAGTCACCGTTGTGTGGATGGACAGCTTGTGTCTGCATCAGTTGGGTGATTCAGAGACTCTCAAGCCTTGAGCTTGGCTCAGAGTATTTCTAGACTGAAGGTGGCCTCAGGGACCTGCAGAAGGAAACAGTCTTCTCTGAAGGAAGGTGCCTTCTACCCAGACGCCAGGTTACTCCGTCAGCAATAATTGGTGCTGTTGGTTCTGTGACAAACTGTCAGTGATAAGCAGGCAGATCGGGCAACAAGGCACCACTGTTAGGGGTTGAACTGTGTGCCTCCAAAATTCGTGTATTGAAGTCCTAACCCCCAGGACCTAGAATGTGGCCCTCTTTGGGAACTGGGTCTGTGCAGGGGTGAGTGGTTTAGATGAGGTCATACTGGAGTAGGTGAGCCTGGTCTGCTGGGACTGATGTCCTTACAGAAAGGGGAACTGAGATGCAGACACACACTCAGGGAGAACGCCACGGGAAGATAAAGTCAGAGATTAGGGTGATGGCAGCACAGGGGGAAGAATGCCAGATTGACAGCAAACATGAAACATGAGCGGAGAGACACAGAATAGATTTCTTCATCATAATCCTTTGAAGGAACTAACCATGCCAAAGACACCTGGAGCTCAGACATCTAGCCTCCAGAACCGAGACAACAGCAGTTCTGTTATTTAAGCCCTCAGTCTGTGGTACTTCATCATGGCAATCCTAGCGAACTGATTCACAGCAGAGAGAAACAGACATGCAACGGCACTGAATATCAGAATTATCAAATAGGTGCTATAAAACAATCACTATCTTAGGGTTGAAGATAACAAATAAAAGTTTGAAAGTATGAAAGTATATGGAAGTATAAGAAGTCTCATAGCACCCAGCCAGTGCCATAAGGCATGAGAAAGAAATAAAGGGGATCCAGATGGAAAGAAGAAGTAAAACTCTGGCCAAGACCGGTTTGGCTCAATGGACAGAGCGTCGGCTTGGGGACTGAAAGGTCCCGGGTTCGATTCCGGTCAAGGGCATGTACCTTGGTTGCGGGCATATCCCCAGTAGGGGGTGTGCAAGAGGCAGCTGATCGATGACTTTCTCTCATCGATGTTTCTAACTCTCTATCTCTCTCCCTTCCTCTCTGTACAAAATCAATAAAATATTAAAAAAAAAAAAAAAGAAGTAAAACTCTGATTATAGAAAATATCAAAAAGTACCTAGAACTCTTAAGCCAGGTTAGCAAGTTGTCACTATATACAGGATCAATATTTAAAAATTGTAATTTTATATATTAACTAAAGGCCTACTACATGAAATTTGTGCATGGGGGGGGGAGTCCCCTCAGCCCAGCCAGCACCCTCTCCAATCCAGGACCCCTTGGGGGATGTCTGACTGCCGGTCTAGGCCTGATCCCTCTCAGTATCCTGGATCACTGCCTGCCTGCCTACCTGGTCACCCCTTATTGCCCCTCCCCCACTGGCCTAGTTTCCCCTAACTGCCCACCCCCTGCCCGCCGGCCTTGGCGCCCCATGCAGCCTGCTTGTTCAGTCATTTGGTTGTCCCTCACTAACCTCCCTGCCGGCCTGGTCATAGGCAGCCACCTTGTGAGGGCATGAGGGTTAATTTGCATATCACCTCTTTATTATATAGGACAATAATGAATTAAAAAATGACATTTTTTAAAGGTGCCATTTACAGTGGTACCAATAAAAGAAATACTTAAGTATGTATCTAACAAAGTATATGTAGGATCTGTAGGCTGAAAAATATAAATATTATTTGAAGAAAGCAACACAGACCCCCATCCATGGAGAGATGTACTATGTGTTATAGACTGAACGTTTGTGTCCCTCCAAAATTCATAGGTTAAAATCCGAGCCCCCATGTGGTGCAGTTTGGAGGTGGGGCTCTGGGAGGTGAGTAAGCCCGCAGGGCAGTGGAGTCTGCAGCCCGGCAGAGCGCTCTCAGCAGACCCCTCCAGCTGGGGGACCTGTTTTATTAACGTATCAGCCAGTACAGTGAGCGCAAGGAGACTAACTGCATTAATTGTTCCGCTTAGAAGTTAAAGATCATCAGACTGAGTTTCTAAAACTAATTATCTTAAGCAGAAAAGTTGAAGGAAAAAGGACAGAAAAACATGTACCTTGCAAATACTGGGCCAAAGGAGGCTGGCGTAGCTATATTAATAGCAGTCCAAATAAAATATAAGGCAAAAAGCATTACTAAAATTACAGAGGGCATTTCACAAAAGGTTTTACTCGTGACCAAGATAATAATTTTACCTTTCTATGCACCAACATAATGTCAAAGGTTATAGAGTAAAAATTGACAATTAAACAAAGTAAATATAATCTACAATCAGACTGGTTATTTTTTTGTATAATTGTATCAGTAATTCATAGAACAAATGTATTTAAAAATTAAAGATATAAAGTATTTAGACAACATAAATAAAAAGGCCTTGTCCTACTTGACACGTATAAAACATTAAAAACCATACATTATTTTTCAAGCACATGAGAAACATTTACAAATTCAAGCAAGTCTTGACAAAATTGAACAGATTCAGACCATGTGGAGTCTATTCTCTCACCACAATACAGTTAAACTAGAAATCAATAACAGAGAGATAAGAACATTCTAAAGTGCTTAGAAATTGCCTAAAATGAATAAATTGCCTAAAAATTAACAAGCTAACTATTGATCTCATGAATTTACAAAGTTATCAAAGTAAACCCAAAGAAAGTAGCAGGAAGTAAAAAATAAAACGAGGAATAGAAATTGATGCAAATAAAATCGACAAACCTCTGGTGCAGCTGATCGAGGAAAAAGAGGAGAATTCCCATCGGGGCCGAGAAAGAGAACTTCCTTACAGACAACGGATGCTGAAACAGCAAGAGGATATTTTAACAACTACTTTGAAAATTTGGAAAAAGGCAAATTCCTAGCAAAAATGTAAACTCATAAACCAGATTCAGGATGTAGGAAACCTGAACAGTGCTGGTCACATGGAAGGAACTGAGTTAGAAGCCCAGCAGGTGGATAAACGCAGCACAGACAGGCCCCTCGTGGGAGGCTGCCTGACCACGCAAGGCAAACGCCAGTGCTTATCTGGGTCCATGCGGCCCTGCTCCACCCCTCCCTCAGGTCCCCCCACTGGCCAGCAGCGGCATCTTTTTCTTGTTTGTTTTAATTTATCCTTCCTATTGAAAGTATTACAGATGTCCCCACCTCCTCTCCCCCACATTGAGCCCCCCGCACCTGCCCCCCACCACAGGCCTACCACTGCACTATTTTTTATTTTTTTCTTTATTAAGGTATTACATATGTGTCCTTATTCTCCCATTGCCCCCCTACACTCATGCCCTCACCCCCCTGGTGTCTGTGTCCATTGGTTATGCTCATATACATGCATATAAGTCCTTTGGTTAATCTCTCCCCCAAACCCCCACTCTCCCCTACCTTCCCTCTGAGGTTTGACGGTCTGATCGATGCTTCTGTGTCTCTGGATCTGTTTTTGTTCGTCAGTTTGTGTTGTTCATCATATTCCATAAATGAGTGAGATCATTTATCTTTCTCTGACTGGCTTATTTCACTTAGCATAATGCTCTCCAATTCCATCCATGCTGTTGCAAATGGTAAGAACTCCTTTTTCACCGCAGCATAGTATTCCATTGTGTAGATGCACCACTGTTTTTTAATCCACTCATCTGCTGATGGGCACTTAGGCTGTTTCCAAATCTTAGCTATGGTGAATTGTGCTGCTATGAACATAGGGGTGCATATATCCTTTCTGATTGGTGTTTCTAGTTTCTTGGGGTATATTCCTAGGAGTGGGATTACTGGGTCAAATGGGAGTTCCATTTCCAGTTTTTTGAGGAAACTCCATAGTGTTCTCCACAGTGGCTGCACCAGTCTGCATTCCCACCAGCAGCGCATGGGGGTTCCTTTTTCTCTGCAACCTCGCCAGCACTTTGTTGCTTTGTTGATGATAGCCATTCTGACAGGTGTGAGATGGTATCTCATTGTTGTTTTGATTTGCATATCTCCGATGATTAGTGATTTTGAGCATGTTTTCATGTGTCTCATGGCCTTCCTTCTGTCCCTTTTCAAAAAGTATCTATTTAGGACCGTTGCCCACTTTTTTTTTTTATTGGATTGTTTATCTTCCTTTTGTTAAGTTGTATAAGTTCCCGGTAAATGTTGGGGATTAAACCCTTATCGGTGATAACATTGGCAAATATGTTCTCCCATGTAGTGGGCTTTCTTGTTGTTTTGTTGATGGTTTCTTTTGCTTTGCAGAAGCTTTGTATTTTGATGTAGTCCCATTTGTTTATTTTCTCCTTAGTTTCCATTGCCCTGGGGGCTGTATCAGTGAAGATAGTGCTTCAGCACATGGCTGAGATTTTGCTGCCCGTGGATTCCTCTAGTATTAAATATAAGACGGGAAACCGCCACACTATTTAAACACATAATTCCTACGCTGCCAGTTACTTTAAGTTAAAAGTTCTTCACTGCACTCTAACGTATTTTGTATGTGTACTTAGGAACTAGATAAGAATGATTGAGCTGTTTTTCTCTTTGACCTTCACTACTGTGTCGACTCCAAACAATTTAGTCCATTCGTGTCATTTGAGAACGCTGTAAACATTGTCCCAGAGCAGCAGCCGTGTCTTTGATGTAAAAGACCGCGAGGCCACATGTTTGCTCAGACCTGCAGGGTGTGTACCTGTTTGTTAACTAGGCAAAGGCCAGCCGGTGACCCGGTAAATGCAGAAAACTGCTAAAGCCTTTCCAAATAATAGACTCTTTGAGAGCCACCAGTGAGCAACGTAATTGTTCTGTGATTACAAAGGTAAGGAGACTGCCATTCCATGGTGAGACTTGGCTGAAGGACTAAATCCCCTCTGGGCAGCAATTAGCGCCACCTGAGGTCATGCAGGGACTCCCACAGACCCATCCTTACTAATTCTCCACATGGGGGCAGTATCGAGCATTCACATAAAATATAACCATTCCCTCTGTTTTTTGAGGAACTCCGCTTACAGAATTACCTACGTACAAACTCGGGGATCCCTGGAGCAGATGTTTGGGGTGTATCAGGCAGCATCCTGCTTATCCGCAGCGTTGCATCCTCCCATTGTCAGCCCTCCTACAGGTTCGGAGGAAAGCAAGGAGCTCTGCTTAGCTGCTAATGCTCAGGCACAGGGTCCGGATGACGGGCTTGTGGTGAGAAGCAGGCGGCGTGGCGCTGTCAGGGCTGTGAATTCTGTCACCTGGGAGCGGGGCGGGGCTCTGTGCGGCCACCGCAGGTGACGATTTCCCCGCGGGACCCTGTTAGGGCATCGGGGCGTTGGGGCTCCCGCCAGCACCGCCTGCCACGAGGCTGGCCCTCCTCTGACGGCCCACGGTGCCCAGGTCCACACTAACTGAAGCACTTAGGATTATTCTGAGAAAAAAATTGGGTTCTGACATGGTCTCTTCCTCCTCAGGACTCTCTGCTTTTGACCCTGTCTGAGACAGAGATTAAACCTTGATTTCAGCTTCAATGCTGTGATCGCACTACAGCGCTTCCTCGGCCCTTTCATTAAGTGCCCCAAATAGGCAGAAATCAAGACCTGTTTCCAGGGGTCCGGAAACGGATGCCAGGGGCTGCAGGCCCTGCCGTGCGGCAGACGGGCCGCCGAGGAGAGAATAGCTTGGTGCCTGGACAGCGATCTTGCTTCCTCCCCTCTGCACGCCTCACGCCGGCTCGGTCAGCACTCACGGCCATTCCTTCTGCACAGGAAAGAAAAAGTCCAAGTTCAAAACGTTTAAGAAGCTCTTCGGCAAGAAGAAGAGGAAGGACCCGCCCTCCTCCTCCGGAGGCAGCACCTGGAAGCAGAGTCAGGCGAAGAGCGAGGTCATCGCCATCGAGGCAGGGCCCGTGGGCTACGACTCGGAGGATGAGCTCGAGTAAGTGGCTCTCACATCCCTCAGGCGGGCGCGGGGGCCTGGCTGCTGTGTCGTTGTCATGGTGACGTGCTGGGTGTCTGAGCCTGCTTTCTTCCTGGTGATTCCACAGCACACTCTCCCACGGAAGCCGTGCTTTCTGTCTTTTCACACGCGGAGAAAGTTGCGGGGGATCATTAGGTACCTGCTGTGTGTCAGGTGCTGCACATATTAAAATTCTACAAAAACTGTGGGGCAGGAGGTAAGACATGCCGTTTTATAAGTGAGCAAACCAGGCTTCAGCAACATTTTGGAGAAGTTGCCCAGTATGCTACAGCTGAAATTAGCAATATTGGGATATGAGCCGATTTAATTTGACCTAAAATTCTTTTGAGGATGTGGATACTATACTAGGAAGTACATCTGTTTAAGCTTGAACTTTGAGTAATCTAATAAGAAAGCTTTGAGAGAGAGAGAGAAGAGAGAGAGAGAGAGAGAGAGAGAGAGAGAGAGAGAGAGAGAGAGAGAGAGAGAACAGAGACAAGAAAGAAGGAGCGGGGCACTTTTTGCTGTTCCATCTTAGAAAAATCATCCAGAAATATTATGAGGCAGAACAGACTCAATATTAGGACAATTTGGGGAAGTCTACCTATTTTTATAACTTGCCTTTCACCAAAATATAGTTGTAATATATATACTCAGTTATTCCAGCAGCTACATCTATGAGTAAAAAGTGGGGCGGCGAAACACACAGGCTTGTTGTCACGCCAACTTTTATGTTTTCTTTTAAACAACTTTGGCCCTTAGCTTGAGGTAAAACTCTTCAGAGGCACAATGAGCCTTGGGCCAGAGAACAGACCACGCTGAGGTGGGGTCACTGTCAGGGCCCAGGGATGCGTCCTGCCCACCTCCTCCTCCCGGCTCCTCCCCAGCGGCTAGCAGAGTGGAACTCACACTGGCCACCTGGTGGCACCAAATGGCTGAAGAGGAAAGGCTGTGGTTCTCCGGTTGCTTGTTTGTTTCTTCCTGCTGGCAGTGAGCACGCTTGCCCCCATGAGGGCGGAGACGATGGGCTGAGATAGGTGTTGCAGGCGGTGGGCTCCAAACTCGGGGGAAGACATCGTCATGGTAACATTGCTAAGTATTGCAGGTCTCTGGGCCAGCCGCAGGGAACTGGTCACGTACCTCACACAGCCCTCCTGACTGGCACACAGGCCTGGTGTTGGGAAGACAGGCCTGGGAGTACGACCCCCTACCCCCAGCCATGGAACAGCCCGTAGCAGGAGGGGCCAGCTGGGGTGCACTAGCCTGTCCAGTTGTCCGTCTCTATCACCAGAGCCCGTGGGGGGTGGGACTGCGCCCCTTTCACCTCCCTGTGCCCGCACCTAGCAGGGTCCTCACTCACTGGTCATAGTCCGCTGGGTGGATGCCAGGAAAGGAAGCTGAGGGTGGAGTGTGAGGAAGCTCTGGAAGTGAAGTCATGTTTTTAGAGAGCAGCGTGGAGGACAGGCAAGGTCCTAAAGGCACTCTTAGCCACGGCGAGAGTCGGCGTGTCTTCCGGACCTGAGCAACTTCTCACCATCACCGCGGCCAGGGGGTGCCACCTGCCAGGACACATCGCTGCTGGCAAAGTCTGTGGGAGCCTGTGGGTTTGAGGAGTAGACACCCATTTACTGTGTGGTTTTGCCTCTTAAGGCTCCTCACCTGTAGCTGCCCTCAGCCCCTTGGTTTCGGGTCGCTGATCTGCTGCAAGAGCAGAATCAGTTGCTCTGCAGAGCATCCCACATTCTGGCTTTGCTTTCTCTTGGCACAGCCCGACTCATTCCTGTAGTCTCCGAGCTCTTGGGAAGTGTTAGGTAGAGTGAGATACGACGTAGATTGAGGTGGACCTGGATACTTGCTGTCACTTCACAGGCACATGCTTCCTGGTTGTCCCACTTCCATGACCAAGACTGAGCAGTGGGGGCAGGGGTTCCCAGAGCGATTCCTCCACTCATCTTCACCTGATGGTTTTAACGCCCGCTGAGGGTCATTGCCCAGACCCACCATTTCATTGCAAAATGGTGGTTTTTCTAATTGTGCCATTTATCCTGCATGAGTCAGCTGGAATCTATATCCTATCTAATAAAAGAGTGATATGCAAATTGACCATCACTCCAACACACAAGATGGCTGCCCCCATGTGGACATAAGATGGCCAGCAGGAGTGGGAAGTTGTGGGTGGTCAGGCCAGCAGAGGAGGGCAGTTGGGGATGACCAGGCCTGCAGAGGAGGGCAGGTGGGGGCAATCAGGCCAGCAGGGGAGGGCAGTAGGGAGGGACCAGGCCATCAGGGGAGGGCAGTAGGGGGGGACCAGGCCTGCAGGGGAGGGCAGTTGGGGGGACGAGGCCTGTAGGGGAGGGCAGTTGAGGGGAACCAGGCCTGCAGGGGAGGGCAATTGGGGGGGACCAGGCCTGCAGGGGAGGACAGTTGGGGGTAATCAGGCCTATAGGGGAGGGCAGTTGGGGGCAATCAGGTTTCGCAGGGGAGGGCAGTTGGAGGGGACCAGCCCTGTAGGGGAGAGCAGTTGGGAGAGACCCAGGCCTGCAAGGGAGGGCAGATAGGGGCAATCAGGCATGCAACGGAGGGCAGTTGGGGGGCACCAGGCCTGCAGGGGAGGGCAGTTGGGGGGGGATCAGGCCTGCAGGGGAGGGCAGTTAGGGGCAATCAGGCATGCAATGGAGTGCAGTTGGGGGGCACCAGGCCTGCAGGGGAGGGCAGTTGGGAGGGATCAGGCCTGCAGGGGTGGACATTTGGGGGTGACCAGGCCTACAGGGAAGGGCAGTTGGGGGCAACCAGGCTGGCAAGGGAGGGCAGTTAGGGTTACCAGGCCATCAGGGGAGGGCAATTGGAGGCAACCAGGCCTGTAGGGGAGGGAAGTTAGAGGCAATCAGGCTGCAGCAGAGCAGTTATATCTATCAGGCTGGCAGGGGAGTGGGTTAGGGGGTGATCAGGATGGCAGGCAGAAGCAGTTAGGGGCAATCAGGCAAGTGAGCAGATGGGAGCCAGCAGTCCTGGATTGTGAGAGGGATGTCCGACTGCCTGTTTCAGGATCAGGCTTAAATGGGCAGTCGGACATCCCTCAAGGAGTTCCAGATCGGACAGGGTGCAGGCTGGGCTGAGGGACCTCTTCCCCCCATGCACGAATTCCGTGCACCAGGCCTCTAGTATGTGTGTGTGTGTGTGTGTGTGTGCGTGTGTATGGCTAATATGCCAACTCTTGCTATGATACGCACTGATCACCAGGGGGCAGATGCTCAACACAGGAGCTGCCGAGCTGCAGTGACTTGGCAGCAATGGTTCTGGGTGACACACCCCGAAACCAGAGAGGAAGCCCGATTCCTTACGGGGCCTGGTGATTCCACCTTTGGCTGTGAGTTATGTTGTTGCTGGGGCACTGTTGGCCCCAAATCTGGTTTACTGCGCACTTGTGTTTGCATTCCACAACCCGTAGACAGCAACTTTACAGAGTGCGTGCACTCTCACACTCCAGGACTCCTCAGGGGGTGTTGGAGCGCCAGTTTCAGCCCAGTCCCCACAGGCCAGGCTGAGGGACCCCACCTGCCAGCGGAACCCCGCTCACCCTGCAGACGCTGGGGAGGGACCCCGGAGGTTGGCTCCAGAGCGTGTCCAGCCCGTCTTGCCCAGTCCCGGTCCCGCACCACCGGCCACCTTCCAATTAATTTCCTTTCAGTGTGCACAAATCTGTGCACTGGTCACCAGCTCTTCTATGAAGACCTTTTCTTTACTCAATCAGCTCCTCGGTGGCTCTCAAGTAGAGTTTGTACAGGAAGGGCAGAGTGATGCTTAAATACTGATCCTTTTATTGATCCACCTTCAGAGTGGTGACCTGGTACCCTGTCCTCTTCCAATACTGATCAATGAATTTTGTTTTTTCTTGAATATTAATGACTTGTATTTCACCAAAGTATAGTTGCAATATATATGCTCAGTTATTCCAGCAATTATATATGTGAATAAAAAGGGTAAAAAAACACACCACAGATTTGTTTCCATGCCAACTTTTATGTTTTCTTTTAAACGACATTGGCCCTTCACTTGAGGATAAAACTCTTCAGAGGCATAATGACCCTCAGGGGCCATTATTATTAAGGCATAGATTTTTACATATTTGATTGGCTTTATTCATCTTGGCGTCCCATGGGAGTGTCTTCAAATGAACTCCCGGGTTCTTTTTCTTTTTCTTTTTTTTTTGATGTTTTTATTGATTTTTTTTTAAGAGAGGCAAGGAGAGAGAGAGAAACATTGATCAGTTGCTCCTGTATGCACCCCAACAAGGGATCAAACCCACAACGTGGGTATGTGCCCTGACCGGACACGGAACTGGCAACCTTTCAGCGCACAGGACAGTGGTCAGCCGGCCAGCCAGGCAGGCCACGGCCGCTCCGGTGCCTTCCCCAGAGCCCGTGTGTTCGAAAGCTGCTTTGCTCTCCCGCAGTGAGAAATCTCAGGGGGTTGGCACATTTCCTCCCCAGACCCGTGCCCGCCGTTTCTTCACTGGCTCCGCTTCCTCTCCGTGTGGATGGCTTTGGAGACCGCAGGCTGGTTGCCAGGGGTGATGATGGCCAGGTAGGGGGCTGTCCTTGCTTTTAGACCTTCCCAGCACAGATACCTGGGAAAGAGGCTTTATTTTTTAAGAGGAAAAATAAATTAGTAATTCACTGATATTCACAGTTTAAATGTAATAGGATACACATTTTACTTTTTGGATTTTTTAATTTGAATTTATTTTTCTCTTATACTGGATATCTTGGTTCATAATGATATTAACAACATTTCTCCTTTTCTTCATTGTACAATATACTTATAATAATTTATTGCTCTCCTCTCCCAGCAAAGGTTGTTAGATACTGTAAAGACTGTTCTGTACTGTGTTTTTAAGTCAGTGTTGCTACTAATAAGACTACCAAGGGCAATCTGATATCTTTGTGGTTTTGTTCTTAGGATTTGTCCTGTTACAGATGTAGAGTCAAAAGTCACTTGGAAGTGGAGTTAAAGTCACTCAGAATCACTTTCTCTGGGTGGCTCCGCCAATAAGCTGATATAAAGTGTTGCTTGTTCCAGGTTGTTATCTAGTTGGAGAGATTGTTTTATTTCCTTCTTTGTTTGATTTTGTCTCTTAACTACGTAAAACATTTACATGTTTCAAAGGCAAAACTCTACCTGTAGGTCCCGTGGCACCCTGTCTCCCCCTTGTTCTGCCCTTCCCCCAGGAAGTCATTTTATTAATTTGCTACTTATCCTTTTGTGGCGCGTTGTTGTTGTTTTTGTTGTTTTGTTTTGCTTTGCTTTTTCTTTGGGGGGGGTATTTTTCCATTGAGTTTTAGAGAGAGTAGAAGAGAAAAGGAAAGGCAGAGAGAAATGTCGATGTGAGAGAAACACATCGATTGGTTGCCTCCTGCACCTGCCCCGCCCAGGGCCCAGGCCAGGGAGGACCCTGCAATCGAGGTGCATGCCCTTAACCAGAATCCAAGCCTGGGCCCTGTGGCCCACAGGCCGATGCTCTACCCACTGAGCAGAACCAGCCTTTAAAAATATAAGCTGCCCTAAGCAGTTTGGCTCAGTAGATAGAGTGTTGGCCTGCGGACTGAAGGGTCCCAGGTTTGATTCTGGTCAAAGGCATGTACCTTGGTTGCAGGCACATCCCCATCAGGGGTGTGCAGGAGGCAGCTGATTGATGTTTCTAACTCTCTATCCCTTTCCCTTCCTCTCTGTAAAAAATCAATAAAATTTTTAAAATATATATATATAAGCAAATACGCACACAGGTTCACTGTGTCCATATACATTCACACCCCTTCCCCACCCCGAGCTAGCACTGTGTGTTACTCCCTTAGTGCGGACGGTGCCACCCAATGCCGTTCACCGGGACCCTCCTCGCCCGACGGTCCGCTGAGGCCTGCAGCGTGTCATGTTTTCCTCCTGAGGACACTTGGGGTGCTTCCGGCCTTTGCTCCCATAAATGCTGCTGCAGGGAAAGGCCTTGTGCTTCTGCCAGTGTGTCACTGTGGGCCTTTCATGCCGCCTCAACTCCCGGTTCCGCCCGGGTGGAGGTGGTGCAGCCATCTGGTTACCAGGGTGTGGCCCAGCTCCGGTGGAGGGAAGCCAGGTGTCCTGAGAGCTCTGTGGCCAGGGCCGCCGTGGGTGGGAGGGCCGCCTGGTGCTTGCCCTTGGCCCTGGGCCCTCCCAGAAATGTGAGGACACGCCCTCTGGGAGCCGTGGGTCCCCCCTGGCGGACTGGCTGTTGCCGGCTGGAAGCAAGTTAGATCATCAACCAGCACAGTCTGGTCTGCAGGAGAGCAGGGCCGCACCTCAGCCCGCTGGCTCCTGGGACAGGCTGCGGGCGGGCGGTGGGGCCGTGGTGTGCAGACGGCCAGCGTCTGCTGGGTGGGCTTTCCTGCCTTCGCCATCGGGTCTCATTCACCTCCTTCCACCTATTGTTCAGCCGCACTGCCGCTCGGAAAGCCCAGCGCTGACTCCCACATCCTCTGGACTCTCTGTGACTGTGCTGTGGGCTCCGGTCCAATGGGAGCCCAGGGCTAGGGCAGGGGCTGGGCCGGGGCCTGGGTGCTCAGGCTGCCTGCACGGATCCTGCCGGGGGACAGAGTGGCTCTGCGGATGGGCAGTGTCACCTCACAGCCGGCTCGGGGTGACCTTGAGCCCCCTGAGCGGGCAGGCCCTCCACCTGCTGTGCAAACACGGCCTCCGGCCCGCCCAGCCGCTGCATCCGCCCCCAGGAGTGGCCTCACCCTCCGGGCAGCGCAGCAAGCAGCCAAGGCCCCCGTGTGGGACCTCACACCTGGGCAGGCCTTGGTGTTTCCATGAATAAAAAAGCATCACACAAACGTCAGATCTGTGAGGGCAGCTTCTATCTCTGTGACGTTCCTAGTAGCTGATGGTGTCTGACAGGGTGGAGATGAACTACAGTCAGGGGCAAATAGAACACGCACCAGCCACGGGCCCACTGTGCACAGGACCACTGTGCACAGGCCCGCTGTGTGCAGGCCCGCTGTGTGCAGGCCCACAGAGTGTAGGCCCACTGTGTGCAGGCCCGCTGTGCGCAGGCCCGCTGTGTGCAGGCCCACAGAGTGCAGGCCCACAGAGTGCAGGCCCACTGTGTGCAGGCCCGCTGTGTGCAGGCCCACTGTGTGCAGGCCCGCTGTGTGCAGGCCTGCTGTGTGAAAGCCCACTGTGTGCAGGCCCGCTGTGTGCAGGCCCACTGTGCGCAGGCCCACTGTGCACAGGCCCACAGAGTGCATGCCTGCTGTGCGCAGGCCCGCTGTGCGCAGGCCCGCTGTGCGCAGGCCCACAGAGTGCAGATGCACAGAGTGCAGGCCCACTGTGTGCAGGCCCGCTGTGTGCAGGCCCACAGAGTGCAGATGCACAGAGTGCAGGCCCGCTGTGTGCAGGCCCGCTGTGCGCAGGGCCACTGTGTGCAGGCCCGCTGTGTGCAGGCCCACAGAGTGCATGCCCGCTGTGTGCAGGCCCGCTGTGTGCAGGCCCACTGTGCGCAGGCCCACAGAGTGCGTGCCCGCTGTGTGCAGGGCCACTGTGTGCAGGCCCGCTGTGTGCAGGCCCTCAGAGTGCAGGCCCACTGTGTGCAGGCCCGCTGTGCACAGGCCCACAGAGTGCAGGCCCACAGAGTGCAGGCCCGCTGTGTGCAGGCCCGCTGTGCGCAGGCCCACAGAGTGCAGGCCCACAGAGTGCAGGCCCGCTGTGCGCAGGCCCGCTGTGCGCAGGCCCACTGTGCGCAGGCCCACAGAGTGCAGCTCTTCTCCCGGGCACGGTCTCATGGCGGCTCTCCCTCCTAGGGAGGCCCGGGGCGCGCTGGGCGGCCGGGCCCTCTCGCACGACAGCATCTTCATCCCGGAGTCCGGACCGGACCCCGCGCGGCCTGTGCGGGTGTTCTCCCAGGAGAACGTGTGCGACCGGATCAAGGCTCTGCAGGTGAGCTGCTCGCGGCCGCCCTCGGTGCGCATGTCAGATACAGACCGAGACGTTCTAAACCCCTGGGGCCTACTGGCCACCTTTACAGTGCGATCGCGTGCACTTCGCAACTTCCCCAGGACACCCAGGCAGTGGCCGCTGGGTCCTGGCGCGTCTGCCTGGTGACGGCTCGTTTTCGAGGTGGCAGCGGAGGGTGACAGCGGAGGGAGGACGGCGGGGGGAGGACGGCGGAGGGAGGACGGCGGAGGGAGGACGGCGGAGGGAGGACAGCGGAGGGTGACAGCGGAGGGAGGACGGCGGGGGGAGGACGGCGGAGGGAGGACGGCGGGGGGAGGACGGCGGAGGGAGGACGGCAGAGAGAGGATGGCGGAGGGAGGACAGCGGAGGGTGACAGCGGAGGGAGGACGGCGGGGGGAGGACGGCGGAGGGAGGACGGCAGAGAGAGGACGGCGGGGGGAGGACGGCGGAGGGTGACAGCGGAGGGTGACAGAGGAGGGAGGACAGCGGGGGGAGGACGGCGGAGGGAGGACGGCGGGGGGAGGACGGCGGAGGGAGGACGGCAGAGAGAGGACGGCGGAGGGAGGACAGCGGAGGGTGACAGCGGAGGGAGGACAGCAGGGGGAGGACGGCGGAGCGGAGGGAGGACGGCGGAGGGTGACAGCGGAGGGTGACAGAGGAGGGAGGACAGCGGGGGGAGGACGGCGGAGGGAGGACAGCGGGGGGAGGACGGCGGAGGGAGGACATCGGAGGGTGACAGCGGAGGGAGGACAGCGGAGGGTGACAGCGGAGGGAGGACAGCGGAGGGTGACAGAGGAGGGAGGACAGCGGGGGGGAGGACGGCGGGGGTAGGACGGCGGAGGGAGGACGGCAGAGGGTGACAGCGGAGGGAGGACGGCGGGGGGAGGACGGCGGAGGGAGGACAGCGGAGGGAGGACGGCGGGGGGAGGACGGCGGAGGGAGGACGGCGGGGGGAGGACGGCGGAGGGAGGACAGCGGAGGGTGACAGAGGAGGGAGGACAGCGGGGGGGAGGACGGCGGGGGGAGGACGGCGGGGGGAGGACGGCGGGGGGAGGACGGCGGGGGGAGGACGGCGGAGGGAGGACAGCGGAGGGTGACAGAGGAGGGAGGACAGCGGGGGGGAGGACGGCGGGGGGAGGACGGCGCAGGGAGGACGGCAGAGGGTGACAGCGGAGGGAGGACGGCGGGGGGAGGACGGCGGAGGGAGGACAGCGGAGGGAGGACGGCGGAGGGAGGACGGCGGGGGGAGGACGGCGGAGGGAGGACAGCGGAGGGAGGACAGCGGGGGGGAGGACGGCGGAGGGAGGACGGCGGAGGGAGGACGGTGGAGGGTGACAGCGGAGGGTGACAGCGGAGGGAGGACGGCGGGGGGAGGACGGCGGAGGGAGGACAGCGGAGGGTGACAGCGGAGGGAGGACGGCGGAGGGTGACAGAGGAGGGAGGACAGCGGGGGGGAGGACAGCGGGGGGAGGACGGCGGAGGGAGGACAGCGGAGGGTGACAGAGGAGGGAGGACAGCGGGGGGACAGCGGAGGGTGACAGAGGGGGGAGGACCGCGGAGGGAGGACAGCGGAGGGTGACAGAGGAGGGAGGACAGCGGGGGGGAGGACGGCGGAGGGAGGACGGCGGAGGGAGGACAGCGGGGGGAGGACAGCGGGGGGGAGGACAGCGGGGGGAGGACGGCGAAGGGTGACAGAGGAGGGAGGACAGCGGGGGGGACGCGGAGGGGACAGCGGGGGAGACAGCGGGGGGAGGACAGCGAGGGAGACGCGGAGGGACAGCGGAGGGAGGACAGCGGAGGGAGACAGCGAGGCGGGAGGACGCGGGGGGGAGACAGCGGGGGGAGGACGGCAAAGGGTGACAGCGGAGGACAGGAGGAGGACAGCGGGGGGGAGGACAGCGGGAGGGAGGGACGGCGGGGAGGACGGCGAGGGAGACAGCGGAGGGAGGACAGAGGAGGGAGGACAGCGGGGGGACAGCGGAGGGAGGACAGCGGGGGGAGGACAGCGGGGGGAGGACGGCAAAGGGTGACAGCGGAGGGAGGACAGCAGAGGGAGGACAGCGGAGGGAGGACAGCGGAGGGAGGACAGTGAAGGGGTGGCAGCAGTGGGAGGACAGCAGTGGGAGGACAGCGGAGGGAGGACAGCAGAGGGAGGACAGCGGAGGGAGGACAGCGGAGGGAGGACAGCAGAGGGAGGATAGCGGAGGGAGGTCGACGGGGGGAGGGCGGCGGGGGGAGGGCGGCGGGGGGAGGACAGCTGAGGGGTGGCAGCAGTGGGAGGACAGCGGGGGGTGACAGCGGGGGGAGGACGGCGGAGGGAGGACAGCGGAGGGGTGGCAGCAGTGGGAGGACAGCAGTGGGAGGACAGCGGAGGGAGGACAGCGGGGGAGGACAGCTGAGGGTGGCAGCGGAGGGAGGACGGCGGAGGGTGACAGCGGAGGGAGGACAGCGGAGGGAGGACAGCGGAGGGAGGACAGCGGAGGGTGGCAGCGGAGGGAGGACGGCGGAGGGTGACAGCGGAGGGAGGACGGCGGAGGGTGACAGAGGAGGGGTGGCAGCAGTGGGAGGACAGCAGTGGGAGGACAGCGGGGGGAGGACAGCTGAGGGTGGCAGCGGAGGGATGGCAGGCAGGCCGGCGTGCTCCGTCCAGCCCTCTGCCCCCCGGCCAGGCGCTGACCTGTCTCCTGAATGAATGAATGGATTGGGGAGGGAGAGTTTGTCGATAAAGTCCTGATGAAAACAAGAGCACGTGTTCTTTTTTCCACCCCAGTTGAAGATACAGTGCCACGTGAACATGGGGCCGCCCCCGCCCGGGGGCCTCCCCGCCAAGCGGGGCGAGGACCCCGGCATGAGCTCCGAGGACGACGGGCTGCCCCGGAGCCCCCCAGAGCTGTCCCTGCTGCCCGAGGCCGGGCCCGGCACGGCCGTGAAGGCAAGTACCGCCCCCTGGTGCCCGCACCCGCACCCGCACCCGCACAGCCCGGCACGGCCGTGAAGGCAAGTACCGCCCCCTGGTGCCCGCACCCGCACCCGCACCCGCACCCGCACAGCCCGGCAGGCCGTGAAGGCAAGTACCGCCCCCTGGTGCCCGCACCCGCACCCGCACCCGCACCCGCACAGCCCGGCAGGCCGTGAAGGCAAGTACCGCCGCCCGGTCCCCGCACCCGCACCGCATGGCGGAGGCTGGGCCGCGGGGCCGGGCGAGGCCGAGTGGTGGCCGGGCTCGGGCAGGGAGGCCTCCCGGAGCGGGTCACGGCGCCGCCGCTGGCGCTGCTCTCACTCCGGGGGCAGAGGCCGGTCTCCCAGGCGACGGGCCTGCTCGCGTGCTTTCTGATGGGGGACCTGAGACGGGCTCTGCGCCGCGTCCTTCCTGTGAGCAGATGGCCAGGCCGGGAGGGAGCGCCTTTGTCCCTCTCGGCTGGCCTGACACTGGGCGGAGGGAGCGTCAGCAAAGGGACCTGGTCCCGGCGGTGGCATCTGAGTGGAGGACAGTGGGGACTGGTCGGGCGGGGACGGGGAGGGTGTGGTGCTGGTAGCAGGCAGCGGGGAGATGGCCCCGCAGGAGAGGCTGCCTGACCTCAGTGCCCCAGCGTCCGTGTCCCCACCTCAGTGCCCCAGCCTCCGTGTCCCAACCTCTGTGTCCTCCAGCCTCAGTGTCCCCCTGCCTCAGTGTCCCTGCCTCCGTGTCCCCTGGCCTTCATGTCCCCCGACCTCAGTGTCCCCCTGCCTCAGTGTCCCTCACCCTCCGTGTCCCCCAGCCTCCGTGTCCCCAGCCTCCGTGTTCCACCCTCCGTGTCCCCCAGCCTCAGTGTCCCCCTGCCTCCGTGTCCCCTGGCCTTCATGTCCCCCGACCTCAGTGTCCCCCAGCCTCAGTGTCCCTCACCCTCCGTGTCCCCCAGCCTCCGTGTCCCAGCCTCCGTGTCCCCCAGCCTCCGTGTCCCAGCCTCCGTGTCCCCCAGCCTCCGTGTCCCAGCCTCCGTGTCCCCCAGCCTCCGTGTCCCAGCCTCCGTGTCCCCCAGCCTCCGTGTCCCAGCCTCCGTGTCCCAACCTCTGTGTCCTCCAGCCTCTGTGTCCCCCAGCCTCAGTGTCCCCCTGCCTCAGTGTCCCCCTGCCTCAGTGTCCCAGCCTCCGTGTCCCCCAGCCTCCGTGTCCCCCGACCTTCGTGTCCCCCGACCTCAGTGTCCCCCAGCCTCAGTGTCCCTCACCCTCCGTGTCCCCTAGCCTCCGTGTCCCAGCCTTCGTGTCCCCCTGCCTCAGTGCCCCAGCCTCCGTGTCCCAATCTCCGTGTCCCAGCCTCAGTGGCCCCCGGCCTCCATGTCCCCCGGCCTCAGTGTCCCCCGGCCTCCGTGTTCCCAGCCTCGGGGCCACACATGACCTGTGTGTTTGGGGGGGGCCTCTCCATCACAGAGCATCGTCGGACACGCAGTGCCCTGTGTCTGTGGGGTCACAGCACAGAGACCCCTGTTTCTCAGTCCGTTCACTCGGGAGCGAGCCCAGCAGAGTGCTGGCAGGGCCGACCTCGTCCTTCTCCGCACCAGAGCATTCTGGGCCTTTATCAGTTCTTGGGCAACATGAACAGTCCTCTAGCTTCGTAGGAAATCAAACCTGAGCCTTTACGGCTAAATGGAAATAACCTTCGGAGTGTGGATTTGAGGACACAGTGATGGGTTGTGTGCCTGGCAGTGCCCAGGCGCAGTGCGGCTGAGGGGCCGCGGGCAGCCACACCACGTTGTGTACCGCGTGGCATTTGGTACAGCGGCGCCTGGCACCCCAAAGCTGGGCTGTCGTCCTCCCCCGCACAGGCCCCCGGGCGGCAGACACTCCGGGGGGATTCTGTGGACAGAGGTCTGCAGTGAGTGTTTGATGTCACTGCCAGGCTGGTATTTCCTGCAGAATGAGTTTTTCAGGAAATACCTGGAATTCCTTTTTAAATGTTATTAGCATGCGAGCTGGCAGCAGATGAAACGTAAGTGGGTGATCTTGAAGGTGAAATTACATCTAACTAGTCATGTGCTAGGCTCCTTGCCACCAAGGAGGGACCCTGGGCAGAGCGTGGCAGACTGGCCAGTCAGGAGGTGAGGGAGGTGGGGGCGGGGGAGACACAGCTCTGGTCTGGGTCCACCTGCAGGCCAGCCCGCAGCAGGTGCTGTCGCCTCTGGGACTCCGTCCTCAGGGTCTGGGAGAATCAGAGGAGCCCAGGTGGGGCAGCGCCCCCTTTCCTCACCGTGAGCGCCCCTGGCCCCCGTCCCATCGCCCTGGCCGCCTCCGCGGCTGCTCCGGGCGCGCCGGCCTCCGCCTCCCGCCAGCGGCTGAGCTGCTCTTTGGGGACAGACATGTTACAGCAGCTGTCGCCACGGTCAGCCCTGAACACCCTCTGAACCCCAGGCCATTTCCTCATGGCCCTGGGAGCCACACCCCCCAACACAGGCCACAGTTAGGCTTTAAATCATCCCGGAGGAGAATCTTCCAGAAGCTCAGAGCTTGGGGGAAAAGTATCCCAAAGCATAGCGCTGTGAGCACGCCCAGACGCTGCCGGCCCGCAGGTGAAACGCGACCAGCCAGCGGTCCTGTCCTCCCCCCCCGGCCCCCTCCCACCAGCGCCCCCGTGACCACGGCGGCAGTTCACGCTTCTGGGCCTGAGGGGACCCGCCTCCCAGACCCCAGCCCGAGCAGCAGCAGAGAGCTCCCTCCCAGCAGGAAGGCAGGGCCCCCGCCTGGCACCCGGGCAGGACCGGCTCCTTGTTCAGCGTCTGGGGCCTGGGCTCCTGGGCCAGGCGGGCCCCGGAGGCGGGAGCCGCATGCCTGTGCTTCGGGCTTAGAGAGGGGTGACCAGCGCCCTTGGTCTCAGTCCTGGTCTCACTGCATTTGCAGAGCTCCTCGTCTCTGTTCTCTGAGTCCCAGACAGTCAGCAAAAACAGGCCAAGCGTGATTACGTCTAGACAGAGAGGCTGGTACCGGATTCTGCATGATTTTTAAAAAATATATTTATTTTTTATTGATTTCAGAGAGGAAGGGAGAGGGGGAGAGAGAGATAGAAACATCAATAATGAGAGAATCATTGATCGGCTGCCTCCTGCACGCCCTACGCTGGGGCCCTGACTGGCATTGAACCTGGGGCCCTTCAGTCCGCAGGCCGACGCTCTATCCCTGAGCCACACCGGCTAGGGCAGGGTTCTGCTGCATGGCCCTTAAGGAGGACTCCCTGAGGAGCTGTCTCCGGTTCAATCCGAGCTGACTCCGAGTCCTCGGGGGCAGGAGGGAAGGCAGCTGAAGCCAGGGCACAGAGGAGCTGTGGCCAGGCGCCCTGGGGTTTGTTTAAAGTAATTTTTCTTGCTCTATTTCCATAGCAGCTGAGTAGCTCCAACAAGATCTAAAATTGATTCCATCCACTTACAGCCTTTCCCGCGACTCAGTGCCCGTCTTCTCCCGCCTGACGGCGATGAGCAGACCGATCAGCGTTCTGCTCGCCCGAGAGCGTGTGGGGCCTTTGGAGGTACAGGGGGAGGCAGTGCCGGGCAGTTCCTGCCAGAGCTGTCTCCCAGCAGTGGCCGCCCTGTGCGCCCACCCCCTGGCCCTACTCTGCGGGGGCCCAGGGTTTGGGACAAGTAGCTGAGCTGGAGGTACCCACTCCCCCCAAGCCCACTCTCTGCCTCCCTCCTGAGACTTTCCCCAGGGCTCACTAAGTCATCGTGAGAGGCACAGAATTGTGGTCTTAGGTTAGAACCATGGTCAGCAAACTGCAGCTCTCGAGCCACATGCGGCTCTTCGGCCCCTTGAGTGTGGCTCTTCCACAAAATACCATGGCCTAGGTGAGTCTGTTTTGAAGAAATGGTATTAGAAGAAGTTTCAGTTTAAAAAATGTGGCTCTCAGAAGAAATTTCAATCGTTGTCCTGTTGGTATTTGGCTCTGCTGCCTAATGAGTTTGCTGACCACTGGGTTAGAAAGTGAACCTGACACCACCTCACCCATTAGGATGGATACCATAAAAATATAAACAAACAAACAAACAAATGGCACATTTTGGCGAGGACCTGGAGATGTTAGCATACCAGCTTGGTGTTAGCAAAGTAAAACGGTGCAGGCGCTGTGGAAAGCAGTGTGGAAGGGTCCTCAGAAAACTGAGACAGAACTAGCAAATGATCCAGCAATTCTGCTTCTGGGTATCCACCCATAAGAATTGAAAGCAAGTTCTCTAAAAGGTATTTCTAGAGCCATGTTCATAACACCGTAATTCACAGCAGCAAACACGTGGAAGCCGCACGATGTCTGTCCGTAGGCGCCAATAAACAGCCGCGGTCGGTGCACACCAAGAGGGGGACTCTAACCCCGCTGCCGGGGACGGCCTCGCAGACACTCTGCTCAGGGAGATAAGCCAGCAGCAAAGGGGCAGCACTGTGAGCCCCTCTCACAGGAGGGGCCGCGAAGAAGCTCAGAAAGCACGTCACAGAGACAGAAAGCATGCTCAGAGACAGAAAGCACGCTCACAGAGACAGAAAGCACGCTCAGAGACAGAAAGCACGCTCACATAGACAGAAAGCACGCTCAGAGACAGAAAGCACGCTCACAGAGACAAAAAGCACGCTCAGAGACAGAAAGCACGCTCACAGAGACAGAAAGCACGCTCACAGAGATAGAAAGCATCTCACATAGACAGAAAGCACGCTCAGAAACAGAAAGCACGCTCAGAGACAGAAAGCACGCTCACAGAGACAGAAAGCACGCTCAGAAACAGAAAGCACGCTCACAGAGACAGAAAGCACGCTCAGAGACAGAAAGCACGCTCACAGAGACAGAAAGCACGCTCAGAGACAGAAAGCACGCTCACAGAGACAGAAAGCATGCTCAGAGACAGAAAGCACGCTCACAGAGACAGAAAGCACGCTCACAGAGATAGAAAGCATCTCACATAGACAGAAAGCACGCTCACAGAGATAGAAAGCATCTCACATAGACAGAAAGCACGCTCAGAGACAGAAAGCACGCTCAGAGACAGAAAGCACGCTCAGAGACAGAAAGCACGCTCACAGAGACAGAAAGCACGCTCAGAGACAGAAAGCACGCTCAGAGACAGAAAGCACGCTCAGAGACAGAAAGCACGCTCAGAGACAGAAAGCACGCTCAGAGACAGAAAGCACGCTCACAGAGACAGAAAGCACGCTCACATAGACAGAAAGCACGCTCAGAGACAGAAAGCACGCTCAGAGACAGAAAGCACGCTCACAGAGACAGAGAGCACGCTCACATAGACAGAAAGCACGCTCAGAGACAGAAAGCACGCTCAGAGACAGAAAGCACGCTCACAGAGACAGAAAGCACGCTCACATAGACAGAAAGCACGCTCAGAGACAGAAAGCACGCTCAGAGACAGAAAGCACGCTCAAAGAGACAGAAAGCACGCTCAGAGACAGAAAGCACGCTCAGAGACAGAAAGCACGCTCACGGAGACAGAAAGCACGCTCAGAGACAGAAAGCACGCTCACAGAGACAGAAAGCACGCTCAGAGACAGAAAGCACGCTCACAGAGACAGAAAGCACGCTCAGAGACAGAAAGCACGCTCAGAGACAGAAAGCACGCTCACAGAGACAGAAAGCACGCTCAGAGAGACAGAAAGCACGCTCAGAGACAGAGAGCACGCTCAGAGACAGAGAGCACGCTCAGAGACAGAGAGCACGCTCAGAGACAGAGAGCACGCTCAGAGACAGAGAGCACGCTCAGAGACAGAGAGCACGCTCACAGAGACAGAGAGCACGCTCACAGAGACAGAGAGCACGCTCACAGAGACAGAGAGCACGCTCAGAGACAGAAAGCACGCTCAGAGAGACAGAAAGCACGCTCAGAGAGACAGAAAGCACGCTCACGGAGACAGAAAGCACGCTCACGGAGACAGAAAGCACGCTCACGGAGACAGAAAGCACGCTCAGAGACAGAAAGCACGCTCACGGAGACAGAAAGCACGCTCACGGAGACAGAAAGCACGCTCAGAGACAGAAAGCACGCTCACAGAGACAGAAAGCACGCTCACGGAGACAGAAAGCACGCTCAGAGACAGAAAGCACGCTCAGAGACAGAAAGCACGCTCACAGAGACAGAAAGCACGCTCAGAGAGACAGAAAGCACGCTCAGAGACAGAGAGCACGCTCACAGAGACAGAGAGCACGCTCAGAGACAGAGAGCACGCTCACAGAGACAAAAAGCACGCTCAGAGACAGAAAGCACGCTCACAGAGACAGAAAGCACGCTCACAGAGATAGAAAGCATCTCACATAGACAGAAAGCACGCTCAGAAACAGAAAGCACGCTCACAGAGACAGAAAGCACGCTCAGAGACAGAAAGCACGCTCAGAGACAGAAAGCACGCTCAGAGACAGAGAGCACGCTCACAGAGACAGAGAGCACGCTCACATAGACAGAAAGCACGCTCAGAGACAGAAAGCACGCTCAGAGACAGAAAGCACGCTCACAGAGACAGAAAGCACGCTCACATAGACAGAAAGCACGCTCAGAGACAGAAAGCACGCTCAGAGACAGAAAGCACGCTCAAAGAGACAGAAAGCACGCTCAGAGACAGAAAGCACGCTCAGAGACAGAAAGCACGCTCACGGAGACAGAAAGCACGCTCAGAGACAGAAAGCACGCTCACAGAGACAGAAAGCACGCTCAGAGACAGAAAGCACGCTCACAGAGACAGAAAGCACGCTCAGAGACAGAAAGCACGCTCAGAGACAGAAAGCACGCTCACAGAGACAGAAAGCACGCTCAGAGAGACAGAAAGCACGCTCAGAGACACAGAGCACGCTCACAGAGACAGAGAGCACGCTCAGAGACAGAGAGCACGCTCAGAGAGACAGAAAGCACGCTCAGAGAGACAGAAAGCACGCTCACGGAGACAGAAAGCACGCTCACGGAGACAGAAAGCACGCTCACGGAGACAGAAAGCACGCTCAGAGACAGAAAGCACGCTCACGGAGACAGAAAGCACGCTCACGGAGACAGAAAGCACGCTCAGAGACAGAAAGCACGCTCACAGAGACAGAAAGCACGCTCACGGAGACAGAAAGCACGCTCAGAGACAGAAAGCACGCTCAGAGACAGAAAGCACGCTCACAGAGACAGAAAGCACGCTCAGAGAGACAGAAAGCACGCTCAGAGACAGAGAGCACGCTCACAGAGACAGAGAGCACGCTCAGAGACAGAGAGCA